>NC_082714.1:17213633-18413633 GCF_030144855.1 Hypanus sabinus
CCAAGTGTGCCAAGAAGGTAGCGTAGAAAGGAAAGTTATACAAACACTCATTAATCAGTATGTCACTGAGTGAAATTAAACATCGGTATCAGTCAGTGATACAGACTGGATTATTTTAAGAGCTGATTTTGCAAATAAACATTCTGTTCAGCCCTTCACTCTTAATTTCCCATGGAATTAATCCTCACAGGCACATATACTGCCATTAGTTTTACAGGCAGGTTTTTAAACAACAAATAACATTTGTCCACGGAGCTCAAGAGGAAATTTATAACAGCAATTTACAGATTAAGGTTCAATATGATTGAGGCAGGTTGTAAAAGGTGTAAAACAAGCTAATGCATCCTTCAGGTTGTGCTTATTGCGTGCAGTACAGCTGGGCATGTCTGCCGCACAAAAAGCACAAATTTAAATTTCGTGTTAAGTTCCCAAGCCAGGACAACACATTCAGAAGCA
Organism: Hypanus sabinus; assembly: GCF_030144855.1. Lineage (NCBI taxonomy): Eukaryota > Metazoa > Chordata > Chondrichthyes > Myliobatiformes > Dasyatidae > Hypanus > Hypanus sabinus. Next base: position 17,214,090 of record NC_082714.1, read on the forward strand.
CACATACTGGCAATGTACATATCCAGGATGGTAGTGGGGATAAGCTCCCATTACCTAAAGAGTGCTCCAAATGACATGCATCTCTGACAGCCTCTGACAACCAAGTCCAACTCTTGGCCTTCACGTGTGGCTTAGCAACCGGGCCTTGTGGAACTGTTTCTGCTGACAAGAGAAGGGGCAAAGGCAGACCCCTGACGCCTTAAAACCAGTTGCTTCGGGTAGGTGGGGCTCATCAGCCTTGGACGGCAGCCCGCCTAGGAGAAGGAAAACTCTGATTTTAAAGCTCCGCTGCCTTGCGGCCACACCCACCCATGGGAGAGGCTTCGGGAGAAAATCCGAAGGAGGAAATCCAGAGCCAGGGCCCCTAAGGCAGCTTGATGTTGCTTACAATTCACTCTGGCAACCTCTGCGACGACACAGTGCCAAGCTGTATCGCACTACATCAGTGACGCTGGGAGGGGCAACAGCCGGTTCTTCAAATCTTCCTGCCCTGGATTGCACCCTGGAGAGAACACGGTCCTCCAGAGGCGTAAACCCACGATCCCCTGGGGCTGATGGCTGCCTACTACCACTATGTTATTGAATGCGACTGTGCTCAGTTTTGGTCAACCTGTCACAGGAAAGATGGGAGGAGTGCATGAAAGATTTACAAGGATGTTGCCAGGTCATGAAGTACTGAGTTACAGAGAGAAGCTGGCCAGGCTAGGATGTTATTCTTGGAGTGTAGGAGACTGAGACATGATCTTACAGAGGTGCATGAGAGAAGCAGAATCTGAATCAGGTTTATTATCACTGATGGAATGTCATGGAATTTATTATTTTGTGATGGCAGTACAGTGCAAGACATAAAAAATACAGGTTGCAACAGATAAATAGTTAAGTAACTAGATAGATAGACAGACAAATAAATAAATAGATTCCGTGAATGCATGGGTGAATGAATAAATAAATGTAGAGATAGATAGATAGATCATGAGTGACATAGGCAGAGTGAATGCACTCAGTCCTTTTCTCAGGATTGGGGAATAAAAAATAAAAGCAAAGGCTTAAGGTGAGAGATGAAAGAAATAACACAGACTTGAGGGGCAAACTTTTTATCTGTGGTACATGGATTTCACTGCCAGGGGAAGCACTCCAAGTGCTGACTGACCAATGCCAGCATTGCATTGCACAGTGAACCACCTTCTCAAACCGTTGTAATCCTCCTCTGATCTAGACCATATCTCAGTAAATAAATAAATACAGCCAGGATCCCAGGAGATATCCAGAATGATTTTATAATGACATAATTCCAGTAAGTTTCGCATGACTAAGACTAGCGCGGTTGCAGGATCTATTGCACGCAGGTGGACAGCTGCATTGTCTGGGCTGCAGTCTACAACCAGAGCTGGATGACTTCTCCAGAAACTAACAGCTGGAGTAACATGGCATTGCATGTAAGAACAGCTCTTTAAACTTGGCGTGGCACGTAAGAACACCTCTTTCTTTGATCAACAAAATAATCTCAGTAATAATGTATTGGTGCATTTTTAATCCAATTTTCTTTTAAATTTAAAGGATATTCAAGTGATTTCTTTTGATGTGTGACCAGGTGTTTGGTTCAATATCTGGCTCCATCAGTGCATCAAAACAGTGGAGATGCAGTAGACTTCAGGAGAAATTACTCTCTTCTGCGCACACTGTATCAGCAAGGCCACATTTAGCATTATTTCAACATTCAGGTTTACGGGCATCATGATTTTGCAGGATTTCTTGTGGGGTAGTCATACCTCCTTCATGAACAAAAAAGATTAGGCAGGGAATTTGCTTCTTGCAGCAGTTGGTAAATTTCCATCTTCTCCAGAACTTAATGGTGCAATTCTACACTGCCATCATAGAGCGATCTCACATTGCCCTTTACTTTCTGCTTTGATGCAGAATCCTCTCACAATATATTTAAAAAGTACAGGAAACTGTCAGGTCAGCAGGAAAAGTATTTGGCTCCACCATCAATGCAGGAGTTGTATGTGCCCAGGACAATCATTGTGGACACCTCCCACCCTGCATACGGCCTTTTCCTAAAGTTTTCTTCTGGAAAGCACTTTTGAATCGAAAACTTCACACCATTTTAAAGGTTTCTTCCCTCAGGTGATTAATCTGATCAATCATTCGAGTGAGACCCCCAACCTGCTCTCTCTATTACCTCAATTACAGCACTACACTTTTACCCTCTCTTTATAACACTGTTTACATTGTGAATGCATGCTGGTGTTTGTGCACATTTCCTTTCATATTCATACCTCTGACTTAATTTTATATACATAATCTTTTTCCTTTATACTTGTTGAATGTTGTTTTTTTTTGTTGCATGTCACATCAACGCACTACAGCAAATCCCCAATTCAGGGAATTCCAATTAATTAGGACACATTGGGACAAGTACATTTTAGCCCAATTAAGCAGCTGCCCTAGGTTTAACTGAATAACAATCTACACTTTTCAATGAAATATCGAACAAATTAGACTAAACAACACTACTACAGTACTTTGCATTAGTTCCTAATACTTATTGACAGAGGAGTTAACCCAATTCATGTTCTTTTGACTGTAAATGAACAAGGTCAGCACAGACACCTAGCTCATCCACAGTGCACTCAGTCTATGAACATTGACTTCTCTAACTTCCGTTAATGCCCCTCCTCCCCTTCTTACCCCATCCCTGACATATTTAGTTGTTTGCCTGTTCTCCATCTCCCTCTGGTGCTTCCCCCCCGCCACTCCTATCTTTCTCCTGAGGCCTCCCGTCCCAAGATCCTTTCCCTTCTCCAGCTCTGTATCACTTTCACCAATCACCTTTCCAGCTCTTAGCTTCATCCCACCTTCTCCGGTCTTCTCCTATCATTTCTCATTTCCCCCTCCCCCCTCTACTTTCAAATCTCTTACTATCTTTCCTTTCGATTAGTCCTGACGAAGGGTCTCGGCCCGAAATGTCGACATCGCTTCTCCCTATAGATGCTGCCTGGCCTGCTGTGTTCCACCAGCATTTTGTGTGTGTCAGTGTATGCTTTGATTGACTGTGAACGTTCAGTGCGGGCACCTAACGTAGATGATGGACTGCCTTCATACAATAATTCTGATGATCGCATCTCCTGAATCTTCATTTTCATTGTAACAGAATCAGAATCAGGTTTATTATCACCGGCATGCTTCGTGATATTTGTTAACTTAGCAGCAGCAGTTCAATGCAGTACATAATATAGAAAAGGGAAAATACAAAATGAAATAATAGTAACAATAAACAAATCAATCAATTACAGTATAGATATATTGAATGGATTAAAAATCATGCAAAAAAAAACCCCCCGAGGAATAATATATATTAAAAAAGTGAGGTAGTGTGTTCACGGGTTCAATGTCCATTTGGGAATTGGATGGCAGAGGGGAAGAAATTGTTCCTGAATCCATGAGTGTGTTCCCTCAGTGTACTGTACCTCCTACTTGATGGTAACAGTGAGAAAAGGGCATGCCCTGGGTGCTGGAAGTCCTTAATAATGGACGCTGCCTTTCTGAGACACCGCTCCTTGAAGATGTCCTGGGTGCTTTGTAGGCTAGTACCCAAGATGGAGCTGACTAACTTTACAGCCCTCTGCAGCTTCTTTCGGCCCTGTGCAGTAGCCCCCCACCCTCATACCAGACAGTGATGCAGCCTGTCAGAATGCTCTCCACGGTACCTCTAAGAAGTTTTTGAGTGTATTTGTTGGTGTGCCGAATCTCTTTTCAAACTCCTAATGAAGTATAGTCGCTGTCTTGCTTTCTTTATAGCTGCGTCAGTATGTAGGGAACAGGTTAGGACCTCAGAGATATTGATACCCAGGAACTTGAAACTGCTCACTCTCTCCACTTCTGATCCCTCTATGAGGATTGGTGTGTGTTCCTTCATCTTACCCTTCCTGAAGTCCACAATCAGCTCTTTCTTCTTACTGACGTTGAGTGCCAGGTTGTTGCTGCAAAACCACTACACTAGTTGGCATATCTCTTTCCTATATGCCCTCTCGTCACCACCTGAGATTTTACCAACAATGGTTGTATCATCAGCAAATTCACAGATGATATTTGAGCTATGCCTAGCCACACAGTCATGGGTATAGAGAGAATAGAACAGTGGGCTAAGCACACACCCCTGAGGGATGTCAGTGTTGATATTTAAGATGATTTTCGAAACCTTCAAATTCTTTGTAGTTACTAACTTGTTGAAGTAGTGCAATCATTTTATTTTCACTCATGGCCACTTCTGGCATCTCCAAGCCTGAATGCTTGAAGCCGCAGTGAGCAAAATAGTTCTGAGTTGTCATACAGCTTATTTTTCACCAACTGTCAGTGCCAGAAATCATTACTTTTTGAACAGAAACGCACACATCTGGGCGCTATTTGAAAGCAGTTCAGTCTAAGCATGGTAGTGGTTAGCAACCACACAAGTGTACGCAACTGATTCTAGTTAAAAACTTCGGCCACAATCTGCTGCCCCAATTAAGTGGCATGGTGTCCCAAATAAACAAATGGGATCACAGCTATTTTCTCGATTTGCTTTTGTTCTTTAAGGGTTGTCCCAAATAAGCTGTTACCCCGATTAAGCAATGGCTCAATTAACCATAATCCACTGTACACGTGAATGCATTTGGCGAATATAGTTGACCCTTGGTCCTCGATATACCATTGGGACTATAACAAAACTCCACTCCTGATACAAATGCAGCTTCTCTGCTATTTATACAAGTCCAAGCTGGGATTGATGCAGTAACTTAAAGCACAAGGGGACAAACACAGACTAAGTCAAATCTGAAGACAGAATATAATAAGACTATAAGAATATAGTAAGACTCCTGGCAGTGTGGAGGATCAACAAGATCTTGGGGTCTGTGTCCATAGGATACTCAAAACTGCTGCACGGGTTGACTGTGTATGGTGTGTTGGCCTTCATCAACCATGGGATTGAGTTCAAGAGCCAGGAGGTAATATTACAGCTATATAAGACCTTAGTTAGACCCCACTTGGAGCACCGTGTTCAGATCTAGACACCTCACTACAGGAAGGACGTGGATACTATAAAGAGAATGCAGAGATTTACAAGGATGCTGTCTGGATTGGGGAGCATGCCTTATGAGAATAGGTTGAGTGAACTTGGCCTTCTCCTTGGAGCAACGGAGGATGAGAGGTGACCTGATAGAGGTGTATAAAATGAGAGGCATTGATCGTGTAGATAACCAAAGAAATTTTCCCAGGGCTGAAATGTCTAACATGAGGAAACATAGTTTTAAGGTGCTTGGAAGTAGGTACAAGGGGGATGTCAGAAGTAAGTTTTTCACACAGAGAGTGGTGGGTGTGTGGAATGCTCACCACTGAGGTGTGAAGGTGGTAGAGGTGGATACAATAGGGTCTTCTAACAGACTCTTAGATAGACTCATGGAGCTCAGAAAAATAGAGGGAAATTGGGAAATTCTAGGCACTTTCTAGAGTAGGTTACATGGTCAGCACAACATTGTGGGCCGACGGGCCTGTAATGTGCTGTAGGTTTCTATGTTCCATGTTAAACACACATACACACACACACAGACAAATAAAATCAGAGCATCTAACACGATGTTAGTTTTCCTGAGTGATAGGAGTTTGTTTATTATTCCGAGTGAATTGATCTCAATCAGGTCCTGACTAAAGCAGGCAGTGAGTGAATGTGAGTGCGAGTCTGTGCACATAAATGAGGTGCTGACAGACTTGGGATCAGCTCTGACTCTCAGAGCTGAAGTTCACTTTTGAAGGATTGAAAATTGATGAGCTACCATACAGCAGGTTTTTTTAAACTCGTGAGTCACTCCGACTTTTGTTCGGATTTACTTTCTTCCTAAAGGTCTCCAACACCAAGCAAGATTTCTTTCCTGCTTACTGACATGTCACAGCCCTCCACCCCAGGCTGAAAATAAAGTTACTACAAAATATTAAGACAACCTTTCATATTATAAATATTAACCTCTTCTCACCACACGACTGATACAAACGTACTGCTGGAATTCATTACTGGAGAATGGACTTATCCAAGAATTCACAGGACAGGGTGCCCACAATGAACATTGGCGTTTTGTTCCATGGAGACGTTCTGTTCATTTGCATAACATGATCCCGAGCCAATGCTGAATTCATCCTAATAAAGGATCACCGGGAGGAAATTGTAGATAGGGTCTATTTTTCCCCAATTAGAAATGCAAAACACTAGAGGACATAGCTTTAATGTGAGAGGGGAAAAGTTTAAAGAGATTTACAAGACAAGTTTTTTTTCACAGTGTGGTCGGTGCCTGGAGCACAAGCAGATTCAATAGCAAAGTTTTAAAGGCAATTAGATAGACACGAGCAGGCAGGAAATGAAGGGATATTGACCATGAGCAGGCAGATATGCAGTTTAAAGTTGTTTCATTGTCAGCACAGACATAATGGGCCGAAGGGCTTGTTACTGTTCTGTACCGTTCTATGTTCTATAGTATATACAGTCCTACCCAAGACCTGCTTGTTAAAAATGGACAGAGAACCTAGAAACAAGTCTAATTTGGACCTTGGGATAAACTTGAAATCTCTCTGGACCTGCCTTTTGCTGCAAATAGAACATACAAACAGATTAAGAGATAAAAGTTTCTGTTAATTTGGTGTCACATGAAAACGACAAAATAAATCAAGATAACAATGAGCAAAACACTTAGCTGTAAATGATACAGCTGTGGGATAAATAGTGTCCCAGAGGCAGACAGCACAGTAACAGGCCCTTCAGCCATTACGCCCATACATGGTTTGTTTGAGTTGTTTTCTCCAAACTTGAGAATTTACTTGCAAACATTTTGTCTCCATGCGTGGTGAGCTTGGTGCTTTGCAAGGGAATTCCTAGAAGAGTGGTTTTCCACGATCAGTCCTGTAAACAACCACATAGATCTTGATCCTATTTACAAAGCAATGCCGGCAAAATTCCAGTCCATGACGCATGAAGTTCACCACCCAAGCAATGAGCGATGAGATTTCCTCTCCACTTCACATTTGAGATTCCAAACTGGCGAGCACCACAATCTACAGCGCACTGACGATGTCTCCACGTATGGTGACGAAAAGTAAATGACCAAGATTGGCGAACAACTCAACCCAACCACCAACCACCAGAGCTACACATTTTCTGAATTATTTCTTGAGAGTTCATATATTTGTCTACATTGATCCACAGATTTAGGGATACAGCGCAGTAACAGGGCTTCCAGCACAACGAGCTCACGGCACCCAATTGCACCCATCTGACCAATTAACCTACTAACCCGTACATCTTTGGTACGTGGGGGGAAACCGGAGCACCCGGTGGAAACCCAAGTGGTCACAGGGGAAAGTACAAAACGCCTACAGACAGCAGCAGGAATTGAACCCGAGTTACTGGCACTGTAATAGCATTACGCCAACCGCTTTGCTACTGTGCTGTCCCAGATACAAATACCTACAAGATTAGAACAAATCATGATATTTCCGAACAGAAAGGTGGCCAAGGGGAAAACAAACAAACTTCCTACCCACAGTGGCAGGAATTGAACCTGGGTCACTGGCACTGTAATAACATTATGTTAACCACTTCGTTACTTTGCCGCCCTAGATATAAATACCTTCAAGATTACAACATATTTCAGAAGAGAAATGAGGTCACGGGAAGAGTGTACAAACTCCCCACTGACAGTGGCAGGAATTGAACCTGGGTTGCTGATGCTGGTGTTATGTTAGTGCTATGCTACCCTGCCGTCTGCCAGAGAAAAATACTTTCAAGATCAGAACAAATTAGGATGTTTCAGAAGAGAAATTCTCCTTTATTTGTTTCTGTTTCCTCAAGAGACTGCCTCATTACATCTATTGAGCTAAATATCTCAGCCCATTCCTTAGAGGCTTTGAGGGTTACATTCCCTTTCATAAACAAGCCAATGCAGGAGCTGTATTTGTAACCCTTAAAGCTCTCAAGGCATATTAGTCCTTTTCTTAAGTTGAAACGCTGTTTAGGGCAATCAGGGTGCTGCATGCTCTCTCTGCATTATCACAGGAATAGATGAATCACATGTCCTGGTGAATTCAAGCTCCACCTCATTTCAATTTGTGTTCAGTCGTACAACAAAAGCTGAGTGCTCCTCAATCGAGAAAGCTTTCTAATTTATTTAAATATTTCTTATTTGGTAGACTGAGATGAAAAAATTATCTGTTCTCATCAACTGTGATGCCAGGTGTGTTGTAATAAATACACTCTCGCATGTACTACAAGCCAATTCCCTTTCTATCAGTCAACAGTCTGGGCTGTATAGGAAAGTCGTGGGCTTGGTCTCAGGTGTATTGGCTTTCAGAGTGTCTCTTCTCCATTGAGACGGGCAGAAGCAGTGCAGGAGAAAAATGTTTAAATAAATATCCCACTACAATGCTGTCAAAGTTCAAAGTTCATTAATTATCAAAGTATGTGTACTTGATACAAACTTGAGATTTGTAACCTTACAGGCAGCCACAAAACAAAGAAACCTAATAGAACCCATCAAAAAAAGATAGTCAAACGCCCAATGTACAGAAAGAAACAAATTGTGTAAGCTATAAAAATAAGCAAATAACGTTCAAGTCAAGTCACTTTTATTGTCATTTCGACCATAACTGCTATGTAAGGTACATAGTAAAAATGAGACAACGTTTTTCAGGACCACGGTGTTACATGACACAGTTCAAAAACTAGACTGAACTACGTAAAAAAACAACACACAGAGAAAAAAACAACTACTCTAGACTACAGACCTACCCAGGACTGCATAAAGTGCACAGAACAGTGCAGGCAGTACAATAAATAATAAACAGCTTCAGAATTGAAGCTCGTGGAAGTCCACAGCCACGAAGCAGAGCGAATGAACCTCACAGAGCAGCCAGCCGAACCGGTCCATCACTTGCTTCCAACCCCGAAACTCTGACCTTTTCAACTTGGCCTGGCACTTAACTTCTCCAAACCTTGGGTCATTCCTTGCTCACAGACCCAGGCCCTGCCGTTTCAATAACAATTGGAGTTGTAAGCAACTAAGTGTGATAACGAATTATTGAAAGTATTAAAATTGGAATTTCATCTGTCCTATGTAGATGTTTTTTAATGCTGTGATCTTATGGATTGGGTTGGAAACTGATAGAAGTACAGTATATGAGGGGTATAGATTGGGTAAATAGTGAGATGCATAGATTGAGTGGATAGTAATGGAGATATATAAGACCTGGGGGCATAAGGTGAAGAGTAACAAGGTTAGAGAGGATCTGAGGAATATTCTTCCAACGTAGAGGGTGCTTTCAATGTGGAATGCACTCGATGAATGGGTGATGGAGGCACAACTTTGAAAAGGTACCTGAAGGAGCTCTTGAATTGCCAAGAGACAGGAGGTTACGGGCCAAGTATTGGGAAATGAGATTAGGATGGATACGATGACCATGACTCCAGGATGTTGGAAGCAGGTTGACTTTTAAAAAACTCTTATTCCATTCTCATCTTATTATTACCAGCTTACAGATGCGCTTTTTAAAAATAAACTTTATTCATAATAAAAATATATTTACAAGAATAAACCATGCAATGCCTTTTCATTCTTTACACTCATAGTCAATGGTTTCAGTGCTGTTGTTTGACAATTCTACTTATCAATGGCACTGTTGCTACTCTTGTGGACCTCTTGGTTTGGTGTACCACTACAATAATTGAAGGGCTTTCTCACCCAACCTGTCCCCTCCCTCTCCAGTAGCAAAAGAACCCTACAGTGTGGTTCTTCCCAACTCAGCTCTCGCGGTGGCTGCTCCAAGCTTTAGTGAAACACTCAGCACGTACTCCTGCAGCCCCAATGCGCCAGTCGGCAGCATTCTTCTACAGATACCTCGATGTGCTGGCTAGCCAATGAGCTTTGGGCAGACCAAAGGGAGTCTTTCACCAAGTTTGTGATCTGCCAGCTGCTTGGGATGAACCGTGACACAGGCCCTTGCATCCCAAGCCCACAGCCCACAAAGAGGTGAGCTACCACAAGTTTCACTAACTACTCTGCAGTTTCCATCATCTGAGGCCAGCTACTTGACATCAGAGGGCATCATTATGTGCCATGTCATATGACATAGGTGGTCATGGTCTTCCATCTGTCTTTAATCTGCCTGTGGGGAAAACCCCTTTCACATTATTGTTCTTGTTTTTTTCTCTATCCACGACCGTGATTGTTCTTGGCGAATCTTTCTACAGAAATGGTTTGCCACTGCCTTCTTCTGGGCAGTGTCTTTACAAGATGGGTGACTGCAGTCATTATCAGCACTCTTCAGAGATTGTCTGCCTAACATCAGCGACTGCACAACCAAGACTTGCGATATGCACCAGCTGCACTTACGACCATCCACTATCTATTGCCTGATCGGGGGGCTAAGCAGGTGCTACAACTTGCCCAAGTGTGACCTGCAGGCTAGTGGCAGGAAGGAGTGCCTTACGCCGTCTTTGGTAGAGAGGTTTCTCCACCCGCCCACCCAGAGTATTAAACAAGGTGAACACGAGCAGCCACTATTGGCTGGAACCTTACTTCACTTAACCAGGAGCACTGAAACTAGTCTCTACATTGACGGCAAAGGGTGAGAGACTGTCCCTAAAACACAGAGTGCGGATCTTAGCAGTTCAGGCAGCATCTATGGAAAGGACTATGTAGTATATGTTTTGAGCCTGATGAAGGGTATTGGCCTGAAATCTCAAGTGTTTTATTCCTCTCTGTGGATGCTGTCGACCTGCGGGAGTTCCTCCATCGATTTCTGTGTGCTACTCTGGATTTCTAGCATCTGCAGAGTCGCTTGTGTTTGTGAGTGTGGCACTGGTTCCTTTTACTTTATATCTCAATGATTTGGAAGACGGAATTGATGGCTTTGTGGCCAAGTTTGTGGCGGATGGTAGATGGAGGGGCAGGGAGTGTCGAGGAAACAGGGAGGCTGCAGTAGGACTTAGACAGAATGGGCAGAGAGGTGGCAAATGGAACACAGTACCGAGTAGTGGATGGTCTTGTACTTTGACAGAAGGAATAAAAGCAAAGACTATTTTCTAAACGGGGAGAAAATTTAAAAATCTGAAGGGACTTGGGAATCCCCGTGCAGGATTCCCTAAAGGTTGACTAGCTGGTTGAGTTGGTAGTAAGGAATGCAAATGCATTGTTGGTTTTCACTTTGAGAGGAATCAGAATCAGGTTTATTATCACTGGCATGTGACATGAAATTTGTTAACTTAGCAGTAGCAGTTCAATGCAATATGTAATCCAGCAGAGAGAGAAAAAATAAATAAATCAATCAATTACAGTATACATATATAGAATAGATTTTAAAAAGTGCAGAAAACAGAAATACTGTATATTAAAACAAGTGAAGTAGTGTCCAAGGGTTCAATGTCCATTTAGGAATCGGATGGCAGAGGGGAAGAAGCTGTTCCTGAATCGATGAGTGTGTACCTTCAGGCTTCTGTACCTCCCACCTGATGGTAACAGTGAGAAAAGGGTATGCCCTGGGTGCTGGAGGTCCTTAATAATGGACGCTGCCTTTCTGCAACACTGCTCCTTGAAGATGTCCTGGGTACTTTGTAGGCTAGTACCCAAGATGGAGCTGACTAGATTTATAACCCTCTGCAGCTTCTTTTGGTCGTGTGCAGTAGCAACCCCCCCCCCACCCCCGCCATACCAGACGGTGATGCAGTCTGTCAGAATGCTCTTCGCAGTACATCTACAGAAGTTTGTTGAGTATATTTGTTGACATACCAAATCTCTTCAAACACCTAATGAAGAGAGTCTTGCCTTGTTTATAGCTACATTGATATGTTGGGACCAGGTTAGATCCTCAGAGATCTTGACACCCAGGGACTTGAAACTGCTCACTCTCTCCACTTCTGATTCCTTTGATATGAGGATTGGTGTGTGTTCCTTCATCTTGCCCTTCCTGAAGTCCACAATCAGCTCTTTTATCTTACTGATGTTGAGTGCCAGGTTGCTGCTGCAGCACCACTCCACGAATTGGTATATCTCACTCCTGTACACCCTTTCATCTCCATCTGAGATTCTACCTATTATGGTTGCATCATCAGCAAATTTATACATGGTATTTGAGCTAAGCCTAGAGATGTATAGAGAGAGTGGAGCAGTGGGCTAAGCACACACCCCTGAGGTACGCCAGTGTTGATCGTCAGTGAGGAGGCTGGAATATAAAAGCAAGGACGTAATGCTAAAGCTTCATAAGGCACTGGTGAGGCCTAACTTGGAATACTGTGAGCAGAGTTGAGCCATTATCTAAGAAAAGATGTGTTGACATTGGAGAGGGTTCACAGGATGATTCAATGATTCAAACAGAATTATTCTGTGATTGGAAGGCTTATCATATAAGGAGTATTTGATGGCTCTAGGCTGTGATCGCCTGAATTTTGAAGAATGAGAGGGGATTTCATTGAAACCTATCGAATGTTGAAAGCCCTCAACAGAGTGGATGTGGAGAGGATGTTTCCTATAGTAGTGAAGCTTAGGACCAGAGGACACAGCCTCAGAATAGAGGGCCAGTCATTTAGAACAGAAATTAGGAGGAATTTCTTTAGCCAGAGGATGGTGAATCTGTGGAATTCATTGCCTCAGGTGGCCAGGTCACTGGGTGTATTTAAGACGGAGGTTGATAGGTTCTTGATTTGTCAGGATGTGAAAGGTTATGGGGAGAAGAGCTGAGGAGGAAATGGATCAGCCAGGATGAAATGGTAGAGCACTCATGGGACTGAATGGCCTAGTTCTGCCTGTGTCTTATGGTCTTATGGACCCGGATGTTGAATGTCTTAATGTCTGCCACTTGAAGATATCCTTGATATCCAGGAGACTTTTGTTGGTGGAGCTATCTGTTTAATCCAACCTTAACCTTCCATTGTCTTTCTCCTAACACTCTTTCACTTTAAGAAATAAAGCATTTATTTTCTAATAAAATCTGTACATGATAAGAACAAGATGATCTAGCAGCTGTTTTCCACTGCCTGATGTTCTCAAATTTACTGCAGAACTCTGTATGCAAACACAATGATTCAGTAACGTTTACTTCTCTCTGTTAGCCATTTATCACCAGGGTGAAAATAATCAGGGGGCCCTCAAAAGAACGCTGGCAGTAAATCTTGCTAATGCTCATTACACGAAAAGAAGCCCATAAAAAAGTTTTTCTCATCTGAGTGAGAGGGATCGGGTGCAACTGACTATACTTCATCAGGAGTTTGAAGAGATTTGGTATGTTAACAAAGAACACGCAAAAACTTCCGGGGAGAGCAATCTGACAGGCTGCCTCACTGTCTGGTATGGGGGAGGGGTTGGGGGGGGGGGGCTTCTGCACAGGACTGGAGGAAGCTGCAAAGGGTCATAAATTTAGTCGGCTCAATCTTCGGTACTATCCTACGAAGTACCCAGGACATCTTTAGGGAGCGGGGTCTCAGAAAGGCAGCGTCCATAATTAAGGACATCCAGCACCCAGGGCATGCCCTTTTCTCACAGTAGGAGGTACAGAAGCCTGAAGGCACACTCTCAGCAATTCAGGAACAGCTTCTTCCCCTCTGCCATACGATTTCTAAATTGACATTGAATCTGTGAATACGACCTCACTTTTTAAATATGTATTTTTTCTGGTTTTTGCACGATTTTTAATCTCCAATATACATACATTGTTATTTATTTGTTTGTTTATTTTTTCTCCTTCTTCTACATTATGTATTGCGTTGAACTGCTGCTGCTAAGTTAACAAATTTTACAACACGTGCCGGTGATAATAAACCTGATTCTGATTCCAATCATTCAGAACCTGGGGGCGGAGCTCAAAGCGGCTCCCTTCCAAGTTCTCTATTGTTCCAAAGACCCACATACAGAACCTAACACCAAAGAACTAGTGTGATCCATGGTCAAGATACTTGCATCAGAAGACTTGGCAGGTGACCCCCTCCCCTGCACCCACCCTTACCATCACATAATTGCAGATCAGATCATGGAAATCCATCTCTATGAAATTCACAAGTCACTCCCAAATGTTTGAGATCTGCTCTCACGGAGTTGACGTCTTCTGTTTTTGACACATGCACAGATGATGTGGCCTCATGTTACAAAAAAGTTGTATTATGGATGGTTTTCTGGGAATGCAAAGCTCGCACACACAAATGTGGGGGTACCTGTGCTGACAAGTGACATTTAAGCACTGCCTCTAATTTATTGAGGATTGACTTGTTCTTTGATTCAATGATTCAGGAAATGTTTTTTCCCTCTGCCATCGAATTTCTGAATGGACATTGAACCCATGAACACTACTGCACTACTATATTTTATTTCTATTTTTGCACTACCTATTTAATTTAACTATTTAATACAGATATAAGCTGTAATTCACAGGAGTTTTCTATTATTATGTACTGCATTGTACTGCCGCCCTGTATAATGAAGACCATAGACGAATCTTTCACAACAGAGATGATGGGCAGCTTCTCATTGGAATTATTCTATTCTAAAATAATCCTTGCCATTCCTTTGCAAAAGACAAAAACCTGTGTAAGCATAAGTCACGGCAGCTTAGCAGTTAGTGCGCCACTATTACAACTCAGTGTCGGAGTTCAGAGTTCAATCCTGGCATCCTGTGTAAGGAATTTGTACATCTTCCCTGTGGAGTGCATGGGTTTTCTCCGGGCGCTCCGGTTTCCTCTCACTCCAAGATGTACTGGTTAGTAGGTTAATTGATCATTAGACATTGTCCTGTGATTAGGCCAGGGTTTAAACCGGGAGCTGCTGGCAGCGAGGCTCAAAGGGCTGGAAGGGCCGGTTCTGCACCATATCTCTAAATAAAGGAAGAAGTAAACCATAAGCAGCAACTTCCCGCATGTTTTAATATTGATTGTGATATGTGTAGCCTTTGAGTGGCCATTGAGAATTTGGCACTTCCGACATTTTATTCCAATCATTTATTTTTCCAATGCATCAGGAGCAAATCTGTAGGAGCCTGTCAATATCACCAACTCGCACCAACCAGCTAATCACTATTCATTCTATTTCAGTTTAAGTTTGATCATGTTTGATAATTTAGTTCAAGTAGTGTTCATGTCAGGACTACCAGACTCAAAACCAGTTACTTTCCCCAAGCAGTAAAGTTGATCAACACCTCCACCCACTAACCCACCCCTCCACACCCTCCAATCGCCACCACTTAATCATTTCCTGTCGGAATCAACTTACATATAGATAGCCCTGTGCCTAGTGTCACTTTATGATCACTCTGTGTACATAAGCTAACCTTATGTATTTATTTTTATTGTTTTATTATTGTGCTCTTTATGCTTATTGTGTGTTTTTATGTTGCATTGGCTCTGGACTAACTTCACACCCCGTTACACTTATGTACTGCAAAATGGCAATAAACAAGTTTCAGTCTTGAACAACACACACAAGATGCTGGAGGAACTCAGTAGGCCAGGCAGTATCTGTGGAAAAAAGTACAGTCGACGTTTCGGGCCGAGCCCCTTGAATAAAGCTTTCCGCGCATTTCTGCTGTTGGCACTTTTGTAAAGGTGTAATTGTGCTTCACAAGATGTTGCAGAAGAAGACAAGATAGCCACAATTTAAATACTTATACACTCTGTAAGTAATAATTATGTGTTCTTGTCAGTTCAATGTTATGCTACTTAATAAAGAATTTTAAATATTTTGCTTTAGGACACAAAATTCAGAAGGACAGAGTATCAGGCCAGAACTGACTGTACTAATATTGCTTTCTATTCCGCCTAGTCATTCCACAAACAAGTCCGTGAAATGAGGATTGAGTAGGTTAATCATTACAAAATGTTAGAACTTTTATGAATTTTAATATAACCAATCATCTATTTCCAAAAATATATTTGTGAACTCATAGAAAAGTCAACTCTGTATTCCAGATGAAAGTTTAGTGACGTAACTGTGTATGCATGACTTGGAAAGATCCATTCAATGATCAGAGCTGACATATTAATGCAATGCAACATAATTAGCTATGCAGAGTATTCATCTGAATTAGCAGTCAACTGCGACACACACGAAATGGAGGTGAAACTCAGCAGGTCAGGCAGCATCTATGGAGAGGAAAAGACAGTTGGCATTTCTGGCTGACACCCTTCATCAGGACTGGAAAAGAAGGGGGCAGAAGCTAATATAAGAAGGTGGGGGTTAGGGGACGAGTATGATCTGGCAGGTGATAGGTTAGACGAGGTGAGGGGTCAGGTGGATGGGTGAGTGAAGAGAGATGAAGCAAGAAGCTGGGAAGTGATGGGCGGAAGAGGTAGAGGGTTGAGGAAGAAGGAATCTGACAGGAGGAGTAAGGAAAGGAAGTGGGGAATGATGGGCAAGTCATGAGGGAGGAGAAGTAATAGACTAACCAGAATGGGGAAGGGAAAAAGAGAAAAGAAAGAGTGTGGAAACAGAGGGGAGTGATTATTGGTGGCTAAAAGCCAAATATTGTGCCTCTCTTTTCCTGAGCTGAGGCTCAATATTTAAAATTCCAGTTTTAGATTAGCTAACCAGTTCAATGGTTATGAGGAGATGAGAGTCTGTAACATCACACCAAACTTGTATCGAGTGCAGAATGTTCTCTTGGGGTATATAATCGGCCCAGGACTGCCACAATCTCATTCTGCACTACTTCTAAAATGCCGCTGTGTATCATGATCACAGTTATAGCTGAGTTACTGCTCTCCATATTTTACAATGGGTGCATATGATAATTTGAGAGATTAAATATATATCTGAGATGGTGACTGATTTCCAAACAGATCACACAGCTGGATAGGGTGGTAATGCCTTCTTCTCATTGCTACCATCCGGGAGGAGGTACAGGAGCCCAAAGACACACTCAGTGCTTTAGGAACAGCTTCTTCCTCTCTGCCATCAGATTTCTGAATGGCCCATGAACCTATGAACACTAACTACCTTGCTATTTTGCTGCCTTTTTGCAGTATTTATTTTTTTATATATATTGTTCATTCATCATGTGCCCTATCGTGTGACATAGGCTATCATGATCTTTCGATGACCATGACAGATTTTAGCAAATTTTTTCTACAGAAGTGGTTTACCGTAGCCTTCTTCTGGGCAGTGACTTTACAAGATTGGTGACCCCAGCCATTATGAATACGCTTTAGAGATTATCTGCCTGGTGTCAGTGGTCACATAACCAAGACTTGTGATATGCACCAGCTGACCATCCACCACCTATTCCCATGGTACTGTACTGCTGCTACAAAGCAACAAGTCTCATGGCTTATGTCAGGATAATAAACCATGTTACCCGGGTTTCAGCACCTAAGTTATAAGGAAAGGTTGAACAAGTTAGGTCTTTATTCTTTGGAGCGTAGAAGGTTGAGGGGGGACTTGATAGAGGTATTTAAAATTATGAGGGCGATAGATAGAGTTGATGTGGATAGGCTTTTTCCATTGAGAGTAGGGGAGATTCAAACAAGAGGACATGAGTTGAGAGTTAAGGGGCAAAAATTTAGGGTAACACAAGGGGGAACTTCTTTTCTCAGAGAGTGATAGCTGTGTGGAATGAGCTTCCTGTAGAAGTGGTAGAGGCAGGTTCAATATTGTCATTTAAAGTAAAATTGGATAGGTATATTGACAGAAAAGGAATGGAGGATTATGGGCTGAGTGCAGGTCGGTGGCAGTAGGTGAGAGTAAGTGTTCAGCACGGACTAGAAGGGCTGCGACGGCCTGTTTCTGTGCTGTAATTGTTATATGGTTATATAAACATGATTCTGATTCTGCTTTGGATTATTCATCAACCATTTCCAAGACAAATGTGAAACAGACATAAAAGCAAGAATAGCAATGGCAAGAACAGCATTTACAGAAATGAAAAACATCCTAACCAACAAGAAAACAGCAATTGACATCTGCCTTAGAACTCTCAGCTGCTACATATTGATGAATGGCTGCGAGTCATGGACCATCACAAATGCAATGGGAAAAAGAATCAATGCAGCAGAGATGTGGTTCCTCAGAAGAATGCTATGCATATCATATACGGACAGGATAACCAACAAAGAAGTTCTACAGAGAACGAAAACAAAACATACATTACTTAAAAATAATCAGAAACAGCAATCAAAATTCTTTGGACACATCGTGCGAAGAGAGACTTTAGAACATTTAGTTACAACTGGAAAGCTGGAAGGGAAAAGAAGCAGAGGCAGGCAGAGAATGAGAATGATAGATGGACTAACATCACGGTTAGAAACAGAGGAGGAAACAGCTACAATTCAGAGGGTCAGGGACTGTGATAGATGGAGAGACATGATCGCCCACGCCCAACGGCAAGGCACCTGAACAACAAGGTGGAGAATTAGAACATCTCTGAAAGTGCAATTTATTGAAGTGGATGGGTTACAGAAGCAACTTTCTACAGATGTAACATGGAGAGAATTTTAACAGGTTGCATCCCTGCTGGGTGTGGAAAGGAGGGGCCACTGCATAAGACCAGAAGAAGCTGCAGAAGGTTGCAAGCTCAGCCAGCTCCATCGTGGGCACCAGCCTCCCCAGCAGTGAGGACATCTTGAAAGGGCGATTGCCTCAGAAAGGCAGCAACCATCATTAAGGTCACCCATCAACCAGAGCATGCCCTCTTCTCATTGCTACCATCAGGGAGGAAGGAGGCACAGGAGCTTGAAGGCACACACTCATTGTTTTAGGAACACCTTCTTCTCCTCCGCCATTAGACTTCAGAACAGACGATAAACCAACCCATGAACATTACCTCACTATTTTTGCTCTCTTTTGACACTAATTACTTAATTTATTCTTTTATATATATTTCTTCATGTAATTTATAATTTTTATGTGTTGCACTGTGCTGCTGCCACAAAACAACAAATTTTATGATACGTCAGTGATATTAAACTTGATTCTTATTCTGATTCAATCTGAGTTGAGTCCTGTAAAAGGAGTTGGATTGTCTTACTGGTTCCAATCAATTTCGCACCATTTTAAAAGACTCTGTCTCCAGGCAGTTAATCTGATCACTCATTCTCCCAACTATTACTTCACTCACTGCACCGTAAACACTTTAAACCACTATTTATAATGCTGTTTACATTGCAAATACATACCGGTATTTACACATTTAAGCATTTTTTATTTCATATATGTACTTTAACCTCTAACTTTGTTTTATATAATTCTTTATTCTTTATCATTGTTAAATGTTTTTATAATGCATGTTGCTCCCTGACCAACTCACCACAGCAAATTCTGAATACACATCATTGTATATGGTAAAGAAAGTTGATCCTTAATCCTTGATCTCTGATCAAATTAGGAGTCAATGGCATTTACACACCTGCTGGCGGTAGTTTTCAGTGACGACTTATCTTTGTATAAACGTTTGTATTTACAGGGGCTTCCCTGTGAGACCCTGATAAGTCCCATTTGCCTCAGCATGCGTGTACTGCAAGGAGAAAGCAATAAATACTTTGATAGCACGGAAGGAATATAAATGCAGCTGGCAAAGGAACAACGCCCTGGGGGTCAGAATACGAACACAACAATTCGAAACCAATGCATTGCAATAAATCCCATGGTACTGGATCACCTATAATCTGTGATCATATCTCCCAGTGCAGTAATGGACAACTGATACACAGCTCCGTGAATCTCAGGAACTATTGACCTCTGAGAGTTGCGGGTGTCCAATCATTAGGTGCACTTAAGTTCTTCAAAATTTCTTAATAACAACTGCAAAATCACCTTTGAAAACATTCCTTGAAGGTTTCTTTTGCAATGTTTCATTTTATTAATGCAATGTCCTGTATTTCCTAGCATTAGCCTTGCATCTTACTTTAAATGCTGATATTATGCAAAGATGACTGCCTGAAAGAATCTGTCTGTGAGCAGGTCGGAATCAGAATCAGATTTATAATCACCGGCAAACAAGAGAAAATCTGCCTATGCTGGAAATCCGAGCAACACACAGGAAATGCTGGAGGGACTCAGCAGGCCAGGCAGCATCTATGGATAAGAGTACTGTCGATGACTCGGTCCAAAATGTCGACTGTACCTGGCCGCCTGAGTCCCTCCAGCATTTTGTGTGTGTTGCTTTACTGTCACTGGTGTATGTTTGTTTCATGGTAGCAGTACAGTGCAATATTTAAAATATATTATAAATTACAATTATATACAGCAGTGCAGAAAAAAGAGGAAAAATAGTGAGGTAGTGTTCATGGGTTCAAGGATCATTCAGAAATATGATGGTGGACAGGAAGAAACTGTTCCTGAGTGTATGTCTCAGACTCCCGTACCTTCTCCCTGATGGTAGCAATGAGATGAGGACTTGTCTCAGTAATGGAGGTCCATAAGTCCTGGTTTATTATCCCTTTCAATTCCATTCTCCTACCTTCTCCCCTTAACCCACAAGAATATATATTTGTATTTGTCATCTGTATTTGTTCTAACCCCGTATATGTTAGAATGCAACTAATGGGAAATGTGGGAAAAGTTGTAGAAGTTTGGAAATGCTTGGCACCCTTCTGAACCACACTTTCCCAGCTTCTACCTACCAAATGCACAGTGTGGAAGGAATTCAGTTGCTGGCACTATTGCTTCTGAATAATGAGGCTGTCGGATTAAACAACCTGACGAAGATTTAAATTCAAAACGTGTAGCCTAACAATCCAATATAGACTGACTTTACCCCTGCTGGGGTTCAATCTTTCAAGTGAGGTGTTAAATTGGTGCCCTTCAGGAAGTGAATAACCCCATCATAAAAGAAAGGAAGGGCTTTACTCCCACTGATATCGACCTTTCATTCAACCTTATTGAAAGAGATGATTTGATCATAATCACACTGCTATTTGTGGGGGTTTGTGCAAATTATGTAGTTGCTCTGTTTCTTAGCCTCACAACAGCTTCAAAGGTAATTCATTGGGCAGTGAAATTTGAGAGCGCTATAAAATCAAAGTCTGCTTTTTATTTCAAGATTCAAGTTTATTTATCATGCATACATCGAATCATACTGTGAAATATGTTGTCTGCATTAACAACCAATACACACGAGGGTCTAATGGGGGCAGCCCACAAGTGACACCACACATTCCATTGCCAACAGAGCACGTCCACAGTGTTCTGCAGAACAACACAGAACACAACAAACAACAAAACAACACCAGCAAAACTAGCCCCTTTCCTCTCTTCCACTCATCCACATCCACAGTCCTTTAACCCCAGAACCAGTCTTGAGTGGAGTCAGACTTGTGTGACCATCTCAGGTAATAAATGTACTTTGAACCTTTGAATCAAGAAAGAAAGGAATTTAATAATGTAGCCAAATAATCACCCCTCACCTTGCCTAGTGAAAAAAGAATCCTGACTGGTAATAGCCGAGTTCTGTACTGCCAACTAGCATAGATTCCTGGGCAAGATGGCGCCTGCATACAATGCTTCTTCAGGAGCCATCTTCTGGATAGATCATAAAGCCATATATTTCACTTCTTCTGAATGTGAACAAAACAAAAGAGACGGTTTTTGACTTCAGGAGGGCACAGAGCGACCACTCCCCGCTGAACATCGACGGCTCCTCATTAGAGATCGTTAAGAGCACCAAATTTCTTGGTGTTCACCTGGTGGAGAATCTCACCTGGTCCCTCAACACCAGCTCCATAGCAAAAGAAAGCCCAGCAGCATCTCTACTTTCTGCAAAGGTTGTGGAAAGTCCACATCCTATGCCCCATCCTCATCACATTCTACAGGGGTTGTATTGAGAGCATCCTGAACAGCTGCATCACCGCTTGGTTTGGAAATTGCACCATCTCGGATCGCAAGACCCTGCAGCGGATAGTGAGGTCAGCTGAGAAGATCATCGGGGTCTCTCTTCCCGTCATTACAGACATTTACACTGCACGCTGCATCCTCAAAGCAAACAGCATTATGAAGGACCCCACGCACCCCTCATACAAACTCTTCTCCCTCCTGCCATCTGGGAAAAGGCTCCGAAGCATTCCGGCTCTCACGACCAGACTATGTAACAGTTTCTTCCCCCAAGCTATCAGACTCCTTAATACCCAGAGCCTGGACTGACACCATCTTACTGCCCTCTACTATGCCTATTGTCTTGCTTATTATTTGTTGTAATGCCTGAACTGTTTTGTGTACTTTATGCAGTCCTGTGTAGGTCTGTAGTCTAGTGTGGTGTTTTTCTGTGTTGTTTTACGTAGTTCAGTTTAGCTTTTGTACTGTTTCATATAGCAACATGGTCCTGAAAAACATTGTCTCATTTTTACTGTGTACTGTACCAGCAGTTATGGTCGAAATGACAATAACAAGTGACTTGACTTGATTTTTTTGTTTGTTCTTCATGAACGTGAATCTGGAACTGTTGGAGTCTGTGATTTGCAGTTTGGAGCTCACTTGGGTACTTCAGCACTTTGGAGTCTCCAGGAGACAGAGGCAGCAAACGTGAACCTCATGGGATGGGGTGCAAGCCAATGTTCAACTCCATCTCACCGATTAAAGTCTCCATTGTTCATCGCTTGAAGAGATGAGGGAGATTGAACCACTGGGGTGAATGCAGACGGTGAGTGCTGACTGCCTGCCTTTCGATCGTCGGAGGGATCACCCTACTGCCGGAGAGGGAGGACTGCCTTTTGATCGCTGGTGGGATCACTCTGCTATGGAGAGGGGAGACTGCCTTTTGATCACTGATGGGATCACTCTGCTATTGGAGAGTGGAGACTGCCTTTTGATCGCTGGTGGGATCACTCTGCTATGGAGAGGGGAGACTGCCTTTTGATCACTGGTGGGATCACTCTGCTATGGAGAGGGGAGACTGCCTTTTGATCACTGGTGGGATCACTCTGCCATGGAGAGGGGAGACTGCCTTTTGATCACTGGTGGGATCACTCTGCCATGGAGAGGGGAGACTGCCTTTTGATCACTGGTGGGATCACTCTGCTACGGAGAGGGGAGACTGCCTTTTGATCACTGGTGGGATCACTCTGCTATGGAGAGGGGAGACTGCCTTTTGATCACTGGTGGGATCACTCTGCTACGGAGAGAGGAGACTGCCTTTTGATCACTGGTGGGATCACTCTGCTACGGAGAGGGGAGACTGCCTTTTGATCACTGGTGGGATCACTCTGCTACGGAGAGAGGAGACTGCCTTTTGATCACTGGTGGGATCACTCTGCTACGGAGAGGGGAGACTGCCTTTTGATCACTGGTGGGATCGCTCTGCTATGGAGAGGGGAGACTGCCTTTTGATCACTGGTGGGATCACTCTGCTACGGAGATGGGAGACTGCCTTTTGATCACTGGTGGGATCACTCTGCTATGGAGAGGGGAGACTGCCTTTTGATCACTGGTGGGATCACTCTGCTATGGAGAGGTAAGGACCTACCACTGTGCCCAAAGAATGCTACCAGTTTTCTGCGTTTTGGATATGCTGTTGGGTGGTGGACTTCATTCCAGTCTTAGAGTTCTTTATGTTCTATTTTTTTCACCCGATTTTTCACATTTTTTTAATTGCAGGGGAGGGGATTTGGGGGTTGATGAGCCTGTTCTCTATTTGTCATTTTTTGTATGTGGGGAGGAGGCATTTGGGGGTTGATGATTGTGCTGCTATTCTTCTCTTTCTCTTGTTTGTGACTACCTGGAGAAGAAGAATTTCAGAGTTGTATAATTTGATAATTAATAAATAAATGAATATTTGAACCTTTGGGATTCATTGAAGTTTATAGTACAGTTGGCCATTTGGTCCACCTATTGAATTGACTTTATTTTTTACATCTGTCACATACATAAGGAGTAAAAATCTTCACATTACATCTCTATCTGAATGTACAAAGTGCAATTTATAGTAATTTGTAATAAATAGCATGTACAACAGGACAGTCAATATACCATAGAAGTACAATTGCATTAGCATAAATTAATCAGTCTGATGGCCTGGTGGAAGAAGCTGTCCAGGAGCCAGTTGGTCCTGGCTTTTATGCTGTGGTACCGTTTCCCGGATGGTAGCAGCTGGAACGGTTTGTGGTTGGGGTGACTCGGGTCCCCAATGATCCCTTGGGCTGTTTTGATGCACCTGTCTCTGTTTAAATGTCCTGAATCATGGGAAATACACATCTACAGATGCGCTGGGCTGTCCGCACCACTCTCTGCAGCGTCCTGTGACTGAGGGAAGTACAGTTCCTGTACCAGGCAGTGATGCAGCCAGTCAGGATGCTCTCAATGGTGCCCCTGAAGAAAGTTCTTAGAAACTGTGGACTCATGCCAACCTTCTTCAACTGTCTGAGGTGAAAGAGGTTGCTGTTGTGCTTTTTTCACCACACAGTCGGTATGTACAGATCACGTGAGATCCTCGGTGATGTGTATGCCAAGGAAATTAAAGCTGTTCACCCTCTCAAACCCAGGTCCATTGATCTCTATAGGGGTTAGCCTGTCTCCATTCCTTTTGTTTTTGCGACATTGAGGGAGAGATTATTTTCTTGACACCACTGTGTCAGGGGGATGACTTCTTCTCTGTAGGCTGCCTTGTTATTATTTTAGATAAGGCCAATCAATGTAGTATTGTCAGCAAACTTAATTATCAGGTTGGAGCTGTGGGTGGCAACACAATCATGGATGTACACAGAGTGAAGGAGGGGGCTTAGGACACAGCCTTGAGGGGCTCCTGTGTTGAGGGTCAGAGGTGAGGGAACCCACTCTTACCACCTGCCATCTACGCTAATGCACACGTGTGTTGACTGATTGAAAATTGATGCTAGATATTGTGTACTGGATAAAGTCTACAGTTTCTTGTGTCCTCTTCCAGTGATGGTGTGACCTCATCGCACATCACCAGTTCTCAGTTTGTCCTCTAGATGAAGTAGTGCAAGGAATAAGACTTCCATACAACATCAGGAAACCTTCTACAAGCACATAACTCCACAGCAGAGCAGAATGGGTTGCTAGATAGCTTCCAATGCAGTCACTTTTCAATGCGCATTGTTCAACAGCGGTTCAGTCTCTACAACCACTTGAAGTAGATCTCAAATGAAATGCTTTTAACAGTAAGCTGACTCATTCATCTTGACTAAGCAAGTTAAAAGCACATGCAATAAAGCAAGCAAGACGTAGAGGATTTTGTTGGTTGTTATAGACTCCTGGCAGAGGGCTGGGCACATTGTGTTTTCCCAGATTAACAGAGTTTGTGAAAAATGTTGTATCATGTGGATTTTGAGGACTAAGATAATTTAGAAAAGAGCAGAGGATAAAAGCCAAGGCTCAAGTGCAGGACTGAACTTTTAGTGTTAGCAATGCTGTCCTTTGAGGTTACAAATTTCATCAACAAAACATATTTGTTCTGATCTTTACGCACTCATAACACTAGACAACAACTTTTTTTCCAAAGTTTTGATTCCTCAGAATTTTTGGTTTTTGTTTACGAAAGACCTCTTGAAGCTGAACACAAATTTAATTTCAGACTACTTGTATCACGTAGGAACCTAGAGAAACCAGAAATGAACTTTAATGAAATATAATGCATTTAATTGCATTTAATTTAATTGCATTAATTGCTGATGCTTTGCAAAAGTTCAACTAAGCAAAAAATGTCTTGTTGATGATTTTTGTTTATTCTCAGTGTCCAACAATAAGCTGCCAGCATTGATGGATTCCAGTTGCCCTAATACCGTTTCTCCATGACCACAATGTCCCAGTAAATCCTCCCACCATGCTCATCACTGACAGTACCAAAATCTAAATGGGAATACAGAAAATGATCCTTTAGTAACATGATCTACTCCATGGTTTTGTATGCTTGAAGCGTGTTGTCAAGCAGCTGCATGTATTTTGGTGCTCTGTAGTTACCAAGAAAATTTTCATCAACACCATTGTATGACTTCCATGTGATTTTCTTTAGTCCCACTAGAAGTTCTTTGAATTGCTTGTCATTGATTTGTAGACCAACAAAAATGACTTCCTTAATCTTGGTCATCAGTTATTCAAGGAAACATCTGTCTCAAATATTGAAGTCTTTCACAGAAACTTAAAGCCTTTCTTATAGCTGTGCAGCATCCATCTCGCCAAAGCATACCCAGACACGCCTGGACAAGATAGAAACTACTCAGCTTACATTGTGGGCAACATTTTAATTGACTTGAATTATGAATTGAAATAACAAATATAGGTGATTTCAAAACAATGGTGTGTGATAGGGAAACTTTATAGTGATTTTCATGATCAGCAGCTGAATTCCATAGGTTACACACAAAAGTATTCAGGAAGCAAGTTCTTTGTTGTCCATTGTATTCAATAGTCCAAGATAGTTTTTTTTTCTAAATTGAGTAATAATTATATTTGAAAAGAATCAATTTCTAGTTGTGGGTCAAAAAGGAAAGATTTAGGCAGAGCCTACCACATCCATCTTGAGACATCCTAAAGTGCTTTACAGCCAACACAGCCCCTTTGCCACGCAACTTGCTGCATTGCAGAAACCATGGTGATCAATTTGCTCCCACAAACAGGAATATAAAAATGATCAATAAATCTATTTTAGTTACATTGATTGAGGGTTTTAGATTGCCTGAAGCCAATAACACCCCTGTTGGATGAACTAATGCAAAGGGATCTTTCTGATGGGATGAACAAGTAGCCAGAACTGAATGAGTAGCTAATTTTTTTTAATGCAAAAGCAGCATCCTTTACATTTTTGCCCTGGAAATGACATTAAACACTAAACAATCTGAAAAGCAAACTACCTCAGTTTTTTGGGTGAAAGTTGCACAAAGAATATAGAACACAGGGCACTGAACAGAACAACACCAAATGCACTGACTTATATAAACCTACTCCATCTTTAATCTAAACCCTCCCTCCCACACATCCCACAGCCCTCTATTTTTCTTTGATCCAAGTGCCTAAGAGTTCCTTAAATGTCTCGTTAGTACCAGTCTCTATCACCACCCCAGGTAGCAAAGAGTGGGCACTTTACAGAACAACACAGTTAGCTTTCCCTGTGTGATGCCATGACATGGCTGGCTTATTGACATGTTGCAAGGTCTTATCTTTGTCTTTATGTAACATCAAAGGCACAACCTTTGCCAAAGGGATCACCAGCACTCTTCCAGCCATTCTTCCACTGAACAATGGATGATACAGTGAAGAGAAGGGGGTGGGATAGTTATTCTAATGACACACACAAAATGCTGGAGGAACGCAGCAGGCCAGGCAGCACCTATAGGGAGAAGCACTGTCGACGTTTTGGGCCGAGACCCTTCTCTCCCTAAAGATGCTGCCTGGCCTGCTGCTTTCCACCAGCATGTTGTGTTTGTTGCTTGAATTTCCAGCATCTGCAGATTTCCTCGTTTTAGTTATTCTAATTGCCAGGAATACCTAGGCATCATGGTAACAAACAGTGTCTGCAAGCCTCCAGGCCTATGAAAAGGCTTCCCCAGCAGGCTTTCTGCAAGGACAAAGATATGTTGAAAGAATATCTGGACTTTGGGGAATTCTGCAAAGCAGATAGATATCAAAGCCTGCGAAAAGCAAACCATGTCATCTCTAACTCCTCTTCATTGAAGGAAAAGTAGATAGAACATAGAACATAGCACAGCACAATGTTGTGCCAACCATGTAACCTACTCTAGAAATTACCTAGTATTTCCCTACAGCATGGCCCTCTATTTTTCTAAGCTCCATGTACCTATCTAAGAGTCTCTTAAAAGACCCTATTGTACGTGCCTCCACCACCGTCGCTGGCAGTGCATTCCACACACCCACCACTCTGTGTGAAAAACTTGCCTCTGACATCCCCCTCGTACCTACTTCCAAGCTCCTTAAAACTATGTCCCCTTGTGTTAGACTTTCCAATGCTGGGAAAAAGCCTCCGGCTATTCGTACGATCAATGCCTCTCATCATCTTATACACCTCTATCAGGTCACCTCTCGTTCTCCATTGCTCCAAGGAGAAAAGGCGAAGTTCACTCAACCTATTCTCATAAGGCACACTCTCCAATCCAGGCAACATCGTTGTAAATCTCCTCTGCACTCTCTCTATAGCATCCACATTCTTCCTGTAATGAAGTGACCAGAACTGAACACAGTACTCCAAGTGGAGTCTAAACAAGATGAACCTCCTTCAGTAGGTGGGATGGACCATCTCTGTAATGCAATGGCTGGCCCTGAACTAAAATGAGGCAGAACTCAGGTTTATTATCGCTGACAAATTATTTTTATATTTACTTTAGAATTACGGCATGATATCAGGCTCTTCCAGCCCAATGAGCCTGTGGCACCCTATTACACCAATCCAACCAATGAACCGTACGTCTTTGGAGTGTGGGAAGAACATGGAAACTCCTTACAGACCTGAGACTAGGAAGCTGAGAGTCTCAGAGTTCCACAGACAAAACAGCCCATGCTTGAAAGTTGAGGACACAGGTAGACAAGAGATCAGAGTGAAGATAAAAAGTGCAATTTGATTTTTCACTCCTGGAAATGGCACAGTTTCAGAGGAAAAGGGTCCTGTAGAACCTAGCTGGTCTTCGAGAAAATAAAAGGAGTAATTTTTCAGAACCCTGAGGTTGAACATCTCACTGCAGGAAAATTTTACTTTGCAGTGCTGTTAAGAGTTTTACACCAGAAAATAATTGTCGGGCCAAACTAAAATCCGACTGAAAAATGAGGTGCTAACTTTCCCAATGGAGAGCACTCAAACTGTTTGCATCACTATCTCGTATTGAGGGGCCACTGCATGGGATCAGAAAAAGTGGTGGAAGGTTGTAAACTCTGCCAGCTCCATCATGGACACAAGCCTCCCCAACATCTAGA
The DNA here is from genome assembly GCF_030144855.1 of Hypanus sabinus. Classification (NCBI taxonomy): domain Eukaryota; kingdom Metazoa; phylum Chordata; class Chondrichthyes; order Myliobatiformes; family Dasyatidae; genus Hypanus; species Hypanus sabinus. The sequence goes on from NC_082714.1 coordinate 17,242,952, forward strand.
ACACCTTCAAAAAGTGATACATTAAAAAGGCGGCATCCATCATTAAGGACCCCCATCACCTTCTTCTCATAACTACCATCAAGGAGCCCAAAGACACACACCCAACTTCTCAGGAAAAACTTCTTCCCCTCTGCCATCAGATTTCTGAATGAGCAATGAACTGATGAACACTACCTCACTATATTTGTTTTCCTCTCTTCTTGCATTACTTTTTAATTTTTATATACTTAATGTAATTCAGGTTTTTTATTATTATATTTTGCAACGTACTCCTGGTGCAAAGCAACAAATCTGATTCTGATTGGGTCTAAGGCTCACAGAATGTACATAAAATTGCTCTACACAGACCTCCATTTACACACTCCACTTGTTTTGGAGATGCATAAATTAATTTGTAGCTTACAGATTCTGTTTAAATTCACAAACTTTTTTCTTGGTTTAAGCACAGCAATCGTTTTTAGGATTCAGGGAATGGGTCCATTCATCTGGTAAACTACATTGAGGTATTTTGTGACCACGGGGAGATTTCAATTGTTCTAAGTAATAGGAATAAAAAAATAGCTTCTTCCATAATATCCCTCTGGACATGATGGATTTAATACAAAGAAATGATTCAACTAGCAGTGATTTTATCTGAGAAAGGCTTCAAATTACTCATAGTTCATCCTAAATTTGACATAACAAAATGAAAATTTTGCAGAATAATCCAGACAGCAACAAAGTCTGCCAAGTAATTAATTATGGTTATATGAGATTTTTTAAAAATTGTATTTTGGTACTGAATAGTTTATTTGTTGCATCCAAATCAAGGCACTTTAAGAAGTATTTGAAGGTCTGGGGTGGGGAGGGGAGTTGTGTGAAAGAGATTTACTTGAATGATTCTGGGGATGAGAGATCTCTGCTACAGGATTTCAGTGAATAAGTTTGAGTGGAGATTCAAGAAAGGTCTTAGGGTGTATTCTAGAGTTAGGGTATACAGCAAATGTTAACTTCAGCAACCAATCTTGACCTGAATGTGGATTGTAGATTAAATTTAAAATGCAGACCTGACCCATAGTTTCCTGGAGCTGTGGATTGCCAATTAATTGAAAACCAGAGAATGCTGATTAACTTTAATTTTGGGTGTCTGGAGTGTGGGTGTGAAGAAGGAGGTGTGAAAATTATATGTAATTCAAAGGAAGCACTGTAGATACATTTTCCTGCTGTTACCTTTGCTATTTAGCATATAAGATGTCACGTAATATTGGGTTGGGACACCTCTTCCTGCAAGTAGGTCTCAATATGATGGCTGCTGCTAATTTTTATTGAACAAAACACTTCTAGATCCACTAGCCTCTGTGTCTCTCCAGTCACTTTGTTCACATTATAACAGTCCTATAAGGATAAAGAGGATTTTTTTTAGTCAGAGGTTGGTGAATCTATGGAATTCATTGCCAAAGGTGGCTGTGGAGGCTGTCATTGAGTTTATTTAAAGCAGAGGTTGATAGTTTCTTAATTAGTAAGAGTGTCAAGGCAGGAGAGTGGCATTAAGAGTGATAATTAATCAGTCACAATGGAATGGTGGAGCAGTCTCGATGGGCTGAATGGCCTAATTCTACTCCTATTTCTTGATTTGCTTAGATGTAGCTGATGGAGTGAAGCTGCTCCTGTTAGTATAGATTTAAAATTTTGAGGCAAAGGATTCAAAGCAGAATGTGAAAGGAAACTTGTTTTTAAAATGCAGACACAGAGGATAGATCATAAACCATATATTTAACTTCTTTTATGTATTTTACATTTTTCTTACTTAGATGTGATTCTGGAACTGTCGGAGCCTGTAATTTGCTGTCTGCAGATCATTTGGGTGTCCAGCACTTTTCAGTCTCCGAGAGGATTCCGGGAGACAGAGGCAGCGTGTGGGAAACTCATGGCGGGCAGACTGCGAGCTGATGTTCGACTCCATTCCATTATTCACCGATTAAAGCGACGAGGGAGATTAAAACATCGAGGCGAACGCAGAAGCTTGGAGGTCTTTTGGGCGCTTTAGCACTCTGCAGTTTCCAAGAGGATTCCAGGAGACAGAAACAGCATGCTTGAAATTTATGGTGAGAAGGCTGCGGGACAAGCCATGAGCCATTGTTCAACTCCATTCCGCTAATCAAAGGCTTCCATTGCTCACCGATTAAAGCAAGGAGAGAGACTGAAGCATTGAAGGTGAGCACCAGCTGTTTGTCTTTTGATGGCTCTGCTATGGAGAGGGAAAGGTCTGCTGTTGGGTCCAGAGAATATTGCCCGGGTTTTCTGCATTCTGGATGTGGACTTGGACTATAGACTTTTTTTCAATCTCATGATTCTTTATATTCTGTGTTTTACACCGGATCTTTCCTGTTTTTCTGTGCAGGGAGGAGGATTTAGGGGTCAATATGTCTGTCATGTTTTGTTTATTTTTTTGTGCAGGAGGAGGGATTTGGGGGTCAATGTCCCTCTTCCATTTTGTTAATTTTTTTTATGAGAGATTTGTACCTGTCATTTCTGGGTAATAAACAGGTTTAAACAGGATCTCCCAGTGGCCACACATTTTAATTCCACGTCCCATTCCCATTCTGATATGTCTATCCATGGCCTCCTCTACTGTCAAAATGAATCCAAACTCAGGTTGGAGGAACAACACCTTATATACCGGCTGGGTAGCCTCCAACCTGATGGCATGAACATTGACTTCTCTAGTTTCCGTTAATGCCCCACCTCCCCTTATTACCCCATCCCTGACATATTTAGTTGTTTCCCTGTTCTCCATCTCCCTCTGGTGCTCACCCCCTTTTCTTTCTCCCGAGGCCTCCCGTCCCATGATCCTTTCCCTTCTCCAGCTCTGTATCACTTTCGCCAATCACCTTTCCAGCTCTTAGCTTCATCCCACCCCCTCCGGTCTTCTCCTATCTTTTCGCATTTCCCCCTCACCCCCACTACTTTCAAATCTCTTACCATCTTTCCTTTCGGTTAGTCCTGACGAAGGGTCTCGGCCCGAAACGTCGACAGCGCTTCTCCCTATCGATGCTGCCTGGCCTCCTGTGTTCCACCAGCATTTTGTGTGTGTTGAGATTTTTTTTTAATTGAGATGCAGCATGGCGACAGCCTCTTGCAGCCCAATGAGCATAGGCTGCTTATTTACACCCACTAACTGATAATTGTTTGGAGTGTGGGAGGAACCCATGCATTGGTTGGTACAACACTTTTACAGTACCAGTGACCTGGGTTCAATTCCCACCACAGCCTGTAAGGAGTTTGTACATTCCCCCCGTGACCTTGTGGGTTTCCTCCCACAGTCCAAGGATGTACCAGTCGGTAGGATAATTGGTCGTTGCAAGTTGTCCTGTGATTAGGCTAGGATTAAACTGGGGGGTTGCTGGGTGGTGCAGCTCAAGGGACTGGAAAGGACACAATAAAAAATAAATGCATAATCTCCTTTCGACGTTTCGGGCCGAGACCCTTCATCAGTCCCGACGAAGGGTCTCGGCCCGAAACATCGACAGTGCTTCTCCTTATAGATGTTGCCTGGCCTGCTGTGTTCCATGTGTTGTTTGAATTTCCAACATCTGCAGATTTCCTCGTGTTTGCACAATCTCCTCAAGGTCAGCGGCAGGAATTGAACCCCACTCTTATAATTGGTGGCACTGTAATAGTGTTATGCTACCGTGCTGCCTGCTTTTACAAGCTTTGTCCATAAATCAGAAACCACACAAGAATTGCTCAATATGGTAATCATACCTCCATGAATGGCATCAGAAACACATAAGGCTGGTAAAAAGGAACAATTATTAAAAGTGAAGAAGAGAAGAAACTAGTTCTGTCACTCGCAGGACCAGATGTATGTATGTAAATTGCATTAATAATATTATAGGAGCTTGTTCATATGTATGGAGTGTCTGTAAGTCAGGTGTTCTTAACCAGGGAATGGCCTGTCATTTCATTCGAATCATCTTCTTGAAGAAGGAGCCCCTTGAAAGGTTGATTTCACACACAGCCACTGCTTCATCCAGTGATAAACAAATAGATTGGGCACCCCTGGATTTCATCTCACCTTTCCTGCAAGCACTGCTAGAATTATGAGTCGTTAGCCTAATTCTTAAATCCAGCGATAGGATGTGTCTTTGGAGACAGATTATATTCCAGAGTCTATTGTAGTAAGCTGTTTGGGCCTGTGTGGAGAGCCGGACAGCAATGGACTCCAAGGTTTTTAAAAGCACCTGAATTAGTCAATTGTCATTTAATGAGCATCGTTAGTCACTTAGGTTCCTTGTGTTTTTCTCGAGCGACTCGCTCTTTGCTATGTGGTCTCCTGGTGCTTTCTGTTCAGTTGATTTTGACAGGCTCGGGGATTCCGTGTTATTTAAACGGACACCTGATTAGTGCTATCACGGGCTCCAGGTTTTGAGAATGCTACTTATTGCAGTGTCAAACGGCTAAGCTATTGATATCCTTTTGGAATTACTATGAATAAGTCCTCGCTACCTTCTCTACACTGGAGTCTGTCTTTCCTCTGCCCTTGGGTTCCGATATTGCCAGTGCACTTCGTGACAGCTGTCCTCAGAACCTTCACATCATGGTGCAGCTTACGAATAAAAGCTCCCAACTTAACTTCCCATACCAATGTTGCAGCAACGTAATAGGTTAGAGGAATTGCTCTGATTTTGTTAAGGTCAATAGTCTTTGAAGCTCCATCATGGATGGTCCCAAGTTCAGCTGCGAAAGGAGGTGGGTGGAAATGGGGCTAGCAACCCCATCCCATAAAATCTCAGAGCTACAGAAACACCAACAGAAGCTCCAAAGACCTCAACCCTGGGAGAAGAAGAATGTTTGCCTAGAAGACATATGAAGTCGTGTAGTGAAGCAGAAACAACAGGCCTGATCAACCTTCAGCCCTAGACGAAGGTCTCCGGTGAGATGCTGTCAGCAGGCTTTGTCCCAGTAGGGGTGATGGGCTTATCACGAAGAATAGTCTTGGAAGATAGAGCAGAGCAAAGATTATAAAAGACCTTTCAGGTCATTCCAAAGAAAAGTGCAGCGAAGCAAGATCCACTTGAAATCTGGTCGCTGTGGGAAAAAAATGCTGTGGCTAATTTGTGTGCGGCAAGCTCTCATAGAAAATTCTCCCTCTCTTAGTTGAGTGACTCATATTGGTTGTTGATAACATTCTCGTTCTTTAGCAAAATAGTGCAGAGGACTTGTTATCTGATTTGGCATAAGAAGTCTCTCTTTCTCATAACAAGAAAGCAGTAAATTTCTGACACTGAATTTAAGATATTAATAAAAATAATCTTTTTGAAAAGCAGAAGTTATTATCTCAAAAGCTTGTATTAAATCTGGGCCCCTTGTCAGAATTGATCAAGGGTTCCGGACATCAAAGGTTAACTTTGTCTCTTTCCACACCTGCTAGGCTGACCAGCTGAGTGCCTGCAACATATTCTGTTTTGATTCAAGAAGGGCATGATACACACAAAAAATACTTGTGATTTAGAACTCGCTCTCTTAAACTGCGAGAGTGGTGGAAACCCAATCAATTTAAGGTTTTCAAGATGGAATAAGATGACTGTTAATTTGAGGAGCAACAAGAGAGTAACCCCTTTGTCCTGGGCTATGTTCATTCCCCCTCTGTTTACGAGATCGTATATTTGCTAGTACAGTGCTGAATGAATTACTCTGCCAGGGACTGGTAGAGACCTGATGGACTGAATGGCCTATTCTCTGAACATTTTTTTACACAAGTACAAAATTTCTTGAACTTTCTCCCTAAAAAGGCATTCAAGCATCACTTCAAAAATAGAAGTAGTTATATACTAGAGAGAGAAAAACATGGCTGAATGGGGGAATGCAATTGGATAAATTACATTTCCAGTTAGATGGCACAAGCCAATGATAGGATGGTCCTGTTGCCAAGCTGCAATAATACTGTTAATGAGAATCAGAATCAGGTTTAATATCACTGGCATAATGTCATGAAATTTGTTAACTTTGCGGCAGCAATACAGTGCAATACATGATAATACAGAAAAAAATGAATTACAGTAAATATATATATTTCAAAGAGTTAAATTAAATAAGTGTCTGTAGAACAGGTTTCCTCTTTCAATATGTTCACATACAATGACAAATATTTATAATAGTACTAATCATCTGTGATTTATCTGAGAGGCAAGGGATTATTGGATTTCTTAGTATTAAACATTCATTCTTGGCAACCTAATTGTCAGCAAAACAAACACCATTGAAGAGATATTTACCAAAATAATAAGTTTGGAGAAGTTAAGCACACTTTTATTTATTTACAAAATTAAGAATAGAAAATATAAATGGAAATTTCTAAAAACCTAAGCTTAGAATTGGGTCTCAGCCCAAAATGTTGACTGTTTATTCCTTTCTGTAGATACTTTCCGCAGGTACAGCAGGCAGTGAAGAAAGCTAATGGTATGCTGGCCTTTGTAACAAGAGGAATTGAGTACAGGAGCAAAGAGGTCCTTCTGCAGCTGTACAGGGCCCTGGTGAGACCCCACCTGGAGTATTGTGTGCAGTTTCGGTCTCCAAATTTGAGGAAAGACATTCTTGCTATTGAGGGAGTGCAGTGTAGGTTAAGGTTAATTCCCAGAATGGCAGGATTGTCATATGTTGAAAGATTGGAGCGACTGGGCTTGTATACACTGGAATTTAGAAGGATGAGAGGGGATCTGATTGAAACATATAAGATTATTAAGGGATTGGACATGCTGGAGGCAGGAAGCATGTTCCCGCTGATGGGTGAGTCCAGAACTGGAGGCCACAGTTTAAGAATAAGGGGTAGGCCATTTAGAACAGGGATGCGGAAAAACTTTTTCACCCAGAGAGTGGTGGATATGTGGAATGCTCTGCCCCAGAAAGCAGTGGAGGCCAAGTCTCTGGATGCATTCAAGAGAGAGTTAGATAGCGCTCTTATAGATAGTGGGGTTAAGGGATATGCGGAGAGGGCAGGAACGGGGTACTGATTGTGTATGATCAGCCATGATCACAGTGAATGGCGGAGCTGGCTAGAAGGGCCGAATGACCTACTCCTGTACCTACTGTCTATTGTCTATTACTGCCTAACCTGCTGAGTTCCTCTCCTTCCCCTCCCCTGGAAAGAAAATCCCCATCCTGGGAACAGATGCAGTGAAGATGAAGGAAGAGGTATAGTCAACATAAGAGATAAAAGATATAGTCCTTTTCACACCACAAGCAAATCATAAATTTAACCCTGTCACCTGCCAGCCAGTACACCCTCCCCTCCCCCCAGATTCTTATTCAGGTTTCGTCCCCCTTCCTTTCCAGTCCTGATGAAGGGTCATGGCCCAAACTGTTGATTGTTTACTCCCCTCCAGAGATGCTGTCTGACCTGCTGAGTTCCTCCAGCATTTTGTGTGTGTTAACTTGGAATAGGGGTTGAGAGAAAATAAAGATTTATATTTATTTATCACTTTTTTATAATCTCAAGTGTTGGAAACTAGTTTATAGCCAATGAAATATCTCTGTTGTGGAGTCACCTTTGTAGGAAACATGGGAGCTGATGTATCTGTATACATGCTCCAAGGATGACCACGTGAAATGACAGCCCTGGACAGCAGGGATTACTCTTGTTGCTCCTCAAATCTGATGGCAGGAACTTTAAATTTTATTAAGAGAGTTAGTATGACTCTCAGCAGGCACAGTACAACCTACAGAATGTTGAAAGGACTAGATAGGGTGGATGTGAAGAGGATGTTTCCTATGGCACAGCTTAAGTTTGAGGGATGACCTTTTAGAACAGAAGCAAGAAAGAATTTATCTAGAGAGTAGTGAATCTGTGGAATGCTCTGCCACAGACTGTACTGAAGGCCAAGTCTGTGGGTGTATTTAAAGCAGAAATTGATCATTTCCTGATCGATCAGGGCATCAAAGGATATGGCGAGAAGGCAGGTGAATGGGGTCGACAGGGATCCGGGATCAGCCATGATGGAATGGCTGAGCAGATTCGATGGGCTGAATGGCCTAATTCTGCTCCCTATGTCTTATGGCCTTACGACATTAACAATTAACGTACACTCGAAGCTGAGTTCCTCCAGTACTGCACCGCAGTCTCAGAACAGATCTCTGTATGTGAAATCCGCAAGCACCTGAAAGGTGATATTAGTTCCAACTAAAGCACAGCTGGCAAAACTTTACAATAGCTAGTTCAGAAGATATGGAGAAACAAAACTATGAAGTTATTCAAAATCAGACTAAGATTTAATATCATCAGCATACAGTGTGTCATGAAATTTGTTGACTTTACCATGCATTCTTAATAACAGAGAAAAAACTGAATTACAGGAAGTATATAATAGTTATATTAAATAAATAGTGCAAAAAGAAATTAAAAAATGAGTGTGCTAGTGTTCATGGGTTCAATGTCCATTCAGAAATCGGATGGCAGAGGGGAAGAAGCTGTTCCTGCTGGAGTGAATTGTTGAGTGTGTGCCTTCCGGCTTGTTACCTGCTCCCTGATGGTAGGAATGAGTACCAAGGATAACCTGGCTGATGGGGGTCCTTAATGATGGGCACTGCCTTTTTGAGGCATTAATCCTCGAAGATGTCCTGGATACTGCGGAGGCTAGTGCCAATGATGGAGCTAACTCTCGACCCTATGCAGTAGCCCTCACCCCCACAATACCAGGCGGTGATGTATCCATGATACATCTGTAGAAATTTTCGAGTGTTTTTGGTGACATACTAAATTTTAGTAATTCTTAGCGTTCAAAGTGTGAAGTGCCATTAGTTGAATAGAACGAAGTGTGTTAAGCCAACACTTTTGGGACACTGGTAACGCCGAACTAGCAGATTTTTTTCTGGACTACTGGGGTCAGCAACACACACACACACACACACACTTACTTTATTTCACTTTTTATACGCGTTACGTTTTTCCACTGACAGTAGAAGGGCAGTTGAAGACGTTCAAGCAAACTAAACTTGGTTCCAGCCGCAAACCTCCCCGCGTTCCCGACCCCAGTCCCGGTTGCCGTCACATACCCAGCCCGCTGTACAGAAACCAGAGTCCCCACCTCTCTGCATCCCGCGTCTCACATCCCGGAGTGAACCACGTTCGGAACCCTCGGGATTCCCGAGCAACTGGCTGTCAGACTACCCAAGCCTTACCGCACTCGCCATTGCTCAGAGGCCAATGTGTTAACCTTTTGAGAAAATCAATCCTAATAGTCTAGCTTCAAACTTTGCTAGGTACAACAACGCCTGCCAACACCTCAGTGCATGAAGCTTTGTGAATAAACATGTTCTCTCTGCTTATTTCACAATGCTTTGTCAAAGTTGATTGGAACAGGAAGCATTTTGAACTATCTGAAAGATAAATGCAGATTAATCTGAAATGGAAACCGAGGAACGCGCCGAGAGGCAGATTTTGATGCCTACTGACCAGATGAATTATGACATACCTGGGGCAACTGAAACAGCCAAGTGAGCAAAAATTTCACACAGAAACTCATTTCGGCATTTGAACACGCAAAAGGGGCCCTGGGGCCTTCAAATTTATCTTACTTTTGCCGTCAATTAAGGGAGAAATTTTTTAGATCAAAGAAAGACCTATTCAAAATATACAAGAGGGATCCACCTGCGTTTCGACCTGCATTCTGCTGGTAAGCCACGCAGGAATGTTCTGCCGACTGTTTTTGCTAAAGGGTTTACGACAATAAATACCTTGAAGGGGAGTAGTAATACTATCCTTTACTATGTTTACATGTCTGTGGTCATGGCTATAATAGAGCTCAATTCCTTTCAAAGTCTGTAATTTCCCCAGAACTTCTCAAGGATCAAAGGGAACTGAGAACAGTGATCCTCGGTGTTCCAGTGCTTAACGCGGACCCCTCGTAACAGCCAAGCCAAACCACAAGGCTTGAGATTTAGAAGTGTTAGAAAACCAGAAATCAAATGGTATTTCATTTCATCTGGTCAGCAAGAGCCCGCCGAGAGCAGCCGGGCGCACTGGCCGGTTGGGAGGAGATGCAAGCACCGGTCTGCGCGGTGCTGCGGAAAGCCAGCATCAAAGCCGCTCTCTCTACCTGCTCACCCTTACTCACTGAAAACATTCCAGCACTCGGGGCGAAGAAAAATCAATCGACTCTGAAAGGTGGGAGATTTAGAAAATGTCTTGAAAGCAAATAACCCATTTTCTTTCATTTTCCCGACTACCACATGAAAGTGTGCCAGTCATTAGGGCAAAGTCGCTGTTCGCAAAACATTACGTGTAATCTTTTGCCTTTTGAAGAGTTATTTAAGTACTCTATTCAGAAAATAATGCCCTCGAAAAGCCTGAGGTGAGGTTAGCATGTAAATACAGAAGTACTACAGACCTTCAAAATCTGACAGGATTCCCTCCAAGTGGTCATTGACAGAGAGCTCCGCCATCCCGAACTTTATTCCAAAGGAAAAGTTGGTATCGGAAGCCGTTCCAGGAAAAAGCGCACGGAAACTAGCTGCAGAAGAGTGGGTTTCAAACTTCCAAAACAGCTGAGCTGATTGTTTTCCAGTCAAAAACACAGGATCTCTCTCTCTCTCTCTCTCTGAAAGCACAGCACAAGTGTCCGAATCTCTCCTAAGACGCTACATATACCAAATGATTTCAGCTGCACGTAAGGCACAGATCCCAGTAAAAAAAAACATACAAAGCAAATGGTCTGGCCCTCCCTACACAGATGGGTTACAGCCCTGCCCCATTTGCAGATTGGCTGGATCATATTCATGCTTCATCTACCCCCAACCAGAAAGTGCTAAGAGAGAGAGGGGGGAGGGGGAGAGAGAGGGGGGAGAGGGGGGAGAGAGGGGAGAGAGAGGGGGGGATAGGGGGAGAGAGGGGTGAGAGAGGGGGAAGAGAGAGAGGGGTGGGGAGGGGGGAGAGAGGGGGGAAGAGAGAGAGGGGGGAGAGAGGGGGGAAGAGAGAGAGGGGGAGAGAGGGGGGAAGAGAGAGAGGGGGAGAGGGGGGGAAGAGAGAGGGGAGAGGGGGAGGGGGAGAGGGGAGAGAGAGGGGGAGGGGAGAGGGGAGGAGGGGAGGGAAGAGAGAGACAGAGAGAGAGAGAGAGAGGGAGAGAAAGAATCAGAAAGACAGAGGGAGACAGAAAGAGATGGGAGAGAGGGAGGAGAGGGAGAGAGAGGGAGAGAAAGAATCAGAAAGACAGAGGGAAGCAGAGAAAGTGTGCCAGTCATTAGGGCGAAGTCGCTGTTCGCAAAACATTATGTGTAATGTAAGGAGTAATGGGAGGAGTGAGAAGGGAAAGCAGAGGAAAGCAGAGAAAGAGGGGGAGGCTGAGAAGGAGACAGAGAGTGAGAGGGGGAGACAAGGAGAGAGAGAGAAAGAAAGAGACAGACAAATAGACAGAGGGAGGGAGAGAAAGAAAAAGAGAGACAGGCAGAGGCAGAGAGAGACAGAGAAAGACTGGGAGAGAGAGGGATGAGAAGGGGAAAGGTAGGCAGAAAGTGAGGGGAGAAAGAGGAAAAGAGGGAGGGGAGAGGAGCAGAGGGTGAGGGAAGGGAGAGAGGGGGGACAGAGAAGGAGTCAAAGGGGCAGAGAGAAGACAATGAAGAGAGGGAGGCAGTGAGCAAGAGGAAGAGGGAGAGATGAGGAGGGAGAGGGGAAAAGCAGAGACAGAGAGAGAAAGACAGGGAGAGCTGGAGGGGGAGGGACAGAAAGTGGGCGAGGGAGGGAGAGAGAGCGAGACAGAGACACAAAGAGGCAGAAAAACTAAGAGAGAGATAGGATGGGGGCTCAACTTTCAAATGCATGAGCCTAGAGAGAATTTCAGCATCACAGAGTTGCTGGTGTTTTGGGGGGGGGGGGGCAGTGAAAGAAACCCACCTTCATATCGTAACCGGAACAAGGAGCTATTCTGAAAATAAACCCTCAATCGACACACTTGAACAGCTAAAACACAGCTGGAGAAAAGATTTTGGTCTTGGTAAAGAGACTTCATCATAGATTAAAGGTGTTTAAAACTACAGTAGATTTTGGTTAATTGGGCCATCAGCTAATTGGGGACAACTCTTAAAGAATTAAAAATAATTGAGAAATAGCTGAGACTCCCTTTGTTTAATTGGGACACTATGCGGCTTAACTGGAACAGGAGACTTGTCAAACATTTTCTAAATAGCGTCAGTCGCTTGCATTTGTGTGGCTATCAGACACCACGCTGCTTACAGTGAACAGTTTTCAAATAGCATTGGTGCACGTGTTTGTGTTCAAAAAGCAGTGATTTCTGTCACTCGTTGGTGAGAAATAAGCAGTAAAACAATTCTAAACTGTTTTGCTCACTGTGGTTTCAAGCATTCAGCCTCGGAGATGCCAGAGATGGTCATTAGTTAAAATTAAATAATTTCACAACCTCAATAAGTTAGGAACTACAAAGAATTTGAAGGTATTGATAATCACTTTGAATGTTACCATGAAAATGAAGATTTGGAGGATACACTAATTGATAGTATTTTATGATGGAAATCCATTATTTACACTAGGTGCCTGGTACTGGCTTTGTTCAAAATAATATGATGTGGATAAATTCCACTTTATTTCATTTTAGAAAGGAAATTTCTTGATGATTTCTTGAAGTGTTTGGAGAGAATAAAACTTATATGTTTGTAGTTACTGTTACAGTCCAACTGGAAAATAAATCCACATCACGCAACTGAAGGCATAGTATCACAGAACTGTACAACACGGAAACAGGTCCTTCAGCCCTTTACATCCATGTTCACCTTTTAACCCATCTGTGCTCATCACAGTTGCCTGCATTAGGACTTGCCTTTTTTATTTGTGTCTGTCTGCTTCCTAATCATGGTAACTGCATGTGATTCCACTGTTTTCTACAGAGGTATGTTCCAGGTATCATTAAAAGGGATCTGAGGAGTAAGTGTTTCTCTGTAAAAAAAACCACTCCTCACATCCTTTTTAAAACTTAGAAAACACAAGAAATTCTGCAGATACTGGAAATCTTGAGCAATACACAGAAAGTGGCGGAGGACCTAAGTGAATCAGGAAGCATCTATGGAGGGAAATAAACTTCTGATATTTTGGTGTTGACAAAGGGTCCTGACCCGAAATGCTAGCTGTTCCTTCCCCTCACCTTAAATCTATGTCTTCTTGTTTTTGATACCTTTGTGATATCATATAGGTGCATCGAGTCATAGAAAAGTGCAGCACAAAACAGACCCTTTGGCCAATCTAGTCCATGCCTACTCCCATCTACCAGCACCGGGATCATAGCCCAACCAGCCACGTACCTATCCAAACTTCACCTAAACTTTGAAATCTAGCTTGCATGCAACTCTTGCTATGATACCTCGTTCCACACTCTCACATTCCTTCCTCTAAGAATAAGATAGAAGATTAGCTCTATTTGTCACATGTGCATCGAAACATTGAAAAGTACAGTGAAACGGGTGGTTTATCAACAACCAGCATAGTCCAAGGATGTGCTGAGGGCAGCCCGCAGGTGTCGCTGTGCCTTTGGCACCAACACAGCATGCCCACAACTTGCTAATCCTTACTAACCCCTACATGTTTGAAACGTGGGAGGAAACTCACACTGTCACGGGGGAGAACGGAGCAATTACTTACAGAGAGCAGCGGGAATTGAACCCTGAGTTGCTAGCACTGTGAAGCATTACACTATCCGCTACTTTACTGTCCCACCACTTTAAGCAGTACTACTAATTCAGTCATTAAAATATGTTATGTGCACACTCATTAATATCAAAGACACTTCTATTTTGTGATCACCTCCAAAAAAAAAGCACTGTAATTTATTTCAATTTGTAGCACACTTGTAGGACATGCCAGTCATTGCAATGCAAACTTCCCCATGTCCGAGATACTAATTTGGCCCTACCATCATTTTTTGTCTGGTTTGTTGGGTTATTTATTAAGGTATGCACTAATAGAACAGTACAGCACAGAAACAGGCCATTCGGCCCACAATGACTGTGCTGAGTGTGGGCTGGTCTGGGTTTCTCAGAAACTGCTGATCCCCTGGGACATTCACACACAACAGTGAGGTGAAATGTCCTCAGCCAGGGAATGGTGAATCTGTGGAATTCATTGACACAGGTGGCTGTGGAGGCCAAGCCTTTGGGTATATTTAGGGCAGAGGTTATTAGGCCCTTGGTTAGTTAGGCCATGAAGGCATATGGGGAGAAGGCAGGAGATTGGGTCTGAGAGGGAAATGGATCAGGCATAATGAAGTAATAGGTCAGACTCGATGGGCTGAATGGTTTTGTCCTGCTTTCATATTTTACGGACTTATGGTCTTTTAGAGCTAACAGGGAATGTTGTGAAAAACAAAAGAAAACATTCAGTGAGCGGCAGTTCTGTGGGCAAAAATGCCTTGTTAATGAGAGAGGTCAGAGGAGAATGGCTAGGCTGAGTAAAGCTGATGGGGAGGTGACAGTAGATCAAATAACCCCATATTTCAACAATGTTGTGTAGAAGAGCATATCTAAACGAACAATATGTTGAACCTTGAAGTGGATGGGCTACAGCAGCAGAAGACCATGAACATACACCTAGTGGAAGAACAGGGGGTATCTAATAAGGTGGCCACTGAGTGTAGATAATGCCCTCTAATTCAGGCATTATACTGGTAAATATCATCTGCACCCTTTCCTAAGCCATCACATTTCTGTAATGGGGCAATCAGATCGGTACTTAACAGGTCCAAGTGGGACCTAACCGATTTTTTATGTTTGTCCTTCACTTTAGTGCTTGGCCATTGTGGAATGCACTAGGGATTGAAATTAATTCTGTTTACACAGAGAAGGAAACTTTCCTTCCCAGTATGTGTGTTTATTCCTGGACTATGTGTCAGATTTCTTCACTGTTGGGCAGTTAAATTTCAACTCGAGTTCGGTCTTTAAGAGGATCTAAATTTCAGAAAGAGTGTGAAAGCAGCGATCGCTGAGGACAAACCCAAAGCAGAATATCACTGACCTCTGCTGGAAAGATGCTTCACAAAGGCCAGGTTTGCTTGCAGCATCTATTCTAGAGAAATGTTTCCTTCTGCATGGGTGGGGAAAGCTGTATTGCTGGTACACACCCGAACGACGGTTACCATGGAAATGTTACCACACCATCTCCGGCCTCTATCCTCGAATCACCCACATTTGACCTCACGCTGCGTCAACTTCTCATGCCAAATGGAAAGCAAGCAGACTTCTTGATGTCCTGTTGGTGGATTGTGACGTTCTGCTAAACAATTTTACAAATATTTTAATAGTTTATAATAAAACAACCTATTAATAAGACTGTAAGCATAAGAGCAGAATTAGGCCATTTGTCTGATCGAGTCTGCACCATCATTCAACTGTGGCTGATCCAAGCATCTAACCAAGTAGCTAAGTTTGATAATATCTGATGAGAAAGACCACAATATGACAGTTAAAGGGCAAGTGAATAAATCTCAGTATCTGGACGAACAGTGTCCACAGTTACAGTGAAGAGTTATCAATGTGTGATGAACAAGGGTAACAAGTTGGGGGGGACAAACAAGTGAATATGACTGAGTGCCCCAGTGGAAGGTAAAGGAGGAGAATATTTAAATTGTAGAATATGGTTGAGAGGGATAATAAATCAGCCATGATGGAATGGGGTGAAGTCTCAATAGGCCAAATGGCCTAACTCTGCTCCTAGGTCTAATGGTCTTATTTATTTTCCCTCTCAACCCTATTCTCTTGTCCACTCCCCATAACCTTTGACACTCTTACCAATCAAGAACCTATCAACCTCCACTTTAAATATGCACAGTGACTTGGCCTTTACAGCCATCTGTGGCATTGAATTCCACAGATTCACCAACGTCTGGCTAAAGGAATTCCTCCCATCACTGTTCTTTGGGGACATCCTTCTCTTTTGAGGCTTTGCCCTCTGCTCCTCAACTCCTCCACTTAGGAAACATCCTCTCCACATCTACTCTCTCTAGGCCTTTCAATACTTGGTAGGTTTCTTTGGATTCGGACACTTCCCCTGCCCCCCACCAGGTCATTATTCTAAACTCCAGTGAGCACAGGCCCAGAACCATCAAATGCTCATTTGTTAACCTTTCCATTTCCAGATAATTCTTGTACACTTCCTCTGGACCCTCTCCAATAACAGTACACCCTTTCCCAGATATGGGCCTAGAAATCTCTATAACTCCAATACCATATCAGATCAAGTCCCAAGATGCTCTACTGAAGTGGGTTATCAAATAAAACAAAACTGAATGATCTGTCTACCTGAAAGATTAATATTTCCTTTCCTCTCATACAGTACTGTGCAAAAGTCTAAGGCATATGCATATAACTAAGGTGCCTAAGACTTTTGCACAATACTGTAGTAATTTTATGTATTGCACTGGACTGCTACCGCAAAAAAAAACAGATTTCATGACATATGTGAGTGTTGATAAACCTGATTCTGATATGGGGTATTGTGGACTGAGGAGTGGAAGGGGACAGGGAGAGGGGAATCGTGTTGGGAAAAGGGGAAGGGAGAGGGGAAGGATTGGGAAGCACCAGAGGGACATTCTGTAATCATCAATAAACCAATTGTTTGGAATCAGATGACCTTGTCTGGTGTCTCAGGGCTGGGTGCACCTGCCCCCACACCAACCCCCACCCCCCCCCCCAGCACCCCTTCTCTGCGACCTGTCACACACCCCTCCCGCGGAGCTCAGCCCTCACCATCCTTTGCTACTGGCAGTTTTACAAATTCGCTCTATGCTCCACATTGACAAGTACAGAACTGTGCATGAGTCTTAGGCATCCTAGCTTTATATATATATATGCCTAAGACTTCTGCACAGGACCTGCTGAATTCCTCTGGTAGATTGCTTCAAGCATCTGCAGTCTCTTAAGTCTCCAAAACAAAACTGAAACCAAGTTTCATAGCAAGATATTAAGGCAAACAGTCAAACGTTTGGTTATGGTGAACTCAAAGGGCTTTTTGTGTGTTGTATAACTACAGGGGTGTATGGGGTGTCTAGGGAGGGGTAGCACTTCTGGTGAAAGGGCTTGCTGTATCCGTTCTGGGGCTAGCTCAACCACCTCTGGTCCACGCTGGACACCCAGGTCTGAACTGTGGTTCCAAGTAGCCGTTTTGAATATGACAGTGGCCACATGCTGGTACTCTGCATTGACAAGTGGGCTAAATCAGGTGAGGGTAGCTGGTGACCTCAAACTCTAGTGAGACACGGACATGCCTATCCTACCACGAGAAGTCAGCTCCCTGGACTGAGTGGATGAGGTCCACAGTGAGATCCAATGGCCAGGGAGAGCGGAAGGGCATGACGAGGCACAGAAGACGTCATGATCATCCTCTGAGGGAGATCCCAGTTTGTCATGCTCGTTTGTATCACTGGACTCAGACCTCTGAGGTTGACAGAGTGGAACAACCCCCCTGCAACAGCTTTTCCACTTTAAAAGCTCTCCCGCACAGGTTTCCCACCATCGTTGGACACGAGGGACAACCACAATCATTCGAGGCAGGTTTTAAAGTGGAAAGGGCGATTTTGACAGGGAGGGTTAAGGAGGAGACTCAAAGACTTGGGTTTCATTTGCACAAGCCCAGCTGCCAAGGGTGGAGTGATTAAAATGAATGCTTTTCAGGCCAGAATTGAAGGGAGACTTAATTTGAGGGAACCAGAGAAGATGACAGAGTTAAAAAAAAGGGCAGGAGTCTGTAAACAAGCAAAACCAGTCACCCGCGGACCGAAGCAAAATATTCAATAGAAATAAAATCAGTTAATTTTTGTTTTGCATGTGCAAATTAATGTTCAGTTGTTCAGAGAATTCCAGTAAAGTTGGTAAACTTTTTGCAACCTTACAGAAGAAAAATCCACTCAGCAAATCATTATGTGTACACACAGCAGATGTTAATAGAAGGTGAATAAGATATGAATCTGAAATGTTTTAACTCACACAAGTCCCAAGTCAGTGCAACAGTTTTAACACCAGCCCACTTAACGTAAAACATCAAACTATATACTGAACTTTACTGTGCAAAGTGGAAAAGGGATTGTACAGAGTAAATTCTAGCATCGTACAAAAATACAATTGACATGCAAGTTTGCAGCTCGTTGCACATGCTAAATGTTTGATATAACATTACAGGGATGTTGTACTCATCAGTTCTATTGATGTCAAAAGAAGAATTATTTCTGGAGTAAAATATTTCCTGTTTAATACAAGTACAGTGAAAGCATTTTGTTTTGCATGCAGGTCATCAATACAAGGGAAAAAACAATAACACAATACAATGAAGTGTTAAAGTTAAGGAGGAAGTGCAGATAGACAATAAGGTGCAAGGTCATAATGAGGTTGCTTTATTATATTAGGTGATAGATAGCACCTTCTTGTTGCACTGTCTCTTGAAGGTGTCCTCTATGGTCAGCAGCATTGTGTCTGTGATGGAATTCAATCATCTTTGAACAATCTTTGCTAAGTGTTTTCAGTCCTCTGTATCTTCTGCCTGACTGAAGGCGGGATGGATGGGGGAGAGAGAACTTCCAGGGTAGGTGGGGCTTTTGGTTACACCAATGGATTTACCAGGGCAACAAGAAAAGTAGACAGGGTCCATGAGATCCAAGGAGACCTTGATTTGTGGATCCAGAAATGGCTTGCCCACCGAAGGCAAAGGGTGGTTGCAGAAGATTTGTACTCTGCATGGATGTTGGTGACCTGTGGTGTTCCACAGGGATTTGTTCTGGGACTCCTCTTCATTGTGAGTTCTATAAATGACCTGGATGAGGAAGTAGAAGGGTGGGTTAGTAAGGTTGCTGATGAGACAAATGTTGGGGGTGTTGTGGATAGTCTGGGGGGGGGGGGGTCAGAGATTACAGCAGGACATTGATAGGATGCAGAACTGGGCTGAGAAGTGGCAGATGAACTTCAACACAGATGTGTGAAGTGGTTCATTTTGGTAGGTCAAATTTGAAGGCAAAAAATAGTATTATTGCTAAGACTCTTGGCAGTGCAGAGGATCAGAGAAATTCTGGGGTCCGTGTCGATAGGACACTCAAAGCTGCTGCACAGGTTGACAGTGTTAAGAGGGCATATGGTGTGTTGGCCTTCATCAATTGTGGGATTGAGTTCAAGAGCCATTGGGGTAATGTTATAGCTATATAAGACCTTAGTTAGATCCTACTTGGAGTACTGTGTTCAGTTCTGGGTACTTCATTACAGGAAAGATGTGGATTCTCTACAGAGAGTGCAAAGGAGATTTACAAGGATGCTTCCTGGATTGGAGAGTGTGCCTTATGAAAATAGGTTGAATGAACTTGGCCTTTTCTCCTTGAAGCAATGGAGGATGAGAGGTGACCTGATAGAGGTATACAGTATAAGATGCTAAGAGGCATTGATCATGTAGATAGCCAGAGGCTTTTTCCCAGGACTGAAATGGCTAACATGAGGGGCTATAGTTTTAAGGTGCTTGAAAGTAGGTACAGGGGGATATCAGAGGTAACTGTTTCACACAGAGAATGGTGGGTGCATGGAATGCAGTGCCAGCAACAGTCGAAGAGGTGGATTAAATAGGGTCTTTTAAGAGACTCTTAGCTAGGCACATGGAGCTTAGTAAAATAGAGGGCTATGCAGTAGGGAAATTCTAGGCAGTTCTAGAGTAGGTTACATGGTTGGCACAACATTGTGGGCCAAATGATCTGTAATGTGCTGTTGATTTCAATATTCAATGTTCTAAGATAAATCTCAGGGTTGTATATGGTGACATAGATGTAGTTTGATAATAAATTTACTTTGAACTTTGAAGTAAAAGGATGGGAGACTATGGAGAGCTATGATATAGGTGCAGGTTGATAGGGGACTTGGCACAGACTGAATAGGCCTGTTCCCTGTGATGTAGTGCTCTCTGACTTCAAGTATCTGTACCCTCTCGTTCGGAATCTCCATCCTGAACGCTATCTAATTTCTCTTCGTGGCTTATTGCAACAATTTGGCTGGTTCTCCTCTTGTTTAGGGAGTGGTGCAGAAAGTGATTGAGTTCAAATAGCATACAGACTCAACTTAAAGCAGCAAAAAATCAAATATAATCTTTCTGCTTCTGCAGTTTATCAAAAGCCATTTTAGGTGTTCTTTAATATAAAGCAAAATGAAGTTAGACAACTTTGTATTATTTCAAAACAACATAAATCAGGCATAAAATAACCAGAAACAAGCTTGTAATTTGTACATTCAGCATCTGCAGGCGGTTCTGTGTAAACTAAGGCACGACGCTGTTCGAAGGTGGAATTTTTTGTTATTCCCATCTGTCTGGATTAACAATCCTATGCCAAAAAAGGATGTAAAGTTTCACATTCTGGTGCATCGCCTTTCAGAGAAAAATAAAATGGACTTGATGAAGTCAGTCAAGTTGTTCAAAATATTTCTTTTTGTCCTAAAGGAGGTTTTGCTATTTAAGACCATACTATAGGAGCAGAATTAGGCTATTTGACCCATCAAATCTTCTCTGCCATTCTATCATGCCTGACTTATTAACCCTTTGAACTCTATTCTCCTGCCTTCTCTCCGTAACCTTTGATGTCCTTACAAATCTAGAACCTATCAACCTCCACTTTAAATTTACCCAATGACTTGGCCTCCACAGCCATCTATGGCAATGAATTCCACAGACTCAGCACTCTCTGACTATAGAAAAACTTCCTCACTCTGTTCTAAAGAAACATCTTATTCTGAGGCTGTGTTCTCTGGTCCTAGACTTACCCACTATTAGAAACATCCTCTCCATGTCCACTCTATCTAGGGCTTTCAATATTCAGTATGAAATTCCCCCCTCGTTCTTCTAACTCCAGCAAGTACAGGCCCAGAGCCATCCAGCACTCCTCATACGTTAACCCATTCATTCCCAGGATCATTCTTACGAACGTACTCTGGACACTCTCAAATGCTAGCACATCCTTTCTTAGATAAGGAACCGTAAACTACTCGCAATATTTCTGACTACTATTGTAATTATGAACAATATTCATGTTACACATTCTTTATAATGGATGAAATAATTAATCTGTAAAGTAAAACTGACTGCTAAATCTGATTAGGCCTTGTGCACAGCAGCTCGATGCGATCATGTGCCTCAGTGTACATTATGCACCAATGCACAGAGAACATGGATTATGCATGGATGATGCATAATGTGTATCCTCCGCTTGATGACTTGTAGATTTGTAGATATCCAGTTATCACCCACTGTGGATCATACACAAGGAAGCAGGTCTGATCCCTGGGGACAAGTTTGTGCCTGTGTTGACCCATTGCCTGTGTCGATCCACTAATACAGTCTGAGTATGGGAACACTTCCAAGCATAGAACATACACCCAGTGGCCACTTTATTAAATACAGTACCTCCTGTACCTAATAAAGTGACCACTGTGTATATTCGTGGCCTTTTTCTGGTGTAGCCCATCCACTTCTAGGTTCGACATGCATTCAGAGATGCTCTCTGCACACCACTGCTGTAACGTGTGGTTATTTGACTTACTGCCGTCTTCCTGTCTGATTGAACAGCCTGGCCGTTCTTCTCTGACCTCTCTTATTAACAAAGCATTTTCACCCACAGAACAGCTGCTCACTGGATGGTTTTTGTTTCTCGCACCATTCTCTGTAAATTCTAGAGACTGTTGTGTGTGAAAATCCCAGGAGATCAGCAGTTTCTGAGATACTCAAACCACCCCATCTATCACCAACAATCATTCCGTGGTCAAAATAATTTAGATCACATTTCTTCCCATTTGGTCTGAATAACAACTGAACCTCGACTATGTCTGCGTGCTTTTTATGCATTGACTTGCTACCACATGACTGGCTGATTAGATATTTGCAGTAACGAGCGGGTGTACATGTGTACCTCATAAAGAGGCCACTCAGTGTAGAACAGTACAGCACAGGAACAGTTCCTTCAGCCTACAATGTCTGGTCCAAACAGGATGCCAATTTAAACTACGTCTGTACTGCCTGTACACCAGCTCGTCATTCCTGCCATTCCCTGCATAGTGATGTGTCTGTCTAAAAGCCTCTGAAGTCCCATTATCATACCACTCCTCCAGCTACCGATTCCAGGCACCTACCCCTCTCTGTGTGAAAAACATGCCCTACTCATCTCCATG
This sequence comes from Hypanus sabinus, assembly GCF_030144855.1. Classification (NCBI taxonomy): domain Eukaryota; kingdom Metazoa; phylum Chordata; class Chondrichthyes; order Myliobatiformes; family Dasyatidae; genus Hypanus; species Hypanus sabinus. Next base: position 17,265,101 of record NC_082714.1, read on the forward strand.
AATGTTTCTCTTCTCACCTTAAAGACATCTCCATTAGTACTTGACATGTCAACCCCAGGAAAAAATGAATTCTGACCATCCACAGTAACACACACAAAATGCTGGAGGAACTCAACAGGTCCAGCAGCATCTATGGAGAGGAACAAACAGTCGATGCTTCAGGCCTAGGACCCAGACTGGATTTCCAGCATCTGCAGAGTACCCTGTGTTTCTGACCATCTCCCCAATTAATATTTGGCAGCTCACTTAGGAGAAGGAAGACTCTGATCTCAAACCTCCACTGCCTTGCAGCTGTACCCAATCATGGGGAAGGCTTTGGGAGTAAACCCTGTGGGTAAAGAATCTGGAGCTGAAGTCCCTATGGCAATCCTACGCTGAGTTCAATGCTGACTGGCAACTCCTGCAAGGCTGCCGGTACCAAACTGTATCGGTCTCTGCCGTTTCTTTGGATTCATCAGCTGCACGGAGAAGGGGAGCCTGCCACATGGGCAACAGCTTGCTCTCCATATTGTACAGGCCTAGCTTACATATCACATAGACAGCTAGGATGCAACGTCCTTGGTCGACCCTGACCGACAGAGGCCTCTAGTTAACTTATCCCTATGCTACCAAAACTGGCACTAGGACCATTGCAGAGGTCGATGCTGTCACTGTCATGGGCATAACTTAAGGTGATTGCAGGAAAGTATGGGGGGAGGGGGATGTCAGAGGTAGTTTTTTTTTTACACAGAGAGTGACGGCTGCTTGGAACCCCCTGCCAGGGGTGGTGGTAGAGGCAGATAAATTAGGCGCATTTGTGAAACTCTTAGATAGGTATACAGATGATAGAAAAAAGAAGGACTTTGCAGGAGGTAAGGGTTAGATTAATCTTAGCATAGTCTAAAAGTTCGGCACAACAACTTGAGTTGAAAGGCCTGTATTCTGCCGTAATGTTCTGCCTTCTATATTTTATAAAATAAGTTATCACATGTTCTGATTTGTGATTCTGCATTAACTGACAATTACCATTGTGGCCACATGCAGACTATAACCCTTTGCTAGTATGCACGGTCACCATGGTTACATACATACAAACTGTCAATTACAAGGGCAAGAAGCATCATCATTACCAGTCTAAGAATGTGAGCCAGTATGCAGAATAGATGTCACCTCAATCTGAACCAACAATCCAATAATCTTTCATAGTAAGACGTGGCCAAATCCCACAATGAAGATGTCCCAGCCTGAGCTCAGCCTGTCAGCCTTGAAGTGGCACTCTCCAAGGTCACTGCGAGACAAGATGACCCTATCATTGAAAAAGACCAAGAGTCGTGATAAGTGTGTGTTAAGCAGTTTGTAGTTTGAAGCTAGTTATTGGAAAGGCCAAAATTACAGTTTATCATTGTGCAATGGGTGGCAAGCTGATGAGAAATGTGATATGTGGCCTGTCCTGGCCTATTCATTTCACTAATACTAAAGATTCAATACTGTTTCTCAAAGGGTCCATTGGGAGAGTCATCGCAGTCTAGATCAACTAGTAACTTGATTACTCGCAGAACACTCAGGATTGTCAAGGATCCCTCCCATCCATTCCACAATCTCTCTGACCTCCTACCATCAAGCAGAAGATACCACAGTATAGGAACAAGGACTGCTAGGCTGGGTAACAGCTTCTTCCCCCAGGCTGTGGGACTCCTGAACACCCTGCTAACACCCAGTACACATTGTTTATGACAGTGCCAGCAACAATAATACAGTTGTGCATTTAACTATATGTCAACTTGTACATCTTCAGAATTTTTTAATTATCTGTTAATATTATGATGTTAATATTAATTTATATGTGATATATGTACTGTTTTGCATCTCGGCCCCAGAGGAACGTTGTTTCATTTAGCTGATACATGTGTATGGTTGAATGACAATAAACTTGAACTTGAATTTGAACCACGTTGTAGTCCGGTGATCTACATTTAAGTCCGGTGGAGTCAATATACCATAAAGACCGTTGTCCGCCTTCTATCCACAGGAGGAGAAGAGGCAAGGTTGGAGAAGCTGAGGGAGAAGGGGGTTCTGGGAAACAAGAGGAGAAGGAGCTGGGTGTCTTCCAACACCCAGATGTCCAAGGAGCCGAGGGCGAGGCTTACAAGGGATGAAGATTATTTTTTCAATTTCTTACTTAGGGAGACAGCCCTGTAACAGGTCCTTCTGACCCAATGGGTCCACGCCACCTAATTCCACCCATGTGGCCAAATAACCTACTAATCTGTATGTCTTTTGAACGTAGAGGAAACCGAGCAGCACAAGGAAATCCATGCAGTCACGGGGAGAACAGACAACAGTGGAATTGAACCTGGGTCAATGGCGCTGTAACAATGTTTGTAACTGCGGTCAGAGTGGCAATGGCATGCTTGCCCTTCCCCTATGATAATGATGGTCACTACCACCTTGAACTAATGGAAATCTTGATCAGAATTAGGTTTGTTATGACTGACATATGTGGCGAAATGTGTTATTTTTGTGGCAGCAGTACCTTAAAAAACTGTAAAGTAAAAAAGTTAAAAAAAATTATCATCACAGTGCATATATTTTACAATATTCTACCTTGAGATCCATTTTCTTGCAGGCATTTACAGGAAAATAAAGAAATACAATAAAATTTTTGAAAAACTATACATAAACAGACAGACAAGTGAAAACCTGCAGATGCTGGAAATCCAAGCACCACACAAAAACTGGAGGAACTCAGCATCTCCGGAAAAGAGGGCTGTCGATGTTCAGCCCGAAACAGACCACATAAGCAAAGACTGACTAACAACCAATGTCCCAAAGAAGACAACCAGCGCAAATAAAAAAGTAGTACTGAGAACATGAGTTGTAAAGCATCCTTGAAAGTGGGTTTGCAGGTTGGAGAATCAGCTCGGAGTTGAAGTTGAGTGAAGTTATCCACACTGGTACAGGAGCCTGAAAGTTGTAGGGTAATAGTTGTTCCCGAGCTTGGTGTTGTAGGATCTAAGGTGTCTGTACCTCTGATTGACATTAGTAGTGAGAAGAGGGCATTGCCTGGATTGTAGGAGTCTTTGATTATGGATGCCATGTTCTCAATAGGTACATTTAATATCAGAGAAATGTATATAATATATATCCTAAAATTCTTTTTCTTCTTGTGGTCATTCTCCATGTAACTGTACCCAGTCCCTCTTCCCGTGATTGGCTGATAGATAGTTGCAGTTGAAAGCAGGTGTACAGGTGTACCTAATAAAGTGGCCACTCAGTGTATAACCATGAGTGCAAAACAGCAGAAAGGTGCATTGATTGTGATGCAGTCCGATGCAATGAGAAAAGAAATACTAAAGCAGTAATGAAGGAATAACAGAGAGTGGCAGAATTACAAATACATTAATATTGGTAAGGGGATATGGAAGAGCCGATTGGTTTAAAAGTATGTCAGCAATGAGGGAAGAAGGCATTCTTATGTCTGGATGCATTCAAACCTCTGAACGTTCTCCCGGAAGGTAGAAGAGGGAAAAGGGAATAGCCTAAACCTAACACTAACACAGACCAGGGCATCTGAGAAAAACTTGCTAATGAAGCCTGGACAAGCTGCAGCACAAGAAACCCCAACAATTAGCGGTGTTAATTATTCAATAAACCCTGGAGGACCTGTGAAAAGCAGGGTCTCTGGGCTCTTTCAGTATTCCTTGGGCGTACAGTCCCACTGCCTGTGTGTTCCTGAACCGACAGTTCTGAAGCATCACGGTAGACAGTTGCACCTGTGACCCTATTTTGACTGTTCCGACATTTTCAGCTTTAAACACCTCAGAGCTGCACTTGAAACAGATCTGATGGTGCACACAGCACACGCTTCCCAGGGGCCTTCCGGCACTCTTCCTGCTCACGGTCACATTACACCACTTCCAGAGCTGACGAAAGTTGAGTGACTGATGGTCACTTACTATTCTTCTGTAAGTACCTCTGAACAGGAGGAAAAAGTGAAGTCACAGGTCACCCAGTTGCTTGGTAAGTTATACTGGGAAGAGGTCATAATCTTCACATGTTCTCAGACCCTTCCACTGGTGAAGAACGTCTTTAAGGAGAAGTTTATTTTCTTTATGTTGAAATTAGATTTAAACTTTTTAAAAATAACCACATTTAGAATGCACATTCAGGCTGTGAGTAGGATGCAGTCTACATTTTTGTGTTTGGCTGAATTAGAAATCTGTAAAAGGTTCTTCGGAGTTGTCTTTCCACCAAGTTCAAGTATTCACTCATTCCAGATGAGCTTATAACGCCTATAGCAATGCGAAAAGTGGAACAGAGGTCATGTCAGAGAGAAAAAAAAATCTCCAGCTGTGCTTAAAACGTCATGTCGTTCTTTAAACAAAGGACACTGTGTTTTGATTCTGTGACCTTGCCCTATCCCTTGATGATTTCCCAAAATTATACTCAATATCTACATCTGAGGCACTTGCTTACAAACCAGCTGTATCTCTCAATTTCAAGGAAAGAAGCATCCTTAAACTTTCACAGCTTGTTCATCCCAATTGAGTGTACAACAGAACTTTTTTCCTCGTATCTCTGTTGTATCGGTGAAGTTTGATTAGTGTTTGCTGAACTGCACACAGATGTTTAGTAATTACTCCATTCAGGACTGAAACACCTTTCAAATGTTTGGTGTCAAGTATTGTTTAATAATGCTCCAGTGAAGCACCTAGGGGGTGTTTCAGAAGGTGGTAATGTAAACTATTGCATTTCAATTCAAATTGCTTTAATTCCTGCTCTGTTTCTCCGTGTGGTCGGCTTCTACAGTAGAGCAACATTCTGTGTGGGGCTTCCCTGAAGTTCAGCTTTTCCATTAAGGGCAGTCTAACACCTTCTACAGGACAAAATTTCATTCCTGCATCTGCATCCCTGGATCCCAGTGAGCACCCTCAGGAGGAAGTGGACCGTCCCGTTTTCAGTGGCGATTCTGGGATGAAGAAGTTGGGCAAAATATTCCAAAGTAATTAGCTTTAAGCATTTTTTGTCTTCGTTCACAGGATATGGGTGCAGCTGGCAAGCCCAGGAGCCCCAACCCCCATCACCGCTTCACCTATCACTTGCCAGCTTGTACTCCTTCCCTTCCCGCCTTCCCCCTCGCCAAATTATTCTTCTTCCCCTTTCCTTTCCATGCCTCATGAAGGGCCCGAAATGGTGTCTATCTATTTCTTTCCATAGATGCCGCCTGACCTGCTGAGTTCCTCCTGCAATTTGTGTTCATTCCTCTGGATTTCCAGCATTTGCAGTCTTTCATACTTATGAAAGCCAGTATTTGTTAATACTGTTAACTGTTCTTCATTTGTACATTACCCTCATCCAAGACATGCCCTCTACTCTCTACTACCATCCAGGAGGAGTTTCAAGAACCTGAAGACCCACAGTTAACATTTTGGGAACAGCTGTTTTCCCTCTGCTATCAAATTTTGGAATGCTCTGTGAAACCATGAACACTATCTCATTATTCCTCTTTTGCACTATTTAGTCTTGTAACATACAGAATTGTTTATGTCTTGCTCTGTACTGTTGCTGCAAAACAGCAAATGTCATGGCATGCAGTATGTCAGTGATAATAAACCTGATTTAGATGCTAAACCTGATTCTGGTTCAATTATGAGTCAAATACAATGATAAAAATTTGGAATCTAATGACTGGTAAGGATGCCATATTTTCTTTCCAAAAAGCTATCAGAGACCTCAATGTGTTTTTTACAATTCATGGCCACCATTCAAACATCAGGCTCCTGGACCAGCATGGATAACTTCACTTACCTCAACTCCAAACTGATTCCACAACTTGCAGACTCACTCTCAAGGACTCTACAACCCAGCTGTCAATATTATTTTACTTAATTTCTCATTTGCACAGTTTGTCTCCTTCTGCACATTGTTTTGCAGTCTTTTGTTTCTGTGCAGTTTTGCATTGATTCTGTTGTATTTCTGTTTTACTGTGGATATTTGCAAGAAAATTAATCCCAAGGTAGTATATGGTGACATGTAGATACTTCGATAATACATTTACTTTGAACTTTGAACTGCGATTGGTTCCAGCATTTTAATTCCACACTTAATTCAACCTAAAAAATTACCTAGGCTACTGGGGTGAGATCTTAAGCAAAAAAAAACATCTACTGGAGCATCAGGTCGAGCAGCATCTGTGAACAGGAGGGGATGGTGGTGAGGAGATGAGGAACTTTGAAGTTTCAGGTTGAAACCCTGCCTCAGGGTTGGGATCCACACAGACATTTACCAATGAAACAGATACAAGATGCTAGAGGAACTCTGCAGGTCCCACAGCATCTATGGAAATGAATAAACTGTAGATGTTTTGGGCCGAGACCCTTCCACAGTCCTTCAGCCCTTCTTCAGTCTTGAGCCGAATACTTGTTTCCATATATGCTGCCTGACTTGTTGAGTTCCTCCAGCATTTTGTGTGCGTTGCTCTGTATTTCCAGCATTTGCGGATTTCCTTATGTTTATGCAGTGGATCCATTTTGTGCTGGGATTTAAATGCTGTTCCTGGATCATTATTCTATTGAATTATGGCTGCCAGTCTAATAACATAATCATAAGGCAATCATACACAATTTCCATTTTACATTCCATATTTCAAATTGTTAATTAGCTTGTTATTTGTGTAAAACAGAACACAGATCAACACAACATAATATCTGTGCCAATCAAGATGCATGTTCCATCCACCTACTATTTTCTGTGTAAAGAATGTCTTTCATAAATCTCCTTTAAACTTTCTGCCTCTCACTTTAAAATTATGCCCTTTAGTATTTGAAATGGGAAAAAAATACTCTGAGCTTATGTATGCCTTTCATAATTTTATTTACTCCTGTCCAGTAAAATTGGATAGGTATATGGACGGGAAAGGAATGGAGGGTTATGGGCTGAGTGCAGGTTGGTGGGACTAGGTGAGAGTAAGTGTTAGGCACGGACTAGAAGGGCCAAGATGGCCTGTTTCCGTGCTGTAATTGCTATATGGTTATATGGTTACCCCTCAGCCTCTGACATGCAGAGAAAAACAACCCAAGTTTGTCCAACCCTTCCTTATATCTAAATCACACGAGAGTCTGCAGATGTTGGAAATCCAGAGTAACACAGACAAAATGCTGGAGTAGCTCAGTAGATCAGGCATCGTCGTTGGAGGGAAATTAAGAACTGATGTTTCAGGCCGAGATGAATCTCAAAGTAGTATTTGGTGACATATACACACTTAGATAATAAAATTTACTTTGAACTTTGTATATTGAAGTTAAAGTTGGGAGAAAGAAAGAAGTATTATGTTGATGCTGAGATACATCCTTGGATGTGCTAGGACACATCATCAGTGATGTAACCTGGGGACACCAGGTGCTTCAGACACTCTCACCCAGGTGACCAGGGTCGATCAGGTCCCAGCTTGTGTACCAGGACCATCGGTCCCCAGGTCACACCTCTTAACCCATAGCCATCTGGAGGCTCGCTCAGATCCTGGTGGTTCTTTTCTTTACAGACCCCGTTATGCCAAGGAGATGATTGGTTCTGCATAGCGAGCAGCCACACACTACTTGTATAGACCCACGTCATGCCCGCCCCCCCAACAACACTGTCTCTGGCACTGCTCTATCAGCACCTGGTATATGGCTTTAAATTAAGTAAAGTTATCTTCAGTATATAACTACTATGAAGGATAGCTTCTTGATGAGATGGTTTGTTTTGTTGCATTGTATGCGTGTTTGCATGGACATGCAATCCAAAGGTTCCTAGGCAGGTAAGACACTTCCAAGTATGCCATACACCATCATTGCATGAAAGTGTGACCACTCAGAGAAAATTTAGTCTTCACCAACTGGAACTCAAGTTCATTTCAATGGAAATTGGCCAGAAGTAAAATGGTTATGGAAGGAGCTTCTACATTCCCCCGTGACCATGTGGGTTTCATCCGAGTACTCCGGTCTCCTCCCACATTCCGAAGATGTATTGGTTGGTAGGTTTATTGGTCATTGTAAGTTGTCCCATGAATAGGCTAGGTTTAAATTGGGGGTGCTGCTGTCCTACTGAAGGGTCTCAGCCTGAAATATCAACTGTACTCTTTTCCACAGATGCTGCCTGGCTTGCTGAGCTCCTCCAGCATTTTGTGTGTGCTGGCTTCATAAAGGATTGATGGGCAACATTGCTCAAAGACCCAGAAGGACATATTCTGTGTTGACCCAATTACCCACAACACTTTGCATGTGAATTAATCATCTATGATTTAATATTCTCTTTGCAAACTTAAAGATGAGGTTTATTTTTCACACGTACAGTGAAGCTTACAATGAAATGCGTCATTTGTGTCAAATCAAATCAGTGAAGATTACGCTGGGCAGCCCGTAAGTGTCACCACACTACTGGCGCTGACATAGCACGGCCACAACTCACTAACCCTAACTCTATGTCTTTGGAATGTTAGAGACAACTGGGGCAGTCGGAGGAAACCTGCACGAGAACGTGCAAACTCCTTACAGGCAGCAGTGGGAATCGAACCCCAATCACTGATCAATGCCGCTGTTTTGCTATATTGCTATCTGGCCTTATGGACACCAGCGTGAGACTTCCTGTATTTCAAAACAAAGCTAACAAATACTTCTCATTTTCTAGAGCTTACATAGAAGTTTACGGACTTAGTGTCTGTTGTCTCCAGTGTAATGACAGGGATACAATACTCAGTCTAAGCAGAATGAACTCGCGAAAGAGCAATGTGGCAAACATCAGACTATCTCTGCAGTGTGACATTAGTCATAAATGTGCTGATATGATTAAGACATCACTGAATTAAGCCAAGTGTTCAGTTGGATCCATGGACAAGCAGACGGTTGTGGCTCATCACCAGGATGGTTCTCTCATAAATATCAAGATTCAGTAATGCAGCATTACCCAAAACCTTAACATCAAAGAGAACAAAAACCTCTCTGCTACTTAAAGAAGGAACAGTGAGGAATTGTTTCAGAAAGAGCACAGTTTATTTAAACTATAATACATATGAGCAGAATTAGGCCATTCAGCCCATTGGGTCTTCTCCTATTCAACCATGACTGATTTATTATCCCTCTCAACCCTATTCTCCTACCTTCCCCCCTAACCTTTGACACCTTTACTAATTAAGAACATATTACATTGGTGGCGTCCGTTAGTCTCACGAGACCATGGATCTGCGCCCGGATCTCCAGGTCACAGGCCTGGACAAGGTTGTATAGAAGACCGGCAGTTACCCATGCAGCAAGTCTCCCCTCTCCACACCACCAATGTTGCCCAAGGAAAGGGCAAGGGCCGATACAGCTTGGCACCAGTGACGTCGCAGGAGTTGCCAGAACGAGGTTGAAGGCAACGTCAGACTGCCTTAGGGACTCCAGCTCCGGATTTGTCCTCAGGGTTTACTCCCGAAGCCTTTCCCATGAGTGGGTATGGCCACAAGGCAGCGGAGGTTTGAAATCAGAATTTTCCCTCTCGTAGGTGGACTGCCTTCCCAGGCTGATGAGCTCCTCCTGCCCGAAGCACTAGTTTTAAGGCACCAGGACCTGCCTTCGCCCCTTCTCCTGTCAGTAGAAACAGTTCTGCCGGGCTTAAAGGCTAAGCCTCATGAGAAGGCCAGGAATTGGACTTGGTTGTCAGAGGCTACTTGAGGCGCACGCCGTGAGGAGCACTTTTAGGTAGTGGGAGCTTGATAACCTTGAACCAAGAACATATTAATCTCCATTTTAAATATACCTAATGACTTGGTCACCGCGGTTGTCTGTGGTAATGAATTCCACAGATTCACCACCCTCTGGCTAAAGAGGCTTCTTCTCATCTGTCTAGGGGGAGATTTAGTAGAGCTGCTCAAATATATCAAAGGTTTTAATAAATAAAAGATAAAAATTAGTTTGCAAAAAATCTAGATATCTACATTATTATCTGAAAGGTATTGTCTGAAAGGCTGGTGGAGGTAGATTCAATGGGAAACTGATAAATACACAAACAGCATGGGATCCAGTCTTTGGACATCCTGGGCCTGGACTGCTCAAAACTCCAAAGCAAAAGAACAGAGAGGATTCTAACTGTACAGTCAACGTTTCGGACTGAGACTCTCCTGACCGGATGAAGGGTCTCAACCCAAAACGTCATCTGTTTACTCTTTTCCATTGATACTGCCTGACCTGCTGAGTTCCTCCAGCATTTTGTGTGTGTTGCAACATTAGTATTTAGACGGATTTGGGCCAATTGACATTAAACACAGAAAGACAGTGGAGACACAAGGGATTAAGAGAAAAATAAATATCAACCAGTCTATGTTAACATTGTCCTCCACATGAACTTCCTCCTACTCCTATTATCATATCACTCCTTTTCCCACCTTATTCTAATGTAGATACACTAAAATGCATGTATGCTATTAATTCACCTATCCCTTGAAGTAATAAATTCCCTATTCTGACTCCCCTTCGAATTCTCTTGAATTCCTATTGGATTTATTGGCAATATCTTTAATTTAAGACAGGCTTAACCCAAAACATTGACTGTCCAGCTTCCTCCACATAAACTGCATGACCTGCTGGATTCCTGCAACAGGAAAATTGATGAGCTCAGAGGAAGTCTGCCAATGCTGGAAATCGAAGCCACACACACAAACTGCTGGAGGGACTCAGCAGGCCAGGCAACATCTATGGAAGACAGTACAGTCGATGTTTCGAGCCACGATCTTTCATCAGGACTCCTTTCCATAGAAGCTGCCTGGCCTGCTGAGTTCCTCCAGCATTTTGTGTGTGTTGCTTAGATAAAGATGAACTTTATTTGTCACATGTACATCAAAGCATTGAAACACATAATGAAATGGATCATTTGCGTCACAACTGACAGAGACGGAACATGTGCCGGGGGCGGTGGGGGGAGCCTACAATCATCACCACACTTCCGATGCCAACACAGCACGGCCACAACTTACTAAACCTAATCTGTAGAACACCCAGAGGAAACTCACGCATTCATGGATGAACATACACACTCCTTGCAGACGGCGCCAGGAATTGAACCCCATTCGCTGATTGCCAGCACTGTAGCGGGGTTATGCTAACCACTACACTGCTGTGCTACAGTGTCCTGGTACAGCAAACCAGGTAGGAAGGTAACTGATAAGCTAGCATATCACTGTGAGGGGTTGGCTGGGTAAGGCTAAAGATGTCTTGCTACAATTATAAGTGGGCTTGGTGAGACCCTGACAGAATAGAACTTGTAATGCAGGTTTCATTACTTAAATAAGGATTTACTTGCCTTAAAAAACTGTGCAGACACAATTCCCAGGATGTGTGAGGGAGAGAGTTGGAGAAGAATTCACTTATATTCTCCAGAGTTTTAAAAAATGAGAGACAACTTAAATTAAAAAATATAACATTCTTAGCGAGGTTTGGATTCTTAAAAGCCATTGAAGAAGGAGCCACATAGAGGAGACTACAACATGAGTACTGAATGCAGTTCAGTAGACTGGAAGAAAGTAGAAATAAATTTCTGCTTCATGTGGAAAAAGTGGGACTGTGCAGAGCAGGAATAAAGTAGTTCAGAGGGCAGGAGTTGCACTTCGTGGCTGAATGGGAAGATGCTAATTCAAAGGGATAGAAATTGAGAGGCATCTTCTCCCAAACGGAAAATCTAGAATTATGAATTATGTCAGGAATAGGGGGCTTTTAGGGCTGAAATGAGGAGGAACTTTTCTCTCAATAGGTTCTCTCAACTCAAAGAGCTGTGAATGCTCAGATGACGAGTAGATTTATGTCAGGGATCAAAAGTCTTTTAGGTGCTAAGGACTTCTAGAGATCTGTAGACAAAGAAAGCAGAAAGGTTCAGACACAATCTTTCTGCACAGTGAAGGTGGCTTGAGAGAGAAATACGGCCTAGCCCAGCTCCTGTTTATGATGTATAAATATGCAGCATAACAGATGAACCATGGTGACTGCAAGCTTTCTAATTAAGCTCATGTCAGAACCTTTCCCAGAGCCCAGTAACATCCAGCTTTCCAGAGGTTAGTGTGGGGAAAGGACATGCAGAAAGAGCCAGGCAGTGGATTGGCCTCCCTGGATCTTCCACAGATAGAATAAGGTGAATGAATGTATTGCTTACCTGCTTACTCTGAGGAACACTAAGGTTTCTAACAGACTGCCAGAACAAAGTACATTGCCCCTTCAAGTGTTAGTTGTAAACTGTTGAGAATTCCTGGATTACCACAGCACCGAAACCAGAACTGCAGCGATGCCATGCACTCCTGTGCAGCGCTGGAAAGAGTCCGAGCTGGACCCCTTTTTAGTGACTCGTCGGGGTCACTTTTATTAAGCTCGGGGACAGCAGTGGAAAGCAATCATCAGCTGATTCCTGCTCACTGTCAGGTTTCCTCGGGAAGCAAGGTAAGGCCCGGTCGCTGCTGTTACTTGGTGCAGACTGCCATCTAATGGGCAGTTGGTGCCAAAACACAGACTCTTCAATGCTCAGAATAGATTCCATTTAATTGAAGGCAACGTGGTTAGGATCCCACCAATTCTCAATTGACTAGTGTATTCATGAAATTAAAAAAATATTTCTAAGGTATGTGTTTTCAGAAATAGTGGAGGTAAGTGTGAGGGTTTCTCAAAAAACAGATAATATCAGAATAAGGTTTATTATCAGTGGCATATAATGTGAAATTTGTTGCTTTGCGGCGGCAGTACAGTCTTCTCCGTGGATTGTCAGCTTGTCGTGGTGGAGAAGCTTGTGTGGTCCAGAGATCCTGAGAGTGATGCCGTCTGGAGCTTTGCTCCTGGTAGGGTCACCCATAGCGGTAAGGTCGAGGGTGAGGTCCCTGACAAAGAACAATCCAACCAAGACCTCAACGGTGGAACAGACAAACGGAGTCACTTCGAACTCAACGGCTGTGAAGGCGGAAGAAGGCTGCAACAAATCCATCAGCTGCAATCGTCATGGCTTCCATGCCATTGGAATCAGTTGGTTGATTTGTGAAGTATCGTGTGCTTCTTGGAGTGCAACATCAAGTACACGTTCAACAAATACACTCACAGGCATCTTCGCTCTGTGGAAAAAGAACAAAGACCATCATCCTCGACCTCGAGGGATAGCCACGATGACAGTGCAAGGACAGAAAAATTTATAAATTGCAAAAACAAATAAATATTGCAAATCACAAACACAAGAGACTCTGCAGATCTCTTATGTCCAGAGGAAGTCCAGAGCAACATATACAGAATTCGAATCAGGATCAGGTTTAACATCACTGACATATGTCATGAAATTTGTTGTTATGTGGCAGCAGTACATTGCAATACATAATAATAAAAACTGAATTACACAAAGTAGTATATGTATTCAAAAGTTAGATAGGTTGTGCAAAAGGAGTAGTGAGGTAGCGTTCGTGGGTTCAATGTCCTTTCAGAAATCTGATGGCAGAAGGGAAGAAGATATTCCTGAAATGTTGACTGTGCGCCTTCAGGCTTCTGTACCTCCTCCCTGATGAGAAAAGGACATGCCCTCAGTGATGGGGGTCCTTAATGATGGATGCTGCCTTTTTGAGGCATCACTCCTTAAAGATGTCCTGGATGCCAGGATGCAGGTGCTCATGATGGAGCTCACTGAATTTACAATTTCTGCAGCTTATTCCGATCCTGTGCAGTGGCGACCCCCCCCCCCCCCCGCCCCCCGGCCCATACCTGATGGTGATGCAGCCAGTCAGAATGCTCTCCACTGAACATCTGTAGAAATCTGGGAGTTTCTTTGGTGACACACCGAATCTCAACTCCTAATGTAATTGTGGTGAACTACATATACCTGTCTGGACACGCACCCCCCCCCCCTCCCCGGCTGACTGCTCCCGTGGCTCCTCCCACGGACCCCGGTATAAAGGCGATTGAGGCCTGAGCCCGGCCTCTCAGTCTCCAGGATGTAGTATGGTGGTCAATTGCTGCTTGTTCATTCTTCTAGTCAATAAAAGCCGATATCTCACCTCACGTCTTTGAGAGTTATTGATGGTGCATCAGTAATATAACCACAGTCATGCCTTCTTTGTAGCCGCATAGATGTGTTGTGCCCACGATAGATCCTCAGAGAATATGGCACCCAGGAACTTGAAATTGCTCATTCTTTCCACTCCTGATCCCACTATGAGGACTGCTGTGTGTTCCCTCGTCCTACCCTTTCTGAACTCCACAATCGATTCTTTGGTCTTGCAGGCATTGAGTGCAAGGCTGCTGCTGCAACCTGCTGGAGGAACTCAGCAGGTCAGGCAGCATCCATGGAGAGGAATGATCAGGTCCTTCATCAGGACCATAGTGGAAATAAAAAGGAATAACGAGGTAGTATTCATGGATTGTTCAGAAATAATACTTGGGAATCAGCACTTACTTTACAATATTGTCTTTGAATCAATAGGCATTTTAGTGTTTAAGTGGAGATGCAAATAAGTGAAGTTTAGAGTGATCTAGATATTCTAGTGCATGAATCGTAAAAGTTATCAGGTAGGTCTAACAGGTGGTTAAGGAGGCAACCACCATTTTGGTCTTTAGGAGTTAGGGAGGTTGTACATGATGTTGATGAGGTCACACCTGAAACACTGTGCACAGCTTTCCTCCCCTTACCTACTGTATAAGAGGATTGGAGGCAGTGCAAGGAGATTGGCCTGACTACTTCCCAGGATGAATATGTTCATCTATTAAGAGAGGCTGGACAGCTTGGGCTTGTATTCCTTTGAGTTCAGAAGAATTAAACAGCATCACTGCTGTTGGCTGAATCAAAGGTGGTGAAGAGTCAGGATGAAGGAGTGAGATGGAAAATCTGGCTGAGCAGGGCCACAATATAGACCAAGGAGCTGATTATTGACTTCAGGAGGTCCATCAGTAGTCATCAGGGGATCAGAGGTGGAGAGGGTCAGCTACTTTAAATTTCTCAGTGTTATCGTTTCCGAGCACCTGTCCTGGCCTAGCATGTAAGTGCCACTATAAAGGAAGCACAACAGTGTCTCCACTTCCTTATAAGTTTGTGAAGATTTGGCATTACATCAAAAACTTCTATAGATGCGTGATGGAGAATATTTTGACAGGTTGCATCAAATCATGGTTTGCAAACACCAATTCCCCTAGTGGTGGCATCTGTCGGTCTTGAGAGACCATGGATCTACGCCTGGAGTTTCCAGGGCGCAGGCCTGGGCAGAGTTGTATGGGAGACCGGCAGTTGCCCAAGCTGCAGGCCTTCCCCTCTCCACACCACTGATGTTGTCCAAGGGAAGGGCACTAGGACCCATGCAGCTTGGCACCTGTGACGTCACAGAGCAATGTGTTGTTAAGTGCCTTACTCAAGGACACAAACACGCTGCCTCAGCTGAGGCTCGAACCAGTGACCTTCAGGTTATTAGTCTGATGCCTTGCCCACTAGGCCACGCACCAACACATAATCCTACAATGCCCCTAATCCTACAAAAAATAGTGACTGTGACCCATTTGATCACAGGTAAAGCTATCCCCACCATTGGGCACATCTACACACAGTGCCATCACAGGAAAGCAGTATCCTTCATCAAAGACCCCCACCATCCAGGTCATGCACTTTTCTTACTCCTGCCATCAGGAAGAAGGTACAGGAGCCTCAGAACCCACACCACCAGGTTCAAGAACAGCTATTACCCTCAACCATCAGGCTCTTGTTTATCATTATTATTATTATATTTGTATTTGCACAGTTTATTGTCTTCTGCTTATGGGTTGTTTGTCCATCCTGTTGGATGCAGACTTTCAATGATTCTAGTGAGTTTCTTGGATTTACTGTGTATGCCCACAAGAAAACAAATCTCAAGTTTGAATATGGTGACATTTATGTACTTTAGTAATAAACTTACTTTAGGCTTAGAATGAGGGATGACCTTCTTTAAGCATGTAAGATCATTAGCTTGACAACATAGATATGGTGATATTTGCACCAGTATGATAGTTATGAAGAAGAGTAATAGCTACCAATCATTTAAAACTTAGAAGCAAAGAAATTTCTTCTTTCAGAACATAGTGAATCTCTGGATTTTTCTCTCCCAGGTATGGTGGAGGCTAGATTATTAGATATATTCAGGATGTATAAATGGATAAATATTTGATAGAGGAAGGGTTTTGGAGAACTGGCACAGAGAAAGAATTGAGGCCAGCATGGACCAGACATGACCATATTGAATACTAGGACAGGCTTGCCTACTGCAGCTTCACTTCGAGTGGTCATGGATATAGGTTCCCAGGAATTAGCGCTTTGCATATTGTATTTCTTCAAGGTAGGGTTGAGTATCACCTTGAATACTTTCTTTGTCTACCAGATAATTAACTTCCCATGACAAAGCTCAGAACAAAATGCACATTTCAGAAATCTGGTGTGAGACAAGTGAATAACGTTCAACACACACAAACTGCTGGAGGAATTCAGCAGGTCAGGCAGCATCTATGGAAAAGAGTAAACAGTCAATATTTCAGGCCAACAGCATTGATTAGTGCTGATGAAGGGTCTTGGCCAGAAGAGTAAATCAACTGTTTACTCTTTTCCATAGATGCTTCTTGACCTGTTGAGTTCCTTCAGCATTTTGTGTTGCTTTGGATTTCCAGTATCTGCAGATTTTCTCATGTTTAAACAATGTGTGCCTTGCTCAATGGAATTGACTGAGTGTAACTAGGGCTTCAGTGGTAAGGATATTGGGCTCAGAGATGGCACTGATGAAGAACCATTCTCTGCTGTCAAACAATGATACATCAGTACACCAACTGTTTTTCCAATGTTCCTTCTCACCTCCAACAGACCTCCTTCAGAACAAATAAGAAACTATTCAAAAATGTCACTCCAGATCCAAGGATACCCAAATGCAGTAGTCAATGGTACTCAGAAGATACTTAAGCTTGATGCCCAGAGAATAAAATCCAAGCTGAAATCTGAGCTAAAAGAGATGATGGACCTTATGCTCAACATCTGCAAGACAAAGGGCATGTTCTGACCTTCAGGCCACAACAATGGATTCAAGTTTCTTCACAATTGCGAAGAAAGCATTGCAGCATCTCTACTTCTATAGATGTGGAGAGTATATTGACTGACTGCATCATGGCCTGGTGTGGAAACACCAATTACTTTGAACAGAAAATCCTACAAAAGGCAGTGATTTCAGTCCAATACATCATGGGTAAAGCCTTCCCAACCACTGAGCACATCACCATGAAGCATTGTCGTAGGAAAGCAGCATCCATCATCAGAGATCCCCACCACCCAGTCTATGCTCTTTTCTTGCTGCTGACATCAGGTTGAAGGTACAAGAGCCTCAGAACTCACCCCACCAGGTTCGAGAACAGTAACTGTCCCTCAACCATCGGGCTCTTGAATAAAAGGGAATCACTACACTCACTATCTCCATCTTTGAAGTGTTCCTACTACCAAAGATCTCACTTTAAGGACTCTTTATCTCATCTCATTATTTACTGCCATTTATTTATATTTGCAAGTACACGGTTTCTTTTCTTCTGTACCCTGGTTGATCGTTCATTGACAAACAAGAGGAAATCTGCAGGTGCTCGAAATCAAATAAGAAGCAGATATTGGATCGCTACATTCATACAGGAGAAGTTCAAGTAAAATTTCAGTCAATGAGCCACCTCTTTCAAAACAGACTTAGTTCAATTGAGATGAAGGATATCTGAAGGTCAAGATCTCAGGCCAGGCTCTCCTGTCGGCCTGTAGTGATCCATGGCTTTCTTTATTCTAAGACCTGGAGTAACTAGAGGAAGACCAACATGATAACCTACAGAAGATTCCCTAAATTCACTGGAAGGACAAGGAAACCAGTATGTGTCCTCTCCCAGACCAACATTTCCAGTACATTATGTGCAGTTTTGGTCACCGAATTACAGGAAGGGTATTAATAAGGTTGAAAGAGTGCAGAGAAGGTTTACAAGGATGTTGCCGGAACTTAAGAAACTGAGTTATAGAGAAAGGTTGAATAGGTTAGGACTTTATTCCCTGGAGCGTAGAAGAATGAGGGGAGACTTGATTGAGGTATATGGGTATTATGGTATAGACATATACCCATCTTCTGTTGGTGTTTCTGTAGCTCTGAGTTTTTAACAGGATGGGGTTACTAGCCCCATGACTAACCCTCCTCCTTGCGCAGCTGGACTTTGGACTGTCCATGGCTGAGTTACTGACAATCAACCTGTGTGCAAAAGAAGATTAACTGCAAAAAAAAAATACTGAGAACATGAAATGAAAAGAAGTCCTTGAAAGATATATGTTTTCCCTAATCTAAATTCAGTGGTTGGTAAGTCGATGGAGAGTTCCTGAGAGACAAGATTTATGAACATTTGGAGAGGCATAATATGATTAGGAGTAGTCAGCACGGCTTTGTGAAAGGCAAGTCGTGCCTTATGAGACTGATTAAGTTTTCTGAGGATGTGATTAAACACATTAATGAGGGTAGAGTCGTAGATGTAGCATATAAGGATTTAGCAAGACATTTGATAAGGTACCCTATGCAAGGCTTATTGAGAAAGTAAGGAGGTATGGGATCCTTGCTTTGTGGATTCAGAATTGGCTTGACCACAGAAGGCAAAGAATAGTTGTAGACGGATCATATTCTGCATGAAGGTCGGTGACCAGTGGAGTGCCTCAGGAATCTGTTCTGGGACCCCTATTCTTTGTGATTTTTATAAATGACCTGGATAAGGAAGTGGAGGGACTGGTTAGTAAGTTTGCTGATGACACAAAGGATGGGGGTGTTGTGGATAGTGTGGAGGGCTGTCAGAGGTTACAGCAGGAAATTGATAGGATGCAAAACTGGGCTGAGAAGTGGCAGATGGAGTTCAACCCAGATAAGTGTGAGATGGTTCATTTTGGTAGGTCAAATATGATGGCAGAATTTAGCATTAATGGTAAGACTCTTGGCAGTGTGGAAGATCAGAGGGATCTTGGGGTCCGACTCCACAGGACACTCAAAGCTGCTGCGCAGGTTGACTCTGTTGTTAAGAAGCCATACGGTGTATTGGCCTTCATCAATTGTGGGACTGAGTTTAAGAGCCGAGAGGTAATGTTGCAGCTATATAGGACCCTGGTCAGACCCCACTTGGAGTACTGTGCTCAATTCTGGTCGCCTCACTACAGGAAGGATGTGGAAACCATAAAAAGGATGCAGAGGAGATTTACAAGGATGTTGCCTGGATTGGGGAGCATGCCTTACAAGAATAGGTTGAGTGAACTTGGCCTTTTCTCCTTGCAGCGACGGAGGATGAGAGGTGACCTGATAGAGGTGTTCAAGATAATGAGAGGCAATGATCATGTGGATAGTCAGAGGCTTTTTCCCCCAAGGCTGAAATGGCTAGCATGAGAGGGCCTAGTTTTAAGGTGCTTGGAAGTAGGTACAGAGGAGATGTCAGGGGTAAGTTTTTTTTACGCAGAGAGTGGTGAGAGCGTGGAATGGGCTGCCGGCAGCAGTGGTGGAGGCGGAAACAACAGGGTCTTTTAAGAGTCTCCTGGATAGGTACATGGAGCTTAGAAAAGAGGGCTATGGGTAAGCCTAGGTAGTTCTAAGGTAGGGATATATTCAGCACAGCTTTGTTGGCCTGAAGGGCCCGTATTTTGCTGTAGGTTTTCTATGTTTCTATGCTTCTATTAAATTCCAAAACATGTTGTTCTACGATGCAAAAATGTGCTGGTATTGGAGTGGATCTGGAGGAGATTCATGAAAATGATCCTGGGAAAGAAAGGGTTACCACGTGAGGAGTGTTTGATGGCTCTGGGCCTGTACTTGTTAGAGTTTAGAAGAGTGAGGCAAAATCTCAATGAAACCTATCAAATACTGAAAGGACTAGAGAGAGTGGAAGTGGAGAGAATGTTTCCAATGGGAATGGGGACACAACCTCTGAATACAAAGATATCCCTTTAAAACAAAGATCAGAGTGAATCTCTTTAGTTAGAGGGTGGTGAATCCGGTGAATTCATTGCCACAGGCAACTGTGGATGCCAATTCATTAGGCAGATTTAAAGCGGAGGTCGATAGGTTCTTGACTTGTAAGGGTGTCAAAGGTTATGGGGCGAAAGCAGGAGAATGGGGTTCAGAGGGATAACAAATCATGACTGAATGGTGGAGAAGACAATGGGCTGAATGTCCCAGCTCTGCTCCAATATGGTATGGTCTTCTGGTCTGAAGGGTTTTGCTGCACCTCATTCTCCAAACAATTTAGATGTTGGACATCCTTTCAGATTTGACTTTGAACTGTTTTGCAGAGCTGCTTTTGCAAAAGTAAAGAAGGCAGCAGCCCTTGCTGTGCCTTATGGACTTGTCCCTCAGTTCTGAAATTGTCTTTAATGTAATCAGGTTTTGGAGAAGTTCAGCAAACGTAAGCTACCTTACTGATAATTAAGCCCGGGGCCTGAGGCAACTTTCCAGCTAAGTGTGCTTTAAACAAAGAAAATTCAAAGAGATTTGGAGCACGAGAGATTCTGCTGATACTGGAATTCTTGAGCAATGCACACAAAATGATGGAGGAACTCAGCAGGTCGGGCAGCCTGACTTGCCAAGCTTTTCCAGCATTTTTAGTGTGTGTTGCTCAAAGAGAATTGGAAATTCCTTGACTTGCTGAGTCACCTGGACGTGAAGGAAAAGGAATATTTGCATCGATATAGCACTTTCCACATCCTTTTGAGAATGCAATCTTTTGAAGCACCGTCACTGTTTGCAATAAAGGAAACTTGGGAAACAGTTTGCGTACACTCAGTGGCCACTTTAGTAGGTACACCTGTACACCTTGGTAATGCAAATATCTGATCAGCCAATCACGTGGCAGCAAGTGGTTCACTTGTTCAGTCCAAACCTCGACGAACCTGTGCTGACCATCAAGTACTTGCTCACACTAATCCTGTGCAAATCTCGTTTTTAATCTCGTCATCTCCCTTCATATTCTACCACTCATCCACACCTGGGCCAATTAACCTGCTAACTCTTTGTTGTAAAACGTATCAGCCATTGGAAAGACCCAGATAGGCTGTGTGAAGCCAGGAGGCTTCATTGTAATTATGGTGGGCTCAGGGTCAATGCTCCCTCTAATTTTTAGTAGTCAGTGTGCAGAAAAATCTTATGTTGTGCGAATTTTTTTCCTGTGACAAAAGTATGTGCGCACTGAATGCACACATGGCACAGTTTATGTAGGTTTACAAAATATTTGACATAAACTGCACAGAATAACAACAAAGTAACATACATATTTAAGTTACTCAGTTATTTTTTCTCTCTCCTGTCTTTGTTAAGCCATTCAACTTTAAACAAATTTGCAGCTCTTTTGCGCTTCACACCCTTCGCTTCTTTTGAATTCGACATAGTGAATGAATATTTTTCTCATTAAAAACTTAGTAAGCTATCTACAGGATAGATCTTTGTAAACTTCACGATATGTCCGCCAAAGATGGCTGCCGCTGTGATGCAACTGTACAAACCGGAATAGGAAAGCTGAGGTATTCTTGAGGAGACTGAGGTCCATTAACATCTGCTGGACGATGCTGAGGTTGTTCTACGAGGCTGTGGTGGCCAGTGCTATCATGTTTGCTGTTGTGTGCTGGGGCAGCAGGCTGAGGGTAGCAGACACCAACAGAATCAACAAACTCATTCGTAAGGCCAATGATGCTGTGGGGGTGGAACTGGACTCTCTGACGGTGGTGTCTGAAAAGAGGATGCTGTCCAAGTTGCATGCCATCTTGGACAATGACTCCCATCCACTCCATAATGTACTGGTTAGGCACAGGAGTACATTCAGCCAGAGACTCATTTCACCGAGATGTAACACTGAGTGTCATAGGAAGTCATTCCTGGCTGTGGCCATCAAACTTTATAACTCCTCCATTGGAGCGTCAGACACCGAGCCAATAGGCTGGTCCTGGACTTACTTCCAATTGGAATAATTTACTTATTATTATTTAATTATTTATGGTTTTATATCGCTATATTTCTACACTATTCTTGGTTGGTGCGACTGTAATGAAACACAATTTCCCTCGAGATCAATAAAGTATGTCTGTCTGTCTGTATTGTAAATTAGTGACGTGCATTGTGGTATTTGAAAAACTGACTAACTAGTTAACAGAAACATTTAGCTAAAAGATTATTTTCAATAAGTATAATTATTAATTACTACATTTATTAGGTACACCCATACACCTGCTCATTAAGGCAAATATCTACTCAATGCATAAAAATATGCAGACATGGTCCACAGGTTTAGTTATTGTTCAGACCAAACATCAGAAAAGGGAAGAAATGTGATCTAAGTGACCGTGAGCATGAAATGATTGTTGGCGCCAGATGGGGTGGTTTGAGTATCTCAGAAACTGCCGATCTACTAGGATTTTCATGCTGAACAGTCTCTAGAGTTTACAGAGAATGGTGCAGGAAACAAAAAAAATCCAGTGAGTGCCTTGTCAGTAAGAGGGGTCAGAGGAGAACAGCCAGATAGAAAGATGACAGAAGGCAACAGTAGCTCAAATATCCAAACATTACAACAGTGGAGTGCAGAAGCGCATCTCTGAATGCACAACACATCCATCCTTGAAATGCAACACGAGTGAATCTGCAGATGCTGGAAATAAATAAATACACAAAATGCTGGCAGAACTCAGCAGGCCAGTCAGCATCTATGGGAGGAGGTAGTCACAACGTTTCGGGCCAAAACCTTTCATCAGGATTGATGAACCTGATGTGTTTTCATCCTTGAAATGGATGTGCTACAGCCACAGAAGTGCAGCAGGCACATTGGTACATGTTCTGTACTTAATAAAGTTTCAAATGAGTGTAGGATAAAGCAAAACAGTTGTCAATGAGGTAATGACCTGATATCGTGTTATGTTGGAGCTGTGTAGCTTGATAACGAGGCAAGTAACTAACCTGTATTTGAACACGAACTAACAAGCTGGATGAACTCGGCAGGTCGGGCAGCATCCGTTGAAACGAGCAGCCAACGTTTCGGGCCGAGACCCTTCGTCAGGACTGAAGAAGGAGGGGGCAGGGGCCCTATAAAGAAGGTGGGGGGAGGGTGGAAGGTGCCAGGTGAAAAACCAATCAGAGGAAAGATCAAGGGGTGGGGGAGGGGAAGCAGGGAGGGGATAGGCCGGAGAGGTGAAGGAGGAATGTAAGGGGAAAGCACTAAGGGTAGTAGAAGAAGGCAGAATCATGAGAGAGGTGATAGGCAGCTAGAAGAGGAGGCAGAGTGAAAGTGGGATGGGGAAGGGAATTACCAGAAGCGTTGGGTCTCGCCAATGTAGAGGAGGCCGCACCAGGAATACCGGATGCAATAGATTACCCCAATAGACTCACAAGTGAAGTGTTGCCTCTCCTGGAAGGACTGTTTGGGGCCCTGAATGGTGGTAAGAGAGGAGGTGTAGGGACAGGTGTAGCATTTATGCTTGCAGGGATAAGTGCCAGGTTGGAGATCTGCGGGGAGGGACGTGTGGACCAGGCAGTCATGGAAGGAATGATCCCTGTGAAAAGCAGAGAGGTGTAGAGAGGGAAAGATGTGCTTAGTGGTGGGGTCCTGTTGAAGGTGGTAGAAGTTGCGGAGGATAATGTGCTGGATCCAGAGGCTGGTGGAGTGGTAGGTGAGGACAAGGGGAACTCGGTCCCTGTTGTGGTGATGGGAGGTTGGGGTGAGGGCCGAAGTGTGGGAAATGAAGGAGATGTCGGTGAGGGCATCATTGATGATGGCAGAAGGGAAGCCACGATTCAAAGTAGTTATGGGAGTCCTGTCCCTAAATGGCCTCCTCTACTGCCATGATGAGGCCAAACTCAGGTTGGAGGAGCAACACCTCATATACCGTCCGGGTAGTCTCCAGCCCCTTGGTATGAACATTGAATTCTCCAACTTCTGGAGATTCCCTCCCTCTCCCTTCCCCCATCCCACTTTCACTCTGCCTCCTTCTCCAGCTGCCTATCACCTCTCTCATGATTCTGCCTTCTTCTACTACCCATAGTGCTTTCCCTTTACATTCCTTCTTCAGCTCTCTGGCCTATCCCCTCCCTGCTTCCCCTCCCCCACCCCTTGATCTTTTCTCTGATTGGTTTTTCACCCTCCACCCACCTTCTTTATAGAGCCCCTGCCTCTTCAGTCCTGACAAAGGGTCTTGGCCCGAAACGTTGACTGCTCGTTTCAACGGATGCTGCCCGACCTGCTGAGTTTGTACGTGTTGATTCGACCACAGCATCTGCAGTGTACTTTGTGTTTACTGTATTTGAATAACCTGGACACAGCCTTCTTATCCCTATTAAAATGAGGGTGCAGAGCAGGAGAGAGGTTACAGATTAGATGAAGTATGTTTAAGGAGGCAAGTGAGTGAAGAAATGGGAAAGGGAAAGAGAGAAGTGATACTTCCTGCACCTGGTGCTAAATTTCACAGGAATTTAAATGGGCTGAAATATTGGTATTGGTATTGATTTACTACTGGCACAGTGTAAAGTTTGTCTAGTTTATACAGACCAAATTATACTCAGAGTACATTTACGGTTTTCTGTAACCCTTCCGCTATGAGGTTCACTATGTTGTGTATTCAGAGGTGCTCCTCTGCACACTGCTGTTGTAACATGTGGTTATTTGAGTTACTGCCGTCTTCCTGTCAGCTTGAACCATTCAGGCTATTCTCTGACCTCGCTCGTTAACCAGGCATTTTCTGCTCACTGGATGGCTTTGTTCTTCGCACCATTCTCTGGAAACTCTAGAGACTGTTGTGTATGAAAATCCTAGGAGTTCAGCAGTTTTGGAGATACTCAAACCACCCTGTCTGGCACCAGCAGTCATTCCACTGTCAAAGTCACTTGGATCATATTTGTTCCCCTTCTGTTGTTTGGCCTGAACAACAACTGAACCTCTTGACCATGTCTGCATGCTTTAGTGCATTGAGTTGCTGTTGTGTAATCGGCTGATCAGGAATTTGCATTAATGAGCAGGTGTACAGGTGTATCACAAGGATAATTCCAGGGTTATCCTTCTCAAGGGGTTAACACATGAGAAGCATTTGGCAGCTTTGAGCCTGTACTCACTGGAATTCAGAAGAACGTGAGGGGATCTCATGAAACCTACCAAATGTTGAAAGTACTAGATAAGGTGGATGTGGAGAGGATGTTCCCTTTGGTGGGGGTGTCCTGAACTAGAGAACACAGCCACAAAACTGAGAGGCAACCTTTTAGAATGGAAGTAAGGAGAATTTTTTTTTAGCCAGAGAGTAGTGAATCTGTAGAATGCTCTGCCACTGACTGCAGTGGAGGCCAAGTCTGTGGGTATAGTTAATGCAAAAGTTGATAGTTTCCTGGTTGGGCAGGGCATCAAAGGTTATGGTGAGAAGGCAGGGGTATGGGGTTGAGTGGATCGGGTGGGATTGGCCATGACGGAATGGCAGAGCAGACTCGATGGGCTGAATGGCCTCCAATTCTGCCCCTATGTCTTATGGTCTTATATGTATCTAATAAAGTGGCCACTTGGTGTATTACACTGCGCATTGAACTAGAACAAGGTAAAACAATAGCAGAGCAAAATAAAATATAAAACCTATCAAAAAAGTGCAACGTAGGCAAACACTAACGTGCAAGGAAACTGAATGTAAAAGAAAGCAAAGACTGGCATTTATATAACACTCTTTACATACTTTTGAGAATTCAGTTTTTAAAAATTTTACAGTAAAGGAGACATGGGAAGCACTTTGCTTAGGGTATCACAGATAGATGCAAGGTCACAGTATCTGTTAGTAATCAGTTAAGCAGATAAGACCATAAGATATTGGAGCAGAATTAGGCCATTTGGCCCATTGAGTCTGCTCTACCATTTCATCATGGCTGATCCAATTTCCTCTCTGTCCCGATCTCCTACCTGCTCCCCATATACCTTCGTGCTCTGACCAATCAAGAATCTATCAGCCTCTGCCTTAAATACGCCCAATGACTTGGCCTCCACGGCCGCCTGTGGCAACAAATTCCTCAGATTCACCACTCTCTGGCTTTAGAAATTCCTCTTCATCTCCATTCTTTATTCTGAGGTATCCATACAGGAGAAGTTCAAACGAAATTTCAGCCCTTGACAACAATGGTCAATGACACTATAATGGCCTGACTAGTCAAAAATTATGCCAAGAAGAATAGCCACATTCAGAGCAAATTTGGCGTGAGTGTGGCTGTTCATCTTGTTGCCTGTATACTGTATTTGATCTGGTGAGGTCCAACCCAGAGTGGTGGCTCTAACCAGCAGGGCAAACACTTCAAGTTGTCCCTTGCTAAATGCAGCAAGCACTATCCCTGTTACATTCCTCATCATAAGACAATGACTGACAGGCCTCTTTCAACAATATGCTGTCCTGGTGCTGGAAGCGTGGCAGAGCTTGATGTACATATGACAAATAATGCTAATCTCCCTAGTCTGATCTGGGGTTGGCACCAGATATTAAACCGAGTAACCAACCAACACGCACAGATGCTTTAGAACTGTAAATTCGTGGGAACCAAGATAGCAATCAGCCATCTAACACTTGCTATATAAATCAAAGAGGAAGCCATGACTCCAAGGCATCTGTACAAGACCATGGCAAGTAGTATCAGAGATATTTGTTCTCCATCATACCTTATAGTCAGAAGGGGATCTGGGTTAACAAAAACTCCATGAAGACCCCCCACACATGCCCAGTTTCCTACCAGAGAGACTTTGGAAGCTCATTCGTCAATTTCATTCAGAATTGGGATCATTAGGTTGTTAGGCTTCAGAGGAATGAGGGTATTTGGGAACAGAACATTGTTAACTCTGCCATGGATGGTCCCAACTCAGCTGTGAAAGGAGGAGCGTTGGGCACGGGACCAGCAATTCCATCCCATAAAATCCCAAAGCGACAGAAACGCTAACAGAAGCTCCAAATACTTCATCCCTGGGAGAGGAGTGACTTCGAAAGTGGGCTAGACCTGGCGACAATTTGAAAGACTGACCCAGGATTGAGGACTCTAGTGAGATGCTCCAGTAGGCCTGATGTGCTTAAGTAAATAAGTAAGTACAGAAAGTTGTTGTGACGGTGAATAAGGAAGAAAGTTTGAGAGTCCAAATATCCCACTCCTTATATTTTAATTTTGTCCTTAAGTTAACAGGCAGGAATGACTGCAGTTCTTGATGGCAGTGTGCATGGATGCAGCAGCCTCTCTGGGACAAACAAATGGTGCAAATGTTTGTCTCAAATGGTTTTTCTTGTGATCACGGGACCCTGTGGGACATTGACAATACAAAGCACTCATTGGATCATTGGATCATTGGCAGAAGCGATGCGTGGCCTCGGGTTGTTGTGCTGATCAGGCCCTCGTGCCGAAGCATCACCCGTTACAGGCACCCAAGGCAGGAGGCATTGAAGTCAGTGTGGGAGAGAAGAGAGCATGGAGGGGGCACTAGGTTGGGTTGCTCCAGTAGGGGCAGCTCCCTGGAAGACAAGCTGGATTGCCTTAGTCCATGACTTGGTAACATTTAAACAACAAAGACTTTCGTTTGTTCTTTTTTCTCAGCTTCACTTTCTCCATTCACGTTTGGCACACTATGTTGCCATTTTCTTACGCACGTCCCCTCCACTGTCACCCTCGTGTGCATACCCATAACGGGGAAAGTGCACATGCCAATTAGCCCAAATGAACAGAACTCAACAGTCTCCCTTCCTTTTTATGTATATATAAAAAATGCCCATTGGAGTTTAGATATATTACTTTTAACTCTAGTTGTTAGGGCTAAAATATTTCTTAAGATACCCTTTACCTAAAAAAATTCAGAGTATTAAAAATTAAAAATATAAGTATCAACTCAAATGTCCTTTAGAATATGGGAATTAATTCTATTGCTTGAGTGTCCTTTAGGATACGGGGATTAGTTCTAACCCTTGACGTTGATACAGTTCTTAAAGTAACAAATGCCATCACTAATTGCCTTCAGCAGTACAAGAGCTAGTGCTCCCTTCTTTGCGAGGCAGTCAGCTAGCTGTTCCTTTGCAGTTGACCATGTGATGGATTTTCTGTGCTTGGACAAGTTCCTGTGCTAGACGAAGCCTCTCCTCTGTAACTAACTTGTTGGATTTGATAGCGTCAACCAGAGAGTAATTGTCTGTGACAAGTTATTTGTAGAATCTTTGGGTCCCAATGGACAAGCTCAGAATAGAGTATGGCCAGATAAATGGCATTCTCAATACCATCAGACATCACAAGGGTTTCTCTGGTCAGTGCACCATGTACAACTCTTCGGATCCTTTTTGATTGCCAACAGAGAGGTGAAAATCTTCCCTCTTCTCCCGTCAGTACAATAAAATGTCTGCCTTGAGAACCCGCATCAGGAGAATTTCCAAGTGAGGCATCACTGAAGACAACGAGCCTCAATAAGCCACCTTTTCCAATCTGTTGAAACTTCAAGTCTACTTTTTCAGATTGAACTTTGCACACTATCTTGTTTGCCTCATGTAAAGTTTGTATTGTGGCTTTTTTTTTTGTGCTGGATGCCAAGTTGCAGGCATCAAACCTGATGTCAGATGTGCTCTGTCTTGCCACCCACCTTTGATCTGTGGTACTGAGGGGTGCATCCCTCTGTATGGCACGTGAAGGTTCAATGGGGATTGTCTGAAGACTCCTGACGTAGCTTTCTTGGTACTGCTCTGTCAACAGCAAGAATGTCTGTCCTTACATAGAGTAGCAGAACCTCGAACCTGAAAAGCTGACTCTAGCTGAGGGATGACTGTTGTGGTAAAGTTTTGTGAGCCTCCCAATATAAAGTCATCTACATGACTGGCAAACACTCCAATCAAGTGACATTCCGAATCTTGCCAATTAAAAAAAACAGCTGGATCCACTTGTGACATCTTTCCACCTGTTTTCAACAATATTTTCTTGATTTTTTTTGTACCAGTAGAGTGATGTATCTGCTAGACCACACACACACACACACACACACACACACACTTTTTGAGTTTCCACAGTGTTCCTTCACTTCTGGCTTCATGCAGGGGTTTAATGTAAATATCACGTAACAGCTCCTTTTCCTGTAAGAATGCTGATTTTGTGTCCAAGCAAGGAGTTGCCAATGCTTTTGACATATCACTGTGAGAAGTAGTCGCAGAGACTCTGCTGCACATGTTGGTGAGTCTTTTCAGAGTTCTTTTGTGTTCAGCTCCTTAAAACCTCTACCTACTAGGCATGCATTTGGTGTAATTCCTGTCAGGATTTCTTTCAGGGTGTACACCATCTCTTAGACACTGTCTTTTGGCCAAAGTCTCTGACTTTCTCAGACACTCCATTATTAATCCAACTAATGATTTCATCTTGTTTTGCAGATTCAAATGACACCTCCATAGTTACCAGGACACCTCCATCTTGACATTTCTCAAATGGCCCAGCCTGATCTATACTTGAGCCAACATGAAGTCTGTCTACATGCGATATGTCAACTGACACTATCCTGCCAGCGACGGTGGCTGATTCTAGGTAATTCAAGTTGTACCAGTTTTTGTTTCTCCCAGTGACTTTGCCTGCTCATCCTAAGACTTCAGCTTTCTATGAAATACTAGTGTTTTGGTCTACAAATCTCACAGTTCGTTCTGTTTTAAGACTGAAACTTCCATGGACGTACATTGAACCCATGAACACTACCTCACTTTTTTATTTCTGTTTTTGAAGAATTTTTAATTTAACTTTTCAATACATGTACTGTAATTGAATGATTCTGTTTTCTATATCATCATGTATTGTCATGTACTGCTGCCGCTAAGTTAACAAATTTCATGGCATATGCCGATGATATTAAACCTGATTGTGATTCTGGTTCTGATGTTCTCTTTGCACTTGTGATGATTTCTGGTCAAGCTAGTCAGTCGAGTCCCCAACTGCATTCTCTTCAGCACTGTCTGTGTGGTGTGACACTGTATCAGTAAGTGCTTTTCATTTCTTGTGCTATTCTCCATGGATTTCTGATCAGCTTCAGTTTGTGCTTTACCTGGTCTGGAATGATGCACTCTCACATATGTACCTCTGTGTCTCACGAATACTGCATGTCCATCCTGACCAACGACAACTTCCGAACCTTTCCATTCTGTAGTCTGCTCTTTTGTAATGTTCATTGTCCCCTGTCTCATCTGTAGGATGGAGCCGTGCCCTCAGTGCTCTTCGAATTCTCTCTGAACGCTCTGCTTCAGTGAAAGCCTCCTTTGATGCACTCAGTGCTGAAATATGTTTCCCAACCCCCTCACTCCTTGTAGTGCCCTCTAGAGCAGGTGGCCTGTCAATCAGTACAGAGGGAAGCTTTGGATTCTGTCAAACACAAGTCAGCTTACAGAGAGGAGGTGCAGTGGCTAACGGACTGGTGCAGAGCCAACAACCTGTCTCTTAATGTGAACAAAACAAAAGAGATGGTTGTTGACTTCAGGAGGGCACAGAGTGACCACTCCCCGCTGAACATCGACAACTCCTCAGTAGAGATCGTAAACAGCACCAGATTTCTTGGTGTTCACCTGGCGGAGAATCTCACCTGGTCCCTCAACACCAGCTCCATAGCAAAGAAAGCCCAGCAGCATCTCTACTTTTTGCGAAGGCTGAGCAAAGTCCATCTCCCACCCCCCATCTTCATCACATTGTACAGGGGTTGTATTGAGAGCATCCTGAGCAACTGCATCACTGCCTGGTTCAGAAATTGCACCATCTCGGATTGCAAGACCCTGCAGTGGATAGTGAGGTCAGCTGAGAAGATCATCGGGGTCTCTCTTCCTGCCATCACAGACATTTACACTACACGCTGCATCCGCAAAGGAAACAGCATTATGAAGGACCCCATGCACCCCTCATACAATCTCTTCTCCCTTCTGCCATCTGGGAAAAGGCTCCGAAGCATTTGGGCTCTCACGACCAGACTATGTAACAGTTTCTTCCCCCAAGCTATCAGACTCCTCAATACCCGAAGCCTGGACTGACACCTTGCCCTACTGTCCTGTTTATTATTTATTGTAATGCCTGCACTGTTTTTTGTTCACTTTATGCAGTCCAGTGTAGGTCTGTAGTCTAGTGTAGCTTTCTCTGTGTTCTTTTATTACATAGTTCAGTCTAGTTTTTGTACTGTGTCATGTAAACCATGGTCCTGAAAAATGTTGTCTCATTTTTACTATGCACTGTACCAGCAGTTATGGTCGAAATGTGACTGGACTTGACTTGATTTAGTTTGGAACACTTCAGAGCTTCAAAGTATTTACACTGTCAGTGTTTCAAGTTGCAACACTGCTACAAATTGCAAAAACAGACACAGAAAGAAAGTTAATAGCTCATTGTTAATAAATCACCGGTCAGCTCAAAAGTTTATGAAACATGAAAGATATTCTTTTCTGTACTATATTTCATTTATACCCTTCAATTAATAAATAAAATCAAAAGTATGTGATTTTTCAATTTTCAAAGTTCAAGAAAGTTCAAAATAAATTTATTATCAAAGTACATATATATCAACATATACAACCGTGAGGTCTATTTTCTTGTCAAATTCAATAATAGAATCAATGAAAGGTCACACCAACTGGGGGTTCAACCAGAGTGCAAAAGACAACAAAGAAATAAATAAAAAGAAAGAAATAGTAATGTTAAATAAATAAGCAATAAATATCTAGAACATAAGAGGATGAGTTCTCGAAAGAGAGCCCATAAGGTTGTGGGCACATTTCAATGATTGAACAAGGTGAAGCTGAGTGAAGTTATCCCCTTTGGCTCGAGGGCCTGATGGTTGCAGGGTAACAACTGTTCCTTAACCCCGGGTGGTGTGAATCCTGAGTCACCTGCACCCTCTTTTCATTGCAAATATTCATTGTATGTGTATGGCAATAAAAAAAACATTTAAAATGCCTTGTAAAAATTTCCTGTTCATGACCCTGTCTGAAAGTCGGCAAGCACTCACAGCCCAGAGAAATCAACAGACGATTTTTTTTTGCATCACTAGCTTCTCTTTAAAGTTAGATTGTGACTTTACAGTCAGGAGCGAAAGAGCCTTGATAGGTTTAATCCACCCCAGAGGCAAAGGCACGTTCTGAAAATGATTCCATCAGAAGGGTAGGATGTGTATCTTCTCATAAAGAAATGCTTCGACTCAGCAGAAAATAAAGTACCTAGGAAACTAATCTTAAGGTAGGCTCTCTCTCCTGTGTTATCCCAGCCACCTCAGAGAAGCAAATAAACCATCGGTGTGGCGATCAGACATGACTCACCAGGAAGAATGCTTGTGGGAGAATATGTAACATATTAAGTTTTATGTGGATCGCAGTGAGCCGCGCCCCAGAGCGTTGCTGCAAACACAGAAGTACCTGTATACCGGGAGTAGAGTTTCATAGATAGGATGCCTGTGCAAATGAATTTCAGATCGTTGATCACCCCAGTGGGGATTGTGAGGCTTTTTGAAGTCTTTCTCTCATGTACGGCGTTCAGTCTGATTGCTCATGTGGATCGTTACTCGGGGTCTTACGGAGGCTGGTGTATGTTCGCATGGTGCTTTTCGTTCGCCGTTACCTTTATCATCGTCGTGCTGGAGCTGACAGGCCTTCACACCAACATTCCGATATCCTGGGAGGACTTCACCACGTCGTTCGCGATGCTGGCCACGCTGTTGAACCTGACCGCCTCGATTATTTACCCCAGCATTTACCTCTCCTCCGACCAGCGCGCAACCGAGGACCAGCAAATAGCGGCCACTGCCATGTCCTGCCTCTGCTTCATTGCCTACGCGACTGAAGTCGGTCTCACGCGAGCGAAGCCTGGTGAAATCAGCGGCTTTTTAAAGACTGTCCCAGGACTGCTTAAAGTGTTGGAAGCTTTTATCGCCTGCATTATCTTCGTACTTGTTGAGGGCTCATATCAGGCCAACTCTGGTCGGCAGTGGTGCATGGCTGTATACTGTATCTGTTTTATCCTCACTTTCCTGATCATAATTTTAACCATTGCCAAACTCACAGCTGCGTTACCGTTTCCCTTCGAGACTTTTTTGGCAGTCTACAACGTCCTGGCCGTTCTGATGTACATTACTGTGGCGATCATCTGGCCAGTTTTCTGCTTCAGCGAACGCTACGGCACTCCGAACAGACCACGGGCCTGTGAACGAGGCAGGTGCTATTGGGACAACCAAGTCACAGCGACCGTTTTAACCTATGTCAACCTTATAGTCTACATTGTGGACCTGGTTTATTCGGCCAAGTTAGTCTTTGTTTCTCGGGCTTAAGTGCTTCTGAATACTGTATGCGTTGGTGATAGGGGAGATAGCTTCAATGGGGATCCTAAATCAATATCACATACACTTAGTGGCCACTTATTAGGTGTCTCCTGTACCTGGGTGTACCTCCATGGTTTTCTGCTGTTGTGGTCCATCCACTTCAAGGTTGGACCTGTTGTGCATTCAGATATGCTCTTCTGCACACAGCAGTTGTAATCTGTGATTATTTGACTTACCTGTACTGTTGACTTCCTGTCAGCTTGAACCAGTCTAGCCATTCTCCTCTAACCTCTCTCGTTAACAAGGTGTTTTCAGCCACAGAACTGCCACTCACTGAATGTTTTCTGATGTTTGGACTGTATAACAACTAAACCTCTTGATGGTGTCTGCTTTGAATTACTGCCAGGTGTTTGGCTAATTAGATATTTCCATCAACCAGCAGCTCAACAAGTGCACCTAATAAAGTGGTCACTGAGTGTGCATTCTGCAGGCTAATATTGTTTCTTATGGATTGAAATTATGCCAAAACATCCATACTTCCCGGCCCCTGAATAGGCTTATTTGGTACTGTACCCTATCACTGTCAAATCTTTCCTTGCTCATCCACTCCTTTTGTCTATGGATTCTTCTTGACTTCACCCTCTTACAGACGTTCCCTTTTGCCTTCTTTTCCTCTTCCTCTCACCCCCGTCTTCTCTCCCGGAATAATGGAAGGTCACCAGAAATGAAATGTTAACTCCATTTCCCTGCCCACTGAAGCTGGCAGACTTGCTGAACATTTCATTATCACAAGAGATCCTGCAGATGCTGGAAATCCAGAGTAACACACACAAAATGCTGGGGGAATTCAGCAGGTCAGGCAGCGTCTATGGAAAGGAATGAAGAGATGATGTCTTGTGCAGAGACCCTTCAACAGGAATGAACTTTTACAGCATTTTTTTTCCGTTTTAAGTTAGTGCATTGGCCAACTCTCACAAAGATAACGCAGGTGGTAGAGGCTAAGATTCGCCACACCTGATGTCAGATTTGGCCTTTTATCCTGGTTCACAGAGACACAATTAAGCTCACTGGCCTATGCTGAGGGAAGCTCAGTCGAGGCAGTGAGGTTTGGTGTTGCTTTGTAACATGATGCTGCAGATGTGTAGGGACTGGATATGTGAAAAGGCAGAAATTTGATTTCCTGCCCGAAATGTTGACTGTACTCTTTTCCATAGATGCTTCCTGGCCTGCTGAGTTCCTCCAGCAATTTGTGTGTGTTGCCAGGAATTTAGTTTAGCTGCGATCTGAGTAAAAGAGAGATAAATTTTTGTCACCTGTGTTATCTTTGTAATTGATGAAGCCTCATACAGCGTCAGTGCTGGTTGTCATAGGCACTTGCTGTGCACTGCAATAACTGTTGAAAGGGTGCTGGCTTCTGGAAGACAATTGTGGCCAATAACGGGGGGGGGGGGGCATGGTAGCATAGTTGAAAGTTCAAAGTAAATATATTATCAAAGTACGTATATGTCACAAAATACAATGCTGAGATACATTTTCTTGTGGGCATTCTCAATAAATCTGTAATAAATAATAACCATCATAGAATCAATGCAAGATCAAACCAACTTGGGCATTCAAACAGTGTGCAAATACAAAAAGAAAGAAATAATAATAAATAAATAAGCAATAAATATCGAGAACATGAGATGAATAGTCCTTGAAGGTGAGCCCATAATCAATGATGAAGTGAAATAGTGTGAAATTATCCCCTTTGTTTCAAGAGCCTGAAGGCTGAGGGGTAATAACTGTTCCTGAATCTGGTGGTGTAAGACCTAAGGCTCCTGTGCCTTCTTCCTGATGGCAGCAATGAGAAGAGAGCATATGTTGGATGGCGGGGGTCCATGATGATGGATGCTGCTTTTCCGCACTGACGTTTTGTATTGATGTGCTCAAAGGTGGGGAGGACTTTACCTAAGATGATTGGGCCATATCGACTACTTATTGTAGGATTTTCCATTCAAGGGTATTGGTGTTTCCATACCAGGCTGTGATGCAGCCAATCAATATACTCTCCACAACGCATCTATAGAAGTTTGTCAAAGTTTTGGATGTCATGCTGTATCTTTGCAAACTCCTAAGGAAATAGAGGTGCTGATGCACCATCAATAACTCACTGTGAGACGTAAAGGCGAGATATCTGACTGGAAGAAGGAACAAACAGTGAGTGACCACCATACTACATCCTGGAGACTGAGGGCCGGGCTCAGGCCTCAATCGCCTTTATACCGGGGTCTGTGGGAGGAGCCACAGGAGCAGTCAGCGGGGGGGGGGGGGGGGCATGTCCAGACAGGTATATGTAGTTCACCACAGGTGCTACCATTCTTTCTTCGTAATTGCACTTAAGAGCTGGGCCCTGGACAGGTTCTCTGAAATGATAACACTGAGGAATTTGAAGTTGCTGATCCCCTCCACCTCTGGCTTTGTCCCTTTGTCTGCTGACTGAGTAAGATGTTGAAGAGGTTGTTGTTTTGACACCACTCAGCCAGTCTTTCAATCTCTCTCCTACATGTGAATTCATCACTACCTTTGATTTGGCCTAGGACTTCAGCGTAACACTATTACAGCAGCAATTACATGGGCTCAATCCCTCCGCTCTCTGTAAGAAGCTTGTACGTTCATCCTGTGACGGCATAGGTTTCCTCCGGGTGCACCGGCGTCCTCCCACACTCAAAAGGCAGCCAGGTTACTAGCTTAATTGGTCATGTGGGTGCAGCATTGTGAGATGGAAGGGCCTGTATTTCTAAATATTCGATTCCAAAAAACTGGAGACGGAAACCAAGGAGCTGCTTTTGGAGCAGCTTTGCCTTATCTTGGCTCTGTTTTGATATGGTTGGGTCTTTGTATAGGATCGTGGTTTATGTGTGGGGAACAGGGCTGTCCAATCCCAACTGTTCTCATGCTATTCAGTTGCAATTACTCGAGTGAAGTCTGAATGATCATTCTAATTCTTCTCCACGACTTCATGAAGAACCTATTTGTTGTTTGTTTTTCAAGTGATTTCTTTTGCTACTGTTTGAGATTTTGTAATTAAAGTAGTGCCAACTCTTGTGATATTGTCTTTGTTTGATACTGAGGTTTTTCAACTCTTAACAATTTGAGCACGAATTTGTGGCACAGAGCAGTGACATTTGACAAATCCACGGTGACAGTTACATTGTTCAAGAATCTCCTCTCACTCAAAATATTTCTTCCCTCCCTTTCTTCACTAACAGCTCCCCCCATTCTTATCATTTCTTACCAACACATACAGTATATCAAACCTCCCCCTTTTGATGTTTAAAAAAGTAATTGAATATATGCACAACACAGATATTGTGGGCTGAAGGGCTGTGCTGTTCAATATCCTACAGCATAATATGGCACAATACAGGCCATTTGGCCCATCAAGCCCATGCTGACCATCAACCAGCCATATACACTAACCCCATTTTATTCCCCTGTTAGAGTCTTCCACTCAGCTGCACCTAGGGATAATTTACAGGAAGGCAATTATCCTACCGGCTCGCATATTGTTGGGAGGTGGGAGGAAAGTGAAGCAGGCATGGAAAAAAAACCCACCATGGGGAGATCCTGCAAACTCCACACGCACACACAGTAACGGAGTTCAGGACTGAAGTCCTGAAGCACCAGGTCTGCAAGCTGTTCCACCCTGTCACCAGTTTGGGCCAACATGGTAGCATAGCAACAAGAGTAATGCTTTAACAGCGCCAGCAACCCGGGTTCAATTCTGCTGCTGCTTATAAGGAGTTTGTATGTTCCCTTTGTGACTGAGTGGGTCACAAAGTCAGGTGCTCCAGTTTCCTCCTACATTCCAAAAGCTGTGTGGATTAGTGTTAGTAAATTGTGGGCATGCAATGCTGGCGCGGGGAAACATGGTGACACTTGCAGGATGTCCCAGCACATTCCTCCGACTATGTTGGTCATTGATGCAAGTCACACATTTCACAATATATTTTGATGTACGCATGACAATTAAAGCTAATCTTTAATCTTCAATCTCTAATGGGTTCTGTATTCTATATCCCCAGGCCAGTTACTAGCAGGCCTGCAAAAATTCAAAGTTCAAAGTAAATTTATTATCAAAGTATATTTATGTCATCATTTCCAGCCCAGAGATTAATTTTCTTGCAGGCATACTCAATATATCCATAATAGAATAATAACCATAGTAGAATCAATGAAAGATCGCACCAATTTAGGTGTTCAACCAGTGTGCAAAAGACAACAAACTGCGCAAGTACTAAAAGAAATAATA
Source organism: Hypanus sabinus (assembly GCF_030144855.1). Taxonomy (NCBI): domain Eukaryota; kingdom Metazoa; phylum Chordata; class Chondrichthyes; order Myliobatiformes; family Dasyatidae; genus Hypanus; species Hypanus sabinus. Next base: position 17,302,655 of record NC_082714.1, read on the forward strand.
ATAATAATAACAATAATATAATAATAATAAATAAATAAGCAATAACTATCAAGAGATGAAGAGGAAATGCATTCCTTGTTCTTGTCAATGTGAACAGCAACTGCTCTTCAACTCATCTTGTGAACGTAATCCATCAGTGGCAATTACAGTCACCATATCAGTTCATTGAGTCTCTCCCAAGCTATTTCTTTTATGGGCCAGTTTTACTTCATTGCTTCACTTCCTGACATCAGCCTGGAAAACATTAACATCTGTTTACTTTAGTGTCTCACTGACCCTTTTGTACTATGACGTACTATGAACGATATGCCAGTTTATGAAGGTTTAATGCTCCTTATCTGTATTCCCTTCCAGTTTTGGAATGAATGGCTATTCTTTGTGTAAATAGTTGTTTGATCTCAATAACTAGTATTGCCAGCTTTTTTGACTCAGTGGCTAATTAGTAATCCACAGCTGCAGGTGTGTAGGGGCTAGATATGGGAAGAGACAGGAACTTGGTTTGGCTGTGATCCAGTTAAGAGGGAGCATAACCTTTTGTCACCTGTGTTATCTTTGTAATTAATGAAGCCTCATACAGCGTCAGTGCTGGTTGTCATAGGCACTTGCTGTGCACTGCAATAACTGTTGAAAGGGTGCTGGCTTCTGGAAGACAATTGTGGCCAACAAGAAGAAGAAGAAAGAAAGTTAAAGAAGAACAGAGCGATGTATAACATGTATAGGCACCAGGGCGGAAATAAGATGCTTGAGGAGTATAAAAAGAGTAATTAAATACTTAAGAAAGAAATCAGGAGGGCTAAAAGAAGACATGAGGTTGCTTTGGCAGTCAGGGTAAAGGATAATCCTAAGAGCTTCTATAGGTAGGGTAGAGCAAAAGGATAGTAAGGGATAAAATTGGTCCTCTTGAAGATCAGAGTGGTCGGCTATGTATGGAACCAAAAGAAATGGGAGAGATATTAAAAAAAAATAAAAAACACAAAATGCTGGCAGAACTTAGCAGGCCAGACAGCATCCATGGGAGGAGGTAATAATGATGTTTCGAGCCGAAACCCTTCATCAGGAGTGAAGTAACATGGGATGGTCGAGGGGGGATAAGAAGTGGGGGGAGAGATAAAGTAGAGAGGTGGGAAGTGATAGGCTGGAGGGAAATGGGCTAGGGGGAAGGTGGAGAATTATGGGAAATAAAAGAGAAAGAAAGGTAGGGCTGGGAGGAGAGATTATAGTGAGGGGGAAAAAGAGAGAGAAAGAGAACCAAACTAAAATAATAGATAGGGATGGGGGGTAGGGGTATCAATGGAGGTCTGTGTTGGATGTTCATGCCAGCAGGTAGGAGACTACCTACGTGGGAGTAAGGTATTGCTCCATCGACCTGCGTGTGGCCTCATCTTGACGGTAGAGGAGGCCATGGACAGACATGTTGGAGTGGGAGTGGTCTGTAGAATTGAAGTGTGTGGCCACAGGGAGATCCCGCCACTGCTGGAGGACTGAGCGCCGGTGTTCGGTGAAACGGTCTCCCAGTCTGCGGCGGGTCTCCCCAATGTATAAATGGCCACATCGGGAGCACCGGATACAGTATATCACCCCAGTTGACTCGCAGGTGAAGTGGTGCCTCACCTGAAAGGACTGTCTGGGGCCTGGGATGGTGGTGAGGGAAGAAGTGTGGGGGCAGGTGTAGCACTTCTTCCGTTTGCAGGGATGAGTACCCGGAGGGAGGTCCGTGGGGAGGGATGGGGGGGATGAATGGACAAGGGAGTCGCATAGGGAGCAATCCCTGCGGAAAGCCGAGAGTGGGGGGGGAGGGGAAGATGTGGTTGGTGGTGGGATCACGTAGGAGACCCACAGCAGACTGGGAGACCATTTCGCCGAACACCAGCGCTCGGTCCTCCAGCAGTGGCGGGATCTCCCTGTGGCCACACACTTCAATTCCACAGACCACTCCCACTCCAACATGTCTGTCCATGGCTTCCTCTACCGTCAAGATGAGGCCACACGCAGGTCAACGGAGCAATACCTTAACTCCCGCCTAGGTAGCCTCCTTCCTGCCGGCATGAAGTTATGGAACCTATGACAATTAAAGAGGTGGAAGTACTGGCGCTTTTAAGAAATTTAAAAGTGGATAAATCTCTGGGTCCTGACAGGATATTCCCCAGGACCTTGAGGGAAGTTTGTGTAGAGATAGCAGGAGCTCTGACGGAGATCTTTCAGATGTCATTAGAAACGGGGATTGTGCCGGAGGATTGGCGTATTGCTCATGTGGTTCCATTGTTTAAAAAGGGTTCTAGAAGTAAGCCTAGTAATTATAGACCTGTCAGTTTGACATCAGTGGTGGGTAAATTAATGGAAAGTATTCTTAGAGATAGTATTTATAATTATCTGGATAGACAGGATCTGATTAGGAGTAGCCAGCATGGATTTGTGCGTGGAAGGTCATGTTTGACAAACCTTATTGAATTTTTTGAAGAAGTTACGAGGAATGTTGACGAGGGTAAGGCAGTGGATGTAGTCTATATGGACTTCAGCAAAGCCTTTGACAAAGTTCCACATGGAAGGTTAGTTAAGAAGGTTCAGTCGTTAGGTATTAATACTGGAGTAATAAAATGGATTCAACAGTGGCTAGATGGGAGATGCCAGAGAGTAGTGGTGGATAATTGTTTATCGGGATGGAGGCCGGTGACTACCGGGGTGCCTCAGGGATCTGTTTTGGGCCCAATGTTGTTTGTAATATACATAAATGATCTGGATGATGGGGTGATAAATTGGATTAGTAAGTATGCCGATGATACTAAGGTAGGAGGTGTTGCGGTTAATGAGGTGGGTTTTCAAAGCTTGCAGGGAGATTTATGCCGGTTAGAAGAATGGGCTGAATGTTGGCAGATGGAGTTTAATGCTGAGAAGTGTGAGGTTCTACATTTTGGCAGGAATAATCCAAATAGAACATACAGGATAAATGGTAGGGCATTGAGGAATGCAGTGGAACAGAGAGATCGAGGAATAACAGTGCATAGTTCCCTAAAGGTGGAGTCTCATGTAGAAAGGGTGGTGAAGAAGGCTTTTGGAACGCTGGCCTTTATAAATCAGAGTATTGGGTACAGAAGTTGGGATGTAATGTTAAAATTGTACAAGGCATTGGTAAGGCCAAATTTGGAATATTGTGTAGTTCTGGTCACCGAATTATAGGAAAGATACCAATAAATTAGAGAGAGTGCAGAGACGATTTACTAGGATGTTACCTGGGTTTCAGCACTTAAGTTACAGAGAAATGTTGAACAAGTTAGGTCTCTATTCATTGGAGCGTAGAAGGTTGAGGGGGGATTTGATCGAGGTATTTAAAATTTTGAGAGGGACAGATAGAGTTGACGTGAATAGGCAGTTTCCATTGAGAGTAGGGGAGATTCAAACGAGAGGACATGATTTGAGAGTTAGGGGGCAAAAGTTTAAGGGAAACACGAGGGGGTATTTCTTTACTCAGAGAGTGATAGCTGTGTGGAATGAGCTTCCTGTAGAAGTAGTAGAGGCCAGTTCAGTTGTGTCATTTAAGGTAAAATTGGATAGGTATATGGACAGGAAAGGAATGAAGGGTTATGGGCTGTGCGGGTAGGTGGGACTAGGTGAGATTAAGAGTTCGGCACGGACTAGGAGGGCCGAGATGGCTTGTTTCCGTGCTGTGATTGTTATATGGTTATATGGTTATATGAACATCCAACACACTGACCTGCGTTGATACCTCTGCCCCCCCATCCCTATCTATTATTTTAGTCTCTCTTTCTCTCTCTTTTCCCCCCTCACTATAATCTCTCCCCCCAGCCCTACCTTTCTTTTTCTTTTATTTCCCATAATTCTCCGCCTTCCCCCTAGCCCATTTCCCTCCAGCCTATCACTTCCCAGCTCTTTACTTTATCCCTCCCCCCACTTCTTATCCGTCCTCGACCATCCCATGTTACTTTACTCCTGATGAAGGGTTTCGGCACGAAATGTCGTTACTACCTCCTCCCATAGATGCTGTCTGGCCTGCTGAGTTCTGCCAGCATTTTGTGTTTTATATTTATTTCCAGCATCTGCAGATTCACTCGTGTTGGGAGAGATATTAAATGGGTTTTTTGCATCAGTATTTACTAAGGAAACTGGAATGGAGTATATGGAAACAAGGCAAACAAGTAGGGAGTTCATGGAACTTATACAGATTAAAGAGGAGGAGGTGCTTGCTGTCTTGAGGCAAATCAAAGTAGATAAATCCCCAGGACCTGACAGGGTATTCCCTCAGACCTTGAAGGAGACTAGTGTTGAAATTGCAGGGGCCCTGGCAGAAATATTTAAAATGTCAATATCCACAGGTCAGGTGCCGGAGGATTGGAGGATAGCTCATGTTGTTCTGTTGTTTAAAAAAGGCTCAAAAAGTAAGCCAGGAAATTATAGGCTGGTAAGTTTGTCATCAGTAGTAGATAAATTATTGAAAGGAATACAGGATCTGCAAGTATTTGGATAGACAGGGACTTATTAGAAAAAGTCAGCATGGCTTTGTGCGTGATAGGTCATGTTTAACCAATCTATTAGAGTTTTTCGAGGAAGTTACCAGGAAAGTGGATGTTGTATACATGGACTTCAGTAAGGCCTTTGACAAGGTCCCACATGGGAGGTTAGATTCAGTCGCTAGGTATACATGGAGCGGTAGTAAATTGGATTAGACATTGGCTCAATGGAAGAAGCCAGAGAGTGGTAGTGGAGGATTGCTACTCTGAGTGGAGGCCTGTGACTAGTGGTGTGCCACAGGGATCAGTGCTGGGTCCATTGTTATTTGTCACCTATATCAATGATCTGGATGATAATGTGGCAAATTGGATAAGCAAATTTGCTGATGATACAAAGATTGGAGGTGTAGTGGACAGTGAGGAAGGATTTCAAAGCTTGCAGAGGGATTTGGACCAGTTGGAGGAATGGGCTGAAAAATGGCAGATGGAGTTTAATGCGGACAAGTGTGAGGTATTGCACTTCGGAAGGTCAAACCAAGGTAGAACATACAAGGTAAATGGTAGGACACTGAGGAGTGCAGTAGAACAGAGGGATCTGGGAGTACAGATACATACTTCCCTAAAAGTGGCATCAAAGTAGATAGGGTCGTAAAGAGAGCTTTTGGTACATTGGCCTTTATAAATCAAAGTATTGAGTATAAGAGTTGGAATGTAATGGTGAGGTTGTATAAGACATTGGTGAGACCGAATTTGGAGTATTGTGTGCAGTTTTGGTCACCTAATTACAGGAAGGATATTACTAAGGTTGAAAGAGTGCAGAGGAGGTTTACAAGGATGTTGCCAGGACTTGAGAAACTGAGTTACAGAGAAAGGTTGAATAGGTTAGGACTTTATTCCCCGGAGCGTAGGAGAATGAGGGGTGATTTGATAGAGGTGTATAAAATTATGATGGGTATAGATAGAGTGAATGCAAGCAGGCTTTTTCCACTGAGGCCAGGGGAGGAAAAAAACCAGAGGTCATGGGTTAAGGGTGAAGGGGGAAAAGTTTAAAGGGAACATGGGGGGTGGGCTTCTTCACGCGGAGAGTGGTGGGAGTGTGGAATGAGCTGCCAGATGAAATGGTGAATGTGGGCTCACTTCTGACATTTAAGAAAAACTTGGATAGGTGCATGGATGAGAGGGATTTGGAGGGATATGGCCCAGGTGCAGGTCAGTGGGACTAGGGAGAAAAATGGTTCGGCACAGCCAAGAAGGGCCAAAAGGCCTGTTTCTGTGTTGTAATGTTCTATGGTTCTATAGTTCTAACAAGGACAACACAGTAGTATAGCAGTTAATATAACACTATTACAATGCCAGGGACCCGGGTTCAGTTGCACTGCTGCCTGTAAGGAGTTTGTATGTTCTCTCCATAACCGCATGGGTTTCCTCCAGGTGCTTTGGTTCCTCCCACGTTCCAAAGGTATACAGGTTAGTACGCTAATTATTACTTCAATGATCCTTTGTACTGTGGTGGAATATGAATAATATCCCAACAACAGTGTAATGAAAGTTTAATGCTCCTTCTCTGTGCACCTTTTCACCTTTGAAAGAATGCCAATTTGTTGCATGGATAACTTTTGATTTCAATAACTAGTGTTGCTATTTTCATCCATTTGAATATCTGTATTCCCAGATGACTCCACCCCATCTATCTGCCTCCACTCCCTGCAATAACTCTTCCTACTAACATGAAGCACCACACATCTCACTTAGGTGGATTCCACACAGGGTTATTATAGTACAGCATCAAAAAAAAGATGCCATAAAAAAAAGTTGGCATCTATCATTAAGGACCCCCATCACCCAGGACATGCCCTGGGACACCCCACTCCAGTTTGGCCAGTCAACTAGTGAGCAAAGGACAACAAGCTGTGCAAAGCAGTGAAGAGGGCAAATGGAATGTTGGCCTTTGTTACAAGGGGAATTGAATACAAGAGCAAGGATGTTCTTTTGCATTTGTACAGGGCCCTGGTGAGACCACACCTGGAATATTGTGTACAGTTTTGGTCTCCAGGTTTAAGGAAGGACATTCTGGCAATTGAGGAAGTGCAGCGTAGATTCACTAGGTTGATTCCTGGGTTGGCAGGGCTGTCTTACGCAGAGAGATTGGAGAGATTGGGCTTGTACACGCTGGAATTGAGGAGATTGAGAGGGGATCTGATTGAAACGTTTAAGATAATTAAAGGATTTGATAGGATTGAGGCAGGAAATATGTTCCAGATGTTGGGAGAGTCCAGTACCAGAGGGCATGGATTGAGAATAAGAGGTCAGTTATTTAAAACAGAGTTGAGGAAGAGCTTCTTCTCCCAGAGAGTTGTGGAGGTGTGGAATGCACTGCCTCGGAAGACGGTGGAGGCCAATTCTCTGGATGCTTTCAAGAAGGAGCTGGATAGATATCTGATGGATAGGGGAATCAAGGGATATGGGGACAAGGCAGGGACTGGGTATTGATAGTGAATGATCAGCCATGATCTCAGAATGGCGGTGCAGACTCGAGGGGCCGAATGGTCTACTTCTGCACCTATTGTCTATTGTCTATAAATACAAAAAGAACAGAATAATAATAATAATAAGTAAATATGCAAGAACTATCAAGAACATGAGATGAAGAGGAAATGCATTCCACGTTCTCATTAATGTGAACAGCAACTGCTCCTTAACTCATCTTGTGAATGTAATCTGTCGGTGGCCAATTACGGTCACAGTATCAAAGCCCTTCATTGCGGAAGTAATACAGGAGCTTAAAGACACACACTCAAAGTTTCAGGAACAGCTTCTTCTCCTCCACCATCCGATTTCCGAATGGACAATAAACTCATAAACACTACCTCACTATTTTTCCCCTCCCTTTTTTCCACTACTTAATAAATTTTATTGTTATATATACATCTTATCATAATTTTAGTTTTTTATTAATATGCATTGCACTGTACTGCTGCTGCAAAACAACAAATTTCATGTCATATGACAGTGATATTACCTCTCAAAGTTCAACCCTACATCACCGTTGTGAGAGGTGGAAATGGGTAAGGCCAGTCAACAGGGCTCTGGTGAAGCTGTAGAGGCCAGTCCCCTGGACAGTGGATACAATGGATTACAGAAACATTGAACTCCAGCCATACCATCGATTTCATCAGAAGAGGCTCATCATTGATTGAGCACATGACACAGCGCAGGGAAAGTCATCAGGTTCCTGCATAACCAACAACTCTTCTGTCATCAAAGTCCATAGCTACCTTGGGTACCTGGAACACGAGAGTCAAGTACCAGGCAGGGCACTACAAAAACTGCTGGCTTTCATCAACTAATGCCTGAGAAGGATACTAAACATCAGATATGCTGACAAAGTAATCTATCAGACACTGTGGGAAAACACCAACCAGGAATCCATAGGGATACAAATGGAAATGGAGTTGGATTGGCCACACCTCAAGGAAGCCAAACATCAACATCACCAGGCAGGCTTTAAAATGGAATCCCCAAGGAAAAAAGGGGCATCCAAAGAACATATGGGAGAGAGATGTCAAATCTGAATTCAGATGATGGTCACACCCCTGGTCCACTCTTGAGAAACTGGCTCAGAACAGAGGACGATGGAGGTGAGAGTTCATCGATGTCCTATTCTCCACTGGGAACTAAGGGCCCAAGAAGAAGAAGATGAATGCCAGTAATATTAATCTTCATTCTGATAGTACCAAGGGCAAATTTTGACACCATTATTCTGGTTCTTGAATCAAATGATTTACAATGTTATTGCCTCCCCAACCCCACCACCTTGTTTAGATGAGTACGTGGATGGGAGGAGATATGGAGGGTTATGGTGCAGGCGGGGATGGAGTCCAAGTTGTTGGGTATATTTAAAGCTGAGTTTGATAGGTTCCAAATTAGGTAAGGGTGTCAAAGGTTACAGGGAGAAGGCAGGAGGATGGGGTTGAAAGGAATAATAAGTCAGCCATGATGGAATGGCAGAGCAAACTCGATGGTCTGAATGTCCTAATTCTGCTCAGATGTCTTAATGTCTTATGAATAGGAACAGGCAGAATGGCAGTTCAGCATGAACTAGATGGGCTGAAGCACTCTACGACTCTCCCCATTGGACAACAATGACCACTTACTATAAAGGTCAACAACAAGGTTCTGGAAAAAATGGTTCCCTTCCTAAATTCAGAATCCACATCTCAGCAAAGGGTGACATTGAAAATGGAAGACAGGGTTGACCAGTGCCCCAGATAAGCCCCTGGCCATATGAAGAAAAGAGCACTCTGTCCTCCCGAACATTCTTAAACCACGGAATACCTCCTGCAGGCATTGAAAATACTGGAGATATATACTGTCAACTCAGTCTCCACAAAACACCTCGAATCCACAGGTAGTGTAAACAAACCAATATCACTCTCCTCTCCCAACCCACCATCCCCAACACAGAAGGAGAAATTGGTGTTTCTCGGCCATTACTTGCCGGAATTCACAGGAACGAGGGGGATTTCATTGAATCCTATCGAAACCTACATACAATGGACATGGAAAGGATGTTTTCAATAGTGGGGAGTCTAGGACCAGAGGAGACAGCCTCAGAACAGAAGGACATCCCTTTGGAACGGAGCTAATGCAGAATTTCTTTAGCCCTTCCCTCTAAACTGTGCAGGTGCGTGGGCTGTGCAGTGACTGAAATGTTCCCACGCACACAGCCTTTGTTGCCGTGCAGGTGGAATTTTCTTTTAAATAATGTTATTATGAAGTGCCACTCACTTTTCAGGCCATGTAAAAATTTTCCTGCTCAGAGAAATGGTTGGTCTGTGCAGCTGTAAAAAAAAATTAGGAGGGAGCGTTGGCCAAAGGGTGGTGAATCTGTGGAATTAATTGCCACTGATGGCTTTGAAGGCCAAGTCACTGGGTATATTTAAAGTTAAACTTGATAGGTTTTTGATTAGTCAGGGTATCAAAGATAATGGGGACAAGGCAGGAGAATGGGGTTGAAAGGGATCCGACGTGATGGAATGACAGAACAGACTCGATGGGCCAAATGGCATAACTCAGTTCCATTGTCTTATGGTTTTGACATTGACATGTGCTCAGTTGGCTCAAGGGACAGGTCACACAACCTGCATGCCCAACACCAGGTTCCCGAAACAGACACTTTACTCTGAGCTCCATCAGTACGAGAGAAAAGCCTCCTTCAGAAATGTGTGACATCCTGGTTCATGGCCACTCCAAGTAGAGCATTCACTTTGGCACAGAGTGCATAATGGAGAGCACGTGGAAGCACAGTGAAACTGCTGGGGGTGGTTGGGGGGGGGGCACACCTCCAACACCAGATCCCACACAGGCCTCATTATCTTCCTCCAAAGGGCTGACCAAGAAGAAGAGTGGTTTCACATTTTCATTACTGCTCTAACATCTCTAGGGAATATTTTGTCTGAGCTTTGCAAACATTGTTGCCCACCATTGACAAACTAACTGATCTACAATTCCCTGTGTGACTTCTCTGCCGATCTTCCCCTTTGTGTTTTCCTGTCTGCCTCTGACACTAGTTCATTTTCTACTGCATTGTCATGCATGCAAGCCAGTGCTTCTGATATCTCTGAGCCAGCTTATTGAATAACTATTTGTGAAATGTTTCAGCAGCTATCATCATTCCTTCCTTTACATTGATGCTATCTTGTAATTACCCTCTGAGATTACTGTGTGTTTTTATCCACTCTATTGTGCTTTTGTCTTTCTGAGAATTAAAGATCAAGATAACATGCATCCTCCAAATCCACACATTTTCAGTAAGCAAAAGGCATTTTGTCTTGCACTGATTTAACAACCTCACTGATAATTTATTTAATTGTTATTTATTTAGAAATACATCTGGCCCAACAAGCTCACACCACCAAATTACTCCCATGTGACCAATTAACTTACTTATCCACGTGCATTTGGAATGTGGGAGGAAACTCAGGCATTCATGGGGAGAACGTGCAAACTCCTTACAGGTAGCAGCGGAATTGAACCCGGGTCACTGCACTGTAATTGCGTTACACTACTGTGCCGCCCCCTTGACAGTGGGGCTCTCCACTGTCAATAGAAGGTCAGTGGGCAGCAGCATACCCTGAACTTGAAGTCTGTGGGTTCAAGTCCCACTCCAGGAAACAGAAGGCAAAAATTGTGACTGAGGTTTTCAGTGATGTTGTTTCCCCCAAATGCAATGTTAAAACTAGACCATGCACTCTACTTCAAGTGGGCCTAAAGATTCACACCGAAGAGCAAGAATTATAATTAACATTCTCACTCCCTCATGCAACACTACAAAACCAGATTCTGCATTTATTTTAGGATTTTTTTCCATACCTCCTCAATATAGTTTGCTCTGGGATGATCCGAGTCTTGGTAATGTGTTCCTAGATTGGCTAGCAGTTCTCCTGCAGTACAATAGTGTTTACATGAAACAGAAATTCATTGACTGTAATAAATTTGGAGATACGCTGGAAAAGATGTGAGATTTTCCAGAATCAGATTTATTATCACTGACATATGTCATAGAAACATAGAAAACCTACAGCACAATACAGGCCCTTCAGCCCACAAAGCTGTGCCGAATATGTGCTTACTTTAGAAATTACCTAGGCTAACTCATGGCCCTCTGTCTTTCTAAGCTCCATGTACTTATCCAGGAGTCTCTTAAAAAACCTTATTGTATCTGCCTCCACCACCATTGCCGGCAGCCCATTCCACACACTCACTACTCTCTGTATAAAAAACTCACCCCTGACATCTCCTCTGTACCTACTTCTCAGCACCTTAAAACTGTGCCCTCTCGTGTTAGCCATTTCAGCCCTGGGAAAAGTTCTCTGACTATCCACAAAATCAATGCCTCTCACCATCTTATACACCTCTATCAGGTCACCCCTCATCCTCCGTCGCACCAAGCCCAAGTTCACTCAAATTATTGTCATAAGACCTTTTCCTCAATCCAGGCAGCATCCTTGGAAATCTCCTCTGCACCCTTTCTATGGCTTCCACATCCTTCCTATAGTGCGGCGACCAGAATTGAGCACAGTACTCCAAGTCAGGTCTGACCAGGGTCCTATATAGCTGCAACATTACCTCTCGACTCTTAAACTCAATCCCACGGTTGATGAAGGTCAATACACCGTATGCCTTCTTAACCACACAGTCAACTTTCGCAGCAGCTTTGAGTGTCCTGTGGACTCAGACTTCAAGATCCCTCTGATCCTCCACACTGCCAAGAGTCTTACCATTAATACCACATTCTACCATCATATTTAACGTACCAAAATGAACATCTCACACTTACCTGGGTTGAACTCCATCTGCCACTTCTCAGCCCAGTTTTGCATCCTATTGATGTCCCGCTGTAACCTCTGACAGCCCTCCATACTAACCACAACACCTCCAACCTTTGTGTTTACTTTGTGCAAATTTACTAAACCACCCTTCCATTTCCTTATACAGGTCATTTATAAAAATCACGAAGAATAGGGGTCCCAGAACAGATCCCTGAGGCACACCACTGGTCACCAACCTCCATGCAGAATATGACCTGTCTATAACCACTCTTTGCCTTCTGTGGGCAAGCCAGTTCTGGATTCACAAAGCAAGGTCCCCTTGGATCCCATGCCTCCTCACTTTCTCAATAAGCCTTGCATGGGGTACTTTATCAAATTCCTTGCTGAAATCCATATACACTGCATCTACTGCTCTTCCTTCATCAATGTGTTTAGTCACATCCTCAAAAAATTCAGTCAGGCTCATAAGGCACAACCTGCCTTTGACAAAGCCATGCTAACTATTCCTAATCATATTATGCCTCTCCAAGCATTCATAAATCCTGCCTCTCAGGATATTCTCCATCAACTTACTAACCACTGAAGTAAGACTCACTGGTCTGTAATTTCCAGGGCTATCTTAAATCCCTTTCTTGAATAAAGTAACAACATCTACAACCCTTTCATCCTCCAGAACCTCTCCCGTCCCCATTGATGATGCAAAGATCATTGCCAGAGGCCCAGCAATCTCTTCCCTCTCCTCCCACAGTAGCTTGGGGTATTTTTCATCCAGTACAGGTGTTTTATCCAGCTTAATGCTTTCCAAAAGCTCCAGTATATCCTTTTTCTTAATGTCTATACGCTCAAGCTTTTCAGTCTATTGAAAGTTATCCCGACAATCGCCAAGGTCCTTTTCCGGAGTAAATACTGAAGCAAAGTATTTATTAAGTGTTTCCGCTACCTCCTCCGGTTTCATACACACTTTTCCACAGTCACACTTGATTGTTTTTATTTTCTCAAGTCTTATCCTCTTGCTCTTCACATACTTGTAGAATGCCTTGGGGTTTTCCTTAATCCTGCTTGCCAAGGCCTTCTCATGGCCCCTTCTGACTCTCCTAATTTCATTCTTAAGCTCCTTCCAGTTAGTCTTATAAGTTTTTAGATCGCTATCATTATCTAATTTTTTGAACCATTCGTAAGCTCTTCTCTTCTTCTTGATTAGATTTTCAACAGCCTTTGTACCACAGTTCCTATACCCTACCATCCTTTCCCTGTCTCATTGGAATGTACCTATGCAGAACGCTATGCAAATATTCCCTGAATATTTGTCACATTTCTACCATACATTTCCCTGAGAACATCTGCTCCCAATGTATGCTTCCAAGTTCCTGCCTGATAGCTTCATATTTCCCCTTACTCCAATTAAATGCTTTCCTAACTTGTCTGCTCCTATCCCTCTCTAATGCTATGGTAAAGGAGATAGAATTGTATCACTATCTCCAAAATTCTCTCCCACTGAGAGATCTGACACCTGACCAGGTTCATTTCCAAATACCAGAACAAGTACAGCCCCTCCTCTTGTAGGCTTATCTATATATTGTGTCAGGAAACCTATCTGAACACACCTAACAAACTCCACAACATCTGAACCCCTTGCTCTAGGGAGATGCCAATCAATATTGGGGAAATTAAAATCTCCCATCACGCCAACCCAGAATCTACCTCCCTATCTGCTCCTTTATATCCCTGTTACTATTGGATGGTCTATAAAAACAGCCAGTAGAGTTATTGGCCCTTTCCTGTTTCTAATTTCCACACACAGAGACTCAGTAGACAATCTCTCCATGACTCCCTCCTTCTCTGCAGCTGTGACACTATGTCTGGTCAACAGTGCCACACCTCCATCTCTTTTGCCCCCCTCCCTGTCCTTTCTGAAACAGCTAAAGTAGCCATTCCTGCCCTGAGCCATCCAAGTCTCTGTAATGGCCACAACATCATAGCTCCAAGTACTGATCCACTCTCTAAGCTCATCCGCTTTGTCCATGATAACCTTTGCATTAAAATAGACACATCTCAAGCCATCAGTCTGAGCGCATCCCTTCCCTATCACCTGCCTATCCTCCATCTCACACCGCCTACAAGCTTTCTCTATTTGTGAGCCAACCGCTCCTTCCTCCATCTCTTCAGTTCAGTTCCCACCCCCTAGTAATTCTGGTTTAAACTCTCCCCAATAGCCTTAGCAAACCTCCCTGCCAGGATATTGAAGTGCTTTCAAAGGCTGGTGATGAAACCTGCCTGAGAAATTACTTGGATCACTCCAATTTGCCTACTGTCACAACAGGTCCACAGCAGATGCCATTTCATTGGTCTTTACTCAACCCTGGAAAATCTGGGCAGCGAAGAGACATACACCAGGATGCTCTTCATTGACTACAACTTGGTGTTCAATACTATTGCCCCTCAGAACTAATCAATAAGCTTCAAGACCTAAGACTCAATACCTCCTTGTGAAACCGGATCCTCAATTTCCTCACTTGCAGATCTCCAGTCAGCTCGGGGATCCTCAGCAGTCGCCATCAGCACAGGTGTACAACAGAGCTGTGCGCTTTGCCTCCTGCTCTGCTCACTTTGTACTGACCATGTGGCTAAGCACACAGCTATATTCAATGCCGTATTCAAGCTTTCTGACCACACCACTATTGCTGACCGAAACAAAGGTCAGCATACGGGAGGGAGACTGAAAATCTGGCTGAGTGGTGGCATAGCGCCAACCTCTCACTCAATGTTAGCAAGACAATAGACAATAGGTGCAGGAGTAGGCCATTCAGCCCTTTGAGCCAGCACCGCCATTCAATGTGATCATGGCTGATCATCCACAATCAGTACCCTGTTCCTGCCTTCTCCACATACCCCTTGACTCTGCTATCTTTAAGAGCTCTATCTAACTCTTTCTTGAAAGCATCCAGAGAATTGGTCTCCACTGCCTTCTGAGGCAGAGCATTCCATTGATCCACAACTCTCTGAGACCAAAACGTAAGGAGGAGAAAATCTGAGGTCCATGAGCCATGCCCCTTATGGGGATCAGAGATGGAGATGGCCAGCAACTTTATATTATCATTTCGGAAGATGTGTCCTAGGTCCAGCTTGTAAGTGCCATTATGAAGAAAGCAAGGCAGCTCCTCGACTCTCTATAAGAAGACTGCAAAGATTTGGCATAGCATTTAAAACTTCAGCAAACTTCTATAGATCTGCAGTGGAGAGTATACTGACTGGTTGCATCACAGCCTAGTATGGAAACACCAATGCCTTGGAATGGAAAAGCTGACAAAACGTAGTGGATACAGCCCGATCCATCACTGGTAAAGCCCACCCCACCAGTGAGCGCATCTACATGGACAGCAACATTCATCATCATGGAACCCCACTCAGGAAATGCTCTCTTCTCACTGTTGCCATCAAGAAGGTGGTACAGGAGTCTCGGGACTCACACCACCAGGTTCAAGAATAATTATTATCCCTGAACCATCGGGCTCTTGTGTCTCAAACTCAAATGTTAAACATCCAACAGAGTATTATTGCTTTAAAAGCAGACTTGGCTAACACAGTCAGAATAAAAATATTGTCAGAGAGTCATGGACAGTCACAGGATGGAAGCAGGTCCTTTGGCCCAACTTGTCCTTGCTGACCAAGTTGCCCACCTGAGCCAATCCATTTTGTCCACATTTGATCCATATCCCTCTAAATCTTTCCTATATGCCCATTGGACAGAACTAGGCCATTTGACCCATCAAGTCTGCTCCATCATTCCATCATGGCTGATTTATTATCCCTCTCAACCCCATTCTCCTGCTTTCTCCCTGTAAACTTTGATGGCCTTACTAATCAAGAACTTACCAATGTTTACTTTAAATATACTCAGTGACTTGGTCTTCACAGCCATCTGTGGCAATGAATTCCACAGATTCACCACCCTCTGGCTAAAGGAATTCCTCCCCATCTCCATTCTAAATAGAGATTTTCTAAAGAGATGTTCCTTTATTCTGAGGTTGTCCTCTCTGGTCCTAGACTCCCCCATTATAGGAATAATGGGGATTCCATATATACTCTATCTAGGCCTTTCAGCATTCAATAAGTCCCAATGAGAATCTCCCCCTCGTTCTTCTAAATTCCAGTGAGTACAGGCCCAGAGCCATCAAACACTTCTCATGTGAATCTTTTCATTCCCAGATTTTTTTAATGTACCTCCTTTGGATCCTTCCAATGCCAGCACATCTCTTCTTAGATAATAATATTCCAAGCGCGGTCTGACCAATGCTTTGAAAGCTCCTCAGCATCACATGGTTGCTTTTATATTCTAGTTCTCTTGAAGTGAATGCTAATATGCATTTGGCTTCCTCACCACTGACCCAACCTGCAAGTTAGTCTTCAGGGAATCCTGCACGAGATCTTCCTATCCATGTAACTTTTGAAATGTTGGAGTTGTACCTGATTCTACCAGTTCCACTGCAGTTTGCTCCACATACCCATCTAGAGAAAGGACTTACATTTATATAATAATTTTGCTTTTCTTTTAGAATGTTCTAAATGTATTATAATCAATTACGTAATTTAGAAGTGCAATCACTGTATGTAGACAATACAGTAGTCAGACTTGTGCTCAGATATCTCCACAATATAAATGAATGGAATGAATGGTTTGTGGGTGTTAAACAATTGAAAAAATAGCAAGGACCTTGGAAGTGATAAACCATTATACACGGGCTAAAGTAGATTGAATCTCTGGAATTCAAAACCATGAGGGGTTGTGGAAGCTAGGTCAATGGGAGTATTTGAGAAGGAAGTAGATAAGTTTCTCTGAAGATTGGAGAATTGAAGGTGATTTGGAATAGGAGATGAGGTGGGTGGCATATTAGCCATGGTAATATTGAACAATGAGGCAGGCTTGAAGGGTCAAGCATCTATTCTTGCTCCTATTTTTTTAAATAATCTTATATAAGCCATTGTACAATAGGCAGTGATGTTCAGGCATTGCATACCATGCAAAACTCTGGAGGAACTCAACAGGTCAGTATCATCTATGGGAAAGAATAAACATTTAATGTTTCAAGCCAAGACCCTTCATTACAACTCCCAGTACTGATGAAGGGTCTTGGCTCAAAAATAATGACTGTTTATTCCTTTCCATTGATGATGCCTGATTTGCAGAGTTCCTCCAGCATTTTGTGTGCATTGCTCTAGATTTCCAGCATCTACTGAATCTCTTGTGTACAGGTATTGAAAACTGCAACACACCGTTAAAAATAATCCTTGCATGAGAAAACTTGCTCATGCTGGAAATCCAAGCAACACACACAAATACGCCTTGATTGATGATGGTGCTTTTAATGACAATGGAGATGAAAATTGGAGAATAATTCCATTCAGTTCAATCCTATGTTATATATACTCAGTGGCCTTTGTTTTAGGTAGCACCTGTAGATAATAAAGTGGCCACTGAGTGCATATTTGTGATTTTCTGCTGCTGTAGCCCATCCACTTTAAGGTTCAACGTGTTGTGTGTTCAGAGATGCTCTTCTCCACACCACTGTTGTAATGCATGGTTATTTGAGTTACTTTCACCTTCCTGTCAGCTTGAACCAGTCCAGCTATTCTCTGACCTCTCTCATTAACAAGGCATTTCGCCCAGAGAACTGCCACTCACTGGATTTGTTTTAGTTTAGTTTTGTTTATCACACCATACTCATTACAAATTAGTCATCATTGTGCATGAAAATCCCAGCATATCAGCAGTTTCTGAGATACTCAAACCACCCTGTGTGGCACCAACAATCATTCCACAGTCAAAGTCACTTAGATCAGATTTCTTCCCCATTCTTATATTTGGTCTGAACAACAACTGAACCTCTTGACCATGTCTGCATGCTTTTATGCATTGTGTTGCTGCCACATGATTGGCTGATTAATATTTGCATTGATAAGCAGATGTAACTTATAAAATGGTCACTCAAAGCATATTTGTTGCTATTCCTCTCTACGCCTCATGGTTCATTGGTGCCAAACTTACCTTTTCTTTAGCATTTATCTGATTTTTACAAGGCTGAGTTGCGAGTTTGACGCTGAACTCCAAACGGATGGAAACTGAGCGAGGAGCTGGTTGGATTCAAACTCAGGACCACTCGCCTCGAAGTCCGGTGCAGATGTCGTTACATCACTGGCCGGCTGAATGCATATTTAACCTGTGTGTAATTTAATAAACAAGCAATTCTTGCCAACTGTTTTATCATTAATTATTTCTTCTCACCATTGATAGTGATGCTGTACAATGTATGATAATTACATCTTTATATCTATACGTTCAGCAAGCAAACGCTTGTAACATTAGTGTTTCCCGCCATGTGATGCTCAATGCATCAGCCCTTGTTAGTCAAGCTGTCACAGGACATGCCAATCCCCATCTCCAGGAGGGTAAATGGGAAACAGAAAATAATTAACTGAAGCAGAATTAACAGCATTTGGTTGATAAATAATTGTGCTGCTGAGATCATCTTGGAATTCTGCCAAGGCAGGCAATTCCCAAACTTCACCTGGCCTTCTGTTAATATTCAATCATTAGTGACTCACACTCTTACTTTTCCCTCTCTCAATTAGAAGACTCTTCTAGTCCAAATATGGAAATAAGAAAAAAGAGTATTTGTACCATGCAATATTTGCTTTCTTCTCTTAACCTGCCCCAGTCTTTCCCCTTCACCCACCTTTGCAATTCCAATTGTATAGCTTCCAAACAGAGGCAAAAGGAAAAGGAAACTTCATCGGTAACTACTGAGTAATTGCTCACTGGAGTCGGTGTCTCAGTGTCTGAAGATGAGGTGCGGGCTGCCTTCAGGAAAATGAATCCAAGGAAAGCATCTGGTCAGGACTGGGTGTCTGAACACGTAGTAAAAACCTGTGCTGACCAACTGGCTGCCGTGTTCATGGATATCTTCAACCTCTCACTTCAGCAGTGCGTGGTGCCCATCTGCTTCAAGCAGGCTCCAGTCTTACCAGTGCCCAAGAAGAAGGTGGTGACCTGCCTCAATGACCATATCCCAGTTGCACTTACATCCACAGTGATGAAGTGTCTCGAGGGGCAAGTGTTGAAGCTTATCAGCTCCTGTCTGAGTGGCAGCTTGTATTGGCTCAGGACCAACAGGCCCACAGCATATGCCATCTCATTGGCTCTCCACACAACCCTGGAACATTTGGACAGCAAAGTTGCATACATCAGGATGCTCCTTGTAGTTTAACAGCTTAGTATTAATTACCATCATCCCCTCACAACTAATCAGTAATCTCCAAGACCTGGGTCTCAATATCCATTTGTGCAATTGGATCCTGGATTTCCTCATTTGCAGTTCTCATTCAGTTCATATTGGCAAAAATATTTCTTCCACGATCTTTATCAGCAGAGAAGCACCAGAAGGATGTGTACTTAGCCTCCTGCTGTACTCGCTTTACACCCGTGACTGTGGGGCAAAGCACAGATCTAACACCATATTCAGGTTTGCTGATGACACCACTGTTGTCGGCCGTATCACAGGTGGTGATGAGTCGGCATACAGGAGGGAGACTGAAAGTTTGGCTGAGTGGTGTAATAACAACAACCTCTCACTCAATGTCAGCAAGACCAAGGAACTGATAGTAGACCTCAGGAGAGGGAAACCAGAGGTCCATGAGCCAGTAATCATTAGAGGATCAGAGGCGGAGAGAGTCAGTAACCTTAAATTCATGGGTGCTACTACCTCAGAGGACCTGTCCTGAAAGCACTACAGTGTTCTACAACCAATGATCTCACTTCAAGGACTCTTTATCTTGTTATTTCTTGTTCTCATTATTTATTGTTATTTATTCACATTTGCATTTGCATAGTTTGTTGTTTCTGTACTCTATTTCATCCTTCATTGATCCTGTTACAGTTGCTATTGTATAGATTTGCTTAGTATGTGCATAGGAAAAAGAATTTCAGGATTGTATATGGTGACATATCTGTACTCTGTACTCTGTACTCTGATAATAAAATTTCCTTTACTTTGGACTTGTACAAATGATGTTATGAGCACCAATAGCTATGCAAAATCTCATCACAGCATCAGATAGCTTCTCTCAGTATTAAATGGATTTCAGGGCACTTGTCACAGACCCCTTAACTTTCTTCGTCGTTCTTTAAAGAACAAACCATCAACAACTTTCCTTTTTGAAGCAAAATAAATGCGTACAGAGCTTCGGAGCTTTCTAAATGTGGTTCTCTTTCACAGAGGCAGACAGGCCCAACAACGATTCACACTGAACAATGTTGTGAAATAGGGAGGGGTTGATCACATGATACAAGTCCTAAAGTGGAACCAACACACTTCATATACTGCATAGACTGATGGGATTACTGAGCTGGGAGTTGATGGGCGGCATATCCTCCTTCTTTAGTGGAGCAACTAAATTATAAGGCCAGTAGTTTCTCAGTAAAGGGCAAAGGTAAAAAGAAATGTCTTTGAAAAAGAGGGAGGACTGTTCCTACTCAAAAAGTTATCAAACTTATATGGCCTGACATACAAATCAAACAAGTCTCATGATATTCCCAGCTCCCTCACCATATTTGAGGACCAGGATTTCCATTGTCAAAGGCTCACACCTCTATTTGGAAGATAAAATGTACCAATATTACCTGTGTAGTTTCCTGTGTAGAACCCTTCACACCTTCTCTATCACAGCATCGTCTCCGTGTATCTGCTCAATAGTAAGAACTGGTGAGAAGAGAACCATTGCATTGAAGGCACATTGCTTTTTCAATTTGGACAAGTGGATGTTGTGCAGTCCATCACAGGTAAAGTCCTCCCCTCCATTGACCACATCTACATGGAGCACTGTCGCAGGAAAGCAGCATTCATCATCAGGGACACCTACCACCCAGGTCACGCTCCCTTCTCACTGCTGCCATCAGGAGACTCAGGACTCACACCACCAGGTTCAGGAACAGTTATTATCCCTCAACCATCAGGCTCCTGAACCAGAGGGGATAGCCACTCAATTTCACTTACCCCATCACTGAATGGTCCCTACAACCTATGGACTCACTTTCAAGAACTCCTCATCTCATGTTTTTGCTATTTATCACTTATTTATTTTTTATTATTATTCTCTTTTGTGTTTGCACACTGGTTGGTTGCCCACCCGTTTGGGTGCAGTCTTCCATTGACTCTATTGTGGTTCTTGGACTTACTGAGTATTCCTGCAAGAAAAAAACAACTCTCGGGGTTGTATATAATGACATGTATGTATTTTGATAATAAATTTACTTGGAACTTTATCATGAAATACATTTGTGGCATAGTGAGCTCTGAGAGAGTTTGTTGCCTTGCATTCGGTTTGCCTATTTCTATTGTGGAACAAGGCACATTCTAGGCTGACACTTTGCTGGAAATGGTTCAAACTGCCTTTGTTCAGAGACGTTAATTGTCTCTGGGTGGATCGTCTCTTTGCAGATTGTCCTGGTGACTGTGTGGGTTTCCTCCGTGGGCTCCTGTTTCTTCTCGATACCAAAGATGTGTTGGCAATGAATTGGTCACCAACTATGTCCCGTAAAATGAGTAAATGGCACAGATAAGATGAATTGCATAAATTGATGAGTGGGGCAGCTTGGTAATGGAGCAGTTAGCACAATCACTTTATAGTGACAGAGACTAGGGTTCAATTCCTGCCACTGTCTGTAAGGAATTTGTACGTACTCTCAGTGACCTCGTTGGTTTCCTTTGCGTGCTCTGGTTTCCTCCCACTTTCCAAAGACGTTCAAGCTAGTAGGTTAATTGCTCACATGAGTGCAGTATGCCAGTTTGGGTTTGTTGGATCAGATGGGCCTGTTATTCCGTTATATCTCTAAATAAAAAAAATAAAATAAGTGTAAAGGGGGTTTTCTTCTTTTTCTTTGTTACTGCGTATGTTAACCAAAATGGCTTCTTTGTTTAGTTAAAAGTAAGAATGCTTCTTTGTTGCGAGAGAGTGCTGGAAGCTTGTTTGGGTTAAAATTTACTGATAACGAGAATTGTATTCTTTTGTTAACCAATTGGGATTAATGTTGTTCTTTCTTCTGAGTCTGTAAGCTATTGTTGGCGGGCTTTTGGGGAGATCGATGCGAGGGGGTGAGAGAGAGAGGACGCGATGCTGTAAACTGGGCGAGGAACGGACCCCAAGCGGGGGTCGAGGCCAGGAGGTACCCCGAGGAGAGGAGACGAAGATAGATGTGCTTGGTTGACCACTTCGGGTGGTCCTGAGCTGCAAGTTGAGGAGTTCGGAGGGGATCGAATGGTGGCCAGAAGAATTCAGTAATTGAGATCCAACGGTTGTGCACGAAGTGGTTTGGACTTTGATAAGCTTGGCACCTTTTCATTATTTTCTTTTCCTTCATATATACTGTATCGTTATTAATCAATTAGTTATAGTAACCTTTATAAATTGTACTCATGTAATCGCATATGGTGTACTGTCTGTTTTTGGGCGAGGCGGGGACATCACACAGCATCCACACCAGCTGATTACCCAGTTTGGCGGGGCCGAAGACTGCTCCCCCTAGACGAGAACGAGCTGAGCGAGCCTGAGGCAACCCAGGGGGTTACAAAAGGATGCCAGTTTATTTCGCTCACACTCAGTCATATTAATCAATCAAATAAAGATGTCTCATCTAGTTTCTACCATGATAATAATTGCCACATTCAACCCCATTGAAGGAGAGGATTACATAATCACTAAAATTTGTGATGACCAAGTTGATGCAGGTTTGTAGTTTTCGTTTTGTGTAGTGATAAAATGGCCATCGGGGTTTTATGATTATGTGGCGGACGTAATGAAGTTTATAGCCTGCTTGCATTATAGGCTTCTAAACATGGAGTGTAGAAAGCCCAGTGAGGAAGATTCATTTAAATAGAGAGCAATAAATGGTCCATGCTTTTAAAACCTGTGGTTCAAATAACGAGACATGGCACGTGATTTATTTAAATTAGGTTACGGATGGTGCTGGTGAATCTCAGCAACTTCTGGTTAGTGGCTATCGAAACAAGGAAAACATCTTCATACTTTCTTAATCACTCTTTTTCTAGCAAACAATAATCACAAGGAATGGCCTGTAATCTCCTTTTAGACTTGGAGGCAATTCGATGTGGCAGAACCGAGGCCAGACAAAGCCGTGGGCCCATTGCTGAGAGTGAAGAAGATGAGATAGAGAGAGAGAGAAAGAGAGAGATATAGAGAGAGATAGAGAGATAGATAGATAGCGAGAGAGAGAGAGAACAAAAATAATGACAATGGTACTCGCTACACTGTTTGCAACAGTGACTTTTCTATTGGCCATGGTGGGTTAAAATGCAAAAGACATGTTGAGGTGAGTTTAACAGGTGTCATTCGTTCACTAGCATAGCTAGCATTATTTAAACTAACTAGCTAGCTGCTAAGGAGCTACTCTACTGCAGACATCCCACCTCTCCCGGAAGTTCCATGAGTCTACCGCAAATTGATGGTGCTACCTCCCTGAAATGAGTTTTTGCAGGGTGGAATGTCTGTTATTGAGCCCAATGTCTGGACGTTGATTTAGGCGCCAGTCAGACTGAAAAGGTCAGGGTGTCGGGGCCTGAAGTGGGATTGGGCTGATTGAACTCATTGCTCTGTGTCATTTACTCAGCTCTGCGCTGAACTAAGGGTCTGAGAATGGACTCTCTTTGTGGACCAGTTCAGAACAATATTTGCTCACTGTTTCTCAATTCTTTTGTCTCTGCCTCATCTGCTCTCAGGATGAGGCTTTTCTTTCCAGAACTAATGAGATGTCCTCCTTCTTCAAAGAAAGGGGCTTTCCTTCCTTCACCATCAACGCAGTCCTCACTGACACCTCTTCCATTTCACACATGTCTGCTCTCACACCGTTTTCCTGCCCCCCCACCAGAGACAGGGTTCCTCTTGTCCTCATCTACCACCCCACCTGCCTCTGCATCCTGCACATAATTCTCTGAAACTTCTGCCGTCCCCAACGGGATCCCACCACCAAATACAGCTTTCCCTCCTGCCACATGTTCTGCTTTCCACAGGGATTTCTCTCTATGCATCTCCCCTCCCCAGTGATCTCCCTCCTGGCACATCCTTGCAAGTGGAACCTGCCCACACACCTCCTCCCTCACTACCATTCAGGGCACCGAACAGTCCTTCTAGGTGAGGCGACACTTTACCTATGAGTCTTTTGGGGTCATCTTCGGTATCCAATGCTCCCAGTGTGGCCTCCTGTATATTGGTAGAACCTGACATAAATTGGGAGACTGCTTCACTGAGCACCTACATTCGGTCCGCCAGAAAAAGCAGGATCTCCCAGTGGCCACCCATTTCAATTCTACTTCCAATTCCTACATGTCAGTCCATGGTCTCCAGGTTGGAGGACCAACAACTTATCTTCTGTCTGGGTAGCCTCCAACCTGAACACAGATTTCTTGAACTTCCGGTAATTGCTTCCCCCACCTCACCATTCCCATTTCCATCCCTCACCTTTTCCCCTTACCTACCCAACACCTGGCGGTGCAGTGACATCAGCGCCGGACTCCAGAGCGAAGGTTCCTGAGCTCGAACCCAGTCGGGTCGCACCCAGGCACGTTTCCCATCCACGCAGGGTAGAGTGTCGAGCTTGCAACTTGGCCTTGTAAAAAAAAAACAACTGCACTGTGAGAAGGACGTGGGGGACCACTCAAAGAATCTTTCCTCCAAGATAACCACTTGAAAAAAAAGTGGTCGCTGAGGCTCGGGCAGAGTATGGCACACAAAAAAAAAACCTCCCTCTGATGCTCTTCCCCTTTCCCTTTCTTCCATGGCCTTCTGTCCTCTCCTATCCGATTCCCCCTTCTTCAGCCCTTTATGTCTTTCACCAATCGACTTCCCATCCCTCCTCCCCTCCCAGTTTCACCTATCACCTATTACTTGTACTTCTTCCTCCCCTCCCCCACCTTCTTTCTCGGACTCCTCATCTCTTTTTTCCAGTCCTGATGAAGGGTCTCAGCCCAAAATATTGACTGTTTACTCTTTTCCATAGATGTTGCCCACCTGAGTTCCTCCAGCATTTCGTATGAATTATTAATGCAAATGTCTAATTGGCCAGCAGAGGTGTGCAGAAGAGCATCTCCGAATGCCTAACACATCGAACCTTGAAGTGGATGGGCTACAGCAGCAGACGACCACACCTGGTTCCACTCCTTTATCTAATAAAGTGGCCACAGAGCGTAATGTATTAATGCAAGTCTTCCAAATTTTTATTCTCTTTGTTAATTAGAAACACAGCGCAGGAATTTTTCCTTTTGGCCCTTCAAGCCACACTGCCCAGCAATCCCCAATTTAATCCTAACCTAATCACGGGACAATTTACGATGACTAATTAACCTACCTGGTACTTCTTTGAACTGTGGGAGAAAACCAGGGAAAGCCCACCCATTCCATGGGGAGGACGTGGAGACTCTTTACAGGGGACGCTGGATTTGAACTCAGAAATAGTGTTGTGCTCACTGACATGCTACCATGGCACGTGTGTGTGTTCTGTCACAAATTGAATGTGGCGGATGTGCTGAAGACTTTCAACTCTATCATTAGCTTTGATTGTGTTCTATTTTGGTCACCTTATTGTAAGGAAGGATATGGAAGCATTAGAGAGGGTGCAGAGGAGATTTATCAGGATGATGCCTGGATTACAGAGCATATCTTATGAAGGTCAGTTGAGTGAGCTGGGGCTTTTCTCTTTGGAAAGATGAAGGATGAGAGTTGACCTGACAAGCACAACACACCACAAAATGCTGGAGGAACTCAACAGTTCAGGCAGCATCTATGAAGAGGAATGAAGAGTGGACATTTCAGGCCAAGACTCTTCATCAAGAATGTGTTTATGACTTGAAGTGAGGTGTATAAGAAGGAAAGAAGCATTGATAGAGTGAACAGTCAGTTGCAGCAATGACTAATACAAATGGGCATAACTTTTAAGGTGTTGAGCAGAAAGTATAGGGGGGGACGTCAGAGGCAGGAATTTTATACACAGAGTAGTAGGTGCGTGGAATGTGCTGGCAGGGTGGCTGTAGAGTCGGATACATTAAAAGACTCGTAGATAAGTAAATGGATGAAAGAAAGTTGGAGGGCTATGTGGAAAGGAAGGTTTGATTCATCATGGAGTAGGTTAAAGGGTTGACACAACATTGTGGATTAAAGGATCTGTACATTTGGTACTATGTTCCAAAATGAATGCTCTTATCCGAGAGCCTGTTGTTCATATTAATCATAAATAGGACAGTGCTTTCTCACGATATAATTATCTTTATAATAAGTCGAGCGTATACAAAATGCTATTGGGATTCAGCAGGTCAGGTAGCAACTATGGAACGGAAGGGTCCAAAATCTCAACCATTTATTCCTTTCCATAGATGCTGCATTTTGTACGTGTTAATCTGGATTTCGATCACCTTCAGAATCTCTTGTATTTATAATAAGAAGAGCGACTACTCCTGGGCAGCCTAATGATAATCAATTTGCCCTGGACACGTTGTAAGTAGGAAATGACAGAGAAGCTTCAATACTTAAACATCCAAAATTAAGGGAAATGTGAACAGATGACTCACTTTAATTAAAAGTAGATCTAGAAGGTTTTCGAAAGATGTAATAAGATCAGATCATTTGGTTCATTAAGCCTGGCTTTTCAAATTATCAAGGACAATTTCCCCTAATGACAGAATAATTAATTTACGATTTGATGGGCTCAATTTTGCAGCCAGAGGGATTCCTGTTTATTGAGATTACAGATCTCCTTGTCAGCTTTTGCATAGCAACCAGCATATCCTCGAGCTCTCGACATAGTATGTAATCCTCAGTGTGTGGAAGGCGAGCATGAACAAGCTGAGTGACAGTCACCTTAACCAATCAGGTTGAAGAATGTCAACTGTCCGAATCAGATACTGTAGACTTTTTTTTTAAAATTCTGGCATACACTTGATTATTTAATTCAATATAAATCATGCAGAGAAAGTAAAATCGACTGAAAGAAAGCTAATGGTGAAGCAAAACAAAAACGTTTATTAAAAACTGAAGGAGGAAGACTTAAAATTGGTGAGAGTTAATTTCAGTTCTAGAGGGATTGTTTGGCAGCAGTTAAGACTTGGTACTAAAAAATTGAATTGTCAGGCACAGGATTTTTCTGGCTTGTTTATTGGATAAATGTAGCACTTGTCTGCTGTTGCATGTGTCCCTGTGTTAAGTACCTCACAGAGGTACTGTTAGAATGGGGCTTAGAAAGAGGTTGCACAGTCAATGGACATCATCACACCCAAGTAACTACACAATTATGGATGGCAGAAAAGTGGTTTATTCCACAATGACGCTGAGCCATTGTTCTTCACCAAAATCCAAATATCATGGACGTAAATTATAGGCACACATTTTTTGTGGAATTCATTGGCCACATCAAAAAGAGATGGTACAAGCTGCCTTCCTGTGGAGAAAGAGCTCACTATGTGCTGTTAAATTGGGAGTTCAAAGACATGAATTGCAGTAAGAGCCGTAAGTGTGATTGGTTCCTGTAATCCAAACTCCAGGTCATGCATTGAACCTACCAATGGTCTCATGGCTGGCTCTGTTTACCAAGCTAAGACAGATTATATCTAAGATCAAGTGCTTCTGGAACCATAGATCAGCACCGTCTGAAATACATTTGCCCACTGCTGTTTGTATTGACATTGCATGTGTATTATGCTTTGGTTCTGAAACTCTGTAATTCAGTAAGGACCCATTCCAATATAAAGATGCTGAAGGAACTCGGTGGTTGAGGCAGCACCTATGGAGGGAAATAATCGCTTGATGTTTCGGGTCGAGCCTCTTCAGCTGTACTGAAAGAAAGAGGGGAGATGACCAGTGTGAAAAGGTGGAGGGAAGGTGTGGTGAAAGAGCTAGCAGGCAGTAAGTGAATCCACGTGAAGATAGGTGATTGGCAGATGGGGGAGGAGGGAGTGGGAGATGGTAGGCAGAAGAGACAAAGGACTGATGAGGATAGAATCTGATAGAAAGGGAGGTGGAGTGTGGATTAAAGGGAAGGCAGCTGGGAGTGGAACAAGTGGGAGGAGTATATTGGTGATGGAGGCTAGGTATATCAGGAGATGAGAGAAAAGAGGCAGGGGAGCCAGTGAATTCAATGGTCATGCCACTGGGGTTGTAAATTACCCCATGCTTAATATATATGACACAGGATCAAGTCTTACCTCATTAATTTTCAACCCTAACACACGACTGTCATTCAGTCCTTTATGAATAGATCTAAATGATTGCAGTATTTCTTTTGACTGGAGAGTTGCTTTATATATACAGCAGGAGCTAGCATCACTTCTAATATTTAATCTTTGGACTATAGAAATGATGCACAAAGCCCTGGTGAGCCACTTGCTCTCTACAGGTGGGGTTTGTTAATGTCTGAATCTTCATTATGTTTCTACCTATTTCTTTGTTCACCAGCTGTGGGTGTCAGGGGAATCTGGTGTCCATTCCTCAGGAGCTTTGTGAAAGTGTTGGTAAACCTTCTTAAAATACCAGAGTAACACACACGAACTGCTGGACGAACTCAGTTAGTTAGGAGGCATCTATTGCGAGGAATAGAATGTCAACATTTCAGGCCGAGACCCTTAAAATCCCTGTAAAACTCACCTAATGGCACCCACATTGGCACAAGGCAAAAAGTTTCATGATTTTGGCCCACTGACAATGTTTCACTAAAAGACCATTTAGAATCAGAATCAGGTTTAATATCACCAGCATATGTTATGAAATCTGTTGTTTTTGCAACAGCTGTACAATGCAATACATAATAATAAAAAACTGACTACAGTAAATAGTTAAATTAAGTAAGTAGTGCAAAAATAGTAGTGAGTAGTCATGGGTTCAATATCCATTCGGATATCTGATGGCAAATGAGCGGGTTTCGAAAATAACCTTGTGCCTTGTATTTTTAAGTATTGTTCAGCACTGAATATTCTTAACTATTGCTCCAATAAAATGTCTTTCACCAGTTTACTGTTTTATATACCTTTTATTATTCAAAAGTGTAACTACACAATAGTTTTAATGAATATAAGCAAATCCCTTACTCTTCGGTACACTCATGAAGCCTAACTATAACTTAATCCCTAAAGTTCAAATCCCAGAACCATTAATATGTAGCAATATATTCATATACCACCATGGACAACAACTATTACGTATGAAGCTAAGACTTTCTCTTTACTTTCAGTATTATCAATGCATTAAACTAAAATTATACATCTTCTGTACTATTTACAGCTACTGCAATTGACACTCATATGAAGGCCATTCACAACTGGTTGCATTATATTTCCTTATATACACATTGTTAACTCAGCCTTGCATGGTGATTTCAATGGGTTATGCAGCCCCCGTGCAGAAGGTAGCAAGTGTGCATGGTGTCATCATTTGTACAATCTGTCCCGTGTAGAAATAGCACAGCTGCATTTCAAGATGAGTCATTCCAAATCAACAGCACTCACTAGAACATGGAGATACGGTCCAGGACCAAATAAAAAATAACCCTGGTTGCCATAGCATTTCCCTCAAGTCAGATTGAACCAGGTAAGAGAATCATTGGAATGCTGCTACAGCTTTTGGCCACTGACAATAACTTAGTTCTGGTGGCTAACAATGATTTGGTCACACGGTCTTTCCGTTTGATTGCTTTTTTCATATCATCATCAGAAGCAACATTCTTGATTTGCATTTCCAGTGAAACATGGCAGTCAATCCAGAATTATGAAGCTTCTTTTAAGAAGCAAAGAATCGCTTTCATTCCCCTTGGGTTGCTCTCCAAAAGGCAGTATAATGTCCTGTTCCTAGCTTTATCAGCACTGCCATGTGGTCTACAGAAATGCCCCAGACTGGTGACCGTCTCATTCACCTTTCCTAAACATCAGAGGTCTTCAGCATCTGGGCACTTCCCCACAGTGAAGTGAGGAATCACCTATGTGGGCAAATCCAAATGAACTATTTCTCACAAAAGCACAGAAAACCAGACAAGTGAAGGCTGCAGTGAAACTAATGGTAACTTTAGTCAAACTCCTTGATGATGAGGCGGGAGAATTTACTGACAACCTACGAGTGAAATCAGAATGGTTTACTGGAGACTGTCTGCGTCTTCATATTGAATGCAGTTACAGCTTTAGATTTACCCTTAGCTTTATCTGTCACACGTACATCGGAACATACAGTGAAAAGCATCTTTTACATGAACGTCTGATGATGTGCTGGGGCAGCCTGCATGTGTCACCATACTCCTGCACTAATGTACCATGTCCCCAACTTACTAACCCTGACTCGGACGCTTTTGGACCGTGGGAGGAAATTGGAGCAACCGGAGGAAACCCTCACGGTCATGGTGAGAAAATACAAACTCTTTCCAGGCAGCAGCAGGAATTGAATCTCCTGATCATTGATGCTGCAGTGGTGTTGCACTAACATCTATTCTACCGTGCTGTTACTCCTTTGGAAATAAGATGACTGAAGGCCTTTGAACCAGAAAGGGATGTTGGAGAGTCTGGTAAAGTCAGGAAGAGTGGAGAAACCCATCCCTATCAGTTGATGCCCACACTGATATACTATGACACAAGAAAAACATTGAAAGGGATGTCATGAAGGATGATATGACTGAAAGCACCAGTGTCTAGCACACCTGCATTGCAATGACGCATGTGGTATCACCTCTGTTTAATAAGAATGAGCTCAATCCAAGGACTCAGAAACCAATGCCTGACTTGCTCTGATTTTTTCTTTACTTCTAAAAGGGGTGAACAGCACTAAATTCCACCCATGTAACCAATGAATCTACTAACCCACACCATCACAGGAAGAACGTCCTTACAGTGGTGGAATTGAACCCAGGTCGCTGGCGCGGTATAGGCATTTGGAGATGTGCCAGGATTCTGCCTGAGAGCACGTCTTACGAGGATGGGGTGATGGAGCCAGGGCTATTCTCTTTGGAGAATGTACCCGATGAGAGGTATGTACCTGACGATAAGAAGCATAGATCGAGTGGACGGCCAGAGACATTTTCCCAGGCAAAAAATAGTTAATATGAGGGGGCATAATTTTAAGGTGATTGGAGAAAAGTATGGTGGGGAATGCCAGGAGGTAAGTGGCAGGTGCATGAAATGTGCTGCCAGGGTTGGTGGTAGAAGTAGCTATGTTAAGGAAATTAAAGAAATTCTAACTAGGCACAAGGATGATAGAAAAATCGAGGCCTGTTGGAGAGGAAACGGTTAGATTGACCTTAAAGTAGGTTAACAGATTGGCACAACATTGTGGGCTGAATGGCCAGCACTGTGCTGTAATGTTCAATGTCCTATGTTACTCTACCATGCCACCCTATTTTTGGAACCATCCTGGTCAAAGAGTGAAACTCAAGTATAATGTCAAGCCCAGTCCATACTTCATACTGATGAGCTACACAGCAAAGGGTCGCTCAATTGTATAAGATGATGAGAGACATTGTTTGTGTGGATAGTCAGAGGTTTTTTCCAAGGGCTGAAATGGCTAACACGAGAGGGCACAGTTTTAAGGTGCTTGGAATGGGCTGCTGGCGATGGTGGTGAAGGTGGATACGATAGAGTCCTTTAAGAGACTCCTGGACGGAGCTTAGAAAAATAGAGGATTATGGGTAACCCTAGGTAATGTCTAAAGTAAGTACATGTTCGGCACAGCTTTGTGGGCTGAAGGGTCTGTATTGTGCTCTAGGTTTTCTGTGTTTCTATGTTAGCTCAGTTAGGTTTACCACTCATTCACAAATGTTGACTTTACTGGAAATGTCAGCATTTATTGTCCATCCATTACTGATGATGCAGTTCAGAGTCATAGACACTGGTGGGTCTAGAGTCTCATACAGGACCAATTTGTTAATGATGCCAAGTTTCTTTGCTCCACAGTGAATCAAATAGTTTTTTTTACAAGCCAGCACTTCATAGCTACTGGTGTTTAAACCAGCTTTAACTGGAGATTTACTTAAGTACATAGATTTATGTTTCCCAGCTTTCCTGGTGGGATTTAAACTCATGTTTCTGGAACAAAGGCCTAGAGCTATGACTGTCAGTTGGGTAACTTACTGCTACACAAACACATCCTTCCTTAATTTGTTAAAGTTATATGTTAATTGTCAGTCCTGAGGTGATCAATATGTCAGTTTGCACAGTGGCATTATTAATTCATGTGAAATAAAGTATGCTGGGGGGTCATTGTCAAGTCACAAAGAATGCAATTAAAAATGCAGTTTGCTGTTCCTATACAACAGGGGTCCCTAAACCTTTTCATGCCAGTAAGCAAGTGGATCTTGGAGCCCAGGTTGGGGACCCCTGCTTTAAAACAGTTTGGATGGCAGCTTATCAAACCCAGTGGCAAAATAAATAAGGTAGACGATATTTAAAAAATTTGAGAACTTTCAAGTTAAGTCATGATGAGGAGTGACCGCCTGTCCTCACAGAATGGGAAGTATTGAAATGACCCTTGCTAAGAGGTTGATGGGAAATCACCACACTCACTCCACAGTTCTGAAAAGACAAAATGACCAGATAAATTAAGGCCATATAAATACAGAAAAAATCTTGAGAAGGTAGTATGTCCAGCCTTCTGGAGCTGCTGCATTCTGAAGGTATGCTCTGAGAGTGGTTTTGGCAGGGCTTACATCCAGAATCAATGAAGGAATAGTACCTGTTCAAACCTGGATGGCATGTGACTTGGAGGGTAAACTGGAGGTGGTGGTCTTCTCATACACCAGTAGCCCTCGTCCTCCAAGGTAGCAGAGGTCACAGGGTTCAGAAGACACTGTTGAGGTTATCCTGCTGGAGGTCATCCCATGAATTATACCATCCCTCAATGGGGAAACTTTGATGGTGTGAGGAAATTGGTTTTAGCTGGTCGACGCCTAAATTAGATATTAAAAGCTTTCAAGTTCTACACAGTGGGAATTCTGGAAGTCCGGGAAAAGATGGGTTATGGTGAAGGAATGAATCTTTATTTGAACACAGCTGTAGTTTGGAAGGAAGAATTACATAGGGTTATACAGGAGAGGGTGTTGGATTTGGAGGTAGGACAAACAGAAATTGTTAGATTGACCCCTTCAGCTGCTGGGACATTATTCAAGCTTTTTGTATAGACCTCTTGAAGGAGAGAATACGTGTCCCAAGAACGAAACTTGCTGGAAGCTTCAGCAATGTATGCAGCAGCTTCACTTGTGAGTCCTCTGAAAACATTCAGTGCCTAATGTAGGAAAAACACATTTTCGCTGCACCTCACTTCCGAACGCCAAGTTGGGATGATACTTACCCCATTTAAACAAGTCCTTATCTATTCTACCTTATGCTCACAAGCTACTTGAACTTGTTTGACTTTGGTTCACTTCACCCCTCTTCCTTTTTTTCAGTAATGACAGTTACACTCAGTGACCATTTTATTAGGTACACCTGTACACTTGTATGTTAATTCAAATATCTGATCAGACAATCATGTGGCAGCAACTCAATGCATAAAAACATGCAGACATGGTCATGAGGTTCAATTGTTTTTTTTTAGACCAAACAACAAAATGGGAAGAAATGTGATCTAAGTTACTTTGACCATGGAATGATTGTTGGTGCCAGATGGGGTGGTTTGAGTATCTCAGGAACTGCTGATTTCCTACGATTTTCATGCACAACAGTCTCTAGTTTACAGAGAGTGGTGCAAACAACAACAAAAAAAAGATCCAGGGAGAGGAAGTTCTGTGGGCAAAAATGCCTTGTTAATGAAGAGAGGCCAGCGGAGAATGGACAGACTGGTTCAAGCTGACTGGAAGATGACAGACAATAGGGGTGTGCAGAAGGACATCTCTGAATGCACAACCTGTCGAACTTTGAAGTGTGTTGGCTACATCAGCCAAAGACCACACTGGCTTTCACTCCTGAACCTAATAAAGTGACCATTGAGTGTAGATTAAAGCCTTTGTAAATACAATATGTCACAGAAGTGCTTTAATATGACCGTGCACACTATCAGTCATGCTAACACTAAGTCCTGAGTCAGCCTAGAAGTCCTAAAAAGGAATTTAAAGAAAATTTAGTAAAATACAGCAATACCATTAAACACAGCTTTATCCCAATCCCTATCACAAATTAAGAATGCTAATCTTATGGCCAGTCAGTATTAATGCAAGCTTGCTGTTGTAAAGATCATAGCACAGTATCTTTACAGGCTAAAGCTTTAAAGAATCCCTTAACAGATGGCTTTTTTTTTCAGTTAAGTAGCATTAAATAAATTCAACAACCGAAATGTCACAAAGAGTGTTGCCGCTGGCTACAGAGCAGGCTTTACTTGTTCGCCGATCGCTCTCGTAGCTCGGGCAAGGTCAGCATTTCTGGGGCGGACTTCTTCCGTGGTCTGTCCTTTGGCACGCTGAGGAAGTCTGGTGGGTCGCCGCTCAGCGGTGTGGAGGGTGCACTGGCAGGGGCGCTGCGTGTGGCTGGGGGCTGGGCAGCCTCACTGATGGAGATGGTGGGGGCCAAAATTCCAATCTTCTCATTTGTAGCTTCCTGAGTTTGTTTCTCGTATTCGCGAACTTCGTCCATCGTCATATCTGCAAAGAAAACCAGGTAGAGGAGGCAGAAAGAGAACAGGTGAGCCTATTGGAACAGTGGTACCTCTCAGAATCAGCAACAGCCGCAGTCCATCACCCTGGGAAACCAACAAGTGTATGACTGTTCAGCAAAAAAGAAAAGCACTATCTTTTCGTGATTCTTTCACCTCCTAATCAGCAGTTAACTTTGCAAGATTGCTGCTTGTGCATAATTCAGTGATAGGCTTCCAATATTAAGCGGACATTTCTCCAAAATAGAAAAAAGCACTTAGCAAATCTCTGCTTACCCTTAATGACTTAATGGTCAGTAAACCAATGAGAAAAAGATTGGAACATTAATACGTGAGTCAAAAGGTACTAGAACAGGGGTTCCCAACCTGGGGTCCATGGACTCTTTGCTTAATGGTACTGGTCCATGGCAGTAAAAAGGTTGGGATCCCTGTCCTAGAGTATGCCTCACACCAGAGATATGGGCACATGTTGCAGTCTGACACCCCTATTATTAAAGAGAGGGAGTGCTGCATTCTCATGTCTTTCCACTGAATGCAGCACTTCATGCAAAAGCCTGCTATTCCCAGTGTCCTGCTCAATACCAGCACCAATGAAGACAAGTATTCACAAGATTGATATTTTTTTGTGGGAGCTTGTTGTGCCCAAATTGTCTGTCAGGGTTCCTACAGTAGGCCACACTTCACAGAAACTGTAACCCATCAGATCTGAGACACTTTGTACACAGATGCTGCCTGATCAGACGATTGTTTCAGCTTTATCTATTTTTAAGATTTCCAGCATTGGCCTATTTTTTTAACCTTCAAAAACAGTACCCAGACAGTGGTCACAGAGGCTGTCATATGAGCATATATTCTTATAAAGTCACCCATGAGACAAACGTATCTTGAAGTTCATCATTACTCAGTGGGACTGAACTGGTGCTCTGAAATTCAGTTTCCATTGACTTCAAGGTAGACAGCTCTGGAGATTTGTGGGAAAAACACGAGGACCAACAATGGCATAAGGCAATTTGCAGGCTTAGTTGAACAGAGTAAAGGATCCTAGTTTTGTGAATTGACTGGAGAAGCTGGCTTTCGTCTCTTTGAAACTGAGGGAGTTGTGGGGGTGTGGGGACCTGACAGAGGCATTCAGAGCAAAAAGCTTTTAGGCAGATCAACTGGTACTCCTGCTCTGAAGTTTGGTTTCCATTAACTTCAAGGCAGATAGCTCTGGAACTTCATGGGATAAGCATGGGGACCAACAAAGGCATAAGGAAATTTGTAGATCTAATTGAACAGAGTTTTGTGAATTGGCTGAAGTGGTTGGCTTTGGTCTCCTTGAAAACAATGTTCCCTTATTTTGCTAATAGCACACAAAGGAATTGAAACTGCATACAGAAGGTTATCACCCTCTACCTCATTGGCATGTTAAATAAATTTCAATATAGTATATAACCACATTTCCTTTTCCAGTTTCTGACGTGGATGGTGTTGACGCATGCAGTCTGCGATGATTTGTCTGCAGAATTTAGAATTGGCTGATTTATGCTGTTTTTAATTAAGAAATTATTCTGTGTGCACATGTTGTTCTCACTGGGCAAAAAAATTGCACAGCACAAGATTTTTGTGCACACTGGTCATAGGGAACATTGCCTGAACTGGGAGAGTTGGGGGGGGGGGGGTGAGATCCGACAGCTATTCACAACAATACTCTTCGAGACAGATCAGGTAGAAATGAACTCTCTTCACTGGAAGAAGTGGATGAAGCATGGAGACGATTAGCAAAAATGACAAGAGGAAGAAATAAGAGAGTGATTGTAACGTGCAAAACATCATCAGTGGGGGAGGGGGGAGTCATGGATGCAGATGTATATGGATTCTTGAAAAAGGAATGGACCTGGGATGAAATAAATTGCCAGGCTGTGGGGAGGCGTTTGGCAAGTGGGACCAGATGAATAAATCTTGCACACATCCACTCTAGACTCAATGAGCTGCATGGTCTTCTTTATCTCACAATTAGCATTAGTTGTCCCAAGTGCATCAAAACATATAGTGAAAGGTGTCACTTGTGCCATAAACCAACGCAGTCCGACATGTAACATTCATACTGGGGACTCTGTACATAGACAGTTCCCCAACTGCTTTCTAATCATCAGTTTTCAGACGTTGAAAGAGCTTTGCTGAATCCACCTTGGTTGCATTGCGGATAGCATCTCTGAAAAATCAATGGAGCTACGCAGCCTCGGTTTAATGCATTTTATCCATCACAGTTGCCGACAAGAGGACGTTATTAAATACTTACTCACAGCAGTCATCCACTCACCCAGAGGCGTGCTGTTGGTTAGTGGAGCACATATATTGCTCCACTTTCTGTCTGCTTTCTAATTTTACTTTATATAGCTCTTTAAATAGTGATAGCGCACAATTATTACTTTTATTGCCCCATTGTTCAGGATAAAATACCTATGGACTAAACTCCACCTGCACAATTGGATGGATCAACTGCTTTGAGTGTCAAAAACTTCCTGATAGCAACCTCTGCCCCATCAGAAGCAGCACAGGCTCTGGTGATGTATCTCCGGACAATTTGTGGCCAAGCTTCTACCCAGGAGGTCCAGAACAGAGATTAAGGATGGGTGACCCAAGCCATCAGGCTGATCAATATCTTCACCCATTAACCCACCCCCATTACCACCACTTACCATTTCATGTCAGAGTCACTTTGTGTGCAGACGCTCCTATACCAGGCGTCACCTTAAATACATGTGGTCAGTCTATGTATATAAGCTAATCAGGTTCAAGTTCAAGTTTATTGTCATTGAACTGTATACATGTATACCACCAAATGGAACAATATTCCTCTGGACCAAGGAGCAACACAGTACATATAAGACCATAAGATATAGGAGCAGAATTAGGCCATTTGGCCCATCAGGTCTTCTCCACCATTTCATCATGACCATAAGACTATAAGATATAGGAGCAGAATTAGGCCATTTGGAACATCGAGTCTGCTCCGCCATTTCATCATGCCTGATCCGATTTTCTTCTCAGCTCCAATCTCCTGCCTTCTCCCTGTCTCCCTTCATGCCCTGACCAATCAAGAATCTATCAACCTCTGCCTTAAATATACATGAAGACTTGGCCTCCACAGCTGCCTGTGACAAAGAATTCCACAAATTCATCACTCTCTGCTAAAGGAATTCCTCCTCATCTCCATTCTAAAAGGACACCCTCTACTCTGAGGCTGTGTCCTCCGGTCTTAGACTCTCCCACCATAGGAAAAATCTTCTCCACATCCACTCTTACCAAGACTGTTCACCATTCAGCAGGTTTCAATGAGGTCACCCCTCAATCTTCTGAATTCTAGTGAATACTGGCCCAGAGCCATCAAATGCTTTTTACAATGACAAGCCATTCAATCCTGGAATTATTTTTGTGAACCTCCTTCGAACACTCTCCAAATTCAGCAAATCCTTTCTCAGATAAGGGGCCCAAAACTGCTCACAGTACTCCAAGTGAGGCCTCACCAGTGCTTATTAAAGTCTCAACATTACATCCTTGCTTTTCTATTCTTGTGCTCATGAAATGAGTGCTAACATTGCATTTGCCTTCCTCGCCACAGACTCAACCAGCAAAGTAACTTTCAGAGTATCCTGCACAAGGACTCCCAAATCCCATGACCGATCCATTTCCCTCTTAGTCCCAATCTCCTGCCTTCTCCCTGTTACCCTTCATGCCCTGACCAATCAAGAATCTATCAACCTCACACACAACAAATGTAATATTATCACAAATAAATTAACAAATAAGTATAAGTTATTATACTGCATTAACAGTCATTTTGTTCTCCTTCACACTTGTCTGTAAAGAATGGCGATAAACAATCATGACTCTAGAATCTCAACTAAACTGAATTTAATAGATGACCTTGGAGTCAAATAAATCACAACTGGTATGTTATACCTCACCCAAAATTTGAAACTTACAGAATATTTGCTTTTATCATTACAAAGCAAGCAGGACAATATTATACTCATGTCGTATCTCATGTGGTCTGTACATACCAGCTATGTGGTGAAAAAGGCACAACAGCACCTCTTTCACCCCAGACAGTTGAAGAAGTTTGGTGTGGGCCCCCAAATCCTAAGAACTTTCTACAGGGGCACAATTAAGAGCATCCTTATTGGCTGCATCACTGCCTAGTATGGGAACTGTACTTCCTTCAATCACAGGACTCTGCAGAGAGTGGTGCAGACAGCCCGGCACATCTGTAGATGTGAACTTCCCCACTATTCGGGACGTTTACAAAGACAGGTGTGTAAAAATGGCCCAAAGGCTCATTGGGGACCCGAGTCACCCCAAGCACAAGCTGTCCCAGCTGCTACCAGCCAGGAAACGGTACCGCAGCGTAAAAGCCAGGACCACAGGCCCTGGGACAGCTTCTTCCACCAGGCTGCCAGACTGCTTAATTCATGCTGACACAACTGCATTTCTGTGGTACACTGACTGTCCAGTTGTACGTACTATTTATTACAAATTACTACAAATTGCACATCACACATTTAGATGGAGACGTATCGTAAAGATTTGTACTCCTCACATATGTGAAGGATGTAAGAAATAAAGTCAATTCAACTGAATTCAAAGGTCCATTGCAGATTGTTCTACACATCAATGTGCCATTGATTCATATGGCATGGAATTAGGCTGTTCGGCCCACCAAACCCATGCTAACCAGCAAGCACCTATTTAGACTATGTCCAGATGAAGGGTCTCAGCCCGGAATGTCGACTGTTTACTCCCATCCACAGATGCTGCCTGACCTGCTGAGTTCCTCCAGCACTATTTAGACTAAACTCACTTCTTATTCTTGGTGCTTTTTTACCAGCTCACCCAGGTCCAAGCAGTTTCAAGCCCCATATCTAAGAAAGCATGTGCTGCCATTGGAGAGGGTTGAGAGATGGCTTATGAAAATGATCTCAGGGTTATTACCTGATTGCTGAAATTTCCACTGGGCCAGTTTAAAATGGATTGAGAATCTTCACCTGCTGTTCTTACGTACCAGTACCTTGCTGGGTCTCGATACTCTGGCAAGGATTGATCCTCAAGGCTGATGACATCTGCTTGGAGTCTGCAAGTTTTCCCTGAGATTGTGCGGGTTTCCACACCCCAAAGATATGCTGGCTTTTCGATTAACTAGCAGCTGTAAATTGTACCCTGGTGTAGCCGGGAGGCAGATTCATGGCTACCATGGTGAGCATTCTGACAGGCTGCATCACCACCTGGTATGGGGGGGGGGGGGGTGGTTCTACTACTCTGGATTAAAAGCTACAGAGTGTTGTAAAATTAGACAGCTCCACCTTGAATACAAGCCTCCATAGTTTCCAAGACATCTTCAAGGAGCAGTGGCTCTGAAAGGCAGCAACCATTATCAAAGACCCCCATCACCAAGGACCTGCCTTCTTCTCATTGTTACCATCAGGAAGGAGGTACAGAAGCCTGAAGGCACACACTCAGCAGTTCAAGAACAGCTTCTTCCCCTCTGCCATCCAATTTCTAAATGGACATTGAGCACATGAACTCTATCTCACTTTTTAACAAACATATTTTCCATTTTCACTATTTTAAATTTAACTATTTAATATACATAAATATACTTAGTGCAATTGATTTATTAATCATATAACAATTACAGCACGGAAACAGGCCACCTCGGCCCTTCTAGTCCGTGCCGAACGCTTACTCTCATCTAGTCTCACTGACTTGCACTCAGCCCATAACCCTCCATTCCTTTCCTGTCCATATACCTATCCAATTTTACTTTAAATGACAATACCAAACCTGTCTCTACCACTTCTACTGGAAGCTCATTCCACACAGCTACCACTCTCTCAGTAAAGAAATTCCCCCTTGTGTTACCCTTAAACTTTTGCCCCCTAACTCTCAACTTATTTATCAATTTATGTTTTTATTTTTCCTATATTCTCATGTATTGCATTGTACTGCTGTCGTTAAGTTTACATATTTCATGACATATGCCGATGATATTAAATCTGATTCTGATGTAAGGGAGAAAAGGAAGGGGAAGCAGGATTGTTATGAAAGCTGGCACAGTCTCAGCAGGCTGAATGGCCTCTTTCCCCTTCATATGATATTAAATCATAGAGAGAAAAAAAATCACCATTTCAACTACACCACACACTCCCTTAAGTTTCTGCCTGGCAAGAGCAGTTAAAATCAGAAATGTAATGACCGACAGCTTAAGTGTTTCCTCCTGCGGCATTAATGTATATAATGCAGTTGCTACAATTAGATAACGGGTCTGATTCCTGTGG
This sequence comes from Hypanus sabinus, assembly GCF_030144855.1. Taxonomy (NCBI): domain Eukaryota; kingdom Metazoa; phylum Chordata; class Chondrichthyes; order Myliobatiformes; family Dasyatidae; genus Hypanus; species Hypanus sabinus. Next base: position 17,343,431 of record NC_082714.1, read on the forward strand.
AGATTGATAGCATACAATGCAGGGGTTATTTCTGTAGCCCCAGGGAGGAATGTAAAATAATGTACTGGCAGGGATTAAATGTAACTGTTTGTGCTATCTGCTCTTGATGAGGCTGCTTCTCTTCCACAGCTCATGCTTCCAAGGCATAACTTTGTGCGGAGATAAAATAAAAAAAATGTCAACAAGGCAAAATGAAAGTGTGTGCCAAAATTCAGAGGTAAGCTCCTCGGTCTAGTAAATATTTCAGTGTTCCTGAAGCCCAGCTGAGTTATTACCTACTCTGCAGGTATTAGAAGTGTTCACCCTCCCTCTGCTGACCAAGACATGTTATGACATTAATTTTATTTACTTATTGATGGGCTCTTCCAGCTCTTTGAGCCTAGCAATCCCCTACCTAATCACAGGACAATTTACAGTGACCAATTAGCCTACCAAACGGTATGTCTTTGGACTGTGGGAGGAAACCAGAGCACCCGGAGGAATCTCACATGGTCCCAGGCAGAATGTACAGAAATCCTTAAAGGCAGCAGCGGGAATTGAACCCAGCATACTGGTACTGTAAAGCGCTGTGCAAACCACTACACTACTGTGCCGCCCGAAACGTGTACCCGACACCCAGGGAAACACACAGAAAGTGCTGGAGGAACTCAGCAGGTCAGAGCTTCAGGCCGAGCCTCTTCATCAGGACTGGAGAAGAAGTGCACAGGAGCCAGGTAGGGGGAGGAGGAGAAACACTAACATGCACAAAACAGGTGAGAACAGGTAACAGCATAAAATTATTACTTTTGGGAGTTCCTCCCCACCACAGACGGATTCAATATTTATTAACGAAGCTGGTTAAATGCTAGAGCCATTTGCAAAAATGGAAAAATGGCTTCTGTGCCTCCTTTGTGACACCAGTACCTCTGCTTCGATGAGCATCCCAACACCTGAAGCTTGGCCTGGCGGGGATGGGGAAGGGCTTTGGGGTAGAAACTCATTCTATTGTGCATGTACTAACGCATAATGCGTGGTGACACGGTGGGACAAAAATTCGCTTTACACAATGAATTTTAGAGACCCGGGCTATCGAGTAATCGGGTGAGTTTAGGCATCAGCTGAACCGTAAGCTTACTAAATGGGAATGAAGTTGTGATGTCCATCCCCCATCCTGTAACATTTCCTGTTCTGTAATCCCCTTCGGCGGAGCTGAATACTGGAAACTGAGCTCAACTTGCATTAATTACTACACTGCATCAAGAGGGCAAATATTCCTTTACTTATGAAGCAGAACATGGATGAGCCGGGTAACTAGAGGCCTATGATAGGTCAGTGGTAGAAAAATTATTGAGAAAATTCTCTAGGATAGAAGTTTGTAAAGCCAGGGGGCTTATTAAAAATATCATAGCTTTGTGCATGGGTAATTCTGGTTCGCCAATTTAACTGTGCTTATTGAAAGGGTAAATAACAAGATTGATGAAGGCAGAGTGGTTCCCTGGAGCATAGGAGAATGAGGGGTGATTTGATAGGGGTGTATAAAATTATGACGGGTATAGATAGAGTGAATGCAAGCAGGCTTTTTCCACTGAGGCCGGGGAGAAAAGAACCAGAGGACATGGGTTAAGGGTGAAGGGGGAAAAGTTTAAAGGGAACATTGGGGGGGGGGGGCTTCTTCACGCAGAGAGTGGTAGGAGTGTGGAATGAGCTGCCAGATGAAGTGGTAAATGCGGACTCACTTCTAAGAAAAACTTGGACAGGTACATGGATGAGAGGGGCATGGAGAGATATGGTCCAGGTGCAGGTCAGTGGTACTAGGCGGAAAAATGGTTCAGCACAGCCAGGAAGGGTCAAAAGGCTCATTTCTTTGCTGTAATGTTCTATGGTTGAGGATGTCTACAGGGACTTTATTAAGCTATTTGATAAGGTAAACCAGTCCAGGAAGTAAAGGCATTTTGGACCCAAGACAATCAGGTTAACTAGATTCAAAATAGAAGTCAGAAGGTTGAGATAGAAGGAAGCCTTTTTCACTGGGTGTTTGTGACAGGTTGTGTACCACAGGGACTGCTGCCAGGACTCTTGATGTTTGTGACATTTGCTAATGACCAGAATGTGAATGTAGGATGAATGATTCATCATTTTTGTGAATGATGTGAAAATTCCTAGTCTTCTGGAAGGTCACTTAAGGGGATGGGAAGATCAGATGAAAGTTCAGAATGAAAGTTGGGCAAAGTATTGTCAGATAAAATTCAATCCTGTAAATATAAACTGAAGCATTTTAACAGTTAAATAGGTGCAGGCCATAGGGGTAGGCCATACAGTCTTGTTGATACTGCACCAACAGCCACCACTGGGCTATAAACATGCAGGAGAAGTGTGTGGTTAAGAACCTTGCTCAAGGACACACACGCTGCCTCGGCTGAGCCTTGAGCTAATGTCCTTCAATTCCCCAGCCCAAAGCCTTAACCACTTGGCCACGCGCGGCAGAGTAAATAGGGGTAGGCCACAGTAAATTCTGTTGCCGCACTAAAGGTGTTTGTGCTTGAGAGAGTGCAGCAGAGATTTACTTCGATGTTGTCTGGAACAAAGGACTTTTATTACGGAGGGAGATTGGAAGGGTGGGGTGTGATACCCCCAGAGTGAAGGGGGCTGAGGGGGTGAACCAGATTAAAGTACATAGGTTTAAGGGAGAGGAAGATTTAAAAGAGATTTGAGGGGTAGTTTTTTAAAAATATACACACTGCCAGATAGATCCTATCTGAGCACCACAATAGTGTAGCAGTCAGAGTTAGGAGGTCACTCCTGGTGCTGTCTGTAAGGTGCGTGTACGTTCTCTCCGTGACCACGTGGCTTTTCTCCGGCTGCTCTGGTACAATGATGTACTGGTGAGCAGGTTAATTGGCCATTGTAATTTGCTCTGCGATTAGGCTAGGGTTAAATAGGTGAGTTACTGGGCGGTGTGGCTCATTGGGCCGGAAGGGCCTGTTCCACGCCGTATCTCTAAAATAAATAAAGAATCACCGGCCCTAAGAGACAATTAGGCTGGTACTTGAATAGTGGGAAGATGAGATTGGTGCAGATGAACATAACGGTCGGCATGACATAGAACATAGAATAGTACATCACAGTACAGTCCCTTTGGCCCACAATGTTGTGCTGACCCTTAAACCCTGCCTCCCATATAACCCTTCACCTTAAATTCTTCCATATACCTGTCTAGTAGTCTCTTAAACTTCACTAGTGTATCTGTCTCCACCACTGACTCAGGCAGTGCATTCCACGCACCAACCACTCTCTGAGTGAAAAACCTTCCTCTAATATCCCCCTTGAACCTCCCTCCCCTTACCTTAAAGCCATGTCCTCTTGTACTGAGCAGTGGTGCCCTGGGGAAGAGGCGCTGGCTGTCCACTCTACCTATTTTTAATATCTTGTATGCCTCTATCATGTCTCCTCTCATCCTCCTTCTCTCCAAAGAGTAAAGCCCTAGCTCCCTTAATCTCTGATCATAATGCATACTCTCTAAACCAGGCAGCATCCTGGCAAATCTCCTCTGTACCCTTTCCAATGCTTCCACATCCTTCCTAAAGTGAGGAGTCCAGAACTGGACACAGTATTCCAAGTGTGGCCTAACCAGAGTTTTATAGAGCTGCATCATTACCTCGTGACTCTTAAACTCTATCCCTCGACTTATGAAAGCTAACACCTCATAAGCTTTCTTAACTACCCTATCTACCTGTGAGGCAACTTTCAGGGATCTGTGGACATGTAACCCCAGATCCCTCTGCTCCTCCACACTACCAAGTATCCTGCCATTTACTTTGTACTCTGCCCTGGAGTTTGTCCTTCCAAAGTGTACCACCTCACATTTCTCCGGGTTGAACACCTGCTGCTTCTCAGCCCACTTCTGCATCCTATCAACATCTCTCTGCAATCTTCGACAATCCTCTACACTATCCACAACACCACCAACCTTTGTGTCATCTGCAAACTTGCCAACCCACCCTTCTACCCCCACATCCAGGTCGTTAACTAAAATCACGAAAAGTAGAGGCCCCAGAACCAATCCTTGTGGGACACCACTAGTCACAACCCTCCGATCCAAATGTACTTTCCATGGTACACCCATGGTGTTTGCGTGCTCTGCAAGTCTGTGGCCCTAGAGCTTTTTATCTCAAACACTGGCTCTTTCTCTTTTTCCACGCGTGCCGCCCTGCTTCTGACACTCTCAGCTTTCCAGCAGCTGCAGTTCCTTGAAATTCACGTGCCATCCCTCTCCTGTCTTTTAGCAATGTCGTTTTAAGTGACAACATTCTTCAGGCAATTTTAATATCAGCTGATAAACACTGGCTGGTTATCACAACCTCCCAACCAAGTAAGGTAAAATTATCCCATTGATGTGGTAATATCAAGAATAGTTACAAGAGGATTTTTGATCCCTGGAACAAGCCACCATCTTAAGCAAAACAATGTATTCCTCTGTATGTTTTGATATACCTGGACAAATAAAGCTAATCGGTAATCTTTAAGCCTATAAGCCTATACCAGCTCTCAGTGCACTTCCATCAGTCTCATTCCCTTTAACCTATCCTCTCCCCTACGCATGTTAATAGCTCAACAATTCTCCTGGACCCCACCTCCTGGACGCCACAGCATGACTATGGTTCCCATTACAATGAGGAGTAATCTGAGTGTGGGTACAACTTAGTGGGGAATCCTAGTTCTTTGAATTGGGTGTGTTGGCATTTCCTGACGAATCTAGAGCAGGAAAAGAAAATTTAGAAATTCCAGATGCTGGAAAATCGGAATGGATTTGATTCTGAACAATCAATTATTTATTAATTTTAAATGTTCATGGTAACAGGCCCTTCTGGCCTAACTAGCTGGTGCTGCCCAATTATACCCACCTGACCAAATAAGCTATTAACGTGTGGGCTGTGAGAGGAAACAGGAACACATGAAGGAAACCCATGCACTCAAGGGAGTAAAAACTCCTTATAGACAGCAGCAGAATCAAGCCCAGGTTGTTGGTGCTGTAACAGTGTAACACTAACGACTACCCTACAGTGTATTAGCATTAGCTTTATTTGTCACATGTACATCAAAACATATAGTGAAATGTGTCACTGACCAACCCAGTCTGAATATGTGCAGCTGTCTACACGCTTCTGTTGGCAGCATGTATACCACTTACTGGCCCTAACCGGTACATCTTTGGAAAGTGGGAGGAAACCGGAGCACCCGGAGGAAACCCCTTTGGCCACGAGGAAAACATACAAACTCCTTACAGGCAGTGGCGGCAACTGAACCCTGATTGCCGATCGCTGGCACTGTAAACCATTACACCGACCGCTGCACTGCTAGAAACACACTGCATCAATGGAAGGAGAAGCAGTGTTAAGTTTCAGATTGAGCTGAAACACTGACTGCTTCTCTTTGGGTGGGGCTTGCCCTGCTGGATATTTGTGTGGCATTGGAAGTGCGCTATGAGCCAGCACGGACTCAATGGGCCAAACATCCTCTTTCTCTGTCATGAAGGAAATTTGGAATTTTGCCCAGTGTACCTAAGTCGGTCACAACCAGAGTGTTTTAGGATCAATTCCCATCTTCCTCTGCTTTTATTCCCACAGAGGGAGAAGTGTGGTTGTGTTCTGTACAAGAATGCTCAGGCTTGGTGTTTATTTCACTGCAACTTAAATTCAACACAACTTCCTCAGTGTCTCTGCGAAGTTTTCGAGCTGTGGGATAGAAAACTCACCCCGGTCACCAACACATAAATCCCAAGGTGCGGCCACTGCACATCATAAAGCATTCCTGCATTCCATCTCACACGAGTCAGTGCATGCGATTTCAGTGCACCACACACCCAAACTCGCACATTTGCATTCAGCTCGAAGAATGCATGGCGTCCATATCCAAACAAAACGTAGCTCTTGGGAAACATCCGCCCACTTCCTGTGGCACCTCAGTTTATGAATGAGGAACAGTTTGTGAAAACTGTGAGTAGCCTCCACCTCTTCCTCCTCAAATAAGAGGTTGTTCCTTGTGAGATTGCCAGCAGTGAAATAAAACAACACACACAAAATGCTGGTGGAACACAGCAGGCCAGGCAGCATCTATAGGGAGAAGCGCTGTGGACGTTCCAGGCTGAGACCCTTCGTCCGTCCTGACGAAGGGTCTCGGCCCGAAACGTCAACAGTGCTTCTCCCTATAGATGCTGCCTGGCCTGCTGTGTTCCACCAGCATTTTGTGTGTGTTGCTTGAATCTCCAGCATCTGCAGATTTCATCGTGTTTGCTCTGCAGTGAAATAATTTCCTTTAAAATTTACTAGCTCTCCTTTTGAGTACTTACACCACTCTCATAGTTCATGATGTATTCACAAAAGTTTCCAACATCATAGATCAACTTGAAAGGAGAAAGGTTACACCTTCTTACTTTAGTTTTCCGTTGCTCCTGTTGGGATGAGTGAAAGGGACTTACTTCCCTCAGCAGATGGGTCTTTAATAAAGGATTGTTAGGCTTCAAATAATGACTAAAATGATTCGGGGTTGATTGAGAGAAAATTGTTTTTCAGGGAAAGAAATATGCTGTTTGTACACTGGTCTTCCCGGTGTTAGTTCAGAACTATTTACATGTATAGCCCAGCAAGTTAGTCATTTCCAGGGGTCATATAAAGCAAAGCCAACAAATGGCCATCTCATAACCTACCTCAATATGACCTTGTTGTCTGCCTGTACTGCACTTTGTAACTGTGACATTTTATTCTGCATTCTGATATTTTCCCCCGTACTAACTCAATGCAATGTAGTAATGAAATGTTCTGTATGATGTAATGCAAAACAATGTTTTTCACTGTACTTCAGTACACGTGACAATAAATCCCTTTAGTCCAACAATTCTTTTCAATTTCGGCAGCTGAACTTAATAGTTTCACCACTGACAACTGCAGCTTTGCCCTTGTGGAATTACTTCACAAAATCTCTCTGCTTGTCTACCTCTCCTTCATCCTGATGACACACTTTAAAAACTACCTCAATGACTTAAATCTTTGCTTATCTGCCTAAATAGCTCCTAATATGACTTCACTCCATTATTTTTGTCCTCAGCTTTCACAAGACTAAGCCTCCACACTCAACAAATCATCTTTAAAGAGTAATTGAATCATACTGCATGAAAAGAGGCCCTTCAAGCCCAACTGCCTCATGTCAACCAAGTTGCTCACTTATGCTAGTCCCATTTGCTCAGTTTTGGCCCACATCCCTCTAAACCAAGGTTCCCAACCATTTTTATGCCATGGACCCCTATCATTAACCAAGGCCTGCATAGGAACCCATGCTCTAAAACATTCCTTTACAAGCACCTGTCCAAGTGTCCTTTAATCATTCTTAACCCGTCTCAACCACTTCCTCGTGTAGTACGTTCCATCAACTTAAACCGTAAAGTTGTTCCTCAGGTTCCTCTTAAATATCTTTCCTCTCACCCTAAACTCTGTCCTTTAGTTCCCAATTCCCCAGTCCAGGGAAGAAGCCTTGTCTGTGACTTCCAGTGTGAGGTCACTGTTAGACTTATCTTCCCGTCCCTTTTCAGCATTCTGAGGCAATTCCCTGTCTTCTATGTGCACCAACATCCACTCTTCCTCAAACTCCACCTTATTAAACACGTTTGTAAACTACGTCTACAAAGCAAAGCCTTATTGCAGACAAGTATGAGTTACTGCACTTTGGGAGAAAACACAAGTGTAGGACTTATAAAGTGAACGGTAGGACACTGAAGAGTGTGGTAGAATGTTCTCCCTGTTTCTGGGTGGGATTCCTCCAAATACTCTACCTTCCTCCCACATCCAAAAATGAAGTACCTACAGCAGATGAATAGGGTAGTGGGTGGAAATGCACCTCTACCAAATGAGATGGAATGTTCTCCTTCCCCTGCTAGCCTGCATATCACCCTCAGGCAAGGTGTAGCACCTGCTTAACCCCCTGATCAGGGTCACGTGAAGACATGGGAGCTGGTGGTGGATGGCCGTACGAGCAGCTGATGCTTATCACAGGTACTGGTTATATGACCACAGATGCCAGAGGCAATCTCTGAAGAGTATTAATAACGGCTGGGGTCACCCATCTTGTAAAGACACTGCCCAGAAGAAGGCAATGGCAAGCCACTTCTGTAGAAAAATTTGCCAAGAACAATCATGGTCAAAGACCATGATCACCCACAACATAATGATATGGCACATAACGACGACGACTGTAAATGAATATAGTTCAATGGAAAAAAAAAACAACCAAAAGAGAGTTGATGGGCATGCATAAGAAGGAATACGTTGCAGGGTTACAGGGATATGAGGAGAAGAATGTTAGGATTGCTCCCCTTGGAGACAGATGGCTTCTCTCTGTGGATGAAGAACTCTATCTTTCAGTCTCTTTTGGTCTCCACCCTATCACAGACCTCCCCTTTTCTACCCCCAACCAATCCCCACCTTATGAGCAAAAAAGATGATTATGCACAACACTCTTACAGAATGGCTACAAGGTGGACAAAATCAATTGGGTCCTTAAAAGTGCCAACGGAAAACCCAAGAAACCTAACAACGAGGAGGAACCCGTCACCACCGCCTGCTTCCCCATATTTCCATGGTTTCTCGTAAGATTGCCAGGATCCTGAAGATTAATACCATCCACAAACCCATAAGGAAGCTCAAGTTACAGCTTTTGCGGCTCAAAGATGACTTGGGACTGAGGACGGCTGGTTTTTTCAAGATTCCCTGTGAATGCGGAGCAGCATATATCGGCTAGACGGGACGCATGGTGGAAACCTGCATCAAGGAGCACAAGAGGTGTATCCATTTGGGTTACCCAGAGATATTGGCAGTAGAACAACATTGCATTCACAATGGCCATAGGATTGATTTCAACAGCATGAAACTACTGTGCCATGCCAATGGCTTTTGGGACCGCCTGGAGAAGGAAGCCATTGAAATAAAATTTGAGGAAAAGAATTTTAACAAAGATGAAGTTTTCACTCTAAGTAAGAACTGGAATTCAAGGTTGGGCAGTGGAAACTTGATTAGATAAGGACTGACCAATCAGGAGAGACGGATGGCGGGGCTATAAATACCACCAGACTAGACATACCCAGGCATCACCCCTGATGAATATGGCAGAGTTTGTCATTGAAACATCAGTTAAAATCAATACCTGTAATCAGTGGAAGCCCGAGAACAGCTTATTCATCATATACACCAGGAAAGCACCAGATCCCATTTCAATCCCCCCTTTCTCTGCAGCTTCAAACTTACGGCAGCACTCAATTTTCCCAACTCTGATGGAAGGTTGTTGACCTGAAGCTATTTCTCCTTCCACAGGCCTGACCAGCCTGCCAGCATTTCCAGGTTTAGTTCTGATGTGCTTACTGGATACTAGTTGTCTCCTATGGCACCTGGCATTAACATGAGGTACACTCAAGCCACAAACACTGTGAGATTTGTGGGCAGTGTCTCTGAGGTCAGTGGGGAGTACCAGCCTTTCACAGTTGACCATAAATTTAGTGACGTTACTTAACCTTTGTTTGGATGTCTGAAGAAGGAATACCTTTGATTTGCTGGATGCAGTAACATAAATACCTCGCATTTCCCTGGATTCACAAATGAAAGATCTGTGATGCTCTACATTCTTGCGTTAGTTATTATCAAACTATTTCTTCATCAGATACTTCAGAGGCCCAAACTGTTGTGTGTTTAATATTTCAGTAATACTGTGAATATATTGTTTAATGAAGCATTCTTTGTTGTTTACATAATTCATTATGGGTTATATGTAGAAGTATGTGAATGGCATACGTCATCATGCCATCGTGTCATAAGTGCACATCTCCCTTAAACAAAGTTAAGAATATACACAAGTTATCCTGGCAGTTTGGATATCTTTTAATTAGTTTTTATGCTTTGGGGTTACAATATGTAACTCCAGTGGCGCCGAGGAAGTTTTAAATGAACCTATCACGACTACCTACCTGTGAAGCACAGCGAGACGTTTGAGTTATGAGAAAAAGAGCACTGTAGCATGTGTTTCTTCAGAATGGGAGACAGAGAGATGGCTGAGTTTAAAAGAAGGCAGAAAATTAACAAATTCACTGGTTCATAAAAGAGAGTGCAGGGTGATAATAATCATAAATTTAAAAAACAAACAGTAATGACTAGCTATATCGAAAAGGTAGATGTGTTCAACTGCACAAGAGATAACTGGAATATGTATACTGAGCGAATTGAGCAGTATTTTGAACAAATAAAATAGCCAATGAGAAGAGTGTGTCAGTTTGCTGAGTGCATTGAGTAAAAGAGCAAGCAGTTTGCTTAGAAGTTTAACTGCTTCAAACAAACCAGACGAAATGAGCTTTGCTGATATGGTGAAAGTAATACAGGAACATTTAGAACCAAAACCATTGTTGATTGCAGAACACTTTAGGTTTCATAAGTGTAATCAAAAGGAAGGAAAATCCATTTCAGTTTAAGTGGCTGAATTGAAGAGATTGTCTAAGCATTGCCAGTTCAGTGATGGGCTTAATAAAGTGCTGAGAGATCATTTAGTTTGTGGAATCTTACAAGAAAGCATTTAAAACTGACTTCCAACTGAAGCACAACTTACATTTAAGAGAACAGTTGAAATAGCTGTATCAATAGAAATAGCAGACAGAGACGCAATTGAATTGCAATCAGGAATAAAAGCCAATGTGAACAAAATTGCGAAGTCTAAACAGAAGTGTGCCTGGCCAAATAAACTTTGTTAGGGTTGTGACGGGGCTTGCATACACCAGAACAATGCAGATTTAAAGGTGAAACTTGCAGAAAATGCTTAAAGTAGAACATATACAAAAGATAACGTCAGGCAGACAAAAATTAATTGACTGCATAGGGAAGAGATAAAGATAAAAAGTCGTTACGCTTTCAAAAAGAGCACTAATCTGTATGCTGCTGATGAAAAATCTGATACTGATGAGAGTGACACAGAACTGAGTAGCCTTGAGGCTTACAATGAGAAAACTAACAATAGGAAAGCAATATGGGTTATACCAGAAGTAAACGGCAAATTAATGAAAATGAAAATGGACACTGGCTCGGCTGTTTCAGTTATTCCACAAAATGAGCTTGAATGTCATTTCAATGATACTTAACTGAAACCTGCTGATATCCAATTAAGAACTTATACCAGAGAAAAGATAACATGTGGGGATAACATTCATCACAGTGAAACACAACAACCAACAAATCAATTGGGCTTGTATGTGTTCAAAACAAATGGGTCAGAATTGTGGGGTCACGAATGGTGAGACAACTAAAATGGAGATCCATCCACCATTTGCATGACACACCCCCTGCAACAGAGTCAACTGAAAGAGAATCAAGAACGGTACTGGATGATGCCACAGCAGTGTTCAAGGATGGCATTGGAAAACTCAAACACATTACAACAGGTAAAATAGTGTTAAGTGAAAAAGCCACATGCAAAGCCCACTTGGTTTCTTATATCATCTCCAATAAAGTATGCAGTGAGCGAGATTGCATGGAAGCTGAATAAATTCTTTTCAATGTTGAGTGGTGCTCATTGACGTTGCCAGTGGTTCCAGAAGCCAAGAAGAATGAGTCTGTCAGGATCTGTGGTGATTTTAAAGTCAACATCAACCCAGTAGTGAAAGTAGATCAATGCCCTCTGCCCTGGATAGAGGATCTCTTTGCAAACCTTTCTGGAGGAAAACACTTCAGCAAAGTGGACTTATCTGAGGCCTACCTGCAGATGGAGATGAAAGAAGAAGTTTCTCACCATAAACACTCACAAAGGACTTTGTCACTGTAATAGGCTTCTTTTTGGATGAGCACCTTCACCTGAACGCTGACAGAAAGCTATGGACCAGGTGCTGCAAGGCTGCCCAGGCACTCAGTGTTACCTGGATGACATCATTGCCAACAGTAAGAAGAACAAGGAACATCTCCAAAATCTCAAGGCAGTGTTAAAAAGATTAGAAGATTATGGGCTCAGAGCATGATGCTGCAAGTGTGAATTCTTTAAACCAAGCTTTTCTTACTGTAGTCACACCATCAACGCACAATAATTACACAAGTTTGCCGAGAAAATTCAAACAGTGGCCAAAGGGCATGTCACAGATGCTGTCCTTTTAAGGATTTGTCAATCACTATAACAGGTTCCTGCCAAACCTGGTTACTGTGCTCCACCCCCTGAACTCATTACTACAGATCAGGAAGAAATGGCAATGGACAAAGCAATGTGAGGTGGCTTTCAAAAAAGTAAAGGAAATGGTGATGTTAGACACCGTACTCACGCATTATGATCCATATCGACCAGTGGATCTTGTTGGTGATGTTTCGTCTTATGGTATATGTGCAGTCATGCCTCATGAGTGATGGATGTGAACATCCCATAGCCTTTGCATCACATGATTAAAAACTTATGCACATGTTGACAAAAAGGCCTTGAGTTTGGTTTGGGGTGTAATATGGTTCAAAGTACTTATATGGAAGAGAGTTTACCCTGCTGGGTATTGTAATGGAAATATATGCATAATTCACAATTACCAACATTGAGTTGGGGTTCACTTTTAAGAGACTGGTCTGACATGGTAACCTAATGAGAAATCTTTTTTACTGCGCTTTATATTGTGTTTGACAATGAAGGTTTGTTATGTTTCCCTCAAACTTAAAATGCCTCTGCCATTTTATTTAAAAGCACCTACAAACCCTGTTACTGATCATCAACCACTAGTGTCCACTTTCACTCCAGACAGGTGTTCCACTAACAGCAGCAACACAAATCAGAGATGGGTTGTTTCTTGGAGGACACTATTACAAGATTAAATTCAAGAGGATAACCACTCATGGAAATGCTGATGAATTGTCCTGTTTACCCTTGGAAAATGAGTTATATGAAAAATTTACAAAGGAGGACACTCATCCTGACATATTCCCCCCTAAAGTTGAAATCGAAAATCTCCTATTACAGCAGAGATGTTCCAAAGGGAAACCAGAAAAAGGCCCCACACTGTCTCAAGTCTACATGACCACTCAACATGGCTGGAATGTGCAGCAGAGAATCCAGTTCCCCCATTTTTTTTTTTACCAGCGCCAGGAAGAACTTGCCCTTGATAGGTGTTGAGATTTGTTGTATCATCCAAGCTGAGAGATAAAGTGTTGGAGGAGTTGTATGCTGGTCATCCAGGTGTGGTCAGAATGAAAGCGTTGTCTTGAAGCATTGTCTGATGGCTGGGATAGATCAGAGAATCCAGCAGCTTGCCATGCACTGTTCGGGATGCCGACACTTCCAGAAAAAAGGTGTCCAGAGCTGTAAGGACCATTTCCTGCCGTATCAAAGTCAATTCCTACAACCACCACGGAGGAGGCCGCAGAGCCTGAGATCATTTCATAGTCTCAAGTCTCACCTGGCAAGCAGAGTGAATCTACCCACCCCCCCCCACTGCCTTGTCCCCAAAGACATTATGCCATGACAGTAAGAAATCCTCCACAGCGACTGAATCTTTAGGCCTGAATGGACAATTTAAAATTTACTATGTAATATATAGCATATTGATGTGTATAATGGATTCTATAAGCAAGAGAAAATGTACAGATTCTGGAAATATGAGCAATACATACAAAATGCTGGAGGAACTCAGCAGGCGGAAACGTCAACTGTATTTTTTTTCCATAGATACTGTCTGGCTTACTGAGTTCCTCCAGTGTTTTGTGTGATTCCGTAAGTATTCAGCCCCCTTTAATACGACATACCAATTCATCACTGGTGCAGCCAATTGGTTTTAGAATTCACACAATTAATTAAATGGAGATCACTGTGTGCAGTCAAAGTGTTTCAATTGATTGTAGTAAAAATATACCTGTATCTGGAAGGTCAGACTGCTGGTGAGTCAGTATCCTGGCAAGAAACACACAATGAAGACTAAAGAACACTCCAAGCAACTCCACAAAAAGGTTATTGAAAAGCACAAATCAGGAGATAGATAAAAGAATAAAAGTCATGAATATTCTTGGAGTACAGTTAAGTCAATCATCAAGAAATGGAAAGAATATGGCACAGCGGAAAATCTGCCTAGAACAGGCAATCCTCAAAAACTGAGTGGCCAAGCAAGAAGGGGACTTGTGAGGGAGGCCAGCCAGAGACCTATGACAACTCTGGAGGAGTTACAAGCTTCAGTGGATGAGATGAGAGAGACTGTGCATTAAAAAAAAGTGCTGCCCGGGTGCTTCACCGGTCCAGCTTTATGGGAGAGTGGCAAAGAGAAAGCCACTGTTGAAAAAAACACTCACATGAAATCTCAGCTAGAGTTTGCCAGAAGGCATGTGGGGAACTCTGAAGTTAGCTGGAAGAAGGTTCTATGGTTTGATGAAACCAAAATTGAAATTTTTTGGCCATCAGACTAAACACTATGTTTGGTGTAAGCCAAACACAGCACATCATCAAAAACACACCATTCCTACCGTGAAGCATGGTGGTAGCTGCCTAATGCTGTGGGGATTCTTCACTGCAGCAGGCCCTGGAAGGCTTGTGAAGGAAGTGGGTAAAATGAATGTAGCGAAATCCTAGAGGAAAACCTGATGCAGACTGCAATGCAACTCTGAAGATCTGTTTTCCAGCAAGACAATGACCCCAAGCAGAAACCAACAATGTTAATGTCCTGGAGTAGCCAAGTCAGATCCAGACCTCAGTCCAATTGAGAATTTGTAGCTGGACTTGAAAAGGCTTGTTCACTCACAATCTCAATGCAATCTGACAGAGCTTGAGCAGTTTTGTAAAGAAGAATAGGGAAAAATTGTAGTGTCCAGATGTGCAAAGCTGATTGAGACCTATCCACACAGATTCAAAGCAATAATTGCTGTCAAGGGAGCATCTACTAAATACTGACTTGAAGGGGGTGAAAACTTATGCAATCAATTATTTTGTGTTTTATATTTGTAATTAATTTAGATCACTTTGTAGAGATCTGTTTTCACTTTGACACAAAATGTCTTTTTCTTTTGATCTGTGTCAAAAAAGCTAATTTAAATCCATTGTGATTCAATGTTGTAAAACAATAATACACAAAAACTTCTGGGGGGGGTGTGAATACTTTTTATAAGCACTGTATATGTACATATATGTATGTGTATATTGTATATAAGTTGAACTATTTTGTATATTGAGTTGAACTATATAGATAAGCAGAGAGGAGTGTTGTGTATTTAATATTTCAGTAAAAGTTGAGTAATATTGTAAATATTTTGTTAGATTAAACATTCTTTGTTGTTTACATATTTTGTTGCGGTTTTTAAGTGAAAGTATGTGAATGGCATACATCGCCACACCACCACATCACAAGTATGTGTCTCGCTAAAAGTAAAACTAAGAACATACATAAGTTATCCCAGCTTTGTGCTTTTCTTTCAATTAGTTTTTATGTTTCGGAGTTACAAAACATAACCCAACCCAATTATTCCAAAACAAGGTATTGAACAAAATAGATACATATGTTTAAGCACATAAAAATAATAAGAGAAATTATAAGAAAAAAAACATACATTTGTCCAACAGATCCTTTACGGATCCGGGGAAGCGAGAACTTGAGATCCAATTTTTTGGTTGGTTTCAACTTGCATCTGGCACTCGTATTTCCGGACCTCCTCCAAAGTCAAGTCTGTGAAAAGTTCAAACAGGCTGCTGACTGTGGAAATACTTTCCTTCTGCAGTTTTAGTGAGGAGAAGGTAGGAAGCAAAGTTATCATCAGGGGTAGCTGCTGCCCCGGTGCAAGGCTAGCTGCAAAGGTTGGGTGTTAGTATTTTTATTGAAAAGGAATGCATGAAGCCACCCAAAAGGGGAAAAAAAGGTTGGAAAGAGGTGATGAAAACACATTTGAGTTTCTACTGAAGACTAATTGAAAGCAAGAAGATTAGTTCACGCTGTTTCTGCAATTGCGGGTTAGTCAATGAGGGTGCAGGTAGCAAATTTAGCAAATGTGAGCAATCATCTCTTCAGAGAACGGTTAAATCGACTCTTGTACATTGGCACAACCACAGAGACGTAGAGGTGTTATTCAACCCAGACAAGTATGATAGATTGCACTCAGTATGGAATTAATGGACAAAAAATGCCCAAGTGATTTATAAAGGTGGCCCTGTATCTCACAGCGAGTAGGCCATCGTGGCCAAATACAGTCTTACCTCAGTTCTGCCACCCAACCCTCCCACTCACAGTTTGCCCTTCAATGTCTAAGTGATAAAAGTATAGAGCAGACTGTCTATGTGGTATTTCTGCCACTTTTTTAATTCTAAATAATTTTATTTGGATGACGAGTGCCTCCCTGTTGATAATGCCATGCCGAGTTTATCTATTACAAGCAAGCTCTGACATCTGTGGTCAAAGGCATGATCTACTGATCATGATGCACATGTTCTTCAGCATGTCCTGATCAACATTCATTCCTCATTAGGTACGCTTGAGGAAATAAAAACAACTTATCACACTTCTTGGAATCTTGCTGTGCATGAGTTGAGCTGTTCCAAAAGTGCCCCACTGGTGGAAGGCTGCCCAGAGGCCACAAGAGCTGCCGTATACTCTTGTGCTGTGTGCTCTCACTGCTGGGTAAAGGACTCATGGGCAGACCTCATACAATAAAGATGAGCTCTTGAACTCTCAATATCCCTCATCATTCAGCTGACTTGTCTGGATGCTCTAAATGTAGCACAATGTTCTGCATTTTGTTATTGCTTTTTGTTTTGTATTCCCTCAATGTAACTAACTATCCCTGGAGTCATTTGTCCAATTGGCACGCAAACGAAAGCTTTTCACAGTGTCTCAGTACATCAGAATCAAGTTTAATATCACCACAATAATATAATTCAATATTATGTGACAAAAATAGACCAAATACCAATAATAAAAATCATATTCTCTCCTCTTTTGCTTTTTAAAGCTAGGAGTCAGTCGCAGGTTGTGTATGTTCAAAGCACTTACTAACCAGAATTAACTTTTCCTTTGTTTTCTTAAATCATGCTGTAAGATTCAACTCAGCAGTTCAAACTGTTCTTTCCAGCTTTGTATCTTAGGTGTGGTGGGGTGGAGATATGTCTCTACTAAGTGAGGTGTAAGGCGCTCCTTCCCTCTGCTAGCCTGCAAGTCACTTTTGGGCAAGGTGTAGCGCCTGCTTAGCCTCCCACTACCAACCCCCCAACTAGTGGAGCAGGTAGTGGATGGTCATGTGAACAGCCAGTACATATCACAAGTCCTGGTTATTCAACCACTTGCGCCAGGCACACAATCTCTGAAGAGTATTGATAACGGCTGGGATCACCCGTCTTGTAAAGACATTGCCCAGAAGAAACAATGGCAAACCACTTCTGTAAAAAAAATTTCCAAGAATAATCAGTCATGGAAAGAGTCTCATATGATCACCCATTTCATATGACACAGCACATAATGAATTAATTTGTATCTTAAGTATTCAGATAACTTTATTTACAACCTATTGAGTAACTAAACTCAATTAAAAATAAAATCGGGAAACAAAAAGTTGACATTGATAACCGTGATCATAAAGAAACCCCTGTATTGTTTGAAATATTAATTTTATTTATTTACTTGGAGATACAGTGCGAAACAGGGCCCAATTAAGCCATATGGCACAGCAACCCACAGGACAATTTACAGTGAACAACTGACCTACTAACCGGTATGCTTTTGGGCTGTGGGAGGAAACCAGAGCACCTGGAGGAAACCCACAGGCTTTACAGGGAGGACATACAAACTTCTTAAACAGGATGCTGGAATTGAACTTGAAAGCCTCGAGTTGTAATAGTGTCACGCTAACAGCTACACTACCGTGGTGACCCGCTTACTTTGCTCACTGATGAACCTTAGGGCTGTGAACCTCATGTCTTGCTCACTTGAACTTGGCTGAAGTGTTACTCCAGTACATACAAAAGCCAATATGGTTGACTTTCAAATGCCCTCTTAAGTGGTATTGTAAGCCATTGATATGATCCATCCCCTGTTCTCTGGGAAGAATGACAAATGGTAGTCTTGCCAGTTACGTGCACACTGGGAGATCAATTAAGAAAAACATCTTTCGTTTTAAACACACTGTAGATATCAGATTAACAAATATTCAGAAAAGGCAATGATTTCTATATGTAGACCTCTGCAAGTCCATGACAAATAGGGTCTGATGTGGTTTGTACTTTACAATTTACTAAACTGCAGAGGTGTCACATTGACGGAGCCTTTGATGATAAATGGCAAAATAGCTGAAACACTCAGCAATTTATTTCTTTTGACACATTCTTCAGGGAGCCTTCAATTCTATAATGATTACCTGTCAAAACTGGCAAAATCTCCTTCCAAAACTCCCTGAGACGCCATTTCTTCTAGAGCAGGTGTTTCTAACCTGGTATCCATGGACCCCTCGGTTAATGGTAGGGGTCCATGGCATAAGAAGGTTACAAACCCTTGCTCTAGAGAAATATAGCCAGCAAACTAATACGAGTCCAATAGTAGGGCAGATGTAAGATTGATGGTTGAAGTATCAGTTGGGTGTTTGGTACTTGGTGTAACATCTGGAGAGTGATGGTGAGTGTAACATCTGGAGTGTGGGGAGTGTAACATCTGGAGTGTGATGGTGAGTGTAACATCTGCAGTGTGATGGTGAGTCTAAAATCTGGAGTGTGATGATCAGGGTAATATCTGGAGTGTGATGGTGAGTGTAACATCTGGAGTGTGATGATCAGGGTAACATCTGGAGTGTGATGGTGAGTGTAACATCTGGAGTGTGATGGTGAGTGTAACATCTGCAGTGTGATGATCAGGGTAACATCTGGAGTGTGACAGTCATGAATTATTCTTGACCACAAGTCCGTTCATTCTTCGAGCCATGTGATTCTATTGGTGGGCAAAATACCGGCTATATGTGCCTCGATTATACTTACTGACTGAGCAAACACAGTGTGCTGAGGCAGACCAGTTGATGGTAAGATGGACCGCAGGCCATCACACTCCAGATGTTACTCTGACCATCACACAACAGTTGTTAAACTGCTGATCACACACCCAGCAAACTCCTCAGAGAGGCTCACTACCCTCTCTGTCAATTCTCACAGTCAGGTACGTGGGCAACAGGTTTACTACCGTAGAGAGGTTCAGACTCTGACACTCCTGTTATCTAATGAACAGACGGACCCAATACCTGGAAAATTAATTTAGTAGCCAAGTTCCACTGCGTAAATGGTTTGGCAAAACTGTCGGGACAACTTCACCAGACGGAGTGCTATGATATTTCTGTACCCTCCACAAACTCACCAAACCTCACAGGGTCCCTGTCCGGTGAGGTAGGGCAAAATTAAAATTGCCCAGTCTCACTTGAATTAAAATTAAAAAATAAGTG
Organism: Hypanus sabinus; assembly: GCF_030144855.1. Lineage (NCBI taxonomy): Eukaryota > Metazoa > Chordata > Chondrichthyes > Myliobatiformes > Dasyatidae > Hypanus > Hypanus sabinus. The sequence continues at coordinate 17,362,834 of NC_082714.1, forward strand.
AAAATTACTAAATCCTATCTAACTCGGAACCAGTTTGGCTCTAGTGTTGTTTCTGTAAGACCACTTAACATAGGTACCAAATCAGGCCAATCAGCCCATCGAGTCCACTGTGCCATTCCATCATGGCTGATTTACTATCCCTCCCAACCCCATTCTCCTGCCTTCTCACCATAACTTTTGACACCCTAATCAAGAACTTGGCTTGGCTTGGCTTCCACAACCACCTGTGGCAATGATTTCCACAGGTTCACCACCTTCTGGCTAAAGATGTTCTTTCTCATCTCTATTCTAAAGGGTCACCTTTCTACTCTCAGGTTGTGCCCTCCGGTCCTAGACTCCCCCACTCTCGGAAACACCCTCTCCAAGTCCACTCAATCTAGAGATCCCCCTCATTCTCCTAATCTTCGAGTACTGGCCCAGAGCCATCTTGCTGACAAGCCCGATCACAGACGTTTGAGTGCAATTAAAATCAGCAGCAGAGAATGTTAAGTGTTTTTATTTCAGTTTGCAAGGCAGCTTGAAAGGACACAACGTAAACCACAGATTTAAACAGCGAAAACTGTAATCTTAAATGGAAGCAGCATGCTCATTAGATCTCAGAGGGTTACCTATGCCGAGCTGCTGCCAAGATCATTAAACCCTCTCGTTAGCTGAGATGAGCAATGGAAAGCAGAGCTGATGATGCACTTAGGTGAGGATATCAGAGTAAGTATTACATCTGGAAAAGGGGCCACACTGTGAATTTCTCATCCAGTGCTTCAGCAGAAGATTTTGACAGATGTTAGAAGCCAGATCGCTGACGTTTGAGTGCAAGAACATTCAGCAGTAGAGAATGTTAAAAGTGCTTGATTTCGGTTTCCAAGGCACCCTTGATAGGATACAATATAAACCGCAGATTTAATTACTTTCAGTTTGCAACAGACTACAAAGTACTATTCAATTCTGAACAATTTCACTTTAACCAATGCCCACAGAAAAAAAATCATGCCATTTTCCAGTGAATTCTCAATAGATGACTGACAGCAAATTAAAGAGGAGAATGTCTATTGAAGTCAGATTAAGTATTTGCACTTATACAGCTGATAGGCAAGAAAAAAGTCTGCAGTCGTGACTGAGCCCAGCAGAACTGAGTGAGTTGACACAAGATATCATACAAGGGAATGTTTTATAGCATTTGGACCGATATTAGTCCAGGCAAAGAGCTTATTATTTTCAGTCTGGTGCAATGCATTGTAAAATATTTCTAGGGCACTGTTTGGTGATAACTCTGCACAGGATGGTCTCAAGCCCGGCTGCGAGATGAGGAGAGCCAACAACCCCATCCCATAAAAAACCCAGAGCTCCAGAAACGCGAAGAGAAACTCCAAAGAACTCTGGGAGAGGAAGGGTCTTTGCCTCGAAGACGTTTGAAATCGTACAGTGAAAGTGGAAGCCCAGGGCCAATCAACCTTCGGCCCAGGATGGGACTACTGTGGGCGGCCTATGTCCCAGCAGGGGGAGATGGCATTAAGAAGAATGCTCGGTGATAATTAGATAGTGAATTAGTATTGTGCAGACATAAGTGACACGGTCCAGATTTAAAACCTGTGCTAGCTTGCCTAGGGGTAATGGATCATCAGGTAGGGATTCAGTTCTGTGAGTTCGTGTTTTCAACTCCCTGAAGGGCAAATAAAGTAACAAAGAAAATGCTTTGAGTCAATGATTCTTCACCAGGGCTTCATAGTGACATGGACCCAACCAAAGCCTCAGCTCTGAAATGCTCCCTCTCCCTTTAGCGCTCCTGCTTTCAGAATTAGAATCAGAATCAGGTTTACTATCACTGTTGCAAAAGTTGGTGTCTTGTGGTATGTGCCATGTGGATCAATATCCCAGCTTTAAACAATACTGTTTGGAGAGGACTGCTTGTGAGTGGGCATGTTTCAAAGTTCGTTTGTAGTCATTCAACCATGTTCATATATACTACCAAACAAAACAACATTCCTCCAGACAATGCAACAACACAGTACATATAACTCACACACAATGCATAATGTAATTTTACCACGAATAATTAAAAGTGTTACAAAAGACTGACATTTCGCATAAGGTGGATTTACGGCACAAGTTGACAGGTGTACGTAACTCTTACTGGTGCTTCATACGTGGTGAGACCTGGGTGGTAGCAGGGAGTTCAGTCGTCTTGTGCTGTGGGGGAAGCAGACGTTTTCTTTCCTAATGCTACCATCCCTTCTGCCTGATGGTAAGAATCCAAAGACGCCGTGGACAGATAGGAGGGATCCTTGACAATGCTAAAGGCACTCCTGATAAGTAACGCAGGTTTAGAGGCTTGTGTCATTTTTAAAACAGGAAGAATTCCTTAGAAGCAAAATAGAGGAATCCTTATTTTATGGAGAAAACTATACTTTCACAGTAACTCATTCTTCTGCTCTCGGACTTTTGAATGCATGTTTGTTTTTAATATTCCTATAACAAACTGTGAAAATCGTATTCTTGTCATTTTCACATATCTTTTGTCAGCCGGTGGCCCTCCTGATGCTGCCTCTCTGATGGCAAATTTTTATCATTATTAAGTATATATTATCTCGTGTAGTTTTTCCATGTTTATGGATTAAAGCTTGAAAACAAAATTAACGTTTTTAATGTTTTAGGAACAGCTTCTTCCCCTCTGCCATCAGATTTCCGAATGGACAATGAACCGACACATGAACACTACCTCACTATTTTTGCAACACACACCAAATGCTGGAGGAATTCAGCAGGCCAGGCAGCATCTTTGCAAAACAGCACAGTCGATGTTTCGGGCCAAGGACTACTGAAGGGTTTCAGCCCGAAACATCGACTGCTTATTTTCCACGGATGCTGCCTAGCCTGCTGAGTTCCTCCAGCATTTTGTGTGTGTTGCTTGGATTTCCAGCATCTGTAGATTTTCTCTTGTTTGTGATTTGCTCACTAGTTTTGCTCTTGTTTTGACTATTTACTTAATCTAATTTTTTAATATATTTCATATCATAACTTAGAGAATTTTTATCTATTGCACTGCATAGCTGCTGCAAAACAACAAATTTCAAGACACGTCAGTGACATTAAACCTGATCTGGATTCTAATGTGCAATGCAGTGTGTTTCAGTGCATTTCAATAGGAGAAAAGGAATTTGCAGGCCATTATCTCCTATGCTGTGGTGAAACATTTAAAGACTACTCATGGACCCTGACCAAGATCTACTACTGTGCAGGTGGATCAGACTCAGAGTGTGTGGCGGCTCCCTACCCAACACCCGAGTTCACTCTTCCTCCTCTGGTCCAGTTCAGCAACCCCCATCCCCGCCAGAATCTGACCCCGGGTATGTGGGATGGCTCCCAGCAGAGTTTGCCAAATACTTGGAAGGCAATGTGCTAACGGCGAGTAATTGCCTTAAGTCGCATTTCCTGTGATTGTGAGACCCTGCTGGACATTGTTAATGGCGCTGATTTATTGGCGGACGGCAGGGGAGATGTGCGGCCTGGGTCACAGCGAGGACCAGGCCTCTGGCCACAGTGTGGCATATTTACAGCTGCCCAGGAGAGGTAGCGGAGTCGGTGTGCTCCATATGGCATATGGCCATATGCCATGACGTCTAAGCTGGAGTCAGTGCTGCCCCCCCGGTGTTCACTCAGCAAAAAGCAAACTGTATTGTATTCGACTGCAGACTGCTGCAACATCGATGGACTTAGGGACTTGAACTATATATTTTTTATGTGACTGTATTTTATTGATATCTTAGACATGCTTGTTGTCTTGTACGTGCTGTATATGAACTGTTTTGCACCTTGTTCCCGGAGAAATGCTGCTTAGTTTGGCTGTATTCATGAATATTCATGTGGTCGAATGACAATTAAACTTGCACTTGAACGACTGTGGTAGGATGAGCCAGGTATCTCCTGGCCAATACTCTCCAGCATATCAAAGAATAGATCACACCACACTTGAAATGTTGAGACTTACAGGATAAGGAACCAAGCTGAAAAATGGGATGAGGTAAAAGGCACTTGGCAGGCAGGTACGAATGACAATGATCCAAATTGCCTCTTCCTGTGCTTTAAGCTGTCCGACAATGAGCAACTTTCATTGTGAATGAGTTAATGCATGGTTTCCTTTGATGACCAGCATTGGCTGGGATGGAGTGGCGAAGGGAGCGTACATTAGGTTCAGGAAGTACCTAATAAAGGGACCACTGATCGTACATCCGTGGTCTTCTGCTGCTGTAGCCCATCCACTTCTAGGTTTGACATGTTGTGCGTTCGGAGATGTCCACTGCTGTAACACGTGGATACTTGAGTTACTGTCAGCTTGAACCATTCTGGCCATTCTCCTCCGACCTCTCTCATTCACAAGGCATTTTCACCCACAGAACTGCCACTCACTGGATGTTGTTTTTGTCTCTCGCACCATTCTCTGTGAACTCTAGAGACCGCTGTGCGTGAAAATCCCAGCGGTTTCCAAGATACTCGAACCATCCTGTCTGGCATTAATGAGCAAGTGCACAGGTGTAGCTAATAAAGTGGCCACTGAGCATATAATTAAATTGCAAAATAAAACTGCACTGGAAGCTGCCACTTTTCCTTGTCTTTATCGGAACAGGTTTGTTGCTATGGTGATGCATGCTACGTGGCATTAATACACCCCGCTGTGCCACACCTGGACCTCCATGTGCTCCGCATATTACCACTGGAAGAGGTTTGCTGTCCTCCGAGCTTCCTGAAGAAGCAGACTTTAGTCATGTCAGGTGAGCAGAGGGGAACAATCGGTACTTGTATGGCAATACACCGTGGGGGAAACCCTGCGAGTTCGAGCCATCTAGAGCCTCTTAATGGTTCAAGTGTTAACCACACGATCGAGAACATCTTCAACGTGCGGCATCCAGCACTGATGATCATTATCCAGGACATGCTCTCATCAGGGAGGGTGCACAGGAGTATGAAGACACACACTCAATGTTTCAAGAAGAGCTTCTCCCCCCTCCACCATCAGATTTCTGAATGTTTCATTAACCCATAAACACTTCCCCACTTTCCAGTCTCTTTTTCCACTACTTAGTTATTTTTTTATATTTCTTATTGTAATTTTTAATGTATCGCATTATACTGCTGCCACAAAACAACAAATTTAACAACATGAGTCAGTGATAATAAACCTGATTCTGATTTTAAGTCCTAAACGTTGTATAATGGTGTACTGCTATGATAATGCAATCAGTTGAATAAAATCTTGTATATAAAAGGAAGATACAGTAAATGAGGGAATGGGACTAAAAAGAGCACCTAATGATTGGCATTGTAGAGTTTATTCTCTGCCCACGAGGTACTGGCATTTAAAGGGACAGAAGGAAATCTGTGGTGATTTAGAAAGTCTCAAAATGGACTTCAAGTGTGAGGGAAATGGGGGCCTACTTCCTTGAAGGGAACCCCTGACTTGGTTTGCTGCGGAGTTTGGAAAACGTCCCTGAAGGATTCATTATGTGTCCTTCTAAACACCCCCACAAATGCACCAAGAGACAAAAGTGTTGCAAGTGTAAAAGGCATCTCTTTGTTCCAAAATCCTTTCACCTTTTCCAGAACTCCCAGAAACCCGCACCACTGGCCTGTGCTTGCTCTCAGCTGTGTTACAGAGACCACACATATTCTGTGGTGTTTTTCATTGATTCTATTGTATTTCTTTGTTCTGGTGTGTATACCTGCAAGACAATGAATCTCAGGGGAGTATTTGGTGATATATACGTACTTTGACAATAAATTTACATTGAACCTTGAATTTTGAACTTTAAAATGAATGTACTAAGGGAGCCATTGCATACTGGCGACATTAACTGAACAATAATTCTTGAGATCTGAACTTCTGATCCAGAATTGTGAGCACCAGAGATTATAGGTATTCTGTTAATAAAATAAATCTATCAACTTGTCAGTTCTGGAATAAACAGCTAGTTTCAGCAACAGTATCCATGGAGACACTTGACTCTCAGACAGAATGTGTCCGTAAGCTGCTTTAAACCTTGTCCTGACTGCTGGTTATTAAGTTTGATTCATTGTGTCAGCTCCTGACTGAAATGGCTCCAGGCTGGACTCATGAGAAGATCTATGGAGCGGTGACTATCATTTATGACCTTACTGGGTGGGTAACCTGCAGGAATGCATGTTGTGCTTCAGTATCACGCTGTAATTCTGTGGATGATTTTCTAAAGCAGTAGGTGTCTGCAGAGAGCTCGACTCAGGATGAATTATAAGAGTTCAGCCCTCCACTGAATTCCCAGTTTTCATTTCAGGGGAGAAAATTCAGCTGGCATTTGTTTCCATTATGGTGGAGCTTGGGACTTTTGGGACTGCTAAATCATCCGTCTACCATGATAGTCTTTTTGACTGGCACTGCCAAAGAACAGGCAGTGTAAACGTGGGTGCTAAACCTACTGAATTTCTCCCACTCCAGTTAGCGAACAGGTGAGTCCTGTGTGCCCTTTAGGCGAAAGACCTGGAGAAGTATAATAACCTGAGGCGAAATGCACAAACTGCCGGAGGAGCTCAGCCTGTCAGCCTGTTGATGTTCTGGGCTGAGACTTCTTTAGGACTGAAAAGAAAGGGGGAAGATACCAGAATAAAAAAAGTGGGGGTGGGGTGGGGGAGTGGAGATATCTAGAAGGTGATAGGTGAAGCCAGGTGGATGGGAAAAATTAAGGGCTGAAGACAGAATCTGATAGGAGAGGAGAGCGGACCATAAGAGAAAGGGAAGGAAGAGGGAACCCAGGGGGAAGTAATAGGCAAGGGCAAAGAGGTAAAAGATCAGAGTGGGGAATTGAGGAAGAGGTAGAGGGGAAGTATTTTTGTTTAACGGAAGGCAAAATTGAATTTCATACCATCAGGTTGGAAGCTACCCCAGTGGACTACGTGGTGTTGCTCCTCCACCTTGAGGGTGGCCTCATCTTGGCACATGAGCAGGCCATAAACTAAAAGCAGAGTAACCTTCCTGGCCCCACAGAAGTACAGATTTGCTTCTGGCTGCTCAGTGTATTGCCACTGCCTTCTACTACAGCTGACTGTTGAAAGTGGAGTTATCAGTCTTTTCCAACTCCACAGCCCCCACCCCAGCATTTATAAACTGCCCTCCCCTTCTCAGAAGTCAAAGTCAAGAGCTAAAGGTTTGCAGATGTACATATGCCCATGTCATATCACTAAATCTGAAACCAATAACTGAGGTGCAGGAGCCTTAGAACCCACACCAGCAGGTTCAGGAACAGTTACTACCTCTCAATCATCAGGCTCTTGAACCAAAGAGATTAACTTCACTCGCCCCATCACTGAATTACTCCCACATCCTATGGACTCACTTTCAAGGACTCTTCATCTCGCCTTCTTAATATTTATTGCTTATTTATTTATTTTTGCATTTGCACAGTTTGCTGTCTTCTGCACACTGGTTGAATGCCAATTTGGTGCCGTCTTTCAATGATTCTGTTATGGTTATTATTCTATGGATTTATTGAGAATGCCCACAAGAAAATAAATCTCAGGGTAGTATATGGTGACATACATGTACTTTGATAATAAATTTACTTTGAATTTTGAACTCAAGTATTCAAGGACAGCTTCTATCCCACTGTTATAAGATTATTGACTTAACTAAGGGGACCCTAGTACAATAAGATCAAGTTTTGACTTCACAGTCCACTTCATTATGACCTTGCACCTTGCTGTCTGCTTTTCTCTGTAACACTTTATTCTGCACTGTATTATTGTTTTCCCTTGTATTACTTCAGTGCACTATTCTGATGAAAATATCTGTATGAAAGACAGAGCCTTTCACTGTCTTTCAGCACATGTGACAATAATAAACCAACTTCCCAATAATAAACTAATTTTACCCTTTTGCCACACAGAAACAGTGCCTTGGTATTCCATCCTGCCCCCCCCCCCCCCACCACAGGATTTACAAACTGCCCTCCCTGCTCATAAGGCAGAGTCAAAGATGTGATGCTTTGTAGATGTTAGAGTGTTTTGGGGGGCTAGCACGTATTGCAAATAACTTCAACTACCTGCCTCCTCAGGCAAATTTGAAATGGGGATTCTGAACGATGGGTTCCTAAAGCCATGAATCAAGTTAATTGGAAGAGACCACAGTTAATTGGAAGTCCAGACAACACTGATTTAAATTCATTATTTGGGAGTCTGTAGCGTGGGTGCAAAGGGGGAGGTGTAGTTCAATATGGAATTGTCCTGAATTTTAATTTGATCTTTAGCATATAATTTGTCTTATAGTGATGCCTTGCTCGAAAAGGGTCTCTCTCTCTCTTCCAAATAAGCTTGTTTTAATTTGGTGAATAAAGAGACTGCTTCATATCTACCACTACTTCTCTCTGGTGACCTTGCTCATACAACAATAGTAGACGTATGCCCACATCATACTACGAAATCTAAAACCAATAGCTACCATTCAAAGATATTTTACTCACTGCAATCCTGGGTTTGTTGTGAACTGATGTAATCCAGAGCTACTGCCTTTACAAGTTAATGAGGGCTAATTTATAAACACATGGCTTCATTTTGACTCAGCTTGTAGATGCAACATAAAAGTGGCTAGGTGCTGTTACTCCATTTACAAAACTCCAGTCAAAGTCTCCCAAATTCAAAGGCTGGGTGCAACGAGCAACCTCCAATACAGTTACAACAACCAAGGAAACATTACTACCCCCAAGTATTTCTATTCTTCTACACTCGAGCCACTAATTGATGGTGAAGAACCCTTGGTGATTACTGAAAGTGGTTAAGCAGTGTGAGAACCAAAGCTGTGGATTCATAAGTTGGCCAAAAGCTTACCCTTGGAGCTCATGGGTGTCAGGGATACCATGATTTAATGATCTCAGTGACTTCTGAGAAAACATACTTTCTGAATCAGCAGTTATGTATTTTGAACCAGTCTGAACACTAACTATCCAGGAGCTATTGCAGTCCTTAAAGAAACTGGGGAGCAAGCAGATTTTTTTAACTATTTGTTTTATTTTTAAAATAATGTAACCTGAAGCAGGTTCTTTATCTATAATATCTATAATTGAACAAAACTTATCTGATCGCTTCTAAACGTCAGTTTGGTGTTTGTAAATGCATTATTTTCATGTTTCTTTTATTAAATGTCTGAATATTACATGATGCCCCAATGAAGGGTCTCTGCCTGAAAGCTCAACTCTTTATTCCCCTCCATGCTGAGTTCCTCCAGCATTTTGTACGTGTTGCTCTGGATTTCCAGCATCTGCAGGTACTCTTGTGTTTATTAAATATCTTGTGCTTATATGTTCTTCTACCACTTCCCAGGAGTCTCTTCTCCTTTCGTCAAATTTTACTTGATTAATTGTGCAAAATAATTTAAACTGAAATTTCCCATGATAAAATCACAGTGTTAATAATAGATGAAAAATAAAATTTTGAGAACAAGATAAGGGAGAACTTTGTGATTCACATATTGCTGTTACTGTGAAATCTATTAAGGCATAGTTGAGTTTTGAAATTATTAGAATTATATTTTTCACATCTTAGGAGAATCATACCAAAATGCAGTCACAGGTTTGGCAGTCACGATCTACATGACTTGACTAATTTTCTAAGAAAAGTAAAATAATTTCAAAGATTGAAATGTCAGTGTTTTATATACAGTAACTTTGATGTTAAGCATCCTTCTTTTATTATGTGCAGAGGTAAATGAATAGCTTTTCAAAATAGAATGTGAAGGACACACAAATTATGAAATCTGGTTGCTGTTTGAAAGAGGTTGTCAGGGTTTTCATAACTGTTAAAGACTAATGTCAAAATTAAAAAGAGCACATTGTGCTTCTAAGGAAAGCCCGAATACGTTCCTTTCAAGAGGTGTGTTGGCTAGAGACAGAGCTGCGATATTATAGCAACAGCTCCGCTTAATTACGGTTTCCTGCTGGGAGACTGCATGAATGAATTGACCCTTGTTATCCTTTAAAGGGTGCTGACTTGCAAATAGAATCCATTCAGTCCAATGGTTTTCATGCTCAAATCAAATCATTCTCCTGTTGTAAAGCAACACGTATGCAGTGCAGGAGGAACTCTGCAGGTCAGGCAGCATCTACGGAGAGGAATAAACAGTCGATGTTTCGGTCTGACACCCTTCGTCAGGACTGGGGAGGGGGGGGGTGAGGAAATGAAGAGGGGGAGAGAGGGAAAGGAGTAGAAGCTGTCAGGTGAGGGGGAAGGTGTGTGGGTGAAGTGAGAAGCTGGGAGGTGATAGGTGAAAGAGGTAAAGCACTGAAGAAGGAGGAATCTGATTGGACAGGTCAGCACTGCAACCCCCTCACCTGGTTTGGCCCATCACCTGCCAGCATGTACTCCTTCCCTTCTCTCACCTTCTTATTCTGGGTTCGTTGCTATGTACGTATTTATCTGTCTATTTTTTAATTGATTGATTGAGATATGGCGCAGAATAGGCCCTTCAAGCCATGCCACCCAGCAACCCCCCAATTTAACCCTAGCCTAGTCACGGGACAATTTACAATGACCAATTAACTTACCAACCGGTTTGCCTTTGGACTGTGGGAGGAAACCCATGCGGTCATGGGGAGAACATACAAACTCCTGTACAGAAGACTTCTGCTTCTCTGTTAGGACATCCCAAGTCATGCCAGAGCCAATGTAATACTTAAGAAGGGTACGAAAATTGAAATGAAGTAGTCAATTTATGCACAGCGCGCTCCCAGAAACAGCAAATGTCATAGGCCCATTAGATCGTACAAGAAGTTGTGGATACAAGAAAAAACCTTCCCTTCTATAAAATGTTGCCATCTTTTAATTCCGTCCATGGGCACAGCTGACCTCTCATCTAAAAGACAGCAGCTCTAACAGAACAGCATTTGCTCAGCTCTACCTCTGAGCTTCCCACCAGGATTATTGTTCCAGTCTCTGGAGCTGGATTATGAACAGTCACCATTCTTAATCAGAGTTGACAGTGCCTCCTGTTGAGAACTACAGGAGTGAGTGCAGTAGAATTGCATTAATCCACGGGACTTTGGTAATGCTGGGCAGATTACCAGATGCTAGTAAACCCCAGTACACTTCCAGTTCACTTTTATCTTAGAAATTACACCGTCGGACAAATCATTTTACAGTGAACCTGGTAACTTTAAAGGGAATATTCTAACTGGGCCCTGTGAGTTTAAACGGAGTGTTGTGAGAACTGAGATGCTGGTATGTTCAGAATCAGATTTATTATCATTGACTTATTTGAAATGGAATTTATTATTTTGCAGCAGTTGTACAATGCAATGACATAAAATGAAGATAAAAATTACTGGAAGGAGAAAATGAAGTTTATGCTATCAGGTTGTGGGTGGCTACCCAGCGAGAGTAGGTGTTGTTCCTCTCCCCACCTTTTTATTCTGGCACCTTCCTTCTTTCTTGCCAGTCCTGATAAAGGGCCACAGCCCGAAATATCAACTCTTTATTCATTTCCGTAGATGCTGCCTGACCTGCTGAGCTCCTCCAGCATTTTGCGTGTGTTGCTCTGGATTTCCACCACTTACAGAATCACTTGTGTTTATACCTCTCCTGAACCTGGTGGTGTGGAACTTAAGGCTCCTGTACCTCCTTTCTGATGGCAACAACGAGAAGAAAGCATGGCCTGGATGGTGGGGGTCCTTGATGATGGATGCTGCTTTCATGTGTCAGTGCTCCTTGATGTGTCCAATGGTGGGGAGGTAATTTCCTGTGATAGACTGAGCTGTATCCACTACCTTTGTTGTCTTCTACATTCTTGGGCATTGGTTTTTCCATGGATGTCTTACCTGTGCATTCACACCAGTAAGCACACTCTCTTTTACACATTTGTACTGACTGCCCGGACCACTTTCTATCAGTACACCACACTGGTCACATATAGGCTTGGGTGGGTGAGCACAGCCGATTTCCTTCCTTTAAGGATGTCAGTGAACCAGAAAATCTGAGGCCTTTTCAGCAGATTCGTCAATATTATTATGTCCAGCCTGTGTCCTTGAGGATCAGTTTTAAAATACACTTAATTGTATGCAAGGCTTTGAAGCTCCTCCATGCGTCTATCCCCTTGCATCCCTAGTTGTAAGCTTAGATCTGTAAATACTGGCTTGCTTAGTGTTCCTAAAGCCAAGCATATAAGAACTGGTGATATGGCCTTTTGCTCTTACGCACCAAAAACCTGGAATACTCGACTGACTGAGATACGCCAGGCCAGTACTGTGGAATGTTTCAAAACACTTCTAAAAACTTACTTTTTAAATTTGGCTTACTTGTAGGATTACTTAATGCCTATTGATGTTGATTACTTTTATGTAATCTGGTATATTCAATTACATTTTATTCTACATAACGTTTGTTTTTACTTGTGAGTTTTAATTTTGTCTCATATTTTATGACTATATCGATTTATCTTTACAATCTGTGTAAAGCACTTTGAGCCTGCATCTTAATGCACAAAAGATGCTCCATAAGTGAAGCTATTATTATTGTTATAATGGTTTGGTAGTTTCATCATCACTATTAGTAAAGTTAGATTTATTTATTTAGTTTAATTATAATCCCCCAGCTGCCTTGAGAGCTCAATCAGAATAGGGCATATCAGAATAGAGCAGTTTCAAGTCCCTGGATGTCAAGATCTCTGAGAACCTAACCTGGTCCCAACATATTGATGCAGTTATAAAGAAGGCAAGGCAGTGACTATACTTCATTCAGAGTTTGAAGAGATTTGGTAGTTCAACAAATATACACAAAAACGTCTATAGTTGTACCATGGACAGCATTCTTACAGGTTGCATCACTGTCTGGTATGAATTGAACTGCTGCTGCTAAGTTAACACATTTCACGACACATGCCGGTGATAATAAACCTGATTCGGATATCTCATCTTTGTCTGACAGCATAGAATCTGTAATAAAGAGTCAATTGGCCATTTTACAACACAGGGGGGATTGAGCCTTACTGAACTGAGTGCCAATAAAATATGAGGGAGATGGGTAAAGGGCCTCACAGTTACTGTCTAATAAACGTGTTCACGCATCGGTATCAGAGTGTTCTTGTTGGAATTCACTGGAAAGCGGACACTTCAAACGCTCCTCATCAGTAACATAAAAGCTTTTAATGTGTTGGGCAAGGAAACCATATATTCATCCTTTCCTCTTCCCATCTGGAAGGAGTAACACAGATGAGGGCGTTCTGGTTAAGAGGAGATAAAGATCACATCTTACTGCTTCATCTGCAAAAACGGTTTAATGTAACTCACCACACCATTCGTCCACCCAGGCAAATGCTTGTCGATGCCCTATTAATAGAATGTCCCTGATGACCTGCAAAGGAAGAACAGAAATGAGTGAAAAAAAAATCATTTTAGCATTTAGCACTTCTTTGCTTGAACTCTGAAACCTGTCGCCAATGACACTGAGCATTTGTGAGCAGAGACTTTATTCAATCTAGAAATTCTCTTTGCAGCTTTCAACAAAAAGCCCAGTGAAGGTGGAGCTACAGAATTGTAGCTTCTGGATGAAAATAATAATTTAAAGAATTGCAGACAGTGAAAATCTGAAATAAAAAAAACGAAAACGCTCATGCACTCAACAGGTCGGATAGCATATTCAGTGAAAGAGCCTTCAGTGGAACTGGAATTGTAAGAAAACATGCCAGATTTAACCAGTTACACAAACATCCTTGTGAAAAAAAGGGTCTATTTCTAGACAATGATCCAAAACACCAAAGGGAGAGGAAATATTGCAGGCGCGTTAGTTTATAATTCTGCACAGTGCAAGCTAGGCACATGTTCTGCTGTTTCTCATGGACAAGAGCACCATTATCTGTGGGAGGAATATAATCTGTATCTGTCAAGAGAGCGTCCACAATAGTCTGACTTCGTGCTCTGTTACTCCCAGCTTTCTCAGAACTTTAGAGTTTATCAAATACACAACTAGGATTTAGTGAATTACACGACTCATTATTATTCAACAAGTATTCCACATAATTAGAGCCTAATGCACTGAGATCCTGACAGATAAATCCCAGATGACAGCTGAAAATCTGAATCCATTCCACCCACCTATACTTCCAATGAAATGGACTGCAATTTAAACCGAAAATAAACATATGTCTACCTAATTAAAAAAAGTTCAAAGTTCAGTATAAATTTATTATCAAAGTACATATATGTCAATATATACTACCCTGAGATTCATTTTCTTGCAGGCATTCATAGTCAAATGAAGAAATGCAAGAGTCAATGTCAAACTACCCACAAAGACTGACAATCAAAATGCAAAAGAAGGCAAACTGCAGATCTAAAAGTAATAATAAATTACAACACTGAGAATATGGAAGTTAGTAAGGTAAATATACATTGAGTAAAGAGAGTTTTAAACAGTGGTGATGCACAAAATAAGAATGCAAACCAGAGTGGCCTTCAACTGTGATGCAGGGAGTTATGCCTAGATACACATGTAAGGATGGTGTGCTGCATATTTTAACCCTCTTGCTTGCATGAACATCACATGGCCTGTTTTTACTTCAGATTCATAACATCTAGGATTTTTTTTTGCTTTTGGGCTACAGTGATTCTTTCAGACTTGTTGTTTTGCTTTGAGAGGGACTCATATAACTGAAATAAACGTTAAAAATTAATCTCTTTTATATGAGTTGATTCTTTTTCCACATCTTTTTTTGTGTCCGAGTGCACACCCCACTGCTCTAAGATTAATTAAAGAACATGAGGGGAAAATTCTTGTTCTTATGATGAAACTAGAAACTGTGGCTGAAACTGCACCAGTTTCTCCCATTAATGGCAGGATGATTTCTCCAGAAAGGTGCACTGAGCAGAGTAGAGTTATACTAATTTTATCCGCGATAAAAGCAATGACTTCCAGCATCTGATTATTGGGCTTGATTTAGAGCAGGTGTTCCCAACCTGGGGTCCACAGACCCTTTGGTTAATAGCAGGGGTCCATGGCGTAAAAAAAAGTTGGGAACCCCTGATTTAGAGGGATGTTGCTTCAGAATTGCACTGCCACCACTCGTAGCCTTGACACGAGTTGAACAGTAAACGTCTAGTCATAATGCTCCTGGTATCAGAATGTGGGCAGACTTGATGGATGGGATGACTTCCTTTTGCCTGGTATTTTTAGACCTTCATTGCTGTGGTTATTTGCCAGCGGGAAACACATGGCCCAACCAATCCCCTGCTACAGATACAAATCTATTTTAGATGGATACACAGGAAGCAGGTCATTTGAGTGCAACCTTGTAATGTGTTGTGAGTTGCAGGGCTGATAAGCTGCAAACACGAGAAAAAGGAGTGGCTTAGATGGGTGCCTTAGTCAAGCTGAAGGTCCTGTTTCCGTGCTGCATGAGTCTAGACTGACTTCATACAGTGTTACAGGCAACAGGCAGTGAGTTCTGGTGGAGTCTAAACCAGAGGACACAACCCCAGAATAGAGGGATGTCTTTTTAGAACGGAGATGAGGAGGTGCTTCTTTAGCCAGAGGGTGGTGAATCTTGTAATTCGTTGCCACAGGCGAATGTGGAGGCCAAGTCACTGGGTATATTTAAGGCATAGGTTGATGGATTAATGATTAGTCTGAGCATGAAGAGATAAGTGGAGAAGGCAGGAGATTGGGGCTGAGAGGGAAAATGGATCAGCCATGATGAAATGGTGCAGCGGACTTGATGGGCCAAATGGCCTAATTCGGGTCCTATATCTTATGGTCCTATGAATATACTCTGCAGAAGAAAGAATTTTGCCTTCCACTGTATCATGCTGTGAGCTTCATGACAGTGACTGGCTTGAGAGCCACTAGCTCAACTTAAGCAGGGCAAATCATGACAAAATGTGTGTCAGAAACAGGCTATATCAATTACATCAATTAGTAGCAAGCTCACTGTGTTTTACTGCATTATGAAGTTATTTTTAGCTGGTGACAAAAGACTATAGCATAAACTGTGAGTTGTTTTTAAAATAGAGCCATTGTAAGGTGAGTTTAACTAATGACATTTCTTGCTGTTAAAGTAATTAATCTCTCAAAGAGGAGACAACCTCTAAGCTGAAGGCAAAAATGATTTTCATTTCCTGACTTCAAGAATAAAGAAGCTCTAATTCAATTACAAGGTTCAGTTACTGGAAAGAATGGCTGCCCATTCAGCACCAGAGTGTTTCTGTAAGGCCGGCACACACGGATTGACAGTATAGTAATGGTGAACAGCTAATTCCAGCTGTACAACCAAGAGACCTTCAATAGTTCAACAAAAAGCTTCCATTGCAGGCTCTCATTCTGAAACCAGAAAAAGTCAATTCTCATGACTTTTCAAAACTCATTTCTTACTACTGGTTCAGTGTGGAGGCATTTGATTCCCAAGCCATGTCATGTATTAGAGCAGCCAGCAGGAGGTGCATCGTGTATTTAATGTCTCCACAAAGATCCCCTGTCCAAACAAACCATCCTCCATCAGACTGAGATCAAAGTAAAAAGATCAAAAGTCAAAGTAAAATTTATTACTAACGTAAATGTTATCATATAAGAACAAAAGGAATGCAAGGGACAAAATTGGTCTTCTGGAAGATCAGGATGGTAATCCATGTGAGGAGCCAAAACAGATGGGTGAGATGTTAAATATTTTTTTAATATATCTGTATTTCCTCAGGAGACAGAGTCTATGGAAGTGAGGAAAAGCAGCATCAACTTTATGGATGCTATACAGATTACAGAGGAGGAGGTGTCTGCTATCCTGAAGCAAATCAGGGTGGATAAATCCCCAGGGCCTGACAAGGTGTTCCCTCGAACCTTACAGGAGGCAAGGACAGAAACTGCTGGGCCCTTGCATTTAATTCATCCTTAGGAACAGGAGAAGTACCAGAGGATTGGAGGAGAGCCAGGGTTGTTCCACTGTTTAAAAACAGGCTCTAAGCATAAACCAGGCTGGTAAGTCTGACATCAGATGTGGGGAGGTTATTGGAAGGTTTTCTAAGGGACCAGCTATTTAAGTACTTGGATAGACATGGATTGATTAAGGGTAGTTAGCATGGTTTCATGCATGATAAGTCATGTCTAACCAATCTTATTGAGTTTTTCAAGGAAGTTACCAGGAAAGCAGATGAAGGCAAGGCAGTGGGTGTTGTCGACATAGACTTTTGCAAGGCGTTTGACAAGATTCTGCATGACAAGATTCTGCATGAGAGGTTGTTAAAGAAGGTTAAGTCATTTGGCATTTAAAATGAGGTAGCAAATTGTATTAGACTTTGGCTTTGTGGGAGAAGCCAGAATGTGGTGGTAGATGGTTGCCTCTCTGACAGCAGGCCTGTGACTAGTGATGTGCCGCAGGGATCAGCGCTGGGTTCTTTGTTGTTTGTCATCTATATCAATAATCTGGATGATAGTGTGGCTGATTGGATCAGCGAATTTGCTACTGACACCAAGCTTAGGGGTGTAGTGAACAGTTATTTTGTGTTTTATATTTGTAATTTAGATCACTTTGTAGAGGTCTGTTTTCACTTTGACATGAAAGAGTCTTTTTCTGTTGATCAGTGTCAAAAAAGCCAAATTAAATCCACTGTGATTCAATATTGTAAAACAATAACACATGAAAACTTTCAAACGGGGTGAATGCTTTTTATTAGCACAGTAGATAGGGTAAATGCAAGCAGGCTTTTTTCACTGATGTTGGTTGGGATGACAACCAAAGGTGAAAGATGACAAGATTGAGGGGAACACGAGGGGAACCTTCTTCACTCAAGAGGGTCGAGAGTGTGTGGAATAAGCCACCAGCACAAGCAGTGCATGCGAGATCGACTTCAACACTTAAGAGAAGTTGGATAGGGCCATGAATGGTAGGTGTATAGAGGGCAGATTGATGGGAGTAGGCAGCTTAAATGGTTTCAGCGTGGACTAGATGGGCCAAAGGGCCTGCTTATGAGCTTTAGTTCTCTATGGCTCAATTACCTTGAGATTCATATTATTTCAGGCATTTATGGGGAAATAAAAGAAATACAATAGAATTTATGAAAACTATACATAAGGACTGACAGACAATCAATGTGTAAAACAAGACCAAATAAGCTGAGAACATGAGTTTGCAGATTGTAGAATCAGTTTGGAGTTGTGAGTGAAATTATCCATGCTAGTTCAGGAGCCTGATGGAAAAGGAGTCATTCTTTTAAATAAAGAAATACAATGCTTTTCTAACACAGGGGGCCATTTGGACTATTCTGTCTGGGTCAACGCTGTGTCAAGTCAATGGCAGTGACGTGCTTTGTGACATCAGAAAAGGCATGAGAAAGATGACTCAGCTTTTGAAAACAAAAAACTTGGAGAGAGAGACTGGCATCTCACAATAACCAGAAGATGAAGGTGTACTCTGCAGCTTCCATTACTAATAGAGACAGAGAGAGAGAGAGAGAGAGAGAGAGACTGGCATCTCACCATAACCAGTAGATGAAGTTATACGAGAGAGAGGGAGAGGAGAGGGGGAGGGAGAGAGAGAGGGAGAGGGAGAGGGGGAGAGGGGGAGAGTGAGGGGGAGAGAGAGAGAGAGAAGAAGGGGGAGGGTGGGGGGGGGAGAGAGAGAGAGAGACAGAGACAGACAGAGAGATCTCACAATAACCAGTAGATAAATTTATACTCTGTAGCTTCCATTACTAATAGAGAGAGGGACCGGTATCTCACAATAACCAGCAGATGAAGTTGTACGAGGGAGAGGGAGAAGGGGAGGGAGAGAGAGAGATAGAGGGAGAGGGGGGAGAGGGGGAGAGAAGGGGGAGGGGAAGAGAGGAGAGAGAGAGAGAGAGAGGGGGGGGGAGAGAGAAGGGGGGAGGGGGAGAGAGAGAGAGAGAGGGGGGAGGGAGAGAGGGGGAGAGAAGGGGGAGGGAGAGAGAGAGAGAGAGGGAGAGGGGGAGAGGGAGAGAGAGAGGGGGAGAGAAGGGGGAGGGAGGGGGAGAGAGAGAGAGAGAGAGAGAGAGAGAGAGAGGGGGGGGAGAGAGAAGGGGGAGGGGGAGAGAGAGAGAGGAGAGGGGGAGAGGGAGAGAGGGGGAGAGAAGGGGGAGGGAGAGAGAGAGAGGGAGAGGGGGAGAGAGAGAGAGAGAGAGAGAGAGAGACAGACAGACAGACAGAGAGATCTCACAATAACCAGTAGATAAATTTATACTCTGTAGCTTCCATTACTAATAGAGAGAGGGACCGGTATCTCACAATAACCAGCAGATGAAGGTATACTCTGCAGCTTCCAGCTCAAGTGAGGGGAACATGACTTAAGGTTCACACATTCTGAAACATTCAAACTACCAACAGCAACTGAACAGAAATGTTTCTGCTGAGTTCACTGCATGCACACTTCCTTCCTGCATGCATTGCTTTGAGAAAAAGATCCCTACACATTGCCAGAATGCTATAATAAGATAAAACAGAAGCGGGATTAAGCCATGTGGCCTCTCAGATCTGCTCTGCCATTCAATATGACGGTGACCGAACTACCCTGAGCTTCAACTCCTTCCCTGTACCACATCCCCTCAATCTATCCACCCCCCCCTCAATCCACCCCCCCTCAATCTATCCACCTCCCCTCAATCTATCCACCTCCCCTCAATCTATCCACCTCCCCTCAATCTATCCACCCCCTCATCTATCCACCCCCCCTCAATCTATCCACCCCCCCTCAATCTATCCACCTCCCCTCAATCTATCCACCTCTCCGTCAATCTATCCACCTCCCTCAATCTATCCACCCCCCTCAATCTATCCACCCCCCTCAATCTATCCACCTCCCCTCAATCTATCCACCTCCCCTCAATCTATCCACCCCCCTCAATCTATCCACCCCCCCTCAATCTATCCACCTCCCCTCAATCTATCCACCCCCCCTCAAATCCACCCCCCCTCAATCTATCCACCCCCCCTCAATCCACCCCCCTCAATCTATCCACCTCCCCTCAATCTATCCACCCCCCCTCAATCTATCCACCCCCCCTCAATCTATCCACCTCCCCTCAATCAATCCACCTCCCCTCAATCTATCCACCTCCCTCAATCTATCCACCCCCCCTCAATCTATCCACCCCCCCTCAATCTATCCACCTCCCCTCAATCTATCCACTCCCTCAATCTATCCACCCCCCCTCAATCCACCCCCCCCCTCAATCTATCCACCCCCCCTCAATCTATCCACCTCCCCTCAATCTATCCACCCCCCCTCAATCTATCCACCTCCCCTCAATCTATCCACCCCCTCAATCTATCCACCCCCCCTCAATCTATCCACCTCCCCTCAATCTATCCACCTCCCCTCAATCTATCCACCTCCCCTCAATCTATCCACCTCCCCTCAATCTATCCACCCCCCCTCAATCCACCCCCCTCAATCTATCCACCTCCCCTCAATCTATCCACCTCCCCTCAATCTATCCACCTCCCCTCAATCTATCCACCTCCCCTCAATCTATCCACCTCCCCTCAATCTATCCACCTCCCCTCAATCTATCCACCCCCCCTCAATCTATCCACCCCCCCTCAATCTATCCACCTCCCCTCAATCTATCCACCCCCCCTCAATCTATCCACCCCCCCTCAATCTATCCACCTCCCCTCAATCAATCCACCTCCCCTCAATCTATCCACCTCCCCTCAATCTATCCACCCCCCCTCAATCTATCCACCTCCCCTCAATCTATCCACCTCCCCCTCAATCTATCCACCCCCCCTCAATCTATCCACCCCCCCTCAATCTATCCACCTCCCCTCAATCTATCCACCTCCCCTCAATCCACCTCCCCTCGATCTATCCACCCCCCCTCGATCTATCCACCTCCCCTCCATCTATCCACCTCCCCTCAATCTATCCACCCCCCCTCAATCCACCCCCCCTCAATCTATCCACCCCCCCTCAATCTATCCACCTCCCCTCAATCTATCCACCTCCCCTCAATCTATCCACCCCCCCTCAATCCACCCCCCCTCAATCTATCCACCTCCCCTCAATCTATCCACCTCCCCTCAACCTATCCACATCCCCTCAATCTATCCACCTCCCCTCAATCTATCCACATCCCCTCAATCTATCCACCTGCCCTCAATCTATCCACATCCCCTCAATCTATCCACCTGCCCTCAATCTATCTACCTGCCCTCAATCTATCCACCTCCCCTCAATCTATCCACATCCCCTCAATCTATCATATCCCCTGGATCTATCCACATCCCCTCAATCTATCCACCTGCCCTCAATCTATCCACATCCCCTCAATCTATCCACCTCCCCTCAATCTATCCACATCCCCTCAATCTATCCACCTCCCCTCAATCTATCCACATCCCCTCAATCTATTCACCTGCCCTCAATCTATCCACCTGCCCTCAATCTATCCACATCCCCTCAATCTATCCACCTGCCCTCAATCTATCTACCTGCCCTCACTATCCACCTCCACTCAATCTATCCACATCCCCTCAATCTATCCACCTCCCCTCAATCTATCCACATCCCCTCAATCTATTCACCTCCCCTCAATCTATCCACATCAGCTCAATCTATCCACATCCCCTCAATCTATCCACCTGCCCTCAATCTATCCACATCCCCTCAATCTATCCACCTCCCCTCAATCTATCCACCTCCCCTCAATCTATCCACCTCCCCTCAATCTATCCACATCCCCTCAATCTATCCACATCCCCTCAATCTATCCACCTCCCCTCAATCTATCCACCTCCACTTAAAATATTCAGCATGTAGAAAAGTACAGAACAAGAACAGACGCTTTGGCCCATGATAAACCGCCTAACTAATACCTTCTGTCTACACAGCATCCATATGCCTCCGTTGCCTACCCATTCTTATGCCAATGCTCTTATTAATCCATGCCTCACCCTCTTGTCACCTCTATACCTTGGCTCATGTGAGAATAATAAACTAATACCAATACACTCTCTCTTAACAGCACTCACCTTCTGCACGAACTGTTCCACTCTTGTTTGAAGACCCCAGACTTCAAATTTGACAGTAACGAGTTTATATGAGCACATGATGGTTGAGGGTTCATCCCTCCAACCCTCCTTCAAAGGGCCTCGGCCTGTCTTCACTGAAGCAAAATACCTGAGATCCTGTGTGTACAAGATATTCGGTGACAGGTTAAAACAGGTCCAGTTAAAGAACAAGCCACATGCATACATCATCAGGTTCAAAGTACATTATACGTTCAGTGGCTACTTAATTAGGTACCTCCTGTATCTAATAAAGTGGGAAAAGACTGTATTTCTGTACGTTTGTGGACTTCTGCTGCTGTAGCCCATTCACTTCGAGGTTCATCGTATCGTGTGTTCAGAGAACCCAATGCATAAAAGCATGCAGACGTGGTCAAGGGGCCCAGTTGTTGTTCAGACCAAACATCAGAATGGGGAAGAAATGTGATCTAAGTGACTTTGAACATGGAATGATCGTTGCTGCCAGATGGAGTGGTTTGAGTATCTGAGATTTTCACACACAACAGTCCCTAGAGTTTACTAAGAATGGTGCGAAAAGCAAAAATCAGCCCAGTGAGCAGCAGTTCTGTTAACACGGCTTGTTAATGAGACCGGTCAGAGAGATCACTGTTTCAAACTGACAGCAAGGTAACAGTGACTCAAATAACCAAACAATACAACAGGAGTGTGCAGAAGAGATTCTCAGAATGTCGTCATCTTCATCATCGTCATCAGGTACTATGCCCAGTTTGAGCTTTGACTGCCATGGCCCACACACTCCTGTTTCGGGTCAAGTGGATCAAATCATTGGTATTCATTTCCAGTTCTCTGGCTGCTGTCTCCATCATCATTTGTCTTTGCCTTCCGCTTGCTTTCTTCCCTTCAATCTTTCCCATAATTACTGTGCATTCTAACTCCTCTTTCCTAATCACATGTCCAATGAAGTTACGTTGCCTTTTCATGATCTCATACATTATTTCTCTTTTTGTGCTTGCTCTGTTCATGACATCCTTGTTAGATATTCCTTTCATCCATGATATTCTTTGCATCCTCCTCAAAAACCACATCTCTGCTGCTTCAATTTGTTTCCTCATGTTACTAGATATTGTCCAACATTCTAAACCATATAACGTAACTGGATAAACATAACTTTTCAGTACTCTGAGGCGGGTTGTCATGCCTAGTTTAGTGTTGGTCAGTGTACTCTTCATTCTCGTAAAGGTATCTTTTGCTATCCCTATTCTTCTTTTGATGTCCGCGTCGCCCCTGCCATCTGATGTCACCCAGCTTCCTAAATAGCAAAAACTCTGTACTTGTTTTATGTCTTCCCCGTTTATTCTCAGCCTGCAGATAGGATTCTTCTTCTTTCTGGATATCACCATACATTCTGTCTTTCTGAAATTGATAGATAGACCCATTTTTGCACTTTTTTCAACAACTATATCAATTAAGTTTTGTAGTTCTTCCTCTGTACTTGTAATTAACACAGTGTCATCCACAAATCTGAAATTATTGATGTTTTCACTGCCAACTTTGATCCCCAAGATGTCTCTAATTTTTTTGTAATATTGTTTCACTGTACACATTAAACAAATCAGGGGAGAAAACACACCCTTGTCTAACACTGCTCTTG
This sequence comes from Hypanus sabinus, assembly GCF_030144855.1. Lineage (NCBI taxonomy): Eukaryota > Metazoa > Chordata > Chondrichthyes > Myliobatiformes > Dasyatidae > Hypanus > Hypanus sabinus. The sequence continues at coordinate 17,386,454 of NC_082714.1, forward strand.
ATTTTCGTAAACAGACTCACTTCTCCATCTATTCTTACAGCGACAGTTCTCAGAATGTACAACATGTCAAACCTTGAAGTGGATAGACCGCAGCAGCAGAAGACCGTGAACATACACTCAGTGGCCACTTTATTGGTACCTAATAAAGTGGCCTCCAATTGAATGATTTTTTTTGTTAATGTCTGCATTGCCATGTAACACAGGCAGGATGGAAAAACTGCCCTGACTGTGCCTCTGTCTCCGCCCAGCAAACAGGTGGAGGGACTCACCTCTGAACTCTTGTAGTAACGGTCTGGGATTTCATCGTAGGCAATGTCTAGAAAGCACACCTCGTGATCCATGTGGTTTTTGTCAGAGTCAAAAATCTGCAGAGATGAGAGGAGAAGGAGTGAGGGACTGAACAGACAGGCTCACCACGGCCCCAACACACCATTCTAAAACCTGTTCTCGGATGAGCTTCCATGAATATTGGACCCTCCCAGTGTACACAAAGGCATCTCTGATCTTTTTCAACCCAATGCAAAGCCATTAATAAGTTTTGATGGCTGGAAATAGTATATTGTTAACTATTTCACTGGCTGGAAATAGTATATTATTAACTGGTTTGTTACCAATGTGATCACCAGAAACCTACAAACAGGGCAGAGTTACTCTCGGCTGAATCCAGTCAAAATTGGGAAGGGTATTTAAAAAACTATGATGGAGTTAGACAGAGAAGCTGGGATTAGATGCAGACGGCATAGATGAAGATGATTGGTAAAAGAACCAAAAGTGATGTGAGGAAAACCAGTTTTTCTTCAGCAAATGGTCCTGGTATGGAATGCACAGCTGCAGGGTAGGTGAAGAGGCAGAATCAAATGTCGCATTATAATGTAGCTGGGCTTTTTGAGGCATTCTTCAAACAGCACTTTGAGTACTGTGAGCAGTTTTGAGCCCCTTATCTAAGAAAGGAGGTGCTGGCATTGGAGAGGCTCCAGAGGAGGTTCATGAGATCGATCCTGGGAATGAGGTGCGTTCGATGGCTCTGGATCTGTACTTGCTGGAGATTAGAGGAGTGGGTGGTGGGGGGGGGGGGGGGGTTATTGAATATTGGGAGTTCTAGATAGAGTGGATGTGGGGAGGATGTTTCCTACAGTAGGGGAGTCTAAGAACAAAGGGAACAGCCTCAGAATACAAGGATGTTCCTTTAAGAGGAATTTCATTAGCCAGAGGGTGTTGAATCTGTGAAATTCATTGCCACATATGGCTGTGGAGGCCAAGTCATTGAGTATAGTTAAAGCAGAGGTTGATATCTTCTTGATGAGTAAGGACGTCAAAGGTTACAGGGGGAAGGCAGTAAAATGGGGTTGAGAGGAATAATAAATCAGCCATGATGGAATGGCAGCACAGACTTGATGGGCTGAATGGCTAAATTCTGCTCCTAAGCTTATGGTCTTCAGGAGGGAACCTATTAAGTATTTGAAAGGAACAAAAAATGCAGGGTGTTGAGAAGAGGGTAAGGGAGTGAACTGTTCTGGTATAGCCTTCTTATATGCTGTTACCATTCCGTGACTTAAGTTCTATGGTAAGTAAAAGATGGGTTATTGCCCTCAGTCAGGAGTGTTCCTAGCTGCAGAGACGAGTGGAGTCACCGTGAGAGGTTGTGACACCCTTTTCTGTGGTGACTGGTTGGTTATCCAGCTAAAGTAAATTGCAAGCAGTATCTAGCTCTGAACTGCAGTAGACAGGAGAGTAAGGGGAAGGGATGGGTTGGTAAACTAATGGAGAGGGGGCCTAGGGAAGATGGTAGATAGGGGTGGGGTGCACTCTGCAGGAGGCAAGATCTTGAGTAGCTCAACTGCTTTCACATCAGTGGCCTCAAGATCTGACGTTTTTGGAACTGAGTAACCAAGGAGGTTGCAACACCTTAATCTTCTCCCCACCCTCCTCTGCCAGCATCCCTCCCCCACTGCCCTGGAAGGGGCAGACAATCAGTATCCGCCAGTGCTCTATTCCAGTCAGGCTGTCTCTGAGTGAAGTCCAGCAAATATGGCTAAGGCAGAATTCCTTGTTTTCCTTGGAGCCAGAAAGTGCAACTGGCCCAGGAGACCCAGCTACATATGAGGCCCAGAGAGCAAAGCCTTTGTCCTCTTAAACTCAGGGACCCTGCAATTTTACAGAACACAATCACAATGTATGCTGGCTGAGCAGGACTAGTACACACAAACTGAGAGTATATCCATATGGCTCCAGTATGGTTTAACCCAGGGATCTGTGCAAGGACTCACGTTATCATTGCATCCATTGTTGTTCTCGTATTTGGTCTCAATGTAAATGGAGAATTTTGGCAGAAAGGAGCACTGGTATGAAAAGAAGAGAAAGGGATTAAGTCAACACTTGCCTCTCACAATGTACAAGAAAGTAAACCTCACTGCTGCCCCATCCCATTATTTACCACATTGTGCGATTTTGCTGTGTAAAAAAATACCTACTGTACAAATTCCATTGGCTGCAAAGAATTTGGGATGCACCAAGATTGTAAAAGGTGCTACATTAATGTAAATTCATTTCTTTTTTTCCCTGCAGATTGTATCGAAATGTATGGCAGTAGACAGACAAAAGCATGCTCTTTCCAGATTCAATGGATCCCCACTATAAATTACAAGTTAGACTGGTAGTTGATGGCTGCCATTGGTGTGGTGGGCTGAAGGGCCGGTTTCCATTCAGTATGATTCTATGACTCTGTAACATATTAATACTCTGACAACCTTCCTCTGTTAGCCACTGACAAGAAGGTCTCCACCATGTATCCATCAAACACAAGGCATACATGAAGTTATTCAGAATGTTTAAGTTCAACTGCCTTTGCATACACAAAGCCTTTAGCATTGTCAGTGATCCCTCCCATCCATCCCACAATCTCTTTGACAACCCCCCCACCATCAGGCAGGAGGTATTAGGGCAAGAACCATTGGGATGGTAAACAGCTTCTTCGCCTAGGCCATGAGACTACTGAACTCCCTGCCACTGCCCAGGTCTCATCACGTATGAAGTGCCAGTAGCGTTATACTGGTTACTTTTTGACTACTGCTGTAAATACACTTTATGCTAAATGTCACTCTTCTGCAATCTATTTTCTTGTTTGTTAATTTATTTGTAGTAATGTAATGTTACTTTATATGTTGTGTGTGAGTTGCACTATAATGCAGAAGTCTTAGGCACATATAAAAAATACCGTAAAGTGAAGATGCTTTCCAAGATGATGAAAAGTTTCTAAACATTAAAAAAATGCAATGAAGAGCGTTAAACAGTAGCAAACTAAATCAAACCAATAATTGGTGTGACCACCCTTTGCCTTTAAAACTGCATTAATTCTCTTAGGTATACTGTTGTGCAGTTTTATAAAAACAAAATCAGCTGATAGATTGTTCTTGGAGAACTCGCCACAGTTCTTCTGCAGACTTTGGCTGCCTTGTTTCTGCCTCTCTAGGTAATCCCAGACAGTGTTGATGATATTGAGATCAGGGCTCAGTGGAGACCAGACCATCTGAAACCATGTAAAAAATCCAGGGTGCCTAAGACTTTTGCACAAAACTGTATATGTACTGGGTTGTGCACCTTGGTACGGAGAAACATTGTTTTGTCTGGGAGTATACATCTGTACATTTTAAATGATAATAAACTTGAACTTGAAGGAACAGGTAAAACGCACGCAAACATACTGGGAAGGAAGAAGGGACCCACACCTCTTCCTGCTCCACTGACTTTCACTAAAGCATTTTGAAACCTAAACCTAACTGTTTTAGTTCAATAGTTTGAAAATGAAGAATACTGGACATAAACATGAAACTAGAGGCAAGCCATTCAGGACAGAAATCGTGTTTCAGGGTAAGGACAGTCAAAACCTGGATGGGGAGCATGCCCTCGACCACTGGCACACAGTAACTGCAGTACTTATTATCTATAATACTCACTGTAGTTACTTGCTTAGTCTGACACCAGCTTCCCAAATACACTAGCATGCATTTGGCAACAACACAACTTGTAGTTTATGCTCCAAGTCTCGCACAATCCTGCCCTGGAAACAGGATCGTATTAGACTTGAATGGCATAGTAACATAACAACTACTACAAAACTTGACTGCACCAGCTATGAGATCAGGGTTTGATTCCGACCGCTGTTGGTGAGGACTTTATATGTTATCCACATGGCTGCATGGGTTTCCATCATGTGCTCTGGTTCCCTCCCACGTTCCAAAGACCTGTGGTTAGGGATAGCGCGGAATGGGCACGCTGTGTTGGCACCGGAAGCATGGCAACACTTGCCCATCACAATCCTCGATTTCATTTGACACAAATGATGCATTTCATTATGTTTCAATGTACACGTGACAACTAAAGCTAATCTTTAAATCTTAAAAAAAAATCATATTGCTGATCTTTCACTGTTGACTGATCAAAATCCTGAAACTCCACGTCAGGAACACTGGAGATGTACTTTCATCAGAAAGACTGCTGCAGTTCAAGAAAGGGGTACACCACCTACTCCAGCACAACAAGGGACAGGCAATAATGACTGACCTTGCCAGTGATACAGTACCCTAACAATGAATAAATAATACCGATTAACAAATACATTTCTAACGTTAAGGAGGTATCAGGATGGCTGGTTCAAAGCTTGGTCATAGCCATAAATTGGGGTTGCATGGTGGTGTAGTGGTTAGTGTAACAGTTTACAGCGCCAGCAATCTGGGTTCAATTCCTGCCGCTGCCTGTAAGGAATTTGTATGTTCTCTTTGTGATTGCTTGGGCTTGTTCCAGGTATTCTGCTTTCCTCCCACATTCCAAAAGCAAATGGGTTAAGCATGGGTCTTGCGGGCTCTTTGGAAACCATCCTGTATCTCTAAATAAATAAAAGTAAAATAATTCGGAAAATGTGTAGCACAGGCGGTTGATGGTCGGGTTGAGATGTTCTGCAATCTTGGCTATTTTCGTCACCATACAAGAAGATATCTTCACTGCACTGTTAATTGCTGAATACTTGGCCTTTATATACTTATCAATTAGCTGATTGGTCATCATTACAGAAACTCAACTGTGTGAAGCATTTGGAGGACACAACACAACCAACAGCGCACTGACAATGTCTCCTCGTATGGTGACGAAATGTTTGCAAGTAAATGGCCAAGACTGGAGAACAACTCAACCCAACCAAAAGTAAAAATAAATAAAATTTTAAGCAGCATCTAAAGCAAAGGGAGTGGTAGAGATGCAAGGAGGCAAATGCAGTCAAGTCACGCTGTATTAGATAACAAGACTTTGACATTTAAATCTTACGATTTGCAAGCTGATGTATCTCCCCTTGATATATAGCTTCAATGACTTTATCCTGAAGGCAGATTAACTGACTGACCAATTAATAGGAACAGCATTTTAATACCGTGCCGATGGTTTCTCAACTCCTGGGATGCAGAGTGGCGAGGGAACAAGTTAGCTCAATGTATGGTCAAGATCCCCAAGTGTACAACCAAGGCCTGATATAAATGATGTAGCATTCTCCGAACTATGAGCACTAGGGACTGATTTCTCATTTTCTAATGACTCTGAGAAGCTTAACAAAAGGAGAGCTCTCTAATTATAGTGCAGACAAGGTTCAAGAACCCAGGCTGTACCTTTCAATCAGGAGCTCTCCATGGCAACCGTAACACTGAGCTTGCTGAGTACCTGTATGACTGCCAAAGCCACCATATTTCACAGAATGATTTGTCCCATTGCTAGCCATGTGCGAATTCTGTTAATTAAAAGTTGTGACTGTTGGATCCAAATGTAATTTATCTCAGCAGTTTTGGGGAAACTCAAGGCAACTGTGGCTGGGATTTGACAGATACTGGAATAAACCACAAATAAATACAAGCCAATTGATTTCATTTGTTCTTCTCCCCAACAAATAGAATTGAGACCATATTTCTTTCCTAATCAGAATCAGGTTTATTATCACCAGCATGTCACATGACATGAAATTTGTTAACTTAGCAGCAGCAGTTCAATGCAATACATAATCTAGCAGAGAGAGCAAAAATAATAAATAAAACATAATAATAAATAAACAAGTAAATCAATTACATATATTGAATAGATTTAAAAGAATGTACAAAAACAGAAATACTGTATATTAAAATAAGTGAGGTAGTGAACAAAGCTTCAATGTCCATTTAGGAATCAGATGGCAGAGGGGAAGAAGCTGTTCCTGAATTGCTGAGTGTGTGCCTTCAGGCTTCTGTACAGTGAGAAAAGGGCATGTCCTGAGTGCTGGAGATCCTTAATAATAGACGCTGCCTTTCTCAGACACCGCTCCCTAAAGATGTCCTTGGTACTTTGTAGGCTAGTGCCCAAGATGGAGCTGACTAGGTTAACAACCCTCTGCAGCTTCTTTCGGTCCTGTGCAGTAGCCCCTCCATACCAGACAGTGATGCAGCCTGTTAGAATGCTCTCCACGGTATATCTTTCTCAATTAAATGATCCCAATCATTAAATGCTGCCATCAAGGACATACGGACGTACAGAAAGACTCCGGAAAAAGGCCAGCGATATCATAAAGGATCCCACCCACCTGCTTATGGACTGTTTGTCCCACTCCCATCAGGGAACAGGCTACAGAGCATCCAAGCCAGGCCGCCTCACTCGAAAATAGAATATTCTTCCCCCAAGCCATCACGTTGAACAACACCTCTACCCACTAACCCACGTCAACACCACTACATCCATATCATTTGGTGTCACTTTACATATATATAATCAGCTTGTACTAATGGTTTTATAGGATTCTTTTTGTATTTATATTTATTGTGGGTTTGAATCTGCAAAGATGCTCCAAAAATGACAGTTTTCTCAGACAGATCCAGAGTGACTTTCCTCAGGTTTTCTCAGCTTCTCGAAGGAGGAAGGACCAGCTTCTGTCAGCACACAAACAGGACTGAGATCCCTAGATCCAGGATCAGTCCTAACCTTGGCTGCTGTCAGTGTGGAGTTTATACATGAGACTCTGGTGTCCTCCCACATCCCAAAGGTTGGTAGGTGAATTGGCCTCTGTAGTGTGGTGGTGGGTGATTTAATCTGGGGGCAGTGACGAGAAAGCTGAGAAAATGGGTAAAAATAGCGAGCTAGTGCAGAGTTGAAGGGCCAAATAGTCTCTTTTTTATAACCACGTAAGGAAAATGAAATGGTGGGCCAGGCAGCCTGCTTCTGAGCTGTATCAGATCATGAGCTCACTTGTAACAGCTCCATCCCTGACTCGTCTTCTGAATTCAAGGCTTAGTTAATGGCAGCCCCATCTGTTCTCAAGTGAAGTATTGAATTAAGAGGAATACGAGGAGTATAAGGTGGGACTAGTGTAGGATTAGTGTAAGTGGGTGGTTGATGGTCAGTGCAGATCCAGTGCACCAAAGAGATTCAGGGTTCACCAGACTCAACGCTTGTGCAAGAACTGAAAGGGAACCAATCTACCAAGTCAGTAAAAGCCAAGTCTCAACATCAACATATGTAAGATTCTTTTTATGACTTGTTCTAAAGTTCTCTCTTTTCTCAAAGTTCAAAACTCAAATTAAATTTATTATCGAAGTATGTATCTGTTACCTTGAGATTTATTTTCTTGCAGCCATTCACAGGGAAGCACAGAAATATAATAGAATCATTGAGAAACTACACACAAAGACTGACGAGCAACCAGTGTGTAGAATAAGACAAACTATGCAAATAAAAATCAATAAATAATACTGAGAACGTGAGTTGTACAGTCTTTGAAAGTGAGTCTCTCAGTTCAGTATCAAATGGTGTGGGAACAATTCAGAGTTGTGTTAAGTGAAGTTATCCACATCAGTTCATGAGCCTGACGGTTGTAGGGTAGTAACTATTCCTGAATCTAGTGGTGGAGGTGGAAAATGGTCATCTTACACTGGACAGCTGGTACAGGAACCTAAGGGGGCCAGGCGATTTAACATTAGCAGCATGCCTTGACAGTACCAACTCCAGAGTACATGGGGTGGCTCCATTGCTGAGCCTTTGACAAGAAACATGATGGCTCTTCCATCTCCATCTCCTCTGCATCTCAGAGTGGAGCAGTCACTGCCAGCCATCTCTCACCAAGAACAGGTGCAAGTTATTTTTTACAGTGAAGCTGTGACTGCACTTTCCATCAGAGACCAGGACTGCATCCCTTGAAGCATCTTACAGTACAGCATTAGTAAACAAGAATCTGATTATACTTTAGCCATTACAGGTAGTTCACCTTCTTTCAATGTGCTAAATTACTCCTAGAGCATGTATAGTACTGTGCAAATCTTAGGCATTCTAGCTACAGGTTTTTATGTATTTTCTGCATCCCTTTGGAGAACTTCATCCGAATTATTCTGATTCTCTATGAGGGTAAAGACAAAATTTTATGCTAGTTAATTCTCTACTCAGTTTTGTTCCTATTACAAACTGCTCTGCCAAGTAATTCAAACCCATTTATCTTACAAAAGACATCAGAACCTCAGTGGAGTGGTTAACTCTTGAAGTCAGAGTAGAAACCATTGATTCTGAGACATGAAGTTGAATCTTAACTTGTTAGCTGAGGAATTTAAATTCTAAGAAGGAAATAAATTTTGAACTCCAAAAAAAATAATTGATGGTAAGGATGACACTATGGTGTTTTTTTTTTACTTGTGAAGCCCAATTGATTCACTAAACTCTTTCCAGCAAGGAAGATGGCTGATCTTATCTGGTTTGGACTGAATGTAACTCCAGGTTCATTCTAAGCTCCCATTTCAGCTCAGGGTCAATGAATGCTGATATTGTCAGCAACTTCCACATCCAGCAAACAAATAAGCAAGGCATTGTACAGTGGTACAGCTGGCAAAGCTGCTGCTGCTGCACACCTCCAGTGACCCCGGTTCAGTGATGAGAGGCATTGATTGCTTAGATGGTCAGAGGCTTTTTCCGATGGCTGAAATGGTTGCCACAAGAGGGCACAGGTTCAAGGTGCTGGGGAGTAGGTACAGAGGAGGTGTCAGGGGTAAATTTTTTACTCAGAGAGAGGTGAGTGCGTGGAATGGGCTGCCGGCAATGGTGGTGGAGGCGTTTACGATAGGGTCTTTTAAGAGTCTTTTTGATAGGTCCATGGAGCTTAGAAAAATAGAGGGCTATGGGTAAGCCTAGTAATTTCTAAGGTTGGGACATGTTCGGCACAACTTTGAGGGCTGAGGGCCTGTATTGTGCTGCAGGTTTTCTATGTTTCTGTGTTTCAATCCTGAGCATCAGTGCTGTCTGTATGGAATTTGCATGAGTTGAAGCTTCTCCTTGAGTTGAAGCTGGATCCACTAGGTCTACGGGTCGGTAGCTGCACCACTCTGGTAACTATTGTAAGGTGGATAGAGATGACCATGCAGTTGCCCAGTTAGATTAAAAAATGGAGCTCTTTATTTTTGTTGTCATCTTGGTGTACTGTAGTTTAGCGACCAGAAATTTCCCAAAAATCGGCAGAGCAACAGGAAGAGAACTGAGTGGTACAAAGATTCAATGCCTGATGGTGCAAGGAAAAACATGAGGTTCATCCTTTGTCCAATTAAAACACAGAGAGGGGCAGTGACAGAGCCTTCAGCTCTCAAAGGTTCAACAAAGACTTCACCTGTCATATAATCAGCCATTCAAGTCTTCTACCTCATATTGTTTTGTTCTCTGTTCTCTCCTGCTAACTTCAGGTGTTGTCTCGGGTTCTCCTTTGTTAAATGTCCAGCATTTACCACTTTCCTTCAGTCAGCACCACACCTGCAACAATGGCCATTTCCTGATCTCCATTCAGTAGCAGACCTTCCCGTTATTTTCATGCTTTTCATGCAATTCAAACATTGTTTCATTTCTAACATTTCCCAATTCTGATGAACGTTCCCCACCACCAAGTCATACAACCCATCACCAGCCATCAATCCTCCATTTGCACTGATTACATTTTATTTTCCCCAAAATTCCCATTAACTCCACCAAAAATCATCAGTCTGAAACACCATACATGCTATCTGAGCTGAGCAATTCCAGCATTTCCTGTTTTTATTTTAGATAAATTCAGCTATTTTCCTTCTGAATTCTCACTCTAGTACCAACCTCAGCTCTATTTACACACAAGAGAGATTGAAATGGTTAAAACCATTCAGCCCAATTTCTACAATTAACACTGTCAATGTTCTGTCCTTTCATCTAGTACAACCTATACATTTTCTGCAAACAAATTAACCTTCACTAAATTAATGAATGCAATTCCAAATACCGATTGATCTTGAAGGAATAGATTGCAACAGTACATAACATTCATTGCAAACACAACTGGGAAATAATTGTTAAAAAAACAAGATGATGTGGCGACCCATTTCCTGGCACATCCGAACCGGCTCACAATTAGATAGCCTACGGGGGTTTGCGAGCACAGAGCTTTGGAGCCTCTGCGCCACGGGGGGCAGGTTGAGGGAGGCTTAAAAGTGAGGCTGAAGATTTCGAATAAAGTTTTTCCTTCGACTGCAGTTACCGACTCCGTGTCGTAATTTTAGCGCTGCATGTAGCACACCGCTGCAATTGGTGACCCCGACGGTCCAAACGATTTTTGGACCAGAAATGACTGATGCCGCCTCTGTTCATGCAGTTTCGTTGAAACTGCCGGGTTTCTGGACACAGCGACCGAACCTATGGTTCCAGCAAGCCGAAGCCCAATTCCACGTTCGCCAGATCACCTCAGAAGACACCCGCTACTACTATGTGGTGAGCTCCCTCGACCAGGACACAGCGGGCCAGGTCGCGGAGTTTGTACAGTCGCCCCCGGCAGACGGCAAGTACACGGAATTCAAAGCCCTGCTCCTCAGGACTTTCGGACTCTCACGGCGCGAGCGGGCTGCCCGTTTACTGCACCTGGATGGCTTGGGAGACAGACCTCCATCGGCTTTAATGAATGAGATGTTGTCTCTGGCCGGAGGACACAAGCCCTCCCTCATGTTTGAGCAGGCATTCCTGGAGCAGCTGCCCGAGGACATATGCCTGCTGCTGTCCGACGCGGATTTCAGTGACCCCCGGAAGGTGGCAGCCCGGGCGGACTTGCTGTGGAACGCCAAAAAGGTGAGCGGGGCGTCCATCGCACAGATCTCCCAGCCACACTCCCAGCAGCAAACCAGTCCAGGCCCGGCCACAGAGCCCGCCAACCCCCGGCCCAATGAACACTGGTGCTTCTACCACCAGCGGTGGGGCGCAGAAGCCTGCCATTGTCGCCCGCCCTGCAAGTTCCTGGGAAACGCCAGGGCCAGCCGCCGCTGATGGCTACGGCGGCTGGCCATCGGGATAGCCTCCTGTATGTGTGGGATAGAAGGTCGGGACGCCGGTTTTTGGTCGATACTGGGGCCGAGATCAGCGTTTTACCTCCGACGAGTTACGACACCCGCAGCAGGGCACCGGGTCCCCCCCGAGGGCCGTGAACGGCAGCACAGTAAGGACCTATGGGCACCCGTCAGGTGCAGCTACAGTTCGGCTCCAGCCAGTTCACGTGGACTTTACACTGGCCGCCGTAGCCCAACCGCTTCTGGGTGTGGATTTTTTGTGGGCTCACAGCCTACTGGTCGACCTGCCCAGGAAGAGACTGGTACACGCCGAGACCTTTCAGACGTTTTCCCTGGGTGCAGCCCAGTTGCCAGCCCCTCATCTCGGCTCCATCACGCTGTCTGACAACGACTTCACCAGGGTCCTGGCGGATTTCCCATCAGTTCTGGCACTGCAGTTCACAGCGGCCATGCCCCGACACGGCATACAGCACCACATTACGACCCAGGGACCACCCCTCCACGCCCGCGCTCGGCAGCTTCCCCCGGACAAGCTCCGACTGGCGAAGGAGGAGTTCCAGAGGATGGAGGAATTGGGGATCATCCGGCGGTCCGACAGCCCATGGGCCTCCCCCCTGCACATGGTGCCCAAAGCGACAGGAGGCTGGAGACCGTGCGGCGACTACCGCAGGCTGAACGAGGCTACAGCCCCGGACCGCTACCCTGTGCCGCACATTCAGGACTTTGCAGCAAACCTGCACGGGTCGCGGATCTTCTCCAAGGTAGACCTCGTCCGAGGGTACCATCAAATCCCGATGTATCCTGACAACGTCCCCAAAACGCCTCTCATCACCCCGTTTGGCCTTTTCGAGTTCCTCCGCATGCCGTTCGGCCTGAAGAATGCCGCACAGACGTTCCAGCGGCTAATGGATGCGGTGGGATGGGACCTGGACTTTGCATTCATCTATTTGGACGACGTCCTCATAGCCAGCAGCAGTCGTCAGGAGCATCTGTCCCACCTCCGTTAGCTCTGCACCCGACTGAGTGAGTACGGTCTTACAATCAACCCCGCCAAATGCCAGTTCGGACTCGATACCATTGACTTCCTGGGCCACAGGATTACTAAAGACGGAGCAACCCCTCTGCCCGCTAAGGTAGATGCGGTCCGCCGCTTCCCCCGACCCACCACGATCAAAGGCCTTCAGGAATTCGTAGGTATGGTCAATTTCTACCGCCGCTTCCTCCCTTCAGCTGCCCGGATCATGCGCCCCCTGTTCGCCCTGATGTCGGGTCCGAGCAAGAACATTACCTGGGACGAGGAGTCCGCCGCCGCTTTCGTTCAAACGAAGGAAGCTTTGGCGAACGCCGCAATGCTAGTACTTCCCAGAATGGATGCCCCTACCGCCCTCACAGTGGACGCATCTAACACGGCATTCGGTGGGGTGCTGGAGCAGCTCATCGCAGGTCGCTGGCAACCCCTGGCGTTTTTCAGCAAACACCTGCGGCCACCCGAGCTCAAGTACAGTGCTTTCGACCGGGAACTGTTGGCGCTCTACCTGGCAATCCGGCATTTCAGGTACTTCCTAGAAGGTCGGCACGTCACTGCGTTCACGGACCACAAACCGCTTACCTTTGCGTTTACGAAAGCATCCGACCCCTGGTCATCCCGCCAGCAATGCCACCTGTCCTACATCTCTGAATACACAACGGATGTCCGGCACGTCTCGGGTAAGGACAATGTCGTGGCGGATGCGCTCTCTCGCCCTACCGTTCATGCCCTTTCCCAAGGGGTAGACTTTGAGGCACTGGCAGAGGCGCAGCAGGCAGATGAGGACATTCCGAGTTACAGAACCGCAGTCTCCGGTTTGCAGCTCCAGGACCTCCCCGTGGGCCCGGCGCCGTGTTTTCGACTCCATTCATAACTTGGCGCATTCCTCCATCCGGACGACTGTCCGGATGGTTTCCAGCAGGTTCGTTTGGCATGGACTCCGCAAACAGGTCAGTGAATGGGCCAGTACGTGCATGCACTGCCAGACGGCCAAGGTGCAGCGGCACACCAAAGCCCCACCGCAGCAGTTCCATCCCGCCCACCGGCGTTTCAACCACATTCATGTGGATATCGTGGGCCCCCTGCCAGTGTCGCGCGGCACCTCCTGACTATCGTGGACCGGTTCACAAGATGGCCAGAGGCGGTCCCATTCACCGACACCACCTCCGAATCTTGCGCCCGAGCCCTGATCACCACCTGGATATTCGCTTTGGTGTACTGGCCCACATTACCTCTGACAGAGGCGCCCAGTTCACCTCCAGCCTTTGGTCAGCTATGGCCAGCCTTTTGGGGACTCAGCTGCACCACACAACTGCCTACCACCCACAGTCGAACGGGCTAGTGGAGCGTTTCCACCGTCACCTGAAGTCGGCCCTCATGGCCCGCCTGCGAGAAGCCAACTGGGCGGACAAGCTTCCCTGGGTCCTACTTGGCATCCGCACGGCGCCCAAGGACGACCTGCACGCCTCGTCGGCCGAGTTGGTATACGGCGCGCCCCTGGTCGTCTCGGTGGAGTTCCTACCAGCCCCAAGGGGGCAAGAGGAAGATCCCGCAGCAGTCCTGGGCAGACTACGCGAGAAGCTCGGTAACCTGGCCCCCATACCCACTTCACAGCACGGGCGGAACCCGATCTGCGTACCCAAAGACCTGCAGAACTGTAAGTTTGTGTTTGTACGAAGGGGCGGGCATCAGCCACCGCTGCAGCGGCCATACGAGGGACCGTTTATGGTGCTCCAGAACAATGGGTCCACGTTCGTGCTGGACGTTGAGGGAGAGAGGAGGTTTTCACGGTGGACCGCCTCAAACCGGCCCATGTGGACCTGGCGCAACCGGCCGAGTTTCCAGCACCTCGGCGCAGAGGCCGACCTCCCAAGCAGGTTCCGGCCCAGACTGTGGACATTGGGGGGTGTATTGCTGGTTCTGGGGGGAGTTATGTGGCGACCCATTTCCTGGCACATCTGAACCGGCTCACAATTAGATAGCCTACGGGGGTTTGTGAGCACAGAGCTTTGGAGCCTCTGTGCCACGGGGGGCAGGTTGAGGGAGGCTTAAAAGTGAAGCTGAAGATTTCGAATAAAGTTTTTCCTTCGACTGCAGTTACCGACTCCGTGTCGTAATTTTAGCGCTGCATGTAGCACACCGCTACAATGATATATTTTTGTTCATAAGTTTTCAATTTAGCATTTCCTAAATCTGTGAATTTTTTTTGTAATTGTGAAGTTTTACAAGGAGTGTTGTGTAGTAATAACTTTTCAAAATGAATCTTGATCTAGGAGCCTTGAATTAATTGATAATTATCTGTGATACAATGTGTACAGAATCAGAATCAGGTTTATTACCACTGGGATGTGATGTGAAATTTATTAACTTAGCAGCAGCAGCAGCAGCTGAATGCAATACATAATCTAGCAAAGAGAAAAAAATAACAAATAAAATTAAAATAATAATAATAAATAAACAAGTAAATCAATTATGTATATTGAAAAGATTTTTTAAAATGTGCAAAAACAGAAATACTGTATATTAAAAAAAAGTGAGGTAGTGTCCAAAGATTCAAAGTCCATTTAGGAATCGGATGGTAGTGGGGAAGAAGCTGTTCCTGAATCGCTGAGTGTGTGCCTTCAGGCTTCTGTACCTCCTCCCTGATGGTAACAGTGAGAAAAGGGCATGCCCTGAGTGCTGGCGGTCCTTAATAATGGACGCTGCCTTTCTGAGACACCGCTCCCTGAAGATGTCCTGGGTACTTGGATTTACTTTGTAGGCTAGTACCCTAGATGGAGCTAACTAAATGTATGACTCTCTGCAGCTTTTTTCAGTCCTGTGCAGTAGCCCCTCCATACCAGACAGTGATGCAGCCTGTCGGAACGCTCTCCACAGTACAACTATAGAAGTTTTTTGAGTGTATTTGTTGACATGCCAAATTTCTTCAAACTCATTCAAGGTGGCTTTTGATGTATTTCATGCAAGAGGCTGTTAGCTTATTCCAGTAAGAGTGTGTTCAGTAATAAATGCTTGGGTTTATTTAGAATGAATTTCGATGATCATCTGTTTAATATCAGAGTTTCCAATCGGCTGAAAGCGTTGCCGCAGGAAGACAGCATCCATCATCATGGCCTCTCACCACCCAGGTCATTCTCTCTCTTCTTGCAGCTGCCATCAGGAAAAAGGTACAGGAGACTCAGGACACAAGCCATCAATTTCAGGAATAGTTATTACCCTTCAACTATCAGGCTCCTGAACCAGAGGGGTTAACTTCACTCAACTTCACTTACTGCATCACTGAACTGTTCCCACAACCAATGGACTCACTTTCAAGGACTCTTCATCTCATGTTGTTGATACATTTATTTATTTATTTTGTACGTGTACAATCTGTTGCCTTTTTGCACATTGTTTGTTCATCCCGTTGTTTGCGGTCTCTCATCGATTCTATTGTGTTTCTTGGATTTGTTGTGTATGCCCGCAAGAAAGTGAATCCCAGGATTGTATATGGTGAAATACATGCACTTTGATAACACATTTACTTTCAACCTTGAATACTGAAAGAGATGAGACTGCAAATTCCATCCACTGCATAATTAAGTTCCGGTCTCACTGAGGGAAATGTAAGCCTTGTGCTCTGCAGAACCAGAGATATGATCAACAAGAGGCATAGATGAGATGGATATCTCAGACACAATGGAAAAGCCTGTTATAAATTAAGAAATTCTTTGTGATGATTGCCATTTCTGATGGAAATTTAAAGAGTTAAGAGGGAAAGCTGTCGACGAGTTTAAGGGCAGCACAGTAGTTAGTGCACTGCTTCACAGTGTCAGCTAATCAGGGTTCAATTCCCGCCACTATCTACAACAAGGTATACGCTCTTCATGTGATCACGTGTTCCTTCAGGTTTCTGCCGTTTCCTTCCACATTCTAAACACAAATGGGTTGGGATTAGGGTTGGTAAGTTCTGGGTATACTACGTTAGTGCCAGAAACCTGACAACTCCTGTGGACTGGCCCCAGCACAATCCCCGGACTGTGTTTCAATGCATATCGCTGTGTTTCGATGTTTCAATGCACATGTGGCAAATAAAGCAAATATTTAGCCTTTAAGTTATTGTTGGGCATTCAATGAATACACTCAATCAAAGGCCAGACACTGTGTTTATCATTATATCATCAATTTATGCAAGGGCAATTCCCACCTTCCTGAATGGCAAGATGCCCTTGTGATATGGGAAACAAGGTACTGTGGTACACGTTTTTTGGAAATAATTATATAACTGACCTACTAATCCATGTGATAACACAATGGAATCTATTTAACTTTGTGTACATAGAATAAACTGCTGTATGACATTAATAGTTCTGGTAAACATCTGTGATCACATTTCAGTAAAATGGCCATAATCAAGTCCTAGCATAACTTGGATGACAGATGCCACATAGACTATTCAGAAGAGCCTTTTACAACATTTGGTTGCAGTCTAAATTTTGTAGCCCGTAAGATATAGGAGCAGAATTAGGCCATTTGACCTATCAATTTTAATAGCCATTCGATCATGGCTGATTTATTATCCCTCTCAACTCAAATCTCCTGCCTTCTCCTTGTAATCTTTGACATCCTTACTAATCAAGAACCTATCAACCTCTACCTTAAATATACCCAGTGACAGCCGTCTGTGGCAGTGAATTCCACAGGTTCACCACCCTTTAGCTAAAGAAATGCCTCCTCATCTCTGCTCTAAAGAGACACCCTCGTATTCTGAGGCTGTGCATTCTGGCTGTCGTCTCTCCTACTGTAGGAAATGTCTCTGCTTTCAATATTCTATAGGTTTCAATGAGATCCCCTCTCATTCTTCTAAACTCCAGCCCAGCGTGCAATAGTTCACAGTGGTGCTTACATTACTTCTTTCACTGAACAAATGAATTGCAATAATACATACTGTGGAAGGGGTGACATTAAAGTGCACAGCATGCTGCAGGACAGCTTTGAGATCACAATTACACCATACTTTCTAGGTATCATCCTTCAGGAGGCCCACAACCTTGTCTTAGGGCTTGGAAGCTTGCATGCTATGTTGTCTGTGGTCAGGACCTTGTGATTTGGCTCTTGGTAGGGTCAACCATGCCAAACAGGTAGAGGCCAAAGAATGGTCCACCAGTCCTCCAGGTTCTGGGGGTTCACCTCAGGGCTAACAACCCTGACTGATCAAAAATGATTGTTATAGAAACAGAAATGAAGAATCCTTCTTTATAGACAGTGATGGAGGACCTTCATTGCTGCCCTAAGCATAAGAAGTTAAGAAATAGGAGCTGGAGTAGGCCATGTGGTCCGTCAAGCCTGCTCCACCATTCAATATGATCATGGCTGATCTGGCCATGCACTCATCTCCACTTACCTGCCTTTTCCCCATATTCCTTAATTCCCCAACTATGCAAAAATCTATCCAACCTTGTCTTAAATATATTTACTGAGGTAGCCTCCACTGATTCATTGGGCAGAGAATTCCACAGTTACCACTCTCTGGGAAAAGCAGTTCCTCCTCCTCTCTGTCCTAAATCTACTCCCCTGAATCTTAAGGCTATGTTCCCAGTGGTGTAATGGGCAGTAAGTAAGTTAGTTCCAGGCAGCATGATAGGAAAACTACCGTAGAAATTACTACACCATCATTTGCTTAATCAAATAGCAGCTTCAAATTGAATAAAAGACAATCAAAAGCATTAAAGCTCTGACATCCACCCATGGTTGTTTGTGCCCTGACATCAGATCTGTTGATTTTGATGGACCCAAATTTAAGGAGTGCAATAAATGAGATCAAGATCAAGGATCAACTTTATTCACCATATACACTCACTGACCACTCTACTGTGGTAGCTGGTGTGGTCTTCTGCTGCTGTAGCCCACCCACTTCAAGGTTTCAGAGATGCTCTTCAGCACACCACTATGGTAATGTGTGGTTATTTGAATTATTGTCTCCTTCCTGTCAGCTTGAATCAGTCTGGCCATTCTCCTCTGACCTCCCTCATTAACAAGCCATTTTTACCCACAGAATCACTCCCTGGACATTTTTTTTAAATTTCTCATACTATTCTGTGTAAATGCTAGAGACTGTTGTGTGTTAAAATCCCAGGAGATCAGCTGTTTCTGAGATACTCAAACCTCTCCGTCTGCCACCAACAACCATTCCACAGTCAAAGTTACTTAGATCACATTTCTTTCCGCATTTTGCTTTTGACTGAACTACAATTGAACCTCTTGACCATGTCTGCATGCTTTTATGCATCGAGTGGCTAACACATGATTGGAATATTTGCATTATTAAGCAGGTGTACAGCTGTACCCAATAAAGTGGCCACTAAGTGTACTAGGAATTGTTGTGGTGTGTTGGTCAGGGCAAGACATACAAGAAAAAACATTCAATGATTATTAAGAATGAATAATTATATAAAAATAAATCTAGAGATTAATGTATAGATATGGAATAAAATGTGCATAAATACATGCATACCCAGAATCAGTGGAATTCATTGTCACAGATGGCTGTGGAGGCAAGTCACTGGGTATATTTGAAGTGGAGGTTGTTAAGTTCTTGATTACTAAGGGTGTTAAAGGAGAAGGCTGGAGAATGGGGTTGAAGGAATAATAAACCAGCCATGATCTAATGGCTAGCAGAATCAATGGGCTGAGTGGCCTACTTCTGCTACAATGTCTTATGGGCTACAAAATTTAGATTGAAACCAAACCCTGTAATTACTTAATATGTCACTCTGTCACACATCACAGATTTCTGCAGCAGTCTTTATACAAGGCAATTTGTGCAATAAAAGCAGTCTTCAGAAGACAAAATGCTGAAACCCAGTATTCCACACACCGATGTAATGAAGATTAGTTGGCTCATTGAATTCCTCATAGCACAGAATGAAAGAGCACTGGACGAGATTTAGTCCACTAGATCTGAGCTGAGAGAGGAAGGTACATGGTTTTATCCATGAATTCTACTCAACAACGAGTTTCATCATCAAGAGAAAATCTGATGATGCCGGAAATCAAAGTATGTACACAAAACGCAGGAGGAACTCAGCAGGCCAGGCAGCATCTATGGCAAAGAGTAAAGAATCAACTTTTCGGGCCTCTTCCTTTCAAGTTCTGATGAAGGGTTTTGGTCCGAAATGTCGACTCCTGCATTTTGTGTCTGTTACTTAAGAACAAGTTTGTTGTTTTAGGTTGGAGTAATACTGACCTGCCAGGACAGTTTTTGTTCTCAATGTAATTACTGGACACCAAAATTAAGAAACTGAAAAGGGATTTCTTTAGGCAGAGGGTGGTGAATCTGTGGAATTCATTGGTATAGATGGTTGTGGAATCCAAGACATTGGA
Organism: Hypanus sabinus; assembly: GCF_030144855.1. Taxonomy (NCBI): domain Eukaryota; kingdom Metazoa; phylum Chordata; class Chondrichthyes; order Myliobatiformes; family Dasyatidae; genus Hypanus; species Hypanus sabinus. Next base: position 17,406,173 of record NC_082714.1, read on the forward strand.
TGTATTTAAAATGGAGTTTGATAGGTTCTTGATTAGTAAAGGTGTCAAAGGTTAACAGAGAGAAAGTGAGAGAATGGGGTTGAGAGGGATAATAAACCACCCATGATGGAATGACAGGGTAGACGATGGGCTAAATGGCTCCTATGTCTTATGGTCCAAGTTTTACACTGTACCTTGGCACATGTGACAATAATAAACCAATACCAGCCCATGTATGAAGGCAGAGATAGTAGTCAATGAATCTGTCTTCCAAATACAAGATTCAGTTAGAATCAAGCAAAGATGCATTGTTCCCCTTCATCAGCCTTTTTCATAGAGATAACTTAGGAAAAAAACACATCATACTTCTATTTTTAATTGTACATTAGCTTGGAATTGTTTCCTCTGTAACGGAGATCACTTAACATTTTAATCTATATCATCACAGATAATCATTCAGTGTAATTGCATTAACAGAATGTGATTGTTAATCTAATTATAGAGATTGGCTATTTCTTAATTTGTGATATGGCATTAACCGTAGTTTACTATTGCCTCTAAAACAGCAAAACGGAGATTTATAGCAGCTTAGCCCTATTCACAGTACCAGAGAGCTTTACTCAGCTACACAGCTGATGTATGTCAAACAGAAACAGAGGACAGAGAGGGGGAACAGCAGGAGGAAAAGGACGGGCATGGGGAGGAGCAGAAGAGAAGGACGCACAAAATGCTGGAGGAACTCAGCAGGACAGGCAGCATCTATGGAGGGAAATAAACAGTCAGTGTTTCAGGCCGAGACCCTTCATCAGGAGTGGAAGCAGGAGGAAGCCAAAATAAGAAGGCGAGGAAGCATTACAGGTGCACGGGAAGTGAGGGAGCACTGCAAGCGGTGGAGGGAAGAGAAGGGTAGCAGCAAGGTCAATTGGATATGAAGAACTCAACGACTGCATGTAGGTAGACGGATACGTCCCAGGGCATGCACACAGAGATGGCAAGTGTGGAGCATCTTCACTTCATCCACATCAAGCAGGAACGAGCTTTGACCCCTACCATCACACAGGCGGTACCGTACAATTAGGAGAAGAACTGTTGGGATGGGAAACAGCTTCTTCCCCCAGGCCTTAAGACTACTGAACTCCCTGCCACCAGCATGCCCTTGGTCCACCACATTCTTTCTAGCCATGAGGAAGTGTAATAGGTACTGTGTTGTGCACTTTGTTCTGGAGTACCTTGGCAGTATTCATATCTAGAATTAAATGACAATAAACTGAACTTGATTTCCCAGTGGCCAACCATTTTAAATCCAATCCCCATTCCCATTCCAACATATCTGTCCACGGCCTTCCTCTATTGCTATGAAAAAGCCAACCTCATGGTTGGAGGGGCAACACCTTATATTCTGTCTGGATAGCCCCCAATAATTTCTTTAACTTTCGGCAATTTCTTGCCCCATCCCCCCTCTCTTTTTCCATTCCCCACTCTTGGTTCCCCTCCTACCACTACTCTTCTTCTCACTACCATACACTACCTTCTGGTGCATCTCTTCCTTCCCTTTCTCTGATGGTTCCCCCCCCCCCATCAGATTTGTCCTTCTCCAACCCTCTACCCTTTCCACCTATCACCTTCCAGCTTGAATTTCTTCCCCTCCCACACCTTCTTATTCTAGCTTTTACCCCCTTCCTTTCCAGTGCTGATGAAAGGTCTCAGCCTGAAAATGGTGACTGTTCATTCCTTTCCATAGATGCTACATGAACTGAGGAGTTCCTCCAGCATTTGTGTGTGTGTGTGTGTGTGTGTGTGTGTGTTACTTTGGATTTCCAGCATCTGCAGAATCTCTTGTGCTTGTGAGAAGGAAAGTGAGTTGCTGTACCCCACATTCCTGTTTTAGTGGTAGATTACGTTCCAGAGCAAAGGGCCCACAACCTTTTTTAACCGAGGCGTCCGTGGACCCCAGGTTCTAGAGTCATACAGCAAGCCCATACCCCACCATGTTCATTCCAGCTACAAAGTACCTAATTATATCAATCTATTCTCCAGCAATGACCAACAGCCTTCTGCTCCTTGTTGCTTTTAGGGGCTCATTTGTAGGCTTCCTAAATGCTATAGGATTACTCTACCTCTATTAAATCTACTCATTAAATCTCCACTTAACCATTCCAGCTCTGAGGCAGTGTAAAATTAAACACAATGACATAAAATTTACGTGATAGATACTGATTACCAGGCAGCAAAGCTGTAAGAAATTTGTCTAATTTACCCAAAGGCTATGATTCAAAGTAAGTTTTGCAAGTAATGGATGAGTAGAGCTACTTTGCAACATGACTGGTCAAACTGCCTATGGATTGTAATTGATTCTGACTGGCTGACTGCTTTTTATAGCTCTATATTACATCCGGGCTTATTCGGTATCACTTTCTTTCATAAGAAATTAGAAAGAATTTCTTTAGCCAGAGGGTGGTGAATCTGTGGAATTCATTGCCACAGGTGGCTGTGGGTGCCAAGTCATTGGGTAGGTTTAAGGCGCAGGTTGACAAATTCTTGATTAGTAATAATGTCAAAGGTTATCGGGAAAAGGCAGGAGAATGGATAATAAATCAGCTGTGATGCAACGGTAGAGCAGACTCAATGGGCTGAATGGACTTGTTCTGCTCCTATGTCTTATGGTTGATAAAGGAGGGATTTACACAATGTAGAAATGAAGGTACTCACCGTGTATTCTAGTTGTGCCGGATGGGATTTGGGCAGTGCAGAAAAAGACAGAGAGAAAATGTATTATTATAACAATTGCAAAACAATCACCCCCACCACCACCACCCCAACCCCAAGATCCCCAAGATGGTCATTTGGGTGAACATTTTAAAATGCTTATGCAATTAGGTTTAACTGAGTTTCTCCTGAGCCGAAAGGACTTTGCAGTCCTTTATGAATAAAGAACAAAAAATCTGTTGCCTAGCAGCAACATCCTTTGAAAGAAGGTGTTGCATTTTCCATTTAGAAGCTGGAACACAATATAGAAGTACTCTTTTCATGCCTGTGTACACTGGAGCACAACTTGAAGAGAGAACATTCAGTTCGAATCTCAATTTGTAGCATTTAGAGTGTATGTGGGCACTGAAATTGGACACCGTTCCAAATGTGATTCCCTTGTACAGAGGAGATGTATCTTAATGATCAGAATTAATGGCTGGTAGCACAAAATACTTTAAATGTTTGCCCTTCCCTAGCCAAGGTTCCCAGCAACAGGACTCTGAATTGAGTAAAGTAGTACTGGCCAGCCAGATAAGATAATCCAAATTCCATGGTGGTATTGAATCTTTTTATTGTTCCAGCTTGGTGTAGAGCTTTACAGTATTACAGGCTTCATTCTTACCTCCCAGTGGATCGCTGGTTTAAATTCTACTGCTAAGACTCCAACACAAAAACATAGTCGGTCTGAGTATGAACATTGGTTTCTCCAACTTCCGGTCCCCTCCCCTTTCTTTTTCCATTCACTATTCTGCTTCCTCTCTTATCCTTTAAATTCTCCTCACTTGCCCACCTCCTCCCTCAGGTGCCCGTCCTCCTTCCCTTTCTTAAATGGTCAACTATTAGACTCCTTCTTCTTCAGATGCTTACCTGTTCTTCTATCACCTCCTAGCTTCTTACTTCATCACCCTCCCCTGCCCATCCAATTTCCCCCTCTCCCTGTCTCACCTGTCACCTGCCAGCAGGTGTCCCTTCCCCTCTCCCCACCTTCCAATTGCTTTGGTGATGGATAGGTGGGCTGATACCCTACAGATGAGATACCCAATCCCAGTGTGCCTGTTCTCTCAGGTGGATATGTAAGATCCTAAGGTAGTATTTCAAAATAAAAGGCACATTTCGACTTGGTAGAAATGAATGATCCACTGGAGGAACTCACCGGGTCAAGTAGCATCTGCAGGAGTACTGATGGAAGATTCGATCTGGAATGTCGCCAGTTCCTTTCCTCCCACAGATGCTGTTTGAACCACTGCGTTCCTCCAGCAAATTGCTGTTCCAGATTCCAGCGTTCGCAGTCTCTTATAACTCCTCACTTCTGTTTTGACATCTTGGTCAAGATTTTCCCTCACTAAACATGGCTGCTAATAGCACATGGCTGGTTTACTGTGCAAACAAAAACGAGAAAATCTGCAGATGCTGGAAATCCAAAGTAATGCAGACAAAATGCTGGAAGAACTCAGCAGGCCAGGCTGTATCTATGGAAAAGAGTAAACAGCTGTCATTTCAGGCTGAGACCCTTCAGCAGAACTGGACTTCTCCCCTTCCTTTCCAGTCCTGATGAAGGGTCTTGGCCCAAAACAAAGACTGTTTACTCCTTTCCATAGATGCTGCCTGACCTGCTGAGTTCCTCCAGCAATATGTGTCTGTGCAAAACCCTGGTACCGTGTTTCCTACATTAGAGCACCAGCAAGATTTCATGATGTGCATCATGCCTTGAGTTGTCCCGAATAGGAGGTGAAAGATACACACAAGTGTAAGTCTCTATTTCCTATTGAAGTGGCAATAGACCAGAAAATATTCTCACTCAATTAACCAGGGCTGCTATCTGAGGGGAAAGCAAAAGTGGTTTGCTTATTCAGAATGAGTTAAGCATGCTGTATCTTACATCACCCTGAGGGATTTAGAGTCATTCAAGTTTGTTTGAAGTGTTGTCACTATTATAGGGAACAAGGCAACAATCTGTGCCAGAGCTTGCACAAACAAACTGTAATGTGTTAACGAGCAGATATCTCTTTTACTGGTTTTGATTGAGAGCTAAGTACTGGCCATGGCATTGGGATGGCTTCTCAGTGCTTCGCAGAATAGTGTTCTGGCTCTTTTATGTACGTACTCTCAAGAAAGTTGGCAGGACCATAGCTGGACCATAGGATCATGCCTGGTAAAGAACTTCATTTCCTCTCAGTACTGCCCTGGATTGCCAACTGGAGTTTTATGCTCAGGTATCTGATACAGGACTTGAAGCCAGAACTTTCTAACTCGGAGACCAGAGGACGCAGCCTCAGAATAGAAGGGCGTCCATTTAGAATAGAGGTGAGGAGGAATTTCTTTAGCCAGAGGGTGGTGAATCTGTGGAATTTATTGCTACCATGGGCTGTAGGAGCCAATTCATTGGGTGTATTTAAAGCAGAGGTTGATAGGTTCCACATGGAATCTCAAACAAGAAACTAACTGCTGGAGGCAATCATCAGAGTTGAGCCGCATCTGTGGGCGAGAGGAATTGTTGACGTTTTGGGCCAAATCCCAGTCTGATGCAGGGTTTCCAGACAAAGCGTCAGCACTTCTGCTTCCACAGATAATGCTTAACCCTCTTGAGTTCTTCCAGCAGAAGCTCTGTTGCTCCAGATTCCTGCGTCTGCAGTTTTTGTGTCGCGTGAGACCTCATCCTCCAGCTGACCAAGTAAAAACAAAGCAAGCCACTTGCTATTGAACAGTTCCTCTTTTAACTGTGTTGTAGTTGATCTTTTAAGAAAAGGCGCACCGGTCTTTTCTTAAAGTTCCACAGACTGTCAAAGGTGCCAAACCCACCAAATTCTTGCCCTTATTGGAATCTCCTTTGTGCCAGATGCAAGGAACTTAGACAGAAAGCTGCTTTCTTCTTGCTTAGTGTTTTCTAAGTTGAAGACAGCACAACTCCTGTTGCAGTTAAGGATAGGAGGCCGTGGAAAAGGGAAGTGAAGACAAATCCAAAGATTCATTAGTTTCTGTTGATGAAATTTCATTTATCATAATCACTTTACACTGCCAGTGACCACCGATCAGTGTTCGATTCCTGCCACAGTCTATAAGGAATTTGTATATTCTCTGCATGACTACATAGGTTTCTGTTGGGTGCTCCGGTTTCCTCCCACATTCCAAAGATGTATGGTTAGATTGTAGGCATGCTACGTTGGTGCTGGAAGAGTGGCAACAGCTGCGGGCTGCCCCCAGCACATCCCCCACTGATTCGATTTCATGCAAATGGTGCAGTTTACTGTTTGTTTCAATGTACATGTGACAAATAAAGCTAAGCTCTATCTCTGCAGAAAGCAGCTGGACCTCCAGTTTAAGAATGGTTTCAGTAGCAGAACACCTGGAATTCTCCTTACCTGTGATTGTATAAGGATAGTAATTCCATGCCTTCTCTGTTATATAAAATATTCGGGGTACCACCGCCCTAGCCCAGCTAGGGAGTTTGCTGAAGAGAGAAAGAAGAAAGAAAGGGCGATCAAAATTTACTCTGAGGGTCAACATGAGGCATTGTACATTGGCTACGATCACAGCCAAACAAAATAAATGTTCTATAACAAGATAAATGGAAGTAATTAATGAATTGGTGAGAAGTGGGTCATTATTTCTGGGGCACATCCCAGCCAGTTGTATTTCGTACCTCAATAATTATGGATTTAAGATTAAAGGGTCTGCACAGCAAGTGAGCTATTAGGCGGGAGCAAGGCAGACTTTTTACTGTTAAAAAGTACACGCTCAGTACAAGGGACAAAAGAGATGAATTTATGCATACACCATTGACTTATTTGTTATATATATATTTAATATCAAAATAAGCTTTATTCATAATAAAATATTACAAACTGTACAATGCCTTGAAAATCTGCAGATGCTGGACATCCAAGTAAAACACACAAAATGTTGGAGGAACTCAGCAGGCCAGGCAGCTTCTATGGAAGAGTGAGCAGTCGACGTTTTGAACTGAGAGCCCTTCAGCAGGAGTTGAGAAAAAGGAAGGGAAGTCAGAGTAAGAAGGTGGGGGGAGGGAGGGAGAAGTAAAAGGTAGTAGGTGATAAGTGAAACCAGGAGGGAGGAAGGGGTGAAGTAGAGAGCTGGGAAGTTGATTAGTGAAAGAGATAAAGGACTGGAAAAGGAGGAATCTGATTAGCAAGGACAGAAGGCCATGGAAGTAAGGGACCACCATTCATCTATCCTGATGAAAGGGCTCGGCCTGAAACGTCAACTGTTTACTCTTTTCCATAGATGCTGCCTGACCTGCTGAGTTCCTCCAGCATTTTGTGTGTGTTGAATGCCTTAACATTATTGTATTCATAGACAATGCATTAAGTAATAATTGAGGGTCGTCCTCATCGTACCGGACCCTTCCCTATTCAGTAGTGGGAGAACTCTATACTACAGTCTTTCCCCAAGTTTGGGGTGACCACTGAGGGGGTGGAGAGTGAGACCTGGACCCTGCGTCCCTGTAGCACCTCCTTCAACTCACTTCAAAGTCCAAGTTGAAAGTTAAAGTTGAGTTTCTTGTCACATGCACAAGTGCAATAAAAAATTTACTTGCAGCAGCATGTCATCAGATAGACAACATTCACAAGAAAAAAATCATAAGTTATACAAGAAAGCACAAAATTAGCACATAAATGTCTATTTTAGTATGTTGTTTAAGGTGTTCCTAATGTTGCTGTACCGATGCAGTGATCAGGGTTGGGCAGATTGGCTCAAGAACTGCATGGTTAAAGGGAGGTAACTGTACTTGAACCTGGTGTTTGTCTCAATATTTAATGAGTACTTCCTCCTAAAAAGAGTGGTGAACCTTTGAAATTCTCAAACCATAGAGGGCTGTGGAGCTCTATCACCGGGGTATTTATAAGGAGGAAGTCAATATGTTTTTGAAGGATAAGGGAATTGACACAACCTGAGATCATCAACTTTGGTGATATTGAATGGTGGGGCAGGATTGGTGGGCTGAATGTCCTCCTCCTGCTCAGATGTTATTAATCTGTTGTACACTCAGTGACCACTTAATTAGGGACGCCTGTACACCTGCTCATCTCTGCAAATATCTAAGCAGCCAAACATGAGACACCATCTCAATGTTCAGTTGTTGTTCAGACCAAACAGTAGAATGGGAAAGAAATGTGAGCTAGGTGACTTTGGTCATGGAATGCTTGTTGGTAGCAGACGGGGTGGTTTGAGTATCTCAGAAACTGCTGATCTCCAAAGATTTTTATGCACAACAATCTCTAGGGTTTACAGAGAATAGTGTGAAATTTTTTTAAAAAATCCAACAAGCACCAGTTCTGTGGGTAAAAAATGGGTGTGTTAATGAGAGGGGTCAGAGGAGAATGGCCAGACTGGTTCAAGCTGTCAAGAAGGCGGCAGAAACTCAAATAACCACATGCTGCCACAGTGGTGTGCAGAAGAGAACCTCCGAATGCATAACATGTCAAACCTTGAAGTAGATGGGTTACAGCAGCAGAAAACCATGAACGTACGCTCAGTGGCCAGCTTATTTTAGTGGTCTTTACTGTTCCTTTGGATTCATCAGCTGAGTGGAGAGGGAGAGGGAGGGAGAGAGGAGAGCAGGGGGAGGAGGTGGAGAGGAAGAGAGAGAAAGAGAGAGAGAGAGAGAGAGAGGGAGCGAGAGAGAAGAGAGAGAGGGAGAGAGAGAGGAGAGAGAGAGAGAGGGAGAGAGAGACTGCTACATGGGCAACGACTTGCTCTTCATCGTACTGCCCTGGCTTGCGGATTATGAAGATAGCTGGGACTCAACATCCATGGTCGATCCGACCAAAAGAGGGCCTCAAATGAAGGAATAAGAATGGTCGGTGAAATGAGAGAATGCAACAGACACCAACAATGGATGTGAAAGCTACACACCAAGATTTGACAGTGATATAATGCTATTTAGATATGAAGTTATAATTCAGGGAAAACACAAAGGAACTTCTTTATTATCACTTCCATGGGACACAAGCCAAGAAATATTACAAGACAGAACAGTTAGTGCATAGTGACAAACTGCGACTGTGTGTATTCAGCTGGTTGCATTTTGACAGGTATTTCAAGACCAATTGTTCGATACACTGCAAGAATCTATTTCACTCAATAGACATGATTGAACATTCGAGACATGACGAGTTACAGGATGTTGGTACATAAACTTTAAAGATTGTAGTTGACAGCAAACCAGACTCCAGCTCATAGCCCTCCATACCCCTATTATTCATGTATCTATCCAAACTTCTCTTAAATGTTGAAATCAAGCTCACATGCACCACTCGTACAGCTTATTGTACACTCCCATTTCCCTCTGGGTGAAGAAGTTTCCCCTCATATTTCCCTTAAACTTCTTAGGCACCAGAGATTTTTTTAAATATATGGTTTCAGACGTTTTGGCCTCCACAGAGCCCTGGTCTCAACAGGATTACATGGAGAGGCAGAATCAAATGAGACAGCCGAAGTCTGCAGAACAACTGTGTCAAGTACTCCAAGATGATTGGAACAACCTACTAGCCAATTTTCTTATAAAACTGCATTACAGTGTACCTAAGAGAATTGATGCAGTTTTAAAGGCAAAGGATAGTCACACCAAATATTGACTTAATTTACGTTTTTACTGTTTACTGCTCTTTATAGTACTTCTTGATATCTAGGAACTTTTTATTTCATTATTTTTGAAAGCCCAAGTCTTTTGTAAACTGTTTATGTACTTTGATAATAAATTTTACTATGATTTTGCCTTGACTTTGGGTCAAGGTCAATAGGTACTGGAGTAGGCCATTTGGCCCTTCTAGCCAGCACCGCCATTCACTGTGATCATGGCTGATCATCCACAATCAGTACCCTGTTCCTGCCTTCTCCCCATATCCCTTGACTCTGCTATCTTTAAGAGCTCTATCTAATTCTTTCTTGAAAGCATACACAGAATTGGACTCCACTACCTTCTGAGGCAAGAGGGTCTTGTCAGACTTCATCACAATTTTGGTCCAAAGCTGAATTTCCATGACGACATGATGGCAACTGCCCTTGCCATCAAGCTAGCATCAGATAACGTCTGGAGTTCAGAAGCCCAGATAAAATGAAAGTCAATAAGAAACATCCTAATGGCTGGAGGCACACCATGCATAATGGAAGGTGTCTGTGGTTATAGCTGCAGGATATCACCTCAGGAGTCCTAACCCAATCATCTTCAGCTGCTACATCACCACCATACTGTTGGGAGGGGTGGTGGGGATGATGGCTAATGATTGCACAATACCAAATGCTATTCTCATTTCCTCAGCAAATGACGGATGAAGTAGGCTTGACTGATAAATGGCAAGTAACTATCTCAACTAAAAGATGCCAAGCAAAGACCATCTCCAACAAGGGGGGGGGGGGGATCGATCCACCCATCTTTTATATTCACTGATGTTACCATTGATACCTTACCTCCTGGCACCACAAACCCCTTCCATTATCTACAGATTTCAGGATTCTGAAGGATTATTTGGGAACGTATATAGTTTTGGGCCCCCATATCCAAGAAAAGGTATGCTAGTATCGGAGACGGTACAGAGGAGGTTCACAAAATGATCCCTGGAATGAAGAGGTTAATATATGAAAAGGATTTGATGACTCTGGACTACTATCACTGGAGTTTTGAAGAGGGAGAAATTTCAATGAAACCTACTAAATATTTAAAGGTCTAGATAGAGTGGACTTGGAGGGACTGTTTCCAAAAATGAGAGAGTCTATGACCAAAGGGTATAGATCAGAAAAAAAAGGATGCCCCTTTGGAACAGAAAAGAAGAGGAATTTAGTTAGCCAGAGGGTGGTGGATCTGTGGAATTCATTGCCACTGCTGGCTGTAGAGGCCAAGTCATTGGATATATTTAAAGTGGAGGTTGATAGGTTCTTGATTAGTAAGGGTGTCAAGGGGAGAATGCAGAGCTATGAGGTCGAGAGGGATAGTAAACCAGCCATGATGGAATGGTGGAACAGACCCAATGAGCTAAATGGCCTAATGCTACTCCTACGTCTTATGGTCTTGTTCTCCATTTGCCTGGAATAACGCCATTCCAACAACACTCATCCAACACAAAGCAACACACACTTCTCACTAGAGCATGTACAATTGACAGAATGCATTGCAGTTACTCTTCAAAGCCACTCTGACAGTACCTGCAACCTCTACTATCAAGAAGGGCAAGGATTTCAGACACATGGGGGCACCAGCTCCCTTACAAATAAAACACACCATCCTGACAGAGAATTACACTCAGCAGCCACTTTATTAGGTACACCTGAACACCTGCTCGTTAATGCAAATATCTAATCAGCCAATCATGTGGCAGCAACTCAATGCATAAAAGCACGCAGACATGGTTAAGAGGTTCAGCTGTTCTTCAGACCAAACATCAGAGTGGAGAAGGTCTAGGTGACTTTGATAAATAAATAACGAGTATGAAATAAAATTAAATGAAAGAGCATGAGATAACACGATAAAAAGTCCTTAAAGTGAGACCATCAGTTGTGGGAACACCAGAAATAGAATGAGTGTAGTTGTAAGACCCTGAAGGCTGTTCTTGAACCTGGTGGGACAAGTCCTGAGCCATTTGCATCTTCTATCTGATGGCAAAAGTGAGAAAGAGCATAGTCTGGGTGCTGAGGATCTTTGACGATGGATGCTGCAACGTAAGCTGACAGAAAGATGACAGTAACTTAAATAACCACTCGTCACAACAGTGGAATGCAGAAGAGCATCTCTGAATGCCCAACGCATCAAACCTTGAAATGGATGGGCTACAGAAATAGAAGAAAACCTACATATGGAAGGTACCTAATAAAGTGGCCATTGTGCATATTTCCCAATGGAGTCTTTGTTTAGCGCATTTCAATATATTATTGATATGTTACAATCACCATGGTAATGAATTATTGAGGCTTTTATTTTACTGGACATCATCCTGCTTTTGATTAAACGCACAGACATCCGTCGCTATTAGATATGAAGTGTTTAATAACTCACAGAACTGAACCAGGGAGCTCTTAACATTCCTTCATATTGTTTTAATAATTAATATTTAATATTTTAACACTCTGCTGGTCATTGGGCACCGTACTCACCAGGCTGTTGCTGCACACCTCCTGGAGATCCAGGTGATTACCGTAAACTTACATCAATGACACGTGCAACTGCCCTTTTCATTAAGCCGTGAAGCTAAATATAGAAGTGATGAAGTTCATTATCCTCTTATTTTTAACTTGCTTTTCCCCTGTGCAATTTTTTTTTCCAATTTAAAACCTGTGACTGCTATTTCTGGAATCACATTAGTCAAATCTGCCCCGATGATCTGCACAGGGACTAAAGCATTGTGAACAGGGCTAATAAATAGCCCTCTCCCCATTTTATTACATTCATCCTTTTTTGAGGAGTATTTTGACAGGATGTTTGCTGTGGTCGGTCATGGTCATGTTATTAGACTTAATTTAGCAGAATTAGGAGGGTAGACTTCACTGGAGAAAAGACGAGGCTGCCACTAACTCTGCCTGGCATCCAGAAGACGTGTCCGGGATGATGCAGTAACAAGTCATGGCTTGATTTCATTCAGAGTTCATAAAATGAGAATGGATTGAGGATAATTTGTCAGACTTACGATATGGATATAGAAAAAGGCTGTCTGGCCTGTCATTTCATTCTTCCTAATGTGTTCAATGGCAGCTGTTTCACCCCTCCTGTCAGTTCAGCTCATAGTTCAAATTTACTTTAGCACAATTTTTTTCCCTTTTCTCAGCATTGTATTAAAAACTTCCAGATTCAACCTCTCTGCAAAAGTGGTAGATACAGCCCATCCCATCATAGGCAAAGCCCTGCCCATCACTGAGCCAATCAGCAGGAGCAATGCCACAAGAAAGCAACATCCATCAAGGACCTCCCTCATCCAGGCTATGCTTCTTCTCACAACTGCTATTGGCCAGGAGGTTCAGAAGCCCTAGGTCCCAAACAACCAGGTTCTGGAACAGTAATTACCCTTCAACCATCAGGGCCCTGAACCAGTTTGGATAACTTCACTCACCTCAACTCTGAACTGGGAGGGTGTCTCGGCCCAAAACATCAACTGTTTACTATTTTCCATTGATGCTGCCTGGCCTGCTGCGTTCCTCCAGCATTTTGTGTGTGTTCCCTGTTTCCACAACCTATGGACTCATTTTCAAGGACTCTGCAACTCACGTTCTCAGTATTATTTACCGTTTTTATTATTTGCACAATTTTCTTCTTTTCTGTAAGTTTAGATATTTGCATTAATGTACAGGTGTAAGTGGCTACTGAGTGCAGGTACTTCATTTAATAGCCTATCTCTATTGTTACAGCTTACTGTGTGTATCGCTGTGTAAGGCTTCACTGCTAATGTAATGGCCTCTCTGTAATGTTTCACTGATTAAGTAATGGTTTCTCTGTAGCAGTGTGGGCTCTGACTGGAGATAACGGGGACTTTGGAATGTGCGTCGTCCAATGAGAGGTGCGTTGTTTCTTCTTGTGTGTCTGAGAGAAGGTACTTGCGGTCTTTAGTCGGCGAGAGATGAAGAGAGTTGGTAGACCCCCAGTTGGAGTGGACCTGGAGTGAGGGTCTGAGGGTCAGCGACAGTCGGGAGAGGTCAATGGGGAATGAATGGACGGAACCATGAGCTCCAACGTGCACATTAGACAGTTTATTATAAAATGGGCCCTTTTTCTTTTTATTTTCTTTACTAACCCTATAGTCAGATTAAGATTTATAAAGTTCAATCGTTTAATTGCATACGGTGTACTGCCTGATATTTTGTGGTGCGGATTTGTAACCGGACGACACATCACGCAGCGTCCACACAAACGAGATTTCTCATTTTGGAGGGGCCAGAAGCAGTCTTCCCCTAGACAAACGCATGGTGGCCAAACCTCACAGTTACATATGCATTGCAAAGCTTCGTAACATACCAAGATGTGTAAAGGTACTTCATAATAAGTTGTTCCCATTGCGATTAAAAACAAAAAGTACTGGGAACACGCAGCAAGTCAGGTAGCAACAGTGAATAAGAAGACTGAAGCCATAAATGGAGGGGCCTCCGAGCAGAGAGTTAACTGTACCTTCCCCCATGAGAAAGTGACTGCCTCGGGTCGTCAGCACTGTTCCAATGTGCTCCTTACTGAGTGCAACATGGCAGCACCAAGATCTGCAGACTGCTCAGAGTTGAAAATGTGCCTGCTGAAACCTTACCAGCTTAAACCTGGGGCACAGTACCTCAACAGTTCAAAGTTCGATGTAACTGGATGGGAAAACACAACTGCTAGCTAGATAGGGAAGAACTTCTAACTTAGCCAAGTTATTTTATATTTTAAAGACTTTAAACTGTATGTGTTCACATTTTAAATTGTATTTTAAGCATATATTTTTTGAATTATTTTAATTTTCTGTCATTTTTTTTTGAAACAGGTTTGGAGAGATTCTGGAATGTGGGAAAATCAGTGTTTTCAGCCGAGATGACGGGAGTTGATCTCACCAGCCACCAAAGCAATTTGGTGAGTGTGGCCGGCCTGAGAGGTGGGGAGGTCCCTGTGTTGCCCTACCCACACTGAGAAGCTGGGAGTTGCTTCATCAGGCTGCAAGAAACAGCATGGGGGCAGTGCTCAGCAAAAGACTTCCCCAAAGTTTCAGGCTGTAAGGGGTTCCAGAAGCCTTAAGCCCACAATGGCAAGTTCAGGTGCTACTTCCCTCAATCTGCACAACCCGCATCAAGAAAATGTCCTGTGTGGGTCTTCAGGCTCCTGTACCTCCTTCCTGCTGGTAGGTATGAGAAAACCTGGATGGTGAGGGTCGTCCATAATGGACACTGCCTTCTTGAGGCTCTGTCTTTGAAAGACATCCTCAGTGGCTTGTATCTGTGATGGAGCTGGCGGAGTCTGCAGCCCTCTGAAGTCCCAACCCTGTGCACTGGGGCCTGCCTACCCAAAGGTGATGCAACCAGTCAGAATGCCCCCCACAGGACATCTGTAGAAATTCGCCAGAGCCTTCGGTGACAGAGCAAATCCCCTCAAACTCCTAACCAAGTATAGCCGCTGGTGTGACTTCATCACGATCGCATCAATATTGGGCCCAGAACAGATCCTTCGTGATGCTGATGCCCAAGAACTTGAACCTGCTCGCCCCTTCCACCACTGTGTTGTCAATGAGGACTGGTGTATGTTGTTCAACTTGGACACATGATCTCCTCCCTCCGATAACTTCACCACAGACCTTGCTATTATTGGTTGCCTGATGTTTACTTTTGTTGTTTACCACCATCCTTACACTAATCAGGAAGTAAGCAGACTTAATGGAATGACTCATTTTGGTACTACTCTGTTATCTGAAAAGTAGTAATGTAACTCACTCAAAGAAAGATAATTGGAGAAACAATTATTTTCCTGCTTTGCTCAGATCTTCAACCTCAGTGAAGGAACGATTTTACTCTGAGCAGGGATACCTCCTCACAGGAAGGTCATGGGACTGTATATATACTTCGTGTATCACCTCCAACCCATGTTTGCTATTAACATGACTTCCCAGCAAGGGCTGAAGACGGTGGAACGTAGGGGAATTTCAGTCCCCTGTGCTGGACCAAAATAGCAAGAAAAGTTGGGAGAAAATTCAGGGGTGCGGCAGAGAAGAATGCAGATCCATAACCCTCTATAGCAAGGGTTCCCAACCTGGGGTCCACGGACCCCGCAGTTATTGGTAGGTGTCCATGACATAAAAAAGATTGGGAACCCCTACTCTATAGGTATTCCAAATCTGGCCTCTTGCTCAACGCCAAATTTAGTCTCCCCCTCACAGTGAATGCCAAGAGCCCAATTTTGGAATTCCCTAAGCTGACCTCTGGAAATCTTTCTCTAAACCCCGTGTCTCACCAGTGCTCTGTCATCCCTTGAGAGATTCCCTAAAACTCAACTGCTCAGTATCTGCCCTGACACGTAACTTGGTATCAGTGTGTGTTTAGTTTCACTTTCTGCGGCACGCCTTGGGACATTTTGCTCCTCTACGAATAGGGTTGTCACTGAACAGAATCGGTTCTTTCCCTTTCCCTCCAGCATTACACATCGCGACAGAGACCAACACACAGTGATAAAGCTGTCTGTTGTCATACAGCGGAGTAATAAATATAATTAACTTTTGCGTATGTTTCAGATTTCCATTAACATTTACACTGCTTTTCAAGGCATTTAAAATTATGAGCAATTTAGAATATTGCATTTTCCTTTTAAAGGGCCTTTGAGCTTCTGTTGGAGAAGCCTGTTGCTGTACCAAAGGCTCTGACTTACTTCATTTGATTGCTGCAATTTTGCCCATGGGGAGCAGTTGAATTTTTTTTCATCCAACATACGTTATAAGCTGCTCAGAATGCACAGCAGTGTATGAAACCAAACAACGCAAGCTGGTTTTGTTAGGATTCAAAGCAGGTCAACGTGGAGCTAAACCGAGACTCGCATTGCCAGAGCAGCCTTCAGGGTCTCAGAATTGGAAGTGAAAACAGAATTCGAATTGAATGCAGATTCAGATTCATTATCACATGTTCATCAAAACATGCACTTAATTTGATTGTAATTTCTTATGGAAAAGCTTGTCTTGCATACTGTCCATACAGTTCGGTTCATTCCACAGAGCATTGAGCTGCAAGGTAAACTGATAACAATGCAGAATGAAGTGTACCAGGCACAGAGAGAGGGTGCTGCAGTTAGACAATAAGGTGCAAGGTCAGAAGTCCAGTGTGGATAGGCTACAAGTTGCATCATAAAGAAGTATGATAGAGTCAAGGCCAAGAGACAGTCTTATCATAGCAGGGAACCATTCAATATCTCAAAGTATTTTACAGACACAGAAGTATTTTTGAAGTGCGGTCACTTTTGCAGGGAATGTTGCATCTGAATTATACACAACATTCTCTTTGCCTGATAATAGCAAAGTTACCTGCATTAGAATTAGGTTTTTTAATCACCATTGTGAAATTTGTTAACTTAGCAGCATCAGTGTAATGCAGTACACAATAGCACAGAAAGAAAAAAATAAATAAGTAAATCAATCACACCAAGTATATATGTATATTAAATAGTTACATTAAATATAATGTAAAATACAAATAATATAAAAAGTTATCTGTTGAAGCTGTAGGTTAAGGGATGAATATTGACCAGGAGAATGGAGATGATTCCCCTTTCTCTTCCTTAAAGTAGTTCTCCTTCAGTGCATTGGCCTGGAGTTTTGTGATGTTATCTCAAGAGATGGAATTAAACTCACAAATGTCTATGCCAAAGGCAGAGGCACCAACCAAACAGGTCAAGAGAGCAGTAGGAGCTCCACTCTGAGTCTTGTGACCATAAATTAAGGCAACAGCCTGCCAGTGATCAGCTTCAATGCCTCTCTTCTGAAGACAGGTATCAGATGATGACAGCACTAACTCGCTTCTAATGTTTCCACCATAATGCCTCATTTTCAGGTAAAACAGTCAGTTACCTCCACCATCATCAGAGACCCCCATTACCCAGGACATGCTCTCTTCTTGCTGCTGCCATCAGGAGGAAGATACAGAAGCCTCAGGACACACACCATCAGGCTCTTGAACCAAGGGGAATAACTTCACGTCATCATCTAAATGTTCCCATAACCTATGGACTCACTTTCAAAGACTCCTCATTTCATGTTCTTGACATTAATTAATTATTATTATTATTATTTATTTTTGTATTTTCATAATTTGTGTTTTTTGCACACTAGTTGAATGCCTAAGTTGGTACAGTATCTCATTGATTCTATTGTGGTTATTATTCTATTATGGATTTATTGAGTATGCCTGCAAGAAAATGAATCTCAGGGTAGTATATGACAACATATATGTGCCTTGATAACAAATTTACTTTGAACTTTTTCAACTTCGGATGATTTAAATTCACCTTTTCTGCTCCACCTTGCACCCCCCCCAAAAAAAAAGCTCCAATTAAAATGGCAATGACTGAAGGAAGAATATCACCAAACATTCTAACAAACTTCTACAGATGTACTTTTGAAAGTGTCCTGGCTGGTTGTATCATGATTGGTAAGGTAATTTGAATGTGCAGGCATGTAGAAAGCTACAAAGAGTAGTGAGCTCTGTCCTTTAATCATGGGCACATCCCACCTCACCATCAATAGTATCTACACGCGGTGCCGCCTCAAGAAGGCAACCCCTCTCATCAAAGCAACAGACACAAAATGCTGGAAGAATTCTGCAGGTCAGCCAGCATCTATAGAGAGGAGTAAACAGTTGACATTTCAGGCCAAGACACTTCATCAGAACTGGAAAGGAAGGGGAACGGAACCAGAATAAGAAGGTCATGGGAGGGGAAGGAGGACAAGGTGACAGATGATAGGTGAAACCAGGTGAGTGGGTGGGGAGGGGTGTTGAAGTGAGAAACTGGAAGGTGAGAGGTGGAAGAGGCTGAAGAAGAAGGAATCTCAAAGATCCTCACCATCCAGGCCATAGCTACTATTGCGCAGGACTTAGAGAACCTTAAATCCCACACCACCAGGTACAAGAACATCTACTTCCCCTCAACCATTTGGTTCTTATACAACTCTACTCACTACCTCAGTATTGCAACACTATGATCTCTTTGCGCTACAACGGACTCTACTTTTTCTTTTATATAATTGATGTTTTTGAACTTCGTTTTTCTTGTGAACATTGTGTACCTAATGCAATTTGCCCATGATGCTCATTGCACCAGTATTGCAATATTGCAATCAGTATTGCACCTGTACTTGTGTCTATGGCAATAAACTTTGATGTTGACTTTGAAAGATGTTAGGGATTATTCCGGAGTTATGTGAATATAGCAGATATTAATCCAAACAAGAACCTGTCTTCAGTTCTTACTGTAAATGTAAATAATTTCAGGAAGCTTACAGTTAGCCTTCAGTTTTTATTTGTAAAGTGTAAGCAGTAATTTGAGAAGCTACAGAAGCTCTGACCTATAGTTAGGCCACACTTAGACCCCCTCCAGTTCGCCTATCAGCCCCAACTAGGAGTTGAGGATGCCATTGTCTACCTGCTGAACTGTGTCTATGCCCACCTGGACAAGCCGGCGAGCACTGTGATGTTCATGTTTTTTGACTTCTCCAGTGCATTCAACACCATCCGCCCTGCTCTGCTGGGTGAGAAGCTGACAGCGATGCAGGTGGATGCTTCCCTGGTGTCATGGATTATTGATTATCTGACTGGCAGACCACAGTACGTACACTTGCAACACTGTGTGTCAGACAGAGTGGCCAGCAGCACTGGGGCTCCACAGGGGACTGTCCTGTCTCCCTTTCTCTTCACCATCTACACCTCGGACCAACTACAAGACAGAGTCTTGCCATCTTCAGAAGTTTTCTGATGACTCTGCCATAGTTGGATGTATCAGCAAGGGAGATGAGGCTGAATACAAGGCTACGGTGGGAAACTTTGTCACATGGTGCGAGCAGAATCATCTGCAGCTTAATGTGAAAAAGACTAAGGAGCTGGTGGTGGTCCTGAGGAGGGCTAAGGCACTGGTGACCCCTGTTTTCATCCAAGGGGTCAGTGTGGACATGGTGGAGGATTACAAATACCTGGGGATACGAATTGACAATAAACTGGACTGGTCACAGAACACTGAGGCTGTCTACAAGAAGGGTCAGAGCCGTCTCTATTTCTTGAGGAGACTGAGGTCCTTTAACATTTGCCAGATGATGCTGAGGATGTTCTAAGAGTCTGTGGTGGCCAGTGCTATCATGTTTGCTGTTGTGTGCTGGGGCAGCAGGCTAAGGGTAGCAGACACCAACAGAACCAACAAACACATTCATAAGGCCAGTGATGTTGTGGGGGTGGAACTGGACTCTCTGACGGTGGTGTCTGAAAAGAGGATGCTGTCCAAGTTGCATGCCATCTTGGACAATGACTCCCATCCACTCCATAATGTACTGGTTAGGCACAGGAGTACATTCAGCCAGAGACTCATTCCACCGAGATGTAACACTGAGCGGCACAGGAAGTCATTCCTACCTGTGGCCATCAAACTTTACAACTCCTCCCTCAGAGTGGCAGACACCCTGAGCCAATAGGCTGATCCTGGACTTATTTCCACTTGGTTTGACTTATTTTTATTTAATTATTTATGGTTTTATATTGTTATATTTCTTCACTATTTTTGGTGCGGGTATAATGAAACCCAATTTCCCTCAGGTTCAATAAAGTATGTCTGTCTGTCTGTCTGTTAAAAGCACAGGCTGCTCCAGACTAAGATATTGCATATGCAAGAACCATTGGGTTTGTGTCAAACACTTGCACCACTGTGACTTGAGTGCAAGCCGGCAGACCGGACAGAGGTTGTCACGTGGCATATCAAACATGGTCACGGGTATATGCAATAGACACGATGTACTGGAGTGCAGCAGGCCAGGCGGCATCTTTGGAGGGGAATAAACAGGTGATGTTTTGGGTCGAGACCCTTCATCAGGACAGGAAAGAAAGGGAGAAAATGTTAGATTAAGGAGGTGGGGGAGGGGGGAAGAAGTAGAAGGTGGCAGGTGATAGGTGTAAGTGGGGGGGAGAGGGGGTGAAGAAACAAGCTAGGAAGTTGATTAGTGGAAGAGATAAGGGGCTGGAGAAGAGGAATCTGGCAGGAGAGTACAGATCACGGAAGATAGTGGGATCCTGTTGGAGATGACAGATGTACCACCAATGAACTTCCCAGCTCTTTATTACGCCCCCTCTACCCCTCCCAGTTTCACCTGTCACTTCTTCCTCCACTCACCCCACTTGCTGCTTTCCGCAGGGATTGCTCCCTACGTGACTCCCTTGTCCACTCATCCCTCCGCACCGAACCTCCTCCAGGCACTTATCCTCGCAGGCAGAACAAGTACCACACCTGCCCCTACACCTCCTCCCTCACTACCATTCAGGGCCCCAAACAGAACTTCCAGGTGAGTTGACATCTGCTGTATCCAGTGCTCCCAGTGAGGCCTCCTGTATATTGGTGAGACCCGAGGCAGATTGGGAGACGGCTTCGCTGAGCATCTTCACTCTGTCCACCACAAAAAGCATGATTATCTCAGTGGCTACCCATTTCAATTCCACTTCCCATTCTCATTCCGACATGTCAGTCCATGCCTCTTCTACTGTCGTAATGAAGCCGCACAAGGGTTGGAAGAGCAACACCTTATGTTCCATCTGATAGCCTCCAACCTAATGGCATGAACACTGATTTCTTGAACTTCTGGTAATTGACTGACCCTTCCCCCCCCCCCCCCCCTCCATCATTTGACAAAAACAAAGGAGCTGGTTGTGGACTACAGGAGGAATGGAGACAGTCTAACCCCAATTGACTTCGATGGACCTGGGGTTGAGAGGGTGAACAGCTTTAAGTGCCTCAGCATAGACATCACTGAGGATCTCACATGGTCTGTGCTCCTCTTTCGCCTCAGGTGGTTGAAGAAGTTGGGTATGAGTCCCCAAATCCTAAAGACTTTCTACAGGGGCACAATTGAGAGCTCCTGATTGGTTGTATCACTACCTGGTATCGAACTGTACTCCCCTCAATCGCAGGACTCTGCAGAAAGTGGTGCGGACAGCCCAGCGCATCTGTGGATGTGGACTTCTGTTTATTTAGGACATTTACAGAATTTACACACTTATGTAAAAAGGATCACTGAGGACCCAAGGCATCCCAAACACAAACTGTTCCAGCTGCTACCATCTGGGAAACGGTGCCACAGCATAAAAGCCAGGACCAACTGGCTCCAGGACAGCTTCTTCCATCAGGCCATCAGACTGATTAATTCACGTTGATACAATTGTATTTCTATGTTGTATTAATTATATTAAATAGTATGTATTACAAATGACTATTAATTGCACATTTAGATGGAGACGTAATAAAGATTTTTACTCCTCATGTGAATACACGAGGATGTAAGTAATAACGTTAATCAATTCTTGTTTCCCTCTCACATCCTCTCTTCTTACCTGCCCATCATCTCCTTCTGGTGCTCTTTCCCCTTCCCTTTATTCCACGCTCTTCTGCCCTCTCCTATCACCTGCCACCTTGAACTTTTTCCTCCCCTTCCCCCACCTTTTTATTCTGACTTCTTCCCCCTTCCTTTCCAGTCCTGCTGAAGGGTCTCAGCCCAAGAAGTCGACTGTTTATTCCCATCTACAGCTGCTGCCGGCCCTGCTGAGCTCCAGCACATTGTGTGTATTGCTCTAGGTTTCCAGCATCTGCAATATCTCTTGTGTTACAGGAATAGGCAATCACCAGTTTCTGTGTACTTATCATATCTGTGTACTCAGAGACAGCCCTAACGACCTTAATTTTGCCTGTCTGGTTCTCTGATGTCAGAGGTTTTAGAATATTTGTTTTAATTAGTTTCTCCCAAAGACGTTGGGCCTTCAGCAGAGCCTTATCAATTGCAAAATTGCAAAATATGTATCTCAAAGGAAACATCTGTCAACCCAAAGTATTGAAGTAAACATTGTCATTGTAACTATTGAAATTGTATTGAATCACCTTTGATCTTAAGAGTACAAAAATGCGAAGTACCCTTGGGTTTGTGAGTCTGTACTGAGATAGTCTCCAGAATGATATGCTGAGAAAAGACTTCTGTATGACCAGCTGTTAACTTTGACCACAGTCACATCAAAGGTTCTGATCCTTGCTTCAAGAGGTGAAGGAAACAGTTACTCATTGCAAGTTGACCAAGGACATTGAGGCGAGGTTAAATTCCTTCAGAGTTTCAAAAACAAACACCACCGGGCAGAGGGCTTTTCACTGGCTGAGGTTGTTCCTGTAGGAAAGCTCCATTTCATCACTTAGCGATTGTCTCTCTTGTGGGCACAATGCATACAGGCAGCGCTAGGCTGTTTCTGAGCAACTGGCCGTCTATCAACAGCGAGCCATTTCATTAAAGGTAAGAAACAAAGACTTACATCCAAATATCCCATTTCAGTTCATCACAGGGCAATTTCAAACCAATGAAGTACTTCTGAAGTATTGAAGGAAATCATTCAGGTGCAGGATTGAAAAATCAGTAAACACATCAAGAACATTTATTCTGTATGAAAGGTGAACATTTTTTTAAAAAACAGAAATGACACATAATATGACATTTAATAACCCTGCTTTGAAAGAAAGAAAAATCTTAGCTGCAGCATGAAGCTTAGTAAGATCTGACAGGAATACAAGATTGGATTAGCATAAAATTACTTTTGAGTCAGGAAGAATTCCAGACTGCATCCAATTAATGTCTACGGAAATTCCAGCTAGTTTATGGGTGAAACTAGGTCTGAAGTGGAATAGAAAGGCTGAGCACACAGATAGTGCAGGGACAGAATCCGGATGTAAGTCGTAGTGCAAATGTACATAGCTGGGTTAGTGCGTGGGCTCGAGGGAGGGTTATTTCTCTCATTTTCAGAAATGACACTGAAGGATGCAATTTGGCCCACTGTGCCTATGCTAGCTCTTACAGCATTTCCACTAACACCATTCCTCCTCTTGTTTCTAAAACCTAATCTCCCTCACATGTCCATCACCAACACCAACATTGACCAACAGGGTCAATGCAAGCAGGCTTTTTCCACTGTGGCTGGGCAAGACTAGAACTAGAGGTCATCCATTAAGGGTGAAAGGTATTTTCAGAGTAACTTGATGGGAACATCTTCACCCACAGGGTGGTGAGCTGCTAGTGAAACTGGTGGATGTGGGTTTGCAACTTTTAGGAGAAGTCTGGATAAGTACATGGACTGGAGGGATATGGACGGCTATGGACCACAGCCAATGTGAGTGGACTAGATGGGATGAAGGGCCTGATTCTGTGCTGTAGTGCTCTATGACTCTAATCCTAACCTGATGGCTTGAATATCCTAACCCGCTGGCTTCTCATGTCATTCTACCCCACTCAGCTGGTCTCACTTATCACCTGCCAGCTTGCACTCCTCCCCTCCTCCCACCATATTTATTGATGGATTGGTAGATTGAGATACAGCACAGAATAGGCCCTCTGGCCCTTTGAGCGGAGCAATCCCCCAATTTAACCCCAATCTAATCACGGAACTATTTACAATGACCAATTAACCTACCAACCCAAACGTCCTTGGACTGAGGCAGGAAGACCATCTGGTCACAGGGAAAATGTACAAACTCCTTACGGACAGCAGCGTGAATCTGGCTTCTGCCCCTTTTCTCTCCAGACCCGATGAAGGGTCTGGGCCCAAAACATTGACTGTTTATTTCCCTCCAAAGATGCTGCCTGACCTGCTGAGTTCCTCCAGCATTTTGTGGGTGTTGCTCAAGATTTCCGACACCTGCAGAATCGTTTGTGTCCATTCGGCCCTTCCCTTATCCTCCTCTGCTGACAGAATCAACAATAGGCAATTATCCACTAGCCAACACATCGTTGGGTAAGAAGTCCCGAGTACAAGGGTGAAACCCATAAACTCCACTCAGCTGGCACCACAGGTCAGGATCAAACCTGGTTCACTGGAGCTGAGAGACAGCTGCACTACCCGCTATGTCACTGACACCAAAAGCACTTGTGTTCATTTCTTCCCCCCCCAATACCTGTTTGCCCCCTGACAAGCTAGTGATGATTCACTTTATGGTATGGGTGCACTGAACTATTGCCTGCTGGTGGTGTAGTGGCATGAGCACCGGATTTCAAGACCAGAGCTTCTAGGTTCGAATCCAGCCAGCTCCTTGTACGCTTTCCATCCATGACAGGCCAAGCATCGAGCTAGCAACTCGGCCTGGTAAAAAAACAATCAAAATGCAAGGTTGCCGCCCAATGCACCACAAGGCATGGAGAGGAATAACAATAACACCATGGAACTACTAAGGCACATGAGACAATCTGATCGTTGATTCTGCATTTTCCTGAATTGCTGCTGTACAATAACACACAAACATCCAGACTAATGCTCCGAGGGGGTTTTATATCTCAATGTAATACCCAAAATTAAATAAGTCTGCATTAAAAGTGTGGTAATAATCATGGAAGCACCAGAATGTTATAAAACATACCGGATTCATTATGTCTTCAGGAAAGGAAGCCTGCTGGACCTATAGAATATAGAACATTACAGCGCAATACAGGCCCTTCAGCCCACAGTATTGTGCTGACCTTTTAACCTACTCTAAATTCAATGTAACCCTTCCCTCATACGTAGTGCTCCACTTTTCTATCATCCATATGCCTACCAAAGGCATGTAGATGAGCGAAAAATGTTCAATTACCTGGAAAGGTCAAAATGCAGTTCCAGATTCAACACCGTGTCTGACTGAAATCAGCTTCCTTGGTTCAGGATCGGCTAGGGAATTGAAGACAAATGCCAGCAATTTCTAAGATAATGCAAGGGTGCTGGTCTGAAATTGGTAGACATGGCAACCAGTTGTGGAATGAGTGAATGCTTAACGGAGTGGATGATTGCTAGTTATATTGATGGCTTTGTCTTAGTGTTATCATGTATTGCTGGAGTTGTATTCATTGACAGAATTCAATCATGCTCCTGGAATATTCACTGGGAAACTAGAAAGTAAGTTGGAAAATGAATTACTCATCTTGGGAAACCTCTTGTATTTATGTGACAGGGTAGATACATTGAGAAACTAATTAAAATAAATATTCGACAACCTTTTGACAACAGTGAGCCAGGCACCCAAAATTAACGTTAATCAGGCTGACTCTAAGTACACAAATATGATAAGTACACAAAAGCTTGTGAGGGTCACTAGCAAACTCAAGCGCAGGAATCAAGGAGACTTCAGCAATTCAAACAAAACTACATATTTATTACAAAAATTAACTAGAAAAACAAACAAGAGCTCAGGCTAACAATACAGAACTTAGATGAACTGAAATTACTCATGATACACAGAAGAATTTAGTTTCAGTTTCACAAGGAACCATAAAGACCCAAAAAGAGCAGCTGGCATGCCCCCCCACCCCCGAAATACACCACAGACCATGTAGGAATTCTGGACATTGACATTGCTGTTCTAATTAGATTATCCGAAATTGAGTAAAAGTGATAAATGCAAAGAGAGCTTAACAATCCCCATGATCCCAAATGAGACACCCAGAAAACATAGTGAAAAACCAGAGCTAGTACAAAGACAAATAATTCGACATAAAAGGTAAACGACCCAAGGACAAAGCAGACACACAAGGTGACGCAGAGAAAATACAGTCTACATACTAACTGATGAGAAAACATAGAAAACATACAGCACAATACAGGCCCTTCGGCCCACAAAGCTGTGCCGAACATGTCCCTACAATAGAACTACCTAGGCTTTACCCAGAGCCCTCTATTTTTCTAAGCTCCATGTACCCATCCAGGAGTCGCTTAAAAGACCCTGTCATTTCCGCCTTCACCACCGCCACTGGCAGCCCATTCCATGCACTCACCACTCTCTGCGTAAAAAACTTAACCCTGACATCTCCTCTGTACCTACTTCCAAGCACCTTAAAATTATGCCCTCTTGTGCTAGCCAATTCAGCCCCAGGGGAAAGCCTCTGACTATCCACACGATCAATGCCTCTCATTATCTTGGTACACCTCTATCAAGTCACCACTCATCCTCCATCCCTCCAAGGAGAAAAGGCTGAGTTCGCTCAACCTATTCTCATAAGGCATGCTCTCTAATCTGGGCATCATCCTTGTAAATCTCCTCTGCACCCTTTCTATGGTTTCCACATTCTTCCTATAGTGAGGCAACCAGAATTGAGCACAATACTCCAAGTGCAGTCTGACCAGGGTCCTATATAGCTGCAACATTACCCCTCAGCTCTTAAACTCAATCCCATGATTGATGAAGGCCAATGCACTATATGCCTTCTTAACCACAGAGTCAACCTGCACAGCAGCTTTGAGTGTCCTATGGACTCGGACCCCAAGATCCCTCTAATCCTCCATTCTGCCAAGAGTCTTACCATTAATACTATTTTCTGCCATCATATTTGACCTACCAAAACGAACCCTCACATTTACCTGGGTTGAACTCCATTTGCCAAAAAAGAACCTTTTTTTTTAAAAACGACCCCTGGTTGTGCCAAAACTATTAATTGTGTATACCTGTGACCATGTTTGATAGGCTAAGTGACAACATCCATCTGGTCTGCCAGTTTGCACTCAAGCTTCAATGGTGCGAATAACTTTGCCGTGTGCCTAATCTGACACAAACCCTTTGTTTTAATGTTTGGCTCTTGCATATGCAATCCCTTAGTCTGTGTTTTTAATGTCAGCCCTACTTCCAACAGGGAGGGGATGGTAGGGCACTAGGATAATGGGAGTGCCTTCGTTTCAAGGTAGGTGCTCAGACAGAGCCATAGAACATTACAACACAGAAACAGGCCTTTTGGCCCTTCTTGGCTGTGCCGAACCATTTTTCTGCCTAGTCCCACTGATGATCCTCTCTTGGCACTTGTCACTTGGCTGATGGTTCAGTGTAGATAAGAATGGCACATTTTCTGCTGTCAAGAGTATCAGAGAACCAGATGGCTTTTTACCACAATCTGGTGGTTCTGTAGTTATTATCTCCAAGACCATCTGTTTTCCTAAACTGTAGATAATTAACTAAATTTAAATTCCTCTGTTGCTGTGATGGGATTTGAACTCTAGTGTCTGAATTGCTACCAGGGGCCTGGTCGGGTAACATAACCACTAACATACTGCAGTTAAATTTCAACTTCTCTGGAACTGAGCATTTTATGACAGTGGTGGTTAATTATGGTTGATGATTTAAAGAGATTGTCTTTTAAAAACATTTTTTTTACCCCAATCTGTTTTCTTCAGCATTCTATCCCTCTGTTTTGTTTCTTAACCTGAGTGGACACAAGATGAATTATTCCTGATCTACCTGATCCAGATTTCATACCACTTATTTGCATACCCTCCGTCTGATCAGTTATGCAGTTAATCTGTTACTTATTATGATCATACTAGTGACGGGACTACCTCACACCCCAGAAATCCCCATGAAAAATGGTGCCTTGACAGCACTTTTGAATCACATTCAGACCAGCGTGTGACTATTGTATAGCAAGTGCCGGCAAAATGTCCTGCAGATAAATTCAGATTCATCGACTCATCACCTACACATTGAAACATACAGTGAAACACATCATTTGTGTTAACAACACGACCTAAGGACGCGCTGGGGGCAGCCAGCAAGTGGTGCCGTACATTCCAGTGCCAACAAAGGACGCTCACAGAGTTCAGTAGACCACAAGCACCAAAACAACAGCAGCAAAACAAGCCCCTTTCTTCCTTCCTACCCACCATTGCAGCTGAGCAGAAATCCAGCCGGACATAACTTAATGCAGCTTTATGGCCAACATGTTGACTTTAATATAATTTAGCTTTGTTAGTGACAATAATGGGACTAAATGCCCAGCTCACAGTCCATAAGGAAGATACTGACAGAGGCAAGTGGTTTTACACTGCGAGGTTCGTGACTGGTAAATCGTTTTCTGTTTACACAAACAATGGAACGCTGATGTGTACTTTGGCTAGTCAGATCATTTGTCTGTACTCCTACCACCTGCATTTGGGCAGAGCCTAAAGAGCTAGGCTCCAGGGGTCAAGCCGACTATGTAAGATGTGGTCACAGGAGATAGAGGAACGGTTGCAGGACTGCCTTGAGTCAGTGGACTGGGCTGTGATCAAGAGCTCATCTGAGGACATGAATGACTACATCAGGGTCATTACAGACTTCACTGAATCAGCCATGGATGAGTGTGTCCCAACGAAATCGTTCAGTAGCCTTGGATGAACAATGAAATCTGGAATCTGCTGAGAGCCAGATCAGAGGCATTCACATCTGGAGATCAAGAATGCTACAAGAGGTGCTGGTATGATCTCCGGAAAGCCATCTGACGGCCGATGTGGAATCAATGAGGGATGTTTGGCAGCTCTGGTAGGGCTTAAATGCTATGACCTCCTAAAAAGCTAAATCCTGTGACATAAGGGACAGCAGAGCTTTGCTTCCAGATGAGATCAATGCCGTCTATGCTCGCTTTGATCATTGGAACAGGGAGGAAGCATCGCGCACACACCCCCATGGCTCCCAGTGATCTTTTGGTATCAGTATTTGAAGATGACATGCGGCTGCCTTCAAGAGAGTGAATCCAAGGAAAGCATCTAGTCCAGACAGAGTGAGTACTGAACACCTGTGCTAAACAAATGGCTGGTGTACTCACAGATATTTTCAAACTCTCGCTCCGGCAGTGTGTGGTATCACTTGCTTCAAGCAGGCTTCAATTGCACCCATGCCCAAGAACAGTGTGGTAACCTGTCTTTATGAATATCGCCCAGAGGCATTTACATTCATAGTGATGAAGTGTTCTAAGAGGATGGTGCTGAAGCATATCAGCTCCTGTCTGAATGACAACTTGGATCCTCTACAATTCGCCTACCGAAGCAACAAGTCCATAGCAGATGCTACTTCATTGGGTCTTCATACAACCCTGGAACATCTGGACAGCAAATGTGCACACATCAGGATGCTCTTTATCAACTACAACTCAGCATCTAACACCATCATCCACTCAAATCTAATAATTAAACTCCAAAACCTGGGCCTCAATATCCCCTGTGCAATTGAATCCTCGATTTCCTCATTTGTAGACCCTAGTCAGTTCGGATTGGTAAAAACATCTCCTCCACAATCTCCATCAGCACAGGGGCATTCAGGGATGTGTACTTATCCCCCTACACTACTCACTTTACACCTATGACTGTGTGGTTAAGTACAGCTCCAACACCATACATGTTTGCTGATGACACCACTGTTGTGGGCCATATGGTGATGAATCAGCATACAGGAGGGAGATTGAAAATTTGGCTGAGTGGTGTAATAACAACAACCTCTCACTCAATGTGAATTAGACCAGGGAATTGATTGTAGACATCAGGTGAAGGAAACCAGAGGTCATTGAGCCAGTAATCATCAGAGGATCAGAGGTGGAGAGGGTCAGTAACTGTAAATACCTTGGTGTCACTATCTCAGAAGATCTGTGCTGGACCCATCAAAGAAATGTAATTGCAAAGAAAGTACGACAGTGCCTCTACTTCCTCAGGAGTCTGTGGAGATTTGGCATGTCATCAAAAATCTTGGCAAATTTCTATAGATGTTTGGTGGAAAATATGCTGAAGGGTTGCATTGCAGCCTAGAATGGGAACGCTAGTGCCTTTCAGCGGAAAATCCTACAAAAGGTACCAAGTACATCACGGGTAAAACCTTCTCAACCATTGAGCACATGTACATGAAACGTTGCAGTAGAAAAGCAGCATCTATCATCAGAGATCCTCACCACCCAGGCCGTGCTCTTTTCTCGCTGCTGCCATCAGGTAGAAGCCTCAGGACTCACACCACCAGGTTCAAGAACAGTTACTACCCCTCAATCATCAGGATCCTGAACTAATTTAAGCACTCTTTTATCTTGTTATTTCATGCTGTTATTTCTTGCTATTTATTTATTATCTGCATTTGCACAGTTTGTTTACAGTTCCTGATGTTTACAGTTTACAGATCCTGTTTACAGTTATTGCCAATAGATTTGCTAAGTATGCCACAGGAAAGGAATCTCAGAGTTGTATGTGGTGATGTGTATGTACTCTGATAATAAATTTTACTTTAAACTTTGGAATGATCTCCTGCAAGGGGAGCAATCAAGAATGTAAATTTAGGACAAGAAAAATCTGTTAAACCATGCTCAGCAAAATAAAACATGTCTTTTGGGCTTGCGATAAGCAGAGCTCTTCACCCTCTGTACTCGCTACACACTAAATTTGGATGGGGATCGGGAACAAAAAATCATGCAGCCCCTCCACTGTTTGCATCAAGGCCTGGTGTGGAGGCTCCAACGCAGGCAATATAAAGAGGCTGCAAAGGGTTATAGACTCATCCAGCACAAACTTCCCCACCGTCTAGGATATCTTCAGAGGACAGTTCCTCAGGAAGGCGGCATCCATCACTAAGGACACCCCCCGTCGGGGACATGCCCTTTTCTCAATACTACCATCAGGAAGAGGTTCAGAAGCCTGAAGACGCACGCGCAACATTTTAGGAACAGCTTCTTCCTCTCCACCTTCAGATTTCTGAATGGACAATGAGCCCATGAAAACTACCTCACTTTTCACACTACTTATGAATGATAACGTTTATCGATGAAAATAAAAAATTCTGATTCTGATTTTATTCTGGAAGTGACATAGAGCTGACACAAACACTGAGCCGTGTTAAAAAAAAATGAAGCGTCTGTCAAAGGACCTTCAACCTGAACCATCAACCCTGTTTCTCCTCCCACAGATGCAGCTTGATCTGCTGAGTAGTTTCAGCATTTTTAGCTCTGTTTACTTTATTCTGTGCTCACTATAAATGTTGCCTCTCCCCAGGAAAGCGTGCTCTTTGAGCTACTATACACACTCTGTGGCCACGTTACTATGGTACCCCCTGTACTTAATATAATTGGTTTGACGTGTTGTGCATTCAGAGATGCTCTTCTGCAGGGCACTACTGTAATGTTAGGTTATTTGAGTTACTTTCGCCTTCCTGTCAGCTTCAACCAGTCTACCTTTTTCCCTCTGAACTCTCTCATTTACAAGGTGCTTTCGCCCACAGAACTGCTACTCACTGAATTTTTTTCACCTGTTCTCTGTAAATTCTATAGTCTGTCATGTGTGATAATCCCAGAAGATCAGCATTTTCTGAGATACTCAAACCACCCCAGCTGGCACCAACAATCATTCCAGTCAATGTCACTTAGATCATACTTCTTTCCTGTACTGATGTTTGGTCTGAGCAGCAACCAAACCTCTTGACCATGTCTGCGTGCTTGTATGCATTGAGTTGCTGCCACATGATTGGCTGATTAGATATTTGCATTAACAAGCAGGTGTACCTAATAAAGAGGCCACTGAGTGTAATTCTCTGTCAGGATGGTGTGTGACTTGGAGGGGGAGCTTGTGCCCCCATGTGGTTGAAATCGTTGCTGTTCTTGGTAGTGGAGATGGCAGGTGTATGCATAGATACACTCAGCTGACAGGAAGGTGATGGCAAATTGCCACGCGTTACAATAGTGGTGCACAGTAGAGTGCCCCTGAACGCACAACACATCAAAGCGGATGGGCTACAGCAGCAGAAGACCATGAACATACACCCAGAGGTCACTTTATTAAGCACATCAGGTGCCTGATGAAGTGGCCACTGGATGTATATTAATGCTTGATAAATATTTCATTGATTATGAAGCATCTGGGACATCCTGAGATGCTTTTCTTGTAGAACCTGACCTTGATGATCAATAGGGTGCTTATTATTGCAAAACTGCGACAAAGAACAGCACTCTATTTCTCACCACTTCTCAGTACTGATCACACCAGCCTCGTTGGCTAGGGGAAGCCATTAAACAGTTCTGTTTATCACTATGATTATCTATGTTTTCAATTTCCAGTCCTGGAAAAGGAACAATGCATATTCAACAAAGGAAAGTGGGAGAAGTGAGCTGTGAATCATAGAAATCAAGTCCCTCACTTTATAAAAAGATATTGGAATGAAGTTGTCTGGTGCTGTGGAGCAGAGATTTTTTTTTTAGAAATATAGAAACTAATTTATTTTTGATACTTTGAATGTTCCACTATGACAGAAATTGTAGTTTATAATAAAAGCTGACACAGAGGATGGGTAAAATCTAGTTATATTTGAATCTGAGCTGATTGTCCTCACACTCCAGAGCAACACCCATTATGATGTTTATAATGGGCTTCTTTAGGGAGTATTGATGCCTCTTGCATTAAGTGCAGAACTTTAAAAATCTTACTGTGTCCATAATGAAGTGCAAGGGACTGCAAAAGAGAGGGTGGGGTAGGTGGAGAGAGGGAGGGAAAGGAAAAGAAATGGAAGAAAAAAGGGAAGTAATAAGGGAAAAAGAAAGGGAATGAGACAGAGAGAGAAAGGCCCGTTTTCTCAATGAAATTCAAAGGATCATATTTGCAAAATGGGCCTTTTTTTATTCAGGTGGATGTGAATATGACGTCATTAATGATAAGGAAGAGCAGCATTGACTGGATGAGTCATTCAAAGACCTGGCCTAATGACCCTGGCTTGAACTCAGAATCTCACTCTGGAGACTACTAATAAATTCAGTCAATCAAATAGGTTGGAGGATTAATTGGCCACTGTGTAAATGTGTGGTAGAATCCAGAGGAGAGGAACAGCTGATGGCACTGTGGGGTGAACAAAACAGATTAGGGTAGAATCAGAGTGCTTAATGGCTAATGGTGGCCAACTGACCTGTTTCCATGGTATCCAAAGAATAGCCACTCACCCCACTCTGGTAAAAGGAGAATGTCATGGACATCTATTCCACATCTTATCCAAAGAAGTTTTTAGAATACTGACATTTCGAGAAAGGTAATTAAGTACTCACTAGAGCCTTACCATCTAAAAACTGTGTTCATTCTAACAGTATGAGCAATGGAACCATTTGTTCCCACCCAGCATAACAACGTAGTCATTACTGATCACTGGAAGTGCAATTTAAAACTCACAATGAAGCAACGTTAAGCAACATACACAAAATGCTGGAGGAGCTCAACAGGTCAAGTAGCATCTATGGAGGGAAATAAACAGTTGGCGTTTTGGGCCGAGAGTCCTTATCAGGACTCATTAAAATGGTAATAACAGTAGGAACAGGAAAGGGTAAATGCTGACATATTGACAATAAGGTCAAGTGGTAAGAAAGTGTGTAAAACACTCAGGTTAAAAGAGGAATTGCAGTTTCTATTTTTTGAATAAGGAATTCTGGTTATCACTTACCATAGAGTCTGTATGGTAATCACCTTGTAATTGTAGAGGCCGGGGGAGATTCCAAACCCAAGTGTTCTCCTCTACCCAATAATGCATAAAAGGGACAAGAAACCAAAGGTATCTGGGTGAGGGTTTTGCTGACATTTCCAACAAACTACGAGAGGGCGCGAGGTTGTCTGCGTCATGTAGATGGGGGAAGAGTGCAGCACGAGGCATGGAAGTCTAAGGGCAAGGACACAGCAACGTCCACAGAAAGCTGCCGAACAGGTTGAGCCAGGACTGAGCGGCTGCCCCATCCCTCATGTGCCTATCGGGACTTGCTGTTTGTTCTGGGTTCAGGCCAACAGGACACATGGTTTGTTCTAGGCAGTGAAAATGCTCCATTTTACTGTTGTTCCACCCAAGTCCACCCCCAAGTGGTTCCTCTGGCATTAAAGTAAAACTTGGCCTGAACCCAGAAGGCAGAGCAAATCCTGAGGGGCGCATGAGAGACGGGGCTGCCACTCCG
Organism: Hypanus sabinus; assembly: GCF_030144855.1. Classification (NCBI taxonomy): domain Eukaryota; kingdom Metazoa; phylum Chordata; class Chondrichthyes; order Myliobatiformes; family Dasyatidae; genus Hypanus; species Hypanus sabinus. Next base: position 17,440,261 of record NC_082714.1, read on the forward strand.
TCCCAGCTCAGACGGTTCAGCAGCTTTCTCTGGACTTTGCTATGCCCCTGCACTCAGACTTCCGTGCCTCATGCCACACTCTCTCCTCATCTGCCCGACCTGGGTAACCTCACGTCCTGTGATCCTTTGTGCTTCCCGCCGGCTTTTCGGTGTATGGAATGCTGCCCTAATTACAGCTTCACGCAGTAGCACAAGCAAGAGATGTAAAGAGTCGACCCTATCTGAGCAAGACAGACAAAAATGCTGAAGGAACTCAGCAGGTCAGGCAGCATCTATGGAGAGGAATAAAAAGTCAATGTTAGGTCAGGAGATGAAGGGTCTCAGTCCAGAGCACCGGCTCTTTATTCCTTTCCATAGACGCTACCTGACCTACCGAATTCCTCCAGCATTTTGTGTGTGTTGCTGTGGATTTCCAATATCTGCAGAATCTCATGTGTTTTTGATCCTATCTGAGCCCAAGGACTTAACCTACAACCCACCCAACCCGTATCATCATCAGGTTTGGGTCAATGTGGTGGGGAGAGCATTCTGACTGGCTTCAGCACTGTCTGGCAGGGGAGGGCCGCTACTGCACAACATCGAAATAAGTTGCAGAAAATTGTAAAATTTGTCAGCTCCATCATGGGTACCAGCCCCCATAGTATCCAAGACATCATTAAAGATCCCCATCATCCAGGACATGCCCTTTCCACACTGTTAGCATCGGCAACAAAGTACAGAAGCCTGAAGGCACACAATCAGCAATTCAGGAACAGCTTCCTCCCCCGTCATCCGATTTCTGAATGGACATGGAACCCATGAACACTACCTCACTACAGTTTTATTTCTGCTTTTTAGCACTACTTGTTTTAACTTAACTATTTAATAGACATATATATTCTCTATGTAACTCTGATTTTTTCTCTATATTTATTTGTCACCTTGTACTGCTGCCACTAAGTTACAAATTTCACGAGATATACCGGTGACATTAAATCTGATTTTGATTCTGATTACACTATAATGGGTTTTCCCAGTTGTTCCTCTTATTTAAAAGCAGCTTCTCTCACTGTTCAATAATAATGAGGGAAGAAAAGGCAGTGGAGTCTGAACAATTTTTCCGTTTGAAAACCACACTTTGATCCTTGACAGATTTAACACTGAGCAATAACATATTTCTTCAGCAAGGATCAAAGTGATACTAGCCAGCACCCAAAAATAAACCATTTACTTCCTTCCCAACACTGAACAGGAAAAGACAATCAATTGTGGAATGACGGCTGTCATAAATAATATTAAAAATTAACCTCAAATCTCAGGAAAATTAGTAGCAAATTAATTAGTTTTTAAGCACTAAATAGTAATAGAGTACAAATATCTTTGAAGAAATAAAAAAATACTTTGATTTTAAAACATCTGATGGTGTAATTTATATTTTTCACCAGCAATTAAATTAATTCATGGCCTTTATCATTTTCCACGTAGTCTCCAGCAGTTCCGTAACCCTCAGATCATTGCCTTCCTCCAATATCCAGAATCTTGGCACCGGAATGCATGACAAAATTTGTGGGCTGTCCCCAGCACACCCTCAGGTGGTTAACGCAAAAGACAGATACAGTGCCTTGCAAATGACTATAACTCTATGAAGTCAAGAGTTCACCAAGCAACACCTCCCCGGCTTGCGCCAGGCTCCTGTAGTGAATTGCTGAGGTATTATTTAGCAAAGTCAGTGTTCATCATATAAAACTGGGTTACTTTGCACCACGGTATGTGATTAATGTGTTAAGCAAGGCAATGTGTTAAATTGTATTTGCACTACTTGCCCCTGTTAAGGACAATTATCTGACAACATTTATTTAATAGCACTGAACTTTCCTAGTACAAACAAAATTTTAAAAAAGGTACAAAAGTCTTCAAAATTGTCTTCTGCTTCTTTAACTACAAAAGGTCAAGTCCTACACATTGGGTACAAGTAAAAAGCCAAGAACAAAATGTAAATTATGATATGGAATAAAATCAAAGCTAGACTGCCAATAGAGGACCAAGACTCAGAGCAAGATGTGGATGATGTGAAGCAGTGGGAGCAGTTAGCTGGATTCCCATCAGAGCCTGCGAAGCTATGTTGATAATCCCAGATGATTTCTCTGCACTGCAAGATTAAAGAATTTGTCTTCCATAGCTTCCTGACGTCACTAGCACTTAATGTTTAAACCTCTCCCAGGAGGGACATGTCAATGTTTAAAGGGAAGAGGTTCAACTCTCATGAAAAACAATAAAGAAGATCGAAACTCTATCAGGTTGAACTGAAGGCAGTATTAAGTGGTCAGTGAGAACTAAGCCCATTATTTTCCTACCTTGGTGCACACAGGAGCTGATTTTAAACAGCTCTCTCGAATAGGTCACCCACCTGAAGGGAAATAGGATCTTTTCATTTTTAATGCAGTCTGGTGGCCTCAGTGACCGAACAAAAATCCACTCAAGCAAACAAGTGGGAACTCGTAATGAGTCTCTGACTGGGCCAGATGGAGTGACGCGAGTCATAGCGAGAAGTTTCACATCCTCATAAGAGATAGAAATAGGCACAGGGCTTTCATAGGGAAACTTGGATCAGATTCGGAGCAAAATCTTCTGTGGGTCCTCGATCTCCATTTGCAAATTTGGAGCAAGTACTACTGCAACCGTAGCCTCTGTCACCATTCACCAGGAACCTGAGGAGATTTGGGATGTCACCAAAGACTCTTACAAATATCTACAGATCTACAGTAGACCCTGGTATGGAGGCTCAAATGTTAAGAATTGCATGATGCTGCAGAGGGTTGTAGACTTCCAGCTCCATCTTGGGCACAAGCCTCCCCACCATCAAGAACTTTTTCAACAGGCAATGCCTCAAGAAGGTGGCATCTATCACAAAGGACTCACACCATCCAGGACACGTCCACTTCTCGTTACTACCATCGGGGAAAGGGTACAGGAGCCTAAAGACATAAGCTCAATGATTCCTCTCCACCATTAGGTTTTTGAATGATCCATGAAACCATGAGTATTGCCACTTAATTCCATTTTTTTTTACTATTTATTTATTTGTAATTTATAGTAATTCTATGTCTTTGTAGTGTACTCCTGTCGCAAAGCAACAAATTTCACATGCTTTAAGACAGTGATAATAAATTCTGATTCTGACAGGAAATCAGGGATAAAATTCAGGGTCTAATAAAGTGACCACTGAGCGTATGTTCATGGTCTTCAGCTGCTGTAGCCCGTCCACTTCAAAGTTCGATGTGTTTGTGCATTCAGAGATGTTCTTCTGCCACCACTGTGGTAACACGTAGTTAATTGAGTTACTCTCACCTTCCTGTCAGCTTGAATCAGTCTGGCCATTCACCTCTGACGTCTCTCATTTTCACCCTCAGAACCCCCATTCACTGGATTTTTTTCTTGCATCATTCTCTGTAAACTTTGGGGACTGTTGTGTGTGAGGTGATCAGCAGTTTCTGACATATTCAAACCCCCCTGCCTGGCACCAGCGATCATTCCATGGTCAAAGTCACTTAGATCACACTTCTTCCCCATTCTGATGTTTGCATTAGATGAACAATAACTGAACCTCTTGACCATGTCTGCATGCTTTTATCCATTGAGTAGATATTTGCATTATTGAGCAGATGTACGGATGTACCTAATAAAGTGGCCACTGAGTGTAATGCCATTAACTAAATTTAAAAAAATGAAATAGCTAATTACAGGAGTATTTTACTCTTTGTAAAGCATGCTTCTGAATCACATGGAAACATTTATTTATTTGATTGCAAGAATTAACCCTGCGCCCACCATAATTACAATGAAGTTTCCCTGCTTCACACAGCCTATCTGGGTCTTTCCAATGGCTGATACGTTTTACAACAAAGAGTTAGCAGGTTAATTGGCCCAGGTGTGGATGAGTGGTAGGATATGAAGGGAGTTGACGAGATTAAAAACGAGATTTGCACAGGATTAGTGTGAGCAAATATTTGATGGTCAGCACAGGTTCGGTGAGCTACAAGGCACGTTTCCATCTGCAGCACTCCAAGAGCTGAACGCCACAGCTGTATGTAACATGCAGCCCACAGGACCCTGCTGTTTGCTTATTTTGCAAAGGTCTTGAAAGAAAAACTGAGCCAGTCTTTCAATTCCCTACGGCACTGGGATTCATGAAGCTGGAGGACGTTGTGGAATTTCAACGAGGAGGCGACAATGCAGTGAGTTCCGCAGGCATTGTCCTTAACTGACCGCCTTCTAAAATGAACAAAGTGAAGCACACAAAGTGCTGGGGCAGCTCGGCGGTGCAAACAGCATCTATGGTGGGAAATAAACAGTCAACATTTTGAGCCCAGACTGTCCCCCCCAGCATTTTGTATGTGGGTGTGTGTGTTGCTCAAGATTTCCAGCACCTGCAGAATCTCATGTGAACCCGTACAATGTGTCAGCTTATAGTGAATGGCCAAGCCTCCTTTATTCCTTTTTTTTTTCATTTTGTCAGTCATCTCCATTTAACTCAAATTGATTCTGTGTTCTCACGGGCGTCACTGCTTGGGATAACTCAGTGGGCAGATCAGCCCATTCCCCCGTGTCAAATCATTATTCTGCATTGTTGCTGTTTTACATTGTTCTGCCTCAATGCACCGTGTAATGATCTGATGTGTACAAACAGTATGCAAGACAAGCTTTTCAATGTTCCTGTACTGTATCTGGAGATTTGTTTCAGAACGTCACCAAATTTTCTAGCAAATTTCTACATGGAGGGCATTCTAACTGGTTGCATCACTGTCTGGTATTGGAGGGGCCACTGCACAGGATCAGAAAAAAACCTGCATAAAGTTCAAACTCAGCCAACTCCATGAGGAAATCTGCAGATGCTGGAAATTCAAGCAACACACACAAAATGCTGGTGGAACGCAGCAGGCCAGGCAGCATCTATAGGAAGAAGTACAGTTGATGTTTCAGTCCTGGCGAAGGGTCCCAGCCCAAAAGGTCAACTGTACTTCTTCCTATCGATGCTGCCTGGCCTGCTGCGTTCCACCAGCATTTTGTGTGTGTTCCATTATGGGCACTAGCCTCCACAGCATTGAAGTCATCTTCAAAAGGTGATCTCTCAAAAAGACTCCATCCACCATTAAGGACCCCACCCAGGACACACCATTTTCTCATTGCTACCATCGGGAAGGATGTACAGGATGTATAAGACACACAATGTTTCAGGAACAGCTTCTTTCCCCTCAGCCATCAGATTTCTGAACAGACCTATGAATAATTTATATATACAGTGCATTTCAAATAACTCTCTTGAACATTTGTCCCTCCCCATTGGTCTCCCTCCTGGCACTTATCCTTGTAAGCGGAACAAGTGCTACACCCCCTCCTTCGATACCAATCAGGACCCCAAACAGTCCTTTCAGGTGAGATGTCACTTCACCTGTGAGTCTGTTGGGGTCAGCTACTGTATCCTGTGCTCCCGATATGGCATCCTGTATATCAGTGAGATCTGACGTAGATCGAGACTGCTTCGCTGAGCACCTCCACTCTGTCCGTCACAAAAAGCAGGATCTCCTAGTGGCCATCCATTTTAATTCTACTTCCCATTCTCCACTTCCTTGCCAGCCCTGATGAAGGATCTCGGCCTGAAACGTCGACTATTTACTCCTTCCCATTAATACTGCCTGGCCTGTTGAGTTCCTCCAGCAATTTTCGTGCGATGCTTTAGATTTCCGGCAACTGCAGATTTTCTGGAGTTTATCAGACTACCATTTAAATGAGTAACAAATTATGTATTTAAATGAAATACAGAATAAATTAAAACACTACCAATAACATTACAGTATTATAAAACTGTGTATTAGTTCCTAAGAGTTATCAACAGAGGTTTTTGAGTGGACTCCCATTGTCTGAGAAGCCTTTGCCCCATTTGCCAGTTTTTATACCTTACCTGGACAAATGGACCCTCTTCTCAGTGAACTGGCCTTTTCCATGAACGGGATCTTCATGGGGTTCATTCTTAACCACTTCCACACCTTCCCCCTTGTCGCTCTGTTCGTGGCTGTGCTTGCTGATGGTGTACAGCTGTCCTATCCTGTACTGTGATCAGAAAAGAAAAACGACAGAATTAGCTTCAAACAATCCGATCCTTTCCCGATTTGGAGGGCTGGAAGCATATTCGCCCCATTCATAGCACAGTGCAGGCCCATGACGTGGTGCCAAGCTAGACTCAGTAGCCACTTCATTAAGTACACCTGTACACCTGCTTGTTAATGCAAATATCTAATCAGCCAATCATGTGGTAGCAACTCAGTGACCACTTAATGAGAGACACCTATACACCTACTCATTTATGCAAATATCTAATCAGCCAATCATGTGGCAGCAACTCAAATCATAAAGGCACACTGACATGGTCAAGAGGTTCAGTTGTTGCTCAGACCAAATACCAGAATGGGGAGGAAATGTGACCTAACTGACTTTGACCATGGAATGATTGTTGGTGCCAGATGGGGTGGTTTGAGTATCTCAGAAGCTACTGATCTCCTGGGAATTTCATGCATGACAGTCTCTAGAGTTTACAGAGAATCTTGCAAAAGCAAAAATCATCCAGTGAGAGGCAGGTCTGAGGGTGAAAACACCTTGTTAATGAGGGAAGGCCAGAGGATAGAATGGCCAAACTGGTTCAAACTGACAGGAAGGTGACAGTAACTCAATTAACCACACATTACAACAGTGGTGTGCAGAAAAGCATCTCTGAACACACAACACATTGAACCTTGAACTGGATGAGCTACAGCAGCAAAAGACCATGAGCGTAGACTCAGTGGCCACTTTATTAAGCAGAGGAGGTAATTAACTTACCCCACGATCAATCTAACCACCTAACTTAAAACTTTCCAATTTTCAATCCAGTGAAAGGATGTGGTTAAACTTTTATTAACCAGAATCCAAGATGGCATCGGAAAGTGGTGACTCTTGGCAAGCAGCTCTGAAAGGAATCATCAGATATTCCTGTTTCGGACTACTACAGCTGAAATCCACAGTCACAGCCATGGGTTCATCGTTTTTAAAGGGAAAACAGACAACACTTTTCTAAAGGCCAACGCAACAGCAAAGGGTCAGATGACTGGCATCACTGTAAGGTTCTGCAGTCCTGTTACATAAGGCAATCATCCTGCAAATGTTAAAGAATTTAAAGATTGGAAGGATCATTGGCGCCCTGGGAGTTCAATGCCGTGAGAATGACACAAAAATATATATTGCTCTTGATTTTCACAGTGACAGGATACCCCAATGTGTGCTCCTACCAACAGAGTTCTTCCAAGGTGAAGGTGCATTTGTAGTAACTGCAGTAGCTGGTTGGCAAGAAGCAAGTTCAAAGTAAATTTATTATTTAAGTATGTATATGTATACTACCTTGAGATTCGTTTTATTGCAGGCATTCACAGAACAAAGAAATACAACAGAATCGATGTGAAGTTACACACAAAGACTGACAAAAAGCCAATGCAAGTTCCTGTAAATTGCTTCAGCAAAAATGCTGTAGTGGATAATTTAATTCAAAGGTCATTAATAGTGACAACTTCTAGTACCATGGAAAGCTTATGAATCAGCAAAAAGTAAAATATCTATAACTCTATAATTAAAGGTTAAGAGAGTGTGCAAGTGGAAGAGGGAGAGACAGATAGAGATAGAAAGATAGAGAGAGCGAGACAAAGACAGGGAGGCGAGAAAGAAAGAGAGGTGGAGACAGAGGCAAGAAAAAGAGAAAGGTGAGAGAGAGAGAAATGAAGGAATAAGCGACAACAAAAGAGCAATTAAACCTGGATTTCTGTTGATTCCTTCACAAATTCAGGACATGTGAAATGTACTGCAGACAATGAAGTGTTCTTGTTGATCCATGGCTGTTTAAAGTGCTCAAAGTTTTTGAAGTACAAGTGACCAATGGACACAAATACAATCACTAGGGAATAGGAGAGTCCTTGGGTAAAAAGGGATGAACTAAGTAAAGTACCTCAGTGGTGGAATTGGATGGCTTGGGTTCCTTCATCTTCTGGGAGATATATTTGGCCTCAAAGTAAATATCATCACTTTATTCCCCCAACCCTTCCTGTGGTTCCCACTTCAGCCACTTGAGCAAATATACGCCCAGGGTAATCTTCCAGTACAGGAGGAGCACTGAGCTGCCAGCAGTGATTGATCATTTATGATTGGTGTCAGATGAGACCAAGGCTCTGCTATTCTTTTGCATGGTCTTTAATACAGAGGGATTATGAATGAAGAGCATCTCAGCTCTAGGTCTCTACTTGACAGAGTTCAGAAGAGTGAGGAGGGGGGAAATCATTAAAAGCCACTGAATATTGAAAGGCCTGGAAAGAGTGGACATGCTTCCATTAATAGGAGAGTCTAGGATCCAAGGACACAGCCTCAGAATAAAGCGATGTTGTTTTATAACTGAGATGGGGAGGATTTTCTTCAGCCAGAGGGTGGCAAATCTGTGGAGTTCATTGACACAGGGGAGCTGTGGAGGTTAGGCCACTGGGTATATTTAAGGCAGAGATCGATAGGTTCTTGATTGGTAAGAGTGTTTGTGGTTATGGGAAAAAGGCGTTGAAGAAAAAAATGTCAGCCATGATTAAATGATTGTTCATCAGGAGCGCTGTATACCCAGGGCCCTCAGTATTATTAAGGATCCCATCCATCCATCCATCCATCCAGCATCCTCTTTGACTTTCTACCATCAGGCAGAAGACTACAATCGATAAAGCAAAAACAGCCAAGATGAGAAACAGTTTCTTCCCCCAGCCCATTAGGCTTCTGAACTCCCGGCTGCATTGTGTTCGAAGTGCCACTGGTTTATCTGTTCCGTACCTTACAAAATTTAATATTAACGCACTTTGGTTCATTATTTATGTGTGCTTCATCTGTAGATTTCATCCTTACCTTCATAAATTATTGTGTATTATCTGTACTATTGTGCTTTACACCCTGGTTCCAAGAAACTTGTCTTATACGATTATATATGTTATATACATGCATATAGTTATGTGACAATAATCTTGACTTGACTTGAAATGGTGGAGGAAACTCATTCAATGGTGGAGGTCTCATTCTGTTCCTATATTTCATGGTTTTATGGTCTTAAATACCACAACTTCATAAAACAGGATAGCAAACCGTGGAGATCATTGAAAAGGATGATAACCTAATCATTATCACCTTGTGGGAGTTTACTAGGTGCAAATTAGTTGCCACAGTAACCGTGACAACCCTTCTGAGTGGCTGTAGAGTACACTGGGTTGTGAAAGGCAAGTCTTTACCTTTCGACTGAATTTAACAGGGCAATTGGAATTGTTCCTTCTCTCTCCATGTTGTGCTCAGTCTTTGTGAGTCTCGGGGAGCAGCCTGTACTTTCAGCAGTGTGTTTCAAAGCAGAGATCTGAGCAGTATTCTGTAATCCCACCCCATCAATATTCCACACACACCATCTATCTTCACAACCAGGGTCTAATTCCCCTTGCCCTGCTGCGTGAGGTTTAACAGATGAGCTCTCTCCTCATTGGGCTCCTAAAATAGCTGGAGCCAGGCAGCCACGTCACGCTGATGTCAAAGAGGTAGCTAAAAATAGACACCTGCTTTGTTGCGGCTAATGATTTGGTTGCAAATGAGAAAACTGCTCAACCTTCACTGCTGTTCAAGCAAACTCTTCAGGGGAAAAAGTGCACAGATCACCAATAAATCTTTCTGTGTGAGGGAAGAAAGGATCAATTTCTTCGCCATTTGCTTAGCTGTCACATTTGAAAGGGCAGCAGCATGTCACAGACAGCGCAATGGCAGCTTATAGGTTCTCCAAATTGCCAGGCATACAAATAGTGATTGTACAGTGAATCTTAAAATTGTAGAACACCGCACTAGGTCCTTCACTATAATATCATGACACAATAACCTCATGCCCAAGCTCAACGTGAGACTGGTACCTCTGTGGTAAATTCTGCTCTACAGATGGTAGAGCCACGGTCTCACAGCCCCAGAGACCTGGATTCAATCCTGGTGTCCGGTGCTTTCTGTGTGGAGTTTGCATGTTTCGTACAGATTTCTCCCAGTTTTATCCCACCTCCCAAAGACATGCAAGTTGGCTACTGTAAATTGCACTTAGTGTGTGGGTGAGGGATAAAACCTGGACCGGAGTTATGGAGAATGTGGAGGAGAATTAAACCTGGTATTAATGCAGGGTTAGTATAGGTAGGCGTTCGATGGTTCATGGTTGGCCCAGACTTAGTAGGCTGAACGGTCTGTTACTATTCTGTGTATTTGCACGACTCTGATCTGCCAAGCTTTGAATAATTTTGCCAAAGGGTGTAAGGATACAAGGAACAGAAGCAAGTGTAAATCATAAGGTCACTTTCTCTCAAGTCCAATATACGAAGGTTGGGCACCAAGCAGACCAGTACATCAGAAAACCAATGGCAAAAGAGTGGGGACAGGGTTTTTGGAATCAGGAGATTTAGCAGTAAGAGCACAGGGTTGCACACACCCAACAGCTAGATGCTGTTTTGTAACTACCTTCAAATTCCTAGCTTGTCCTCAATGTACTTATGTTTTAAAATTATCTGTATGGGCACCGTGCAAAACAATGATAGGAGTTATGGTCAGGAAAGCACACCAGTGCCTCTATTCTCTCAGAAGGCTAAGCAAATTCGGCATGTCCTTGTGAATCTGCACCTGTTTCTATACATGCACTGTTCTACCTGAATGATTCACAGCGTGGTATAGCAACTGCATTAGGGACATTTAAGAGACTCATGGATGAATAAAATGCAGGGTTAACTGGGAATGAAGCATTAGATTGATTTTGGAGAAGGTTAAAAGATAGGCACAATATCATGGGCCAAAGGGACTGTATTGCACTGTAATGTTCACACCTAGGAACTTGAAGGTCATTACAAGACAACTTCTTGCAGTTGGCTGTGTGCAGCCCTGTGCTCTTACCACCAGATCTCCTATAATGCTGTATTATTTAAACAATTCTTTGCTTCAATTCAAATTAAGAAAGTGTCCAAAGCTCCTTTTTAAAATAAACAAAATTATTTTTGAGGTCAGTTTTATTTTTTACATGTAAAACGAAAGTTCGGAACATACAGTGAAGTGTGACGTTTCGGGTCAAGGAAAAGGCACAGTCTGAGGACTCTGCCGGGTGGGGGCAGCTAACAAGTGTCACACTTCCAGCTCCAACATATAATTTACTCACCGTAATCCATGCAGTACTGTGTAGAAGTCTAAGGCACATTCTGTGTATATAGTCAGGGTACCAAAGACTTTTGCACAGTACTCCAGTAATTTTATGTATTGCCCTGTACTGCTGCCACAGGAAGAAAACAAATTTCATGACATATGTGAGTGATGATAAACCTGATTCTGATATCGGTTTCCATTGTCGACTGAGAGTGGGAAGGGGGCAGGGAGAGGGGAATTATGGTTGGGAAAAGGAGAAGGGAGAGGGGAGGGAGTGGGAAGCACCTGAGAGACATTCTGTAACGATCAATAAACCAATTGTTTGGAATCAAATGAGCTTGCCTGCTGTCTTAGGCCTGGATGTGTTGTCACCCTTCTCCTTCTCTGCCATTTTTCCATTGCCCCCCCCCCCCCCCATGGCGTTCCACCTCACCATTCCCAGCGTCCTTTGCTCCTATCAGATTTCCAAATTCGCTCTCTGCTACATATTGACTAATACAGTACTATGCAAGAGTCTTGGGTGCCCTAGCTAAATATATGTGCCTAACACATCTACACAGAACTGTATGTGTTTTGAATATGGAGGAAACCAGAACACCCGGAGCAAACCCATGTGGTCACGGGGAAAACAGGCAAACTTCTTACAGACAACGGCAGGAATTGAACCTTGATTGTAATCACTGGCGCCGAATGCAAATTGCAAGCATTCAAGGAGCTTATTATTAAACTGTATCTTACATGTTTCAACATGTGATTGTCATATATGTGCATTCAAGCTGCTAAAAATTCTCCACAGAATAAACTTCCATCCTTAAAATAATCCATTTTGCGCGGAAAAGCAAACGTTATTCTAAAAGTCACAGTTTTATTTTTGTATGGTTCCAATACTCCCTTTGTTTATTCTTCTGAAATGCACCGATGGGCATCACTCACACTTACACGTTGAAAGGCTATGAGTTCAAATGCCATTCGAGGGTCCTGAGGGAGGTCTGATACTGATGGAGGAGTGCACTGGAGGATGGGCTGCCGACTTCACCTCTCAGCTGAATATATTAGATCTCCACAAAGTAGGGCAGAGACATATCACTACTACACACACAAAATGCTGGTGGAACCCAGCAGGCCAGGCAGCATCTATGGGGAGAAGCGCTGTTGACATTTCGGGCCGAGACCCTTTGTCAGGACTAGATGAAGGGTCCCGGCCCGAAACGTCGACAGCGCTTCTCCCCATAGATGCTGCCTGGCCTGCTGGGTTCCACCAGCATTTTGTGTGTGTTGCTTGAATTTCCAGCATCTGCAGATTTCCTCATGTTTGCCTTTCAATATCACTATTATTTTGCCTTCATTCATGACTCCATTAGATTGAAAGAAAATTATTTTGTCATTATCGCTGTGTTACCAGTGGGATGCTCGTATACATCACGTAACTGCTGTACACTTTGGACCTAATGAAGAGGGCATTCACTGTGTGTTTGTGATCTTCTGCTACTGTAGCCCATCCACTTCAAAGTTCAACGAGTTGCGTGTTCGGAGATAATCTTCTGTGCGCCACTATTGTAATGCATAGTTATTTGAGTTACTGTTGTTTTCCTGTCAGCTTGAGGCTATTCTCCTCTGACCTCTCTCATTAACAAGGTATTTTTGCCCACAGAACTGTTACTCACTGGATGTTTTGTTGTTTTTCACACCATTTTCTGTAAACTTTATTGTGCATGAAAATCCCAGGAGATCAGCAGTTTCTGAGATACTCAAACCAACCCATCTGGCACCATCAATCAGTCCTGATCACTTTAGATCACATCTCTTCCCCATTCTGATGTTTGGTTTGACCAACAACTGAACCTCTTGACCACATCTGCATGCTCTTATGCAGTGAGTTGCTGTCACATGATTGGCTGATTGGATATTTGCATTAATGAGTGTTAGAAATGCTCAGTAGGTCAGGTAGCACCTGCAGCAGGAGAAACAGTTAACAAAATACTCTTAATTCAAAATGTTAGTTGCAAACACAAGAGATGTTGCTGATGCTGGAAATCCACACACAAAATGTTGGAGAAACTCAGCAGGTCAGGCAGCATCTATGGAGGAGAATAAAACAGTTGATGTTTCAGGGGAATTCCCTCCATAGATTCTTCCTGATCTGCTGTATTCCTCCAGCAATTTTTGTGTGTTGCCCAGGTACTGGTTGTGCATGTTTTTCTTCTGACTGTATGGATTTCCTCTAGGGGCTTTAGTGTCCTCCCACTTTGGAAGCAGCTTGAGCAGCCTGCTATCAATCCCAAAATGTGCAATCAAGTGTCCTGATGTCAGCAGAGTGGCTTTCTAAAGTGGATAAAACAACCTCCTGCCAGATTGAGTTATTACCTTGACTAAGATGGTTCACTGACAATCACAGCATGGAGCTGCCTGATCCAATTTACATCGAATCAGACAAAAGTATGAATAATGTAAGTGGTTAAGTTGTCAGCATGTGCCTGACACTGTGAATAGTGGATGGAAGTGTCCAACCAAACTTTAGATTACAGTAGTGCAGTGGTTAGCATAATACTTTACAGCACCAGCGATCGCAATGGGGGCGACATGGTAGTGTAGTAGTACCAGCGAGCGGGGTTCAATTCCCACCGTTGTCTGTAAGGAGTTTGTACATTCTTCTTGTGAATGCATGGGCTTCTTCCAGATGCTCTAGTTTCCTCCCATAGACCTAACAGTTGGTAGGTTAATTGGTCGTTGTAATTGTCCTCTGATTAGGCTAAGGTTAAATAAGTCAGTTGCTGGGCGGCGTAACTTGAAGGGCCAGAATGGCCTGTTCTGCACTGTATATCTCAATAAATAAATGAATAAAAGATTGTGGGAACGAATTTAACAGTGGTGCAAAAAGTATTGCGATACTTGCTCTCATAGTGGAGCTAATCTTACGTACATATATACGACCATACTCAAACAGTCACTTGTACATTGTGTTTTATAGTAATACGTAGTACATATAATCTAAATGTAAAATATATCATAGATTCTTATTTATTTTTATTTTTTATTTAGTGCTACAGCATGGAATAGGCACTGTTCCGGTCGTTCGACCTGCACTGACGCTGGCAACCCTCAATTTAGCCCTAGCCCAATCACGGGACAATTTACTATGACCCCAAAACCTACTCACCAGCACATCTTTGGACTGTGGGAGCAGACCAGAGCACCGGGAGGAGATCCAGGCATTTCCCGGGGAGGACGTACAAGCTCCTTAGATAGGATGTCAGGGCTGAACTCTGAACTCTGCCGCACCGAGCTGCAATAGCATCGCGCTAACCACTACACTACCGTGGTGTCCGACGGTGTACCGCATCCCGAGCAACAATGATTTTGCTCTGTTTTACATTCATGTACTGAAGAATGACAGTAGACAGTTGTTAATCTTGAGGAGGGCGGGTTAGAGTTTAGGGAATGGCCTGTAAGGTGGCCTTATGAGACCTCACACCCACCCAGCTGCACAATACCCTCACATTCAGCTCCTGTTCAATTTCTTGGTCTTTCTCCTTTCGCTATTCAGCAATGAAAAGTTCTAGTAAAACATAATTTAACAGATGACCGGTCATTGCTTTTATTGCAATGGATATCATAATACTACCTTACTTACACAACAATGACTTCCTTTGGAAGTTTTTAATTATTATGTAAGGTGCTTAGTGATTCTCCGGAGAGGCATAACGATATGAGCACAATAGAACAGAATAAACATTGTGACAATGTTATAATCATTAATCAAGTTTGATGACCATGCAGCAACAAGGAAACAGCATTAATATTAGGCACTTTGAACAGAGATGAGAGGAATTTCTTTAGCCAGAGGGTGGAGAATCTGGAATTCACTGCCACAGACGGCTGCGGAGGCCAAGTCTTTGGCCATATTTGAAATGGAGGATGATAGGTTTTTGACTAGTAAGGATGTCAAAAGTTATGGTGAGAAGACAAGGGAATAAGGTTGAGTGGGACAATAAATAAGCTATGATGGGATGGCAGCACACTCAATGGACAGAATGGCCTAATTTGCTCCTATGTCCTATGATGTTATGGTTTTAATTTTAGTGCAACTATTGTCCAATCTCTGCAGTTTTTTTTTTAAAAAGAGAAGTCACCGTTTTTATTGGGAGAAGATAATGTGGCTTCTGTTCCTTCCACTGGTTTCTGGCTAAATTGACTATACTAGCTGGACAATCCACTGCTAGATGCGAATCTTATAACTTGTGGATCTGTTACCCTAAGGAAAGCTGGCACTTATATAACCACACTCACATCTGCAAATGACCTGAGCAAAACATCTCCTTCCCATTGGCCTCAACCAAGAGAGGCATCTTATTACCAATATTGGACAAGCTTATGCCAATTGCTAAGCTTGGCAAGACCTTCCTTCAACCTCCCTTGATCTAATCTATGCATAATTACGTTGCAGCTTTATAGTTCACATTTGGAATATGAATGTACGGCAACAAGTGTAACGGTTAGTGTGACACTGTACAGTGTCAGCTGTAAGACTGGGGTTCAACTCCCACCACTGTTCTTGCAGTGAATGCATGGGAGCTCTAGTTTCCTCTCATATAAAGGTGTACAATTTAAGATTAGTAATTTGTAGGCATGCTACGTTGGCACTGGGAGTGGGGTGATACTCGCAAGCTTCCCCTAGTCCATCCTCAATGCAAACAACGCATTTCACTGTATGTTTTGATGTACATGTGACAAGCCAATCCCCTGCATTAAAAAAGTCCCATTAGGTTCTTGTGCCTTTTGCTGTGGGATTGTTACACATTACAATTCAAGGTTTGATGAAGGAAGGCATCAGAGCCAAATTGTGCACAAGATTGCACACAAGAGATTAATGACCAAGTCAATGGTATTCAGTCAGGTGTGTTGGACAGAGAGAACTCTCGCACCGGGAAATCTTTCACCACCTAGCAACAATCAGCAGGAAGCACATGGATACAATCCTTTAATTCAAGGGTTTATATTTAGCTCCCCTAACCACTATCTTCCCTGAAAAATGATTGCTAGCAAAAGATGACTTCAAGATTGTGAGGCATACTTATTGAATGGTATGTGATTCAAATTTATTTTTTATAAAACACCTGACAATTTCACGACAGAAGATACAAGGTTCTGAAGGAACTTTAATGAAATATTTCTGACAACGAGTCCTGATGATGGCTCACAGCCCCGAAATGTCGACAGTTCATTCCTCTCTATAGATGCTGCCTGACCTGCTGATCTCCTCCATTTCTTTGTGCGTGTTCTTCAAGATTTCCAACACCTGTGGAACCCCTCGTGTTAATGAGATATTTCTTCTGCTTCGGGGCATGTAGAAGTTCACAGCACAATACCAAGGTAGGAACCAACCCAGTTAATTCTGAGATAGAAGGAATTTCTTCACTCTGCCCAGAGGTCTAAATTATCATGTGCATCCAAAATTGAGTTAGATTTTGGACTTCAGAAGAATAAGGGCAAGAAAATGAAAATAAAGTCAAGATCACAACCTTAATAATCCTACTGAATGATGTTGCAGATTCACAGGGTCTTTTGGTCTATTCCTGCTTCTATTTCTCAAGTTCCTATTCTTTGATATGAAGAAGAAATATAGGTTTAATGTATGCTCCAACAAGATTCTCAAATTTCTTTGCATTTGTCCTTGTAGAATCCAGAATTTTATATTGGCAGGCTCTTTAAGAGAACAATCATTTTGAGCCAGGCAAGGCTTTGTAAAGATGCTTTTCCAAGCACTACATAATAAATTCTAATTCCCCTCTTTGGAAGCAAAGGATTTCAGCAATATTTTTCATTCATTAAGGATTAAACTAAACAAAAAAGGCAATCCACTACTTGGAGCACTTCCGACATTAAACCTCGCCTCCTCTGAGAATGGTCAATAAGCTAATATTAGCTTGCACTTCTCTGCTGATTCCAGGGAAAGGCATCAATGCACACACCTCCCAAGAAACACCGATCAATTATTAAAATCAATAGAAAAAATTCAGAGGCAATTCATCAAAGGTGGCCTTTTCAACTCGATGTGAAGTCAGAAAGGTGCGAAATGACTGTTATAATTTTCCTCCGCTTGATGAATCCAGATGAAAACATAGAAATAGGACATAGATTTTTATTCAATTGTTACTTAAGTACTATGCACAGGAGGAGACCATTTGGCCCACTGGGCCTACACAGAGAAATTACGTTCCCTCTCCTTTTTTCTCATTGAATTCAGGAGGGAGGATGGTACATATGCTCCTGTCTACATCAATGCTGTGGAGATTAAGACAGTTGAGAGCTTCACGTTTCTAGATGTGACTATTACCAAAAGACTCTCTTGATAAAACCGCGTTGATACCATGACTGAGAAAACTCACCAATGCCTCTATTTAAAGTGGAAGTTGATAGGTTCTTGATTAGTAAGGGCATCAAAAGTTATGGAGAGAAAACAGGAGAATGAAGTTGAAAGGATAAAGGATGGAATGATTGAGCAGATGCGATGGGTTGATTGGCACAATTCTGCTGCCTCAAATGTGAGACTGCTCTTATCCCTCTCCGCACCTTCTGGTGCATCAGGCAGCAACCTTGTCACTTTGTTAGCATTTTTGTCTTTTTTTTATGAGGCTGAGTTGCTAGCCCAACGGTCAACCTAGCACACAGATGGAAGGCGTGCAAGGATTTGAACCCAGGACCAGAAGTCTAGAAGTCTGGTGCAGATGCCACTATTCCACCAGCCAGATAGATGAGATTGAGCTAAGTGAATCCACCTCAAATCCTTCCATTCTCTCAATGGCCTTCAGTGCTGCTCAAACGACCACCTTCCCCACGGCCTATTCATGATCAATCTCTACAGATTTTGTCTCATACTCACCAACGGTCTGCTTTACTATCACATATTCAGCACAGATGGAATGAGAATTTGTTTATTACTGTCACATGTACTGAGACACAGTGAAAAACCTGTCCTGCACTTTGTTCATACAGATCAGAATGGATTGAGATAGAACAACAAGTGCAGAATAAAGTGTAACAGCTGCAGAAAAAGTACACTGTAGGTAAACAACAAGGTGACAGAGCATAAGATAGATTGAGAGGTGAAGAATCGAACTTATCAGACTTGGGAACTAGCTCATTACAGAAAGGTAGAAGCTGACCTTCAGCATGGTGGGACATGCTTTCAGCTTTTTGTGTCTTCGACCTGATGAAAGAGGGTATGCTCAAGGTGGGTGGGGTCTTTCATTACAATGAATGGTTTACCAATGCCTTGAGGAGTGTGAACAGAGTCCATAGAGAGGATGCTACATTTCATGATGTGCTGAGCAGTCTCTACACCTCTCAAAGTTCAAAGTACATTTATTATCAAAGAATATAAACTATATGTGATTAATCTTCTTGCAGGCAACAACAAAACACAGAAACACAATGGAACCCTTTAAAAAGCCACACAACATACGCCCTATGTGCAAAAAAGTATGAACAAATTGTGCAAATGCTTTAAGCACTACATACAGAAGATGAACCCAAAAGTGAGTTCACGGCCAAGGAGCTGGTTCAGCATCGCAGTCACTCAGGAGCCCGATGACTGCAGGCCACGGTGCAAAGGCAAGTCCTGATTGTTGCAGGCCACCGCTGCAGAGTCAGTTCAGCACTGAGGTGAGTAAACTGCCCTGAGCAGTGAGAAGAACAACACTTCAGCCTTTGCCCTTGGCCGTGATGCCTTTATCTTTTTAATCTGGCTCGGTGTTTTGGTTTGTTTGTTGCTCTCAGGCCTGGGCCCTGCTGCTTTGATCTGGCCCCAAGTCCACCCCAACAATGGTCAAACATTGGTTAATTTTTCACCTGAGCCCACACCCAGCTACTTCGATCCAGTTCCACAGTTTCTTGTGAGCAAATACAGTACAATTAACATACCAAGCTGTGATGCATTCAGAGAGGGTGTTTCCTGCAGCTTATCAATAAAAATTAGTAAGGATCAACAGGGACAACCAGAATTTCAAAAGCCTTCTGAGAAAGTACAGATGTTGGTGAACTTTCTTGGCTGTGATGTCTACATGGACAGTCCAGGACAAGCTATTGGTGATGTTCACTCCTAGGAACTTTCAACCTCAACTCAACTTCCTCTTCCTGAAGTCAATGGCCAACTGTTTTACAAGACTCAGACCAACTTTCAGTTATTCAGCTATGATCAACTTATAAGCAAGGCTGACACATGACACCTTACCTTCTCTTTTGCAAGCCACTGCAGCACTCTTTCAGTTTTAGACTTTACTGCTCAAAGCTCTTTGAAACATAGTGGCAAAATTCCCTCTTTTTTTTAAACACTGCGTAGACCAACCATTGCTCCAAACAGGACTTTTTTTCCCACAGCCTGAAAACTGTGTAACAGTTTAAATCAGGGGTGGGCAAACTTTTTGACTTGAGGGCCACAAAGGGTTCTAAAATTTGACAGGGGGGCCGGACCAGGAGCAGATGGACGGAGTGTTTTGGTAATACACCTCATAAGAGAAAATAAAATATCATGGGATATGTAGAAAACATGTGCTTTAATTTCAATTGAAAATGAACAAATGCATTACAACAAAATATCTGTCTTTGAAGTCCCATGGTATTTAGCTATTTATTGAAACGACTTTTAAAACACTGAAAATTAAATGAATAAAATAGAGCTTTTTTTAATAGTAACAGTTATTATTTTAAAGCACTGAAAATTCTGTTATCCTTCAATATATTATCATCATCACTCTCCTCCTGACTGTCTTTATTTCAAAAACGGTAGGAGATGCAGGTCTACTTGTCCTGCTCCTTCTTATTCAATTGTCCCCTGTGCCAAAACTCAACAACGACCCGCATAATGACAGAACAGTGAGAGTGCGCCAGTATGCGGAGCCCGTTATTTGATCTGGAGCGCATTTTTTATTTTGAGAACGTACGTGCACCTGCGCACTACTCATGTCCATCACTTAACAGAAATGACATGTTATAAGGCTTATTGAAAAAAATACTTTCAAATGCATTTTTTACATAACACAACGAAGAAACTTATTTTTAATTTCAGTGGGAACAGTGTTGTTGGTCTCCCTTTTTAGCCAGCGCATCAAAGTCTGGATTTAGTTTTGTTGTGGCGATTCTCAGGATGGATCTGAGGTGTTGGTCAGTTAACTTGGATCTGTGGCTGGCTTTGTTGATGTTCATGACGCTGAACGCCTGTTCACACAAATAGGTCGAGCCGAACAAAGAGTAAAGCGCAAATGTGGAGTAATACGCTGCACCTCAACAAAGGTCAATGTGTACATGCAGCACTAAAATTATGACACGGAGTCGGTAACTGCAGTCGAAGAAAAAAACTTTATTCGAAATCCCCAGCCTCACTCTTAAGCCACCCTCAACCTGCCCCCCTGCGCAGAGGCTCCAAAGCTCTGTGCTCGCAAATCCCCGCAGGCTATCTCCCTTAGCCGGAACACTGGCTAATTGTGAGCCGGTTCTGATGTGCCAGGAAATGGTTCGCGACAAATGTATATAGCGTGCGTCATCTATTGGGAAAACGCCAGAATTGCGGGGAAAAAACGTTAACAAGGTTTATTAATATAATTTCATCAAGTTCTGCAGGCCGGATTAAAAAGCTTAACGGGCCGCATATGGCCCGCGGGCCGTAGTTTGCCCATGCCTGGTTTAAATGTTAAGAAAATTCCAGCTGTACAGCAACAAAGGCTATGTGCGTGGAAGTATTTCAGTTACTGCGTGGCCATTCACCCACACAGCTTGGAGAGAACAGAATCAGAAGCAATGTTAATATCACAGGTGAATGTCTTGAAATCTGTTCCTATGTGGCAGCACTATCTCGTAACCTATAATAAAAAACTGTAAACTACAGTAAATATATATATATAAATTAATTTAGTACAAAAGGAAAAAAGAGTAGTGAGAGAGTGTTCATGGGTTTACTGTCCTTTCAGGAATCTGATGACGAAGGGAAGAAGCTGTTTCTGATCTCTGAGTGTGTGCCTTCAGGCTTTTCTGTACCTCCTCCCTGATGGTAGCAAGCGCTGGGTGATGGAGTTCCTTAATGAGGCATTGTTCCTTGAAAATGTCCTGGATGATGTAGCTGACTTAGTTCACAACTTCCTGCAGCTTTTTTGATGTCATGCCGTGCCCTTCCCGACCATACCAGATGGTGATGTAGCCAGTTAAAACGCTCTCCATGGTACAGCTGTAGAAACTTGCCAGTGTTTTGGTGACATCTCAAATCTCGTCAGACTCCTAATGAAATATGCCCGCTGTCGTGCCTTCTTCATAACTGCATCGATAAGTTGGCCCAGAGATATCAACACTCAGGAATAGTGCAAGGCTTATTGAGAAAGTAAGGAGGCATGGGATCCAAGGGGACATTGCTTTGTGGATCCAGAACTGGCTTGACCACAGAAGGCAAAGAGTGGTTGTAGACGGGTCATATTCTGCATGGAGGTCGGTCACCGGTAGTGAGCCTCAAGGATCTGTTCTGGGACCCTTACTCTTTGTGATTTTTAAAAATGACCTGGATGAGGAAGTGCAGGGATGGGTTAGTAAATTTGCTGATGACACAAAGGTTGGGGGTGTTGTGGATAGTGTGGAGGGCTGTCAGAGGTTACAATGGGACATTGATAGGATGCAAAACTGGGTTGAGAAATGGCAGGTGGAGTTTAACCCAGGTAAGTGTGAGGTGGTTCATTTTGGTAGGTCAAATATGATGGCAGAATATAGCATTAATGGTAAGACTCTTGGCAGTGTGGAGGATCAGAGGGACCTTGGGGTCCGAGTCCACAGGACACTCAAAGCTGCTGTGCAGGTTGACTGTGGTTAAGACACACGATGCACTGGCTTTCATCAATATTGGGATTGAGTTTAAGAGCCGAGAGGTAATGTTGCAGCTATGTAGGACCCTGGTCAGACCCCACTTGGGAGTACTGTGCTCAGTTCTGGTTGCCTGACTGCAGGAAGGATGTGGAAACCATAGAAAGGGTGCAGAGGAGATTTACAAGGATGTTACTTGGATTGGAGAGCACGCCTTATGAGGATAGGTTGAGTGAATTCGTCTTTTTCTCCTTGGAGCAACAGAGGATGAGAGGTCACCTGATAGAGGTGTACAAGATAAAGAGAGGCATTGATCGTGTAGATAGTCAGAGACATTTCTCCAGGGCTGAATGGCTAGCACGAGAGGGCACAGTTTTAAGATGCTTGGAAGTAGGTACAGAGGAGATGTCAGGGGTAAGTCTTTTTTCGCAGAGAGTGGTGAGTGCGTGGAATGGGCTACTGGCGGTGGTGGTGGAGGCGGAAATGATAGGGTCTTTTAAGAGACTCCTGGATGGCTACATGTAGCTTGGAAAAATAGAGGGCTATGGGTAAGGCCTAGGTAGTGCTAAGGTATGGATATGTTCAGCACAGCTATGTGGGCCGAAGAGCCTGTGTTGTGCTGTAGGATATTTTATGTTTCTATGTTTCTAGTGCATAATGGAGACAGAAGAGACTCCAGTTGACAAACGTTCTGCTCCTGGGTCACAATAATCCACCTGGATACACTAACTGTCCCAAAACAAAAATGAATTATTTTTCTTAAATCCAACCAAAGCTCTTTTAGGGATGAGTGGAATCAATAAATCAATAAGGTAACTAAGACAGTATCATCAAACCATCCCATGGGTGACTCCTCAAAGCAACACAGGGCGAAACTGCCTTTCATTATTAAGTACCTTGAAGCATTTGTTGTCACAATAAGAAGGAAAACTGCTCAAAAAGCGATAAAAAGCCACAGGTCTCCCTGGAGTCATCATAAAGACACTGAAATTGTTTCTCAAATACAGTAAATAAGAATCTGAAAATATTTTACTCTCTGCGTCAGATGTTTTTCCCCCAGTATAAATACATTTTTCAAAGAATAAAATATAAATAATGTGATTATGCTGTTCAAAATCTTCAATTAAGATCACTGTCGAATGAAAGATGGATACGGTGCATGAATTTCCACAACAGCTTATCTACGTTCACGTTTTTATTTCCACTGTGGTCTGCATACATCATCACTGATAAATGGGCAGACTATAAAAAGTCAAAGTTTCCATTTGTGCACAACCCCAGTTCAGTTACAGGGCACTTATTTTCAGGCGTAATTTTCAAAACTTCCGCGAAACCATCTTACATTATTACATTTTTTTGTTCTTATCGGCTGAGAGCACGGGGTGTTTGAAATTCCACAAGCGAACAGTGGGTAGCCCTCTCAGTCACACAATAGGCTCAAGTCTCACACTTGAAGAGATAAACACACAAACCCAGAAAGACACTCCAGCATTAGTTGCTGCAGAGTTGGAAATGTCGTCTCAGGTGAGATAATAAACTGGTGCTCTGGTTACCCTTTCGTTTGGATGAAAGGAAACTCATAGCACTCTGATGAAGAGTAGCAGTAGATCTACTCCTGATGAACTGGCCAATATTTCATCGTTGGGCAAATCAAAGGTGGTGATGAATCAGCATATAGGAGGGAGATTCAAAATCAGGCTGAGTGGTGCCACAACAACATGCTCTCACTCAACGTCAGCAAGACCAGAAAGCTGATTATTGACCAGGAGGAGGAAACCGGACATCCATGGTCAGTCCTCAACAGGGGATCAGAGGCCGAGAGGGTCTGTAACTTTAAATTCCTCTGTGTTATCATTTCAGAAGATTTGTCCTGGGTCCAGCAATTAGGTGCCTTTACAAAGAAAGCACAGCAGTCCTTACTTTGTGAAAATTTGACATGACATCTAAAACTTTATCAAATATCTAAAGGTGTATCTTGGAGAGTATATTAACCAGTTGCATTGCAGCCTGACATGGAAACACCAATGCCCTTGAATGGAAAATCCTACAGAAACTAATCACGGGCAAAGCCCCCTCATCACTGAGCATGTCTAGGTGGAATGCTGTCGCAGGGAAGCAACATCCATCAACAGTGGCCCCCACCATCCAGACCATGCCTTCTTGCTGCTTCCATCATGAAAGAGGTACAGAAGCCCCTCAGGACCACACCATTAGCTGTGGAACAGTTACTACCTCTGAATCATCAGGCTCTTGAACCACAAGGTATACTTTCACTCAACCTTACTTACCCCAACACTGAACTGTTCCCACAATCTATAGGCATGTCACCTTCCTGTCAGTTTGAACCAGTCGGGCTAATCTCCTCTGAACACTCTCAGTAACAAGGCATTTTCACCCACAGAAACACCCCTCACTGGATGCTTTTTGTTTTTCATTCCACTATCTGCAAACTAGAGCAGGGGTTCACAACCGAGGGTGCAAGGACCCTTTGCTGAGTGGCATCAGTCGACAGCATAAAAAACGGTCGGGAACCCCTGCTCTAGAGACTTCTGTGTGTGAAAATCCAAGGAGGTCAGCAGTTTCTGAGATACCAAGACCACCCCGTCTGGCATCAACAATCATTCCGCGGTCAAAGTCACATAGATCGCATTTCTTCCCCATTCTGATATTTGGTCAAAACTACTGAACCACCCTGACCATGACTGCATGCATTTATGCACTGAGCTGCTGCCACATGATTGGATGATTAGATATTAGCATTAACGAGCAGGTGCACAATGTACCTAATAAAAGTGGCCTCAGAGCATGCATCACTGGTCAACCTCACTCTGTTATCTGAGGGGGATCTGCCATATGTGCTTGCTATCATATATGTGCCTTTTGCTGTGCATTACACCTGGGCCCTGAAGTAATCCTGTTTTGTCTGCCTGTATTCATGGGTATTTATGTATGGTTGAATGACGATTAAATTTAAACTTGAAACTAGTCATTATTATTCTGATCTGTTCAGCAATGGTGACACTAATATTGAACTGTACAGACAGGAAGAGGCCCTCCAAGCTACAAAATCTGCACCAAGCACAAATGCTGACTAAAACTAATTATTTTCTGCCTCAACATGATTCACGTTCCTCCATTTCCTGCATAGACATGTACCTTTTTATGTTTAATGCCTCTTCAAAGTGATTTATCCACTGCTAAATACCTCAAATTATCACTCAAAAAAGTATACATCTAAAACCTATTTATTCTAAGTCGTGTTAAAGTTAAAGTTAGCCATGCTCTCTTCTCGCTGCTATCATTGGGAAGGAGGTACTTTATGGGGCCAGGAACAATTATTATTACCCTTCAATCACCAGACTCCTGATGAGGAGGAATGCTTTTCCCAGAGAGTGATGAATCTGTGGAATTCTCTGCCCAATGAAGCAGCGGAGGCTACCTCAGTTAAATATATTAAGACAAAGTTGGATAGATTTTTGCATAGTAGGGGAATTAAGAGTCAAGGGGAAAAGGCAAGTAGGTGGAGATGAGTCCATAATCAGATCAGCCATGACCTTATTGAATGGCGGAGCAGACCCGACTGGCCCAACGGCCTACTCCTGCTCCCATTTCTTATGTTCTTATGAACCAGTGTGGATAACGTCACTCATCTCAACACTGAACTGATTCCACAACATATGGACTCACTTTCAAGGACTCCACAACACATGTTCTCAATATTCTTTATTACTTATTTATTTAATATTATTTTTTGTATTTGCATGGTTTGTCTTCTTTTGTACATTGGTTATTTGTTCGTCATTGTTTGTGCCTAGTTTTTCATTGATTCCACTGTATTTCTTTGTATCTACCATGAATGCCAACAAGAAAATGAATCTCAGGGTAGTATAGTGTGACATATGTGGCTCTGATAATAAATCTGATTTCTTGTAAGCCCAAATACAATAGAAACCAGTCTGTAGAGACCTGGTAAGCTTTCAGAACACGCCTTTGAGATGTACAAAGTAAAAATCCCATAGTGAACCAGTCCCTTCTTTTCATACAAATGTTCATGGAATATGGTTTTCACTGGTGATATAGCATATACTGGAGTTAGGATATATAGCAAGTATTAACTTCAGCAACCAATCTATAGACCTGAGCATCGATTGTAGATTAAATTTAAATTGCAGCCCTGAACAATAGTTTCCTACTAGAGCTGTGGACACCAGTTATTTGAAAACAAGACAATGGTGATTAACATTCATTTTACATGTCTGGAGTGTGGCTGTGAAGAAGGGTGTGTGTGAAAATTTTATGTAATTCAAAGGAAGCACTGTAGATACATTGTAACTATACAACTGTTGCTACCTTTGACCTTCAGCAATTAAAATGTCATACAATAATGGGTCAAACAGGCCTTTTCCTCCGAGAGTGTCTCAGTTTGTTGATTAAAACACTTCTGTATCCACTAGCTTCAGTGCTTCTCCAGTGATTCTGTTCTCATTAGAACTGGCCAGGCCAGGAGTAACCGCCCATTCCTACACTCATCAGTTCACAGCTGAATGGGTTATCCGTACATAATGGAGTTCAGGGTTTCAGGACAGAGAGGCAGATGTCTTCTCTAAAGATCGCACGTAAATTCTTAATACCAAACTCCTAGTTCCATAGTTAGAATCAGGTTGAGAAATTTATTAACTTTGTGGAAGTATTACAATGCAATGGATGATAAATATAGAAAATAATCAATTACGCTAAGTATATACGTGTATATTAAATAGTTAAATAAAAATAGCGTAAAAACTGAAATAATAAAAAAGTGAGGTAGTGTTCATAGGTTCAACGTCTATTTAGAAATCAGATGGCAGAGGGGAAGAAGCTGTTCCTGAATGGTTGAGTGTGTGCCTTCAGGCTTCTGTACCTCCTTCCCAATAGTAACATTGAGAAGAGGGCATGTCCTGGGTGATGGGGGTCCTCAATAACGGACACCGTCTTTCTGAGGCACAGCTTCTTGAAGATGTCTTGGATACTACAAAGGCTAGAACCCATGACGGAGCCGACTAATTTTAAAACTTTCTGTCGCTTTCATAGTCCTCTGTTGATTAAAATTTCAATTCCAAATCTATTTTTAATTATTGAAATTCAAACTCATTTCTCTAAATAAATGGTCCCAGTCTCCCAATACCAATCCACTAGGTGGCTATACTAAATTATGCATGCTCTCTGTTTGTTTAACGATCTGAGGTTTCCGCTTGGATTCACCCCACCTCCTCTTCAAATATATAAACAGAAAGGTGCCAGTAAAAGGCCAGAAATATCATAAAGATCCCACCTGCCCTGCTCATGGACTGTTTGTCCCACTCCCAACAGGGAGGAGGCTATGCAGCATCCACGAAACAGTTACTTCACCCAAGCCATCAGGCTGATCAATACCTTCACCCATTAACCCACACCACCACTACTTTACCATTTCCTGTCAGGGATACCGAATGTATGGGTATTGCTGAACCTAGCATCACTGTATACAGTGTATACAACCAGTCTATGTATAAAAGCTCATCTTGCGTATTTATATAATTTTTTTATTGTGTACTTTACACTTATTGTGTTTTTTATATGCTGTATCAGACCCACGGTATCAATCATTTTGCTCTCCTTTACATTTGTGTACTTAAGAATAGGCATACACAATCTTGAATCTTGAAATCCATTCACCACTCTAGACACCTTAAACTATAAGTTTTGTTTGTTTAGCAGATGTGATTATCCCTAACACTGCTGGTGACCTTTTTCAGCTCATTTCTTTGCCTGAAGCAAGATGCCAAGCAGGTGTGTTGTTTACAAAGCAAGCCACGATGCTCACCCCAGGTGGGAGGCTCAGTGTGGCAGGTAACAGCTGCCAACAGAAGCTGAGAGAGACACGGAGACGAATCAAGGCTAGGAACAGATCTGTTTAATCATACTGGACAGCAGCGCAAGCTGAGGGGCCGAGTGGCCTACGCCCACTCCACTGTGTTCTCAAGAGAGCAAACCTAGTTCCTGGGCCTTTTGTGCACAATATGGAGGCAGTGTTGTACAATTAGCACTGAGGTGGTCACACACACACACTCTCACTCCATAAGTTGTCCTTCATATTTCAGCAAAACAATTAGTTGAAAAACTGTAACAGACTGCCTCACAGACAAAACCTGTAGCTATTTTCCTAAATATAGAAGGATGTCATTATTTCAATCTTCTATAACCGTTTAAAACCATTCTTCTTCTTTTCACTGTGGGTCATGTGGCAGCCCACGTCTGCTGTTTGCCAGGATGTGTTCTACAAAACCCAGTGCCAATCTCTTTCCCACCATTTCTGCTGACAAATATAATTATCTCATTGAAGTGAGATCCAGTTTGCACTAGAAAACCACAGGAATCCACTCCTGGAGATTTCAAGCCACTGATGGTGTAGAGTTACAGCAGGTGACCACTGGACGTGGTGAGTTTAAACACCAACGGAAGCAAAAGCTGGAGGAAACCTGTGGGTTGGGCAGCATCTCAAGAGGAAAATGACGAGTCCATGTTTCAGGCCAAGACTGATTCATTAAATGCTGCCTGACCTGCTGACTTCCTCCGGCACTTTGGGGGTGTCAAATTGCAGAATGAAACTAGCTCGGCCTTTCAAAAAGATTAAATGTGAAATGCTTTTTCAGGGTCGCTGAAAATGGTGAGCAAGCCCTGCCTGCTTTGGCAATTTTTTTAAGAGATAACGCACAGAGCAGACCCTTCTGGCCTAACAAACAATGCATCTATTTAACCCTGGCCTAAACACGAGACAATTTACAGTGGCCAATTAACCTACTAACTGGGACGTCTTTTTATTGGGGGGGGGGGGAACTGGAACACTCGGAGAAAACCCACACACTCACAGGAATGACGTACAGAAGTTTTAAAGAGGACGCTGGAATTGAACTCAGGACTCCTATGCTCTGAGCTATGACGGCGTCATAATAATTACTACACTACCATGGCACCCCTTTTCCCAAGTCCTAGTACAAATAAAATTAGGTTTGACTTGCGGTTTGATATCTGGGGACTCTCTAGGCTGGAGCCAGTCTCCTGCAACTTGTTTATATGTGTTACCTGAACTAGCACCCCTCAATGACTGGACGATAAACTACTGTGCTGAGGAGTTTCTGTCTGGGTAGCTGTTGTGTGCACACATGGCTAGAAGAGCTGCTGCCTCACGGCTCCAGAAAGCTGGGTTCAGTCCCAACCTTGGGTGCTGTCGGTACAGGGTATGCATTTTCTCCCTATGGCTGCATGGGTTTCTTCTGGGGTCTGCACATTCCTCCCACATCCCAAAGACCTGATGGATGGCGGTTAAGTGGTCCCTGTACATTTTCCCAAGAGTGTAAGTGAGTGGTAATATTTGGCGGAGTTAGCGGGAATGTGCTAAGAATAAAAAGGGATTAGAGTAGGATAGTGTAGTAGTACAGACTTAGTGAGCCAAAGAGCTGTTTTCATCTCTATATGACATGATGTACTGGAGGATATCATATTGATAATTCAATATTAATTTAGATCTATAGATTATGGTAATTATCATTGTGTTACGTGAGCTCAGCACATCCTAATGTAGCCTTGGTGATTGCAATATACAGACTCCAAGTTACCCAACCTTGGGTTTGCGTGTACATGCCAAATTATGGCTTCAGGACATTCCAAACTGACTTGGGTCTGGAGCAACCAACAATTTGCTGGAAGAACTGAGCAGCTTGGGCAGTATCTGTGGGAGGAGAGGAACTGTTGGCATTTCGTGTTGAAATCCGGCATAGGACTGAGAGTGGAGAGGGGTGAGGGCCTGTATAAAGAGGAGAGTGGTGAAAAAGGATCTTGAGGTGATTGGTGGACTGAGGAACGGCATAAGATGACAGGCAGGGAAGGGGAGTGGGAGTGGAGTCAGGAGACAGTGGTTGAGTCCCCACAGACTTGACCAATCTCAGGCTTCCAATCCCAAACTCCCAGTCCCAACATGCAGGTAAATTCTTGATGACAGCACACAGGGAAAACTTCCAGGCAGGGACCCAACTATAAAAACTTTGAAAGGGAAGTATGAATTACAATTCCGTCAGCTCACTTATTAATCAACCACAATTGTTCTAATGGGGTGGAGGCTCACACAATAAATGGTTCTGATGTGCAATTTACTGAAGAATATTTTCATAATTCTTCTGCCCTAATTCACTTAAACAGTAAACATGTTATATATTCATAATCAATAAAATAATCTAATATTCCAACTTGCAAATTAACACCAACCACACTGCAATCACAAAACATCATTAGTATGAATCTTCACTGAATGATTCACTTCACAAACATGACAGATGCCTTCTTCTTGGGGCACCAAAAGCAATCACCTCTCACTCACTGTCAGCAAGACCAGGGAGCTGATTATTGACTTCAGGAGGAGCAAACCACGGGTTCATGAGCCAGTCCTTACTTGAGGGTCAGAGGTGGACAGGGTCAGCAAATTGAAGTACCTTGGTGTTGTTATTTCAGAGGACCTGTCCTGGGCCCATAACGCAAGTGCAATTATGAAGAAAGCATGGCAGCGTACTTTCTTCGGAGTTTGCAAAATTT
Organism: Hypanus sabinus; assembly: GCF_030144855.1. Taxonomy (NCBI): domain Eukaryota; kingdom Metazoa; phylum Chordata; class Chondrichthyes; order Myliobatiformes; family Dasyatidae; genus Hypanus; species Hypanus sabinus. The sequence continues at coordinate 17,470,924 of NC_082714.1, forward strand.
GACATGACATCTATATCTCTGACAAACTTCTATAGGTGTTTGATGGAGGATATACTGACCGGCTGCATCACAGCCTGATATGGAAACACTGATGTCCTTGAATGGAAAATCACACAAAAAAAAAGTGGATGTCGCAGGAAAGCAGCATCCATCATCAGAGACCCTCACCACCCAGGTCGTACTCCCTTCTCGCTGAAGATACAGAAGCCTCAGAACACACACCACCAGGTTGAGGAACAGCTATCACCCCACAACCATCAGGCTCCCGAACCAGAGGGGAATAACTTAATCAACTTCACTTGTTCCATCACCAAACTTCCCACAACATCCAGTCCGGAAGAGTCACTTTCAGGGACTCTTCATCTCATGTTCTCAATATCTATTGCTTATTTATTTATCATAATATTTTCCTTTTTTTTCTTTCTTTTTGTATTTGCACAGTTTGCTGTCTTTTGCACCCTTGTTGTCCGCCCTGTTGGTGCAGTCTTTCATTGATTCTATTATGGTTATTATACTATTATGGATTGAGTATACCCAGAAGAAAATGAATCAGGGTTGTATATAGTGACATATATGTACTTTGATAATAAATTTACTTTGAACTTTGAACTACCATAATTCCTCTACCCAAATTCAAAGGAGGCAGCTGTTCCAGACTTCCTGGTAATCTTGGTTGAAGAAGAAAATTGGGTCCAATTTATGAAGGCATTTTTATTGTTCCATAGAAAACATTCCCATTAGACATAAGCAGCCAAAACTCTAGGAATCTTAAGCCATTGAACACATAATATTAGGCTTGACTTGTGGTTTGATATTTGCAGCTTTCCTAAAAGATAATGTAGCATTAATGGTGACCAGAAATAACCTGATGGATCACGTAAGTTATGAGGTTGGGATGAGATAATGGACAAAGTAACTGATGAGAACTCACTCAGAGAACACCAGTGCTCACTGGTTACTGCATGAGTGGGAAACAACATGATCGTCTGATCGGATCACAAGCAAATGCTCCCTCATCCAACAGCAATGGAATTCCTCCACACAGTTTTACGTAGATTATGGTAAAGCCTTGCAGATGCATCAATCTGAAACACAGGGTCTTAGCATGTTGATCTGAAGATGATGGATCTAGCAGGCTCTTTGGAAGTCTCAAATGAGGTATATTGTATGGTTACATTTGTATTATGAGGTGTTCATAACAAGAAATAAAAATAACCAACTTACTTCACAGTAGGAGGAGAGGAGAAATGAGAGAACAAAGAAAGCAAGAAAAGACAAAGAACGATTAAGTCACTGTGGTCTTATACAAGCAAGACAGATAAAAAACATTCCTTTGATAAGTGGCAACTGATGAGGTTATTCAGTGGCTGCAAAGAAAATACCAGAAAAATTCAAAATTAGCTCTACTACAATTACTGACAATTCACTGAAGAATTACACACACACATCATGAAAATAGGCCTTGATTGGCATTGTTAGATTAGAGTCTAATTTGATTCTTTTTTGTAGTTTAACTTTCATTTTCCTTGCTTATATTTTATATAATTACCTGCTTTGTGTGTAATTATTCAGCAAATTTTCAGTAATTCAATAAATTATTTGGCCTACAAAGCAATTTGGCGCACTGCATTTCCAATCAGTTCTTTGGCGGAGCAATTAAAAACTAATCTCACTAGTCTGCTTTGTTTTCATAGATCCCATACCTTCCCCCATTTTGTAATCATTCTCACAGAATGTGTGTAATGTTGTCAGTGCATTCTTAACCTAGCACTGGCTAATTTATAAACTCCTAACAAGGATATCAAAAATTGGTAGAGGATCCATTACCTCTCCCCAGAGCAACTCAGAGTCTCAATCACAGAGACAGGCAACACAGAAACAGGTCCTTTGACCTACCTAGTCCATGCAAACCATCATACACTCCCATTTTATCTTCTCCCCACATTCCCATCAACTCTCCCTAGTTTCTTCCACTCATCTACCTGCTAGGGACAATTTACAGTGACCACTTAAGCCATCGGCCTCTCAAAACCCAACTACACAACCCCGTTATGACAGGCAGGGTTCTGGTGAAGCTCTAGAAGCCAATCCCCTGTACAGTGGGTGCAATGGATTTTATAAGTGTTGATGAATTCCAACCATACCATCGACTTCAGAGGATGATGGAGATGAGAAGTCATCGATGGACTATGCTCCACTTAGGAGCTAAGGACCCAAACCACTTAAAGCTATCAACCCACAAGTCTTTCAGATGTGGAAAGAAACTGGAGCTCACAGAGGAAGCCTATGCAGTCACGCCAGAATGTGAAAACTTCACAAGGAGAGGGCAAACTGAGACAACGAATAAAGAAGTTGTGGTCATTTTATACACACTAGTCAAGATAAACCCAGGACATGCTCTTTTCTCATTGCTAGCATCAGGGAGGAGGTACAGGAGCCTGAAGGCACACACTCAATACTTCAGGAACAGCTTCTTCCCCTCTGCCATCAGATTTCTGAATGAACCCATCAACATTCTCTCACTACTTTTTCCCCCTTCTTTTTGCATTATTTAATTGAACTTATAACTTATTGTAATTTATTGTAATTTACAGTTGTTTTTACCATTATGTTTTGCAACACATATCACAATGCCACATAACAACATATTTGATGACGTATGCAGGAGAGATTCTGATAAAACACATTCCATATGAGAAATAGCTTGGCACAGGCTGTAGAGAAACTACAAGAAAAATACATCTGGATCACTAAAGCTGTGAAGCAGCAGTACCTGTCACTGTCCAACTACCATGTACACAATTTGCAGGAATACTAGTGATACCTAATCATTCAGAGAGTGGAAACATTGCAACAGAGGCATAACACTGTTCTGGAGCAATTCATCACTTTAACTTAGGTCAGTAACAGATAGAAAAGTCTTTACAATTACCAAGAACTTAACATATACCTTGACTTCTTGTGGTGATGTCCAAACAAAAAGCTACTTAGCTTTCTTATTGAGTTTCTAACTTACAAAAACAGGCTGATAATCCAAGCGAAGCTGAGAATATCACCCTCTGTCGGTGCACATTTCTTGAGACAAGCTACATGGAAGGCCAAATAAGCATTGCAAACTATTCTAAACACAAGAGATCCTGCAGATGCTGGAAGTCCTCGATGAGTACTGATGAATGTTCTTGATCCAAAACATTAACTGTTTACACCTCTCCATAGATGCCATCCTGATGATGGGCCTTGGCCCAAAACGTTGACTGTTCATTCCCTGTCCATAAATTCTGCTTTCTCCATGAGAACTACAACCTTGTTTTGGTTGGAGGTTAGCGTGTTTCAATGATCCAGAGATCTATGTTGGCTGAAATCAGGGCCTTGTGCTTTGACTCTTGGTAGGGTCACCCATGCCAAACAGGTCAAAGGGTAGAGGACAGACTAAGCGGTCCACCAGTCCTCCAGGTTTGGGGGTTCAGCTCAGGGCTAACAACCCTGACTGGTCAAAAATAAATTGTTACAGAAACAACAATGAAGAATCCTTCTACAAAACAGAAGTGGAAGACCTTCACTGCTGCCCTAAGCACAGCGGTGTAATGGGCAGTAAGTAGTATAAATGCTGCCTGACTTGCTGAGTTCACCCAGCATTTTATAAATGCAAACTCTTATGGTGTTTTCAGCCAGGGTGCCAGAGTTTCATGGCAGCTGAGTCTGACACTCAATAGCTCCCATCCTGACAGATACATGGAAACAGGCCATTCAAACAATAGGCACATACTTTTTTGACTGAACTTCCTTCCTCCATGCATCTTCCTTTAGGTTCTGGCTGCAATTTGTCCCTCACTCAGTGTTACAAATATGGCAAATTACCTGGTCATTAATGACCAGCTGTTGCTGGGAGTGTGCTAAGTGTGTTTTGGCTGCAACGACTTCCAATTACAATATTGTAGTAACCATCATCAACAGTACTTCTTCAACTGTGAAATGCTTTGCAATGGACTGGAAGCGGAGCGAAAGGTGTAATCTAAATGCACGTCTTTCATTTTCATATTTTTTGTAATACCTTCACATTAAGGCATGATCAATACTTTAAAAGAGGCTGCAGTTTTGAGCAGGGGCAGCAATTAACTTACAAATATTTGTCTCCAAGTTCCTGCTCCAGTCAGTACCAATGTTACACAAAGTAGACTATACATGATACCTGGGTCCAACCAGGTAGATACATTACAAAGCGGATAATACGTGACTTCTCTCTTCAATACATTAGCTACACACACAAAATACTGGGGGATCTCAGCAGGCCAGTTAGCATTTATGAAAAAGAGTATAGTCAATGTTTCGGGCCAAGAACTTGCAGCAGGAGAGCCGAAGGGTCTCAGCCCAAAATGTCAACTTGGGTTTCCAGCATCTGCAGATTTTCTCTTGTTTGTGATGCACACAGAGCAATATGTTACAAAGCAGACACATGACATGGCATCTCTATCCAAGACTTACACTTCATACATTGATATACCTAGAATGGTACATTCATCCATTCAAATACAATGTATTTCCACTTTCCCTTCTGTACACGGCTGAAATTCCCCTCAACCATTCCTCTGGTCATCAGATTCTCTGACAACACATTGATCAAAGAAATTCTTTCGAGGTTCCTATTGAATTTCTTATAGTGTCTCTTTCAACAAGAGTATTCAGGTGAGATTGCTGAACCTTACCACAAGGAAAGTGGCCAACCAACACATTGGTAAAATAATACTGTCACTTCATTCCGAGGACATATGTTCTGTTAAAATGAATTTCGTTTAAAGCATTGCAGCGACTTCACCAAGCTTTGCAATGTCACCTCTGAAACTTTGACCTCAACACGAGACCTTACACTCAGACATTCTCCACCTCGTGGCTCATCTCTCCTTTCCTAACATTATGCTGCCTACGTCAGCTTTGTGGGTCTCTGTTCCTCCATTTCCAGCTTCCAGCATAATGCAGTTCCATCGATGGTATCTATGCCTTCATCTTCCAAGACCCCAAGCTCTGGAATTCCCTCCCTAAGAATTCCCTCCCTAAATGTCTTTGTATCTCTACCTCCTTCTCTGTCTTGTGAGCTGCTCCTCGAAAGGTACCTCCTTTATTAGGACGTTAATCTAATCTCAGTCAATGCATCTTTCCTTGCTGGAACTTCTTGTCAAGAAAAGAAGCACATTGCATATTTGCATATTGATTATTCAGTTGTTCTTCGTTGTGTGTAGTTTTTCATACATTCTGCTGTATTTTCCTGTAAATGCTTGCAAGTAAATTAATCACAAGGTAGTATATAGCGATGTAACTGGATTATAAATACTAAACATGAAAAAAATCTGCAGACGCTGGAATCCAAAGCTACATGCAAAAATGTTGGAAGAACTCAGCAGGCCAGGCAGCATCCATGGAGAATAGTGAAAGTCGATGTTTTGTGTCAAGATCCTTCATCAGAATTCAGTCCGAAACGTCAACTGCTTACTCTTTTTCCACAGATGCTGCCTAGCCTGCTAAGTTCCCCCAGCATTTTGTGTGTGTTGCTTATAAATACTAATCTCATCCCACTCCATGTTTCCTTTATAAATTCAGAAGTTAGGGTCAAAGGTTCACATCAGTAAGTCGGTACAAGCTCCTTTGTGCATTTGCACTGTGACCAGCGTGGTAATGAGAGTGGGATGATGATGGAAAATGTGCCAGCTCTAGAGTCCAAGCCTGAATCAGAACTGAAACCAGTAACATGCAAGTTAGCAATCCTACAATGAATTAGAACACAACTGACATTTAACGAGAGCAACTATACCTCAAAGCACTGACAACCATTAGTCAGTTGCAACACGTAACATGCAGTTTCACTGAGGATATAGCATCAGATTAAATCAGTTGGTTTCACATTGATACAGTTAGAGGCCACCTTATTAGGTAGAGGAGTGGAACCCAGTGTGACCTTCTGCGGCTATAGCCCATCTACTTCAATACATGTTGTGTATTTAGAGATGCACTTCTGCACACTGCTGTTGTAACATGTGGTTATTTGAGTTACTGTCAGCTTCCTGTCAGCTTGGACCAGCCTGGCCCTACTCCTCTGATCTCTCTCATTAACAAGGCATTTTCACCCATGGAACTGCTACTCACTGGCTAATCTGTTTCACGCACGACCCTCTGTAAACGCTAGAGGCCGTCGTGCGTGAAAATCCCAGGAGATCAGCAGTCTCTGAGATACTCAAACCACCCCATCTGGCACCAACAATCATTCCACAGTCAAAGTCACTTAGATCACATTTCTCCCCACTCTGATGTCTGGTCTGAACAACAAATGAACCTTTTGAGCATGTCTGCATGTTTTTATGCATTGAGTTGTAGCCGCATGGTTGGCCGATTAGATATTTGCATCAACATGCAGGTGTACCGGTGTACCTAATAAAGAGGCTACTGAGTGTAATACAAATGAAAGCTGATTTTGCAGTCAGGGCAGAGGGAGTAGATCTGTCCACTTCAATTTGGAATCAATTCAGATCCTGTCATGCAAGCACATACCATTAGAACAAAACTATCTTCCAACGCCTAAAAATATGTAGCTTTATGTCATTTGCACAATTGCCAAACTGAGAGCAAAATTCTGCCCAGAACTGAGGTTATTTTTTTCAAGTGCAGTTCTGGTTCTGGTTTCTGCTCGCACATACTTCCTGAATCCCAAACACAAGTTCTTCTGTGAGCCATCACAATTTGGCGGCAACATGCAATACAATTTCAGTGGCACAACACCACCACCAGCGGAGTCCATAGATGAAATCTTAAAAGTTCAATGTTTAAAGTAAATTTTAGTAGCAAGGTACATTTTTATATAAATATATATATAAAATATGCTGGCATACTTAACAAATCTATAGAATAACAATTATAACAGAACCAATGAAAGGCCACCCAACCAGAGCACACAAGACAATAAACCATGCAAAGGAAGAAATAATATTAAATAAGTAAGCAATAAATATCAAGAACATGAGATGAAAAGACCTTGAAAGTGAGCTTATTGGTTATGGAACATTTCAATTTTGGGGCAACTGATGTTATCTCTTTTGGTCAAGAGCCTGGTGGTTGAGGAGTAGTAACTGTTAGTGTCTCTATTTTCTGAGGGGGTTAAGGAGGTTCAGATTATCACTGAACAAACTTCTACAGATGTCCTGTGAGGTTGTATCACGGACTGGTATGGCGACTTTCAGTACGCAGGAATGAAGGAACTATAGAGAGTAACAGACTCTGCCCAATGGACCATGGACTCTTCTTTCCCCACCATCAATCGAATCTACAGGACATGCTGCCTCAAGAAGGCAACATTCTTCATCAAAGATCCCCAACTCCTGGGTCTGACCCCTTTTCACAGCTACCATCAGGCAGGGGCCCAAAGCCTGAAATACCACACCATGAGGTTCAAGAACAGCTTCCTCACTTCAACAACTCAACTCTTGAACAAGTCGGCAAAATCCTAATTATTGCAGTTTGGCAACACTATGATGACTTTGACCACCTGCACTAAATAGCTTTGGTTTTTGTCATTCTAACTGCTTTCTTTTAAAAATCTATATTTATTGATTTATATTTTTGTATAACGTATGATTAATTTATATTTCTCTTGTGGTAACAGCAACTATTAGCCTCGGCCTCTGCTGAGAAACAGGTGGCACCCCCCTGCCCCTTGTTAGTGAGAGAGCGAGCCTGTGGCATGTCGAACTGTCAGGTCAACAATAGTTTTTGTTGACTGCAGATCACGGTCTCTCTTCGGGGGCTTTGCTGTTGCTGACCCTTTTTTGCTGAAATGGGGGAGGGGTGGGGGGGGTTGACGCTTTGTTGCTGCATGCTCAGGGAGTGGGGAGAGGAGGCTTTGGGGTTCCGACTTCTTTCTGTCATTCATTCTTTTGAGGTTCTGGTTTTCGTGGATGACTGCAAAGAGTAAGAATTTCAGGTTGTATACTGTATACATTCTCTGATAATAAATGGAACCATTTGGCCACCTGAACCACCTTGCAAATTCCGCACATATGAGGCAATGTGGTTATGATATTCCTGCAAGTTTCACATTGCACCTGTTCATAAGTTTACTAGCACCTATGACAATAAACTTGACTTTTGACTGCCTTACCTCACATGCACCGGAAGCCCTGGTTCAATCCTGACTTCAGCAACTGTCAGTGTGGAGTTTGCAGGTTTTTCCTGTGATCACATGGGTGTCCCCCAGGTGCAATGAGTTAAGTGAATCAGTTTCTTTTCTTACCTTAAAAAAATACGCAGGTTGATAGGTAGCTGGCTATTATAAATTGTCCCTAGAATCTAGGGGGAGTTGGGATAACTATAATTCTACATTAACCCCAGCTTTTAATGAAAGTGGGAAGGTTTAGAAGATTGGCACAACTCACAGACCAAATAGCCTATTTCTGTGTTGTCTCTCTCTCTAACTTTCTGAATATATTGTTTAGCACTTCCCCCTTGCATTAAAGTATATTCCTTGCGATATTTAAGAGCAGTAACTTGATAAAGAGCTGAAAAGATTCTTATTTTAAGTTGATATAGCCTTTGTTGAGTAAACGGAATTTTAATCTGTTAACATATTTTTATCAAGGATTAAGGAATGAATTTATTCACCATATACATTTATTACATGCATTAGGAATTTGTTGTGTGTGTTGGTTCATGGTGTGACATGCGACAACAAAAAAACAACATTCAACAATTAGAAAGAACAAAGAATTATATCAAAATAAAGTTAGAGGTTAAAGTACAGATATGGAATAAAATGCGCATAAATACATAATACCAGCGTGTACTTACAATGTCAACAGCATTATAAACAGTGGTTTGAAGTGTTTCCAGTACAGTGCAGTGATAGGGGTAACAGATAGGGGGGAATGGGAGGGGCTAACTAGAATAGTTGATCAAATTAACTGTTGGGGAAAGAAATTTTTGAGATGGCGTTAAGATTTTGTTTTAAAAGCCCTATAAGTGCTTTCCAGAAGGGAACCATTGGAAAAAGGCAGTTTGCAGGGTAGGCAATATCCACAATGGCGTGACCCATGACCCATGCTTTTATGTGACTCTGATCAATAATGTACACTAACCTGATTTGCACCAAATTAACAACTATAATATTTTAATTGGGTCCATTTCAGTAACCTTAAAGCTGAAACAAAGCCAATTTTTGGTGTGTGTGTGTGTGTGTGTGTGTGTGTGTGTGTGTGTGTGTGTGTGTGTGTGTGTGTGTGTGTGTGTGTGTGTGTGTGTGTGTGTGTGTGTGTGTGTGTGTGTGTGTGTGTGTGTGTCTGTGTGTACGCGCACATATTTTTAAGAGCTGTTTTCAGAGAACATAAAAAGCTGCGGTAACAAAAGACTGCCAAAGTGATTAAGAGAGTTTACAATGGGGCTAATTCTACTGCACAGGCCGCTTCCCAGTGCACCCTTTTTAAAGTCAGCAGAACAGATGGTGGAAATTTAGCAGAACATAATGCACATGAAATCGCTTCATTTCATTGGGGGAATTATGGCTAATCTATCCTGCAGGATGTTCTACCCTTCCTATAAGTATATTTAGTTGTTTTGAAACACACGAAATGCAAGAGTAACTCAGCAGGTCAGGCAGCAAATACAGAAAGGAATATCACTTCACGCAGGGTCTCCGCCCGGAATGTCAACTATTTATTCCTTTCCACAGATGCTGCCTGACCTGCAGAGTTCCTCCAGCACTTTGTGTGCATTACTCTGGATTTCCAGCACCTGTGGAATCTCTTGTCTTTATTGTTTAGAAACAACTGCTTTTAGAGATGATTAAATCATCCTCTTGGTTTGGGCTGAATTATATGAGACTGCTTGTTTTCCAGGGATAACCTGAAATGAATGGTGAAAGGTTCATGCATCATTTGAAGATGACATGAAATAGTAGGTCTATCTTGCACTTCCTTGAAAGGCTGCTAATTTGTCAGAACAGTTGAACCACTATCAACCACTCACAGCCAAACAAATTGATTTTCCATTGGAGTAAATGGGGATTATTCTGAGTGGCAATTTATAGACTTCTGAAAAGACACCCCCGAGAAAAAGCTTCTTCATTGAATGTGTGTCAAAGCAACATCTTTAATTTAGTAACATTCTAAAGATGATCGTGAAGCAGGTGGAGATATTTGAGGAAGTGAAAAGAAAGCTCAAAGAGGTAGGTTTCTAGGAGTACTTTTAAGCAGGAAAGTGGGAGGAATCCACTGAGTGAATTCCAGAGCTTAGGACCAAGGCAACTGAAGACACACCTGCCACTGGCCAGGTGGGTAAAGTCAAGAAGGAATGGGGGCTGGAAATGGAGGAGTGCAGATTATACAGCACTAGGCTGTGAAACTGGAGGAGACTCCTTATCCAAGGATGCATTGGAGAGGCTCCATGAGAATGAATGAAAGGGTTAATGCATGAGAACTGCTGGAATGCTCTGGGCCTGCACTTGCTGGAGTTTAGATAAACCAGGGGAATCTCAATGAATCTTATCAATATTGAAAGCCTGGATTGTGGAGAGGATGTTTCCTATTGTGGGAGAGTCTCGGACCAGAGAGCACAGCCTCAGTACAGAGGAACAGAGATGGGGAGGAATTTCTTTAGCCAGGGGATGGTGACTCTGTGGAATTCACTGCCACAGGTGGCAGTGGAGGCCAAGTTATTGAGCATATTTAAAGCACAGGTTGATGGGTTCTTGCCTAGTAAGGACATTAAAGGTTACAGGAAGAAGGCAGGAGAGTGTGGTTGACAGAGGTAATAAAATCAGCCACAATAGAATGGCAAAGCAGACTCGATGGGCCAATTGGCCTAATTCTGCTCCTATGTTTTACTGGCTTATGTCTTAATACCATTAAAGACAAGGAAGGGCTTTATAAAACAGGTGAATTTTTAAAGACTAAGATGCCTCCTGCTCCAGAGTCCTCAACTGCTGCATTCTATATATTCATTGAGTCTGCAATGAAAGCAATCATGGCTGATAGCAATAGATTGCACTGTTAATGCCACTCGAGGCAACCTTTAATATCTGATCAGATCCGAGGAAACATTAATTATCTGTGCTTGAGCAGGACACTTGGGCAGATGGGCTGAGAACAATTGTACACACCGGAAAGGCACAGAGACATGAAGTTCAATCAGACGACACACTGGTGCTAACATGGGTGAATCACATCATACATATCGGAATAAATTTGCCTGCAAGTTAAGAATATGGATTCACTAAACACACTCCTACTTGTTATGTATTTGTGGCTCTGCTTTGATTAAATTTTATGCAGATCCTCTGCAGAATGCTTACACTGTGTGGCCAATTTATTAGGTAACTCCTGTACCTAATAAAGTGGCTACTGCACGCACGTTCCTGATCTTCTGCTGCCGTAGCCCATCCACTTCAAGGTTCAATGCGTTGTGCGTTCAGTGAAGCTCCCCTGCACACCACTGTAGTAACGCGCGGTTATTTGCATTACTGTCACCGTCCTGTTGGCCTGGACCAGACTGGCCATTCATCTCAGACCTCTCTTGTTAGAAGGCATTTTCACCCACATCGAACAGCCGCTCACTGAATGTTTTTGTTTCTCACACCATTCTCAGTCGTGCTCCATTGTCAGTGAAAATCCCAGGAGATCAGCAGTTTCTGAGATACTGAAACCACCCCATCTGGCACCACTAACAATCGTTCCACGGTCAAAGACACCTAGAGCACATTTCTTCCCCATTCTGATGTTTAGTCTTAACGTCTTGACCACTCCTACGTGCTTTTATGCACTGAGATGCTGGCACATGACTGGCTGATGAGGTATTTGCATTAACAAGCAGGAGTACAGTGTACCTAACAAAATACCAGTGAATGTACAGCCAACTTTCTGGACTAGATTAAACAGCCAAATAAGTTCCTCTCCTCAGTTTGAACTCGTTGAAGTCAGAAACAGCACAGAACTCACATGGAAAGACACGTTCCTGGAAAATCCAGAGTAATGAGCATCATTAGGCAATTGAATCTATGCTGGTGTTTTTATTGCTTTGTTTTGACATAATAAACACTGTAGTTGTGGAAACAGCATACTATTGCAGTTCCACAAGAACGTGTTTGCTGTCGATTAATAAACGCTTAGTGGAGTTTTGATGTAAACAAACTATCAATCACCTCGCACAAAAGGGTGTCTCCAGCCATCAGGAACATCCTTGCTGTCTTACCCTCGCAGAAGTTTATAAGTTGCTAAAAAATCCAATTTAATTCTTTTAAACTCCAGTGAATATAGGCCTAATCTACACAATCCCTCCTCAACACAAGAATCAGTTTATTATCAGATTGAGTTCAATCCAGAAAAGTGTGAAGTGAAAACACAAGGAAATCTGCAGATGCTGGAAATTCAAACACCACACACAAAATGCTGGTGGAACACAGCAGGCCAGGCAGCATCTATAGGGAGAAGCGCTGTCGACATTTCGGGCCGAGACCCTTCGTCAGGACTCACTTTGGAAGGTTGAATTCTAAGGCAGAAGAGGGTTAATGCCTGGATTCTTAGCGGTGTGCAGGAACAGAGGAATCTTGGGGTCCACGTCTATCGACCCATCAAAAATTGCTCAGCAAGTTAATCGGGTGATTAAGGCAGTTTATGGTGTATTGGCCTTCATTAGTTGGGGGATTGAGTTCAAGGAGTGTGCAGTAACATTGAGACTGTTCATTCCTCTCCCTAGAAGCCGTCAGGCCTGTTGGGTTCCACCAGCACTTTGTGTGCTGCTCTAAAATCTTCTAACCTGACACATTACAGCCTTCAGCGCTCAGCAATTTCAAAGACCAGACATTCCAGTTTGTAGCTCACATTTCAAGTGTGCTAGCTGTTATTGTTATTTGTTATTTCAGATCTTATCTGTCTCTTCCAAAAATAGCCTTTGTTATTCATCAAACTTACCCAGCCTCTAAGCTAACACCATCACCAACTGCATCACACACTGGTTCCGCACCCTGTTGCTGGAATATTGTCTTTCACCAATTTCCCTTTTTCTGCAACTAAAACACCCGGTTCTATTTGTAATTGTCAAGTTTATTATTATTTAGCTATATAGCACACTGTCGAATGAGACAATGTTTCTCCAGTTCTGATTGACCATAAAACATAGGAGTAGAGCCATTAAGTCTGCTCTGCCTTGGGGGTGTTGAGGAAAACTATCAAACCTTATAGCATGATTTTGAGCAACTGGGCTGAAAAAAAAATGGCAGATGGAACTTTATGCAGTCAAGTGTGAGATGCTGCACTTTGGGAGGACAAACCAGGGTAGGGGTTACAGAATGAACAATAGGATACTGAAGTGTGCTGTAGAACAAAGGGTCCTGGGAATACAGATCCATAATTCCTTGAAAGTGGTGTCACAGGCAGATAGGTCCATAAAGAGAGTTTTTGGCACATTGGCATTCATAAATCAGGACACTGAGTACAGGAGTTGGGACATTATGTTGAACTTCTACAAGACATTGGTGGGACTGCATAACGAGAAATGTATGTAGTTCTGGTCACCTATCTGCAGAAAGGATATCAATAAGGTTGAAAGAGGACAAAGAAAATGTACAAGGATGATGCCAGGAGCTGAGGGCTTGAGTTATAGAGAAAAGGGCTTTATTCCTTGAAGCACAGAAGAATGAGGGGAGATCTTACAAAGGAATACAAAATTATGAAGGGTATAGATAGGGTGAATGCAGGCAGGATATTTACCCTCTGTTTGGGCCATAGGTTTAGAGTGAAAGACGAAGTATTTAAGGGGAATCTGTAGGGAAACCTTTCAGCAGAAACGGTAGATGTGGGTTCAACTGCAACATGCAAGGGAAATATGGACAGGTATATGACTGAGAGGCTTGAAGGACTACGATCCAGGTGCAGAAAGTGGGACGAGGCAGACGATCAAGTTAGCATGGACTAGATGGGCCAAAGGGCCTGGTCATTTTGCAGTAATATTCTATGACACAGGTAGAAGGTAAAAATAAATCAAGTAACCCTGAAGGCAGTGCATATTTGGAAGTCTATCCACAAAGTCTGAGAAGACCTCAGAGGCTGAGTGAATTCACAACAGAAATTAAAGATCTTTAAATATTAAGAGAACCAAGCAATATGAGTTAGTGCAGAAAATTGGTATTCAGTGAAACAATTATTTAATCTTATTGAATGGTGCAGGCACAAAGGCTGAAAGATCTAATCCTGCTTCTTGCATTCTGATTACAGTATTTTTTGTATTTATTTCAGCCTTTCCAGTATCCACAGTATTTTTAATTTTTACAGTGCCTATAATAAGTATTCAGACCCCCAAGTTTTCATGTTTTATATTTTTACAACATTGGATTAATTTGTGTTTTTTGACACTGATCAACAAAAACACTCTTTTGAGTCAAAGTGAAAACAAATTTCAAAAAAATTGTTCTAAATTTATCACAATTATTAAACACAAAGTAATTGATTGCAAGATTACTCTCCCCTTCAAGTCAGTATTTAGTAGATGCACCTTTGACAGCAATGACAGTTTTGAATCTGTGTGGATGGGTGTCTACCAGCTTTGCACATCTGGACACTGCAATTTTTCTCATTTACAAAACTGCTCAAGCTCTGGCAGATTGCCCGGGGATTGTGAGTGAACAACCCCTTTCAAGTCCAGCCACAAACTATCAATTCGATTGAGGTCTGGAATTTGATTTGGCTACTCCAGGACATTAACTTTGTTGTTTTTAAGCCATTCTTGTGTAGCTTTGGCTTTATGCTTGGGGTCATTGTCTTGCTGGAAAACAAATCTTCTCCCAAGTCACAGTTCTCTTGCAGACTGCATCCAGTTTTCCTCCAGGATTTCCCTGCATTTTGCTGCATTCATTTTACCCTCTACCTTCGCAAGCCTTCCAGGGCCTGCTGCAGTGAAGCATTCCCACAGCATGATGCAGCCACCACCATGCTTCATAGTAAGATTGCTGTGTTTTTGATGACGTATGGTGTTTGGCTGATGTGAAACATACAAACGTAGATAGCATTTAGTCTGATCGCCAAAAAGCTCAATTTTTGGCATCATCAGATCCTAGAACCTTCTTCCAGCTGACTTCAGACTCTCCTACATGCCTTGTGGCAAATTCTAGCAGAGATTTTTTGTGAGATTTTTACAGTGGCTTTATCTTTGCCACTCTCTCATAAAGCTGCAACTGGTGAAAAACCTGGGCAACAGTTGTGACAGTTGGAACAGTCTCTTACTTTTCTGAAGCTTGTAACTCCTCCAGAGTTGTCATAGGTCTCTTGGTGGCCTCCCTCACTAGTTCCCTTCTTGCACCATCGCTCAGATTTTTGAGGGCGGCCTGCTCAGGGCAGATTTACAGCTGTGCCATATTCTTTCCATTTCTTGATGACTGACTTAACTGTACTTACTCCAAGGGATATTCAGTGATTTGGAAATTTTCTTGTATCCATCTCCTGACTTGTGCTTTTCAATAACCATTTCACAGAGATGCGTCGAGTGTTCATTCGTCTTCATGTGTAGTTTTTGCCAGATACTGACCCACCAGCAGTTGGACCTTCCAGATACAGGTGTATTTTTTTTACTACAATCAATTGAAACACCTTGACTGCACACAGGTCTCCATTTAACTAATTATGTGACCTCTAAAACCAATTGGCTACACCAGTGATAATTTGGAGTCATATCAAAGGGGGGGGGGGGTGAATAATTATGCAATTAATTGTTGTGTTTTATATTTGTAATTAATTTAGATCACTTTGCAGAGATCTGTTTTCACTTGGACATGCAAGAGTCTTTTTCTGTTGATCAGTGTAAAAAAAAAGCCAAACTAAAAAGCACTGTGATTCAATGTTGTAAAACAGGAAAACTTCCAAGGGCGAGAATACTTTTCATAGGCACTGAATGTTGGGTTTTTATTTTAAGACCAATGCAACTGCTCAGCATGTTTACTGGCAACAAAAAGCAATGCAACAATGATAGTAAGGGTGTTGACATTTTTTAAAAATGACTGGGCAAGTTACCTGCTCCACACCCTAACAATAAGAACAGGCAGACAAGTTATAAAGACCCATGAAAAGCTAACACTTATGCACACTACCTCCGCCTCTGCACCCCACAATTAATTAGCATCTGGCTTGCTTTCCAAAACTGGTCCATCTTCCCCTCACCCCTGCCTGCAGCACAGCTCAATTCACAGATTAAAATTTAGATAATAAAAAAATTATTTGCAAGGCAAATCTTTTGCATTAATGGTACATTTCCTAGCAACATGATTAAGAAATTGCTCAGTGGCGCAAAGTACATGTCACGAGTCCATAGATCATAAGTCATAGGAGCAGAATTAGGCCATTCAGCCCGTTGTGTTTGCTCCACCATTCTGTCATGGTTGATTTATTATCCCTCTCAATCCCATTCTCCTGCATAACCTATGACACCTTCAACTTCTGCTTTAAATATACCAATAACTTGACCTCCACAGCCACTTGTGGCAATGAATTCCACAGATTCACCTCTCTCTTGCTAAAGAAATTCCTCCTCATCTCAGTTCTAAAGGGATGTCCTTATATCCTGAGGCTGTTAGCTAGAGTCGTGAATCTGTGGACCACAGAATGAATTCCAGAGTTCAGAGACTAGGCAACTGAAGTTACACTTGCCACTGGCTGGGTGGTTAAAGTCAAGATTAAAAGGAAGCTGGAAGAGGAGCAGTACAGTTTATACAGAACTGGGTTGTGAAGCTGGAGGAGACTCCTTATCTAAGAAAAGATGTACTGGCATTGGAGAGGGTTCAGGAGGTTCACGAAAATTATCCTGGAGTGAAAGGTTTAAACTGTGAGGATCATTTGAGTCTCCACAGGCCTCTGTGATAATGAATTCCACAGATTCATCACCTTTTGGCCACAGAAATTCCTGCTCCTCTCTGTTCTTCTGTTCTGACGCAGTGCCCTCTGGTCCTGGACTCGTCCACTATTGGAAATATCCTCTCAACATCCATTCTATCTAGGCCTTTCAATAATCAATAGGTTTCAATGAGATCCCCTCTCATTCTTCCAGACTCCGGCGAGTGCAGGCCTAGATCCATCAAACGCTCCTCATATGTTAACCCTTTCATTCCCAGGTCAGGGAATTAGAGGGTGGGATGCAATCCCACCATGCCAGTTTTGAGAACTTAATAAAAGTAAAATAAAAGCCTCTATCAGCAGGGCGAATGATTGACCATTGACCATTTGGACAGGGAACCTCCACTATCCTGACATGTCCTAGTCAAGAAACCACTCCTGAGCCACCTGTACTATAAACTGCCCTCCAACTTGGTATAGCAAGTCACCAGGTTGTTTCATATTAGAGCCAGTTGATAATGCTGACCTTGCCAATGATGGCCAATATAGCAGCAACGAATTATACAAAGCCAGCTTTTAACAACCATCTCATCTACTCTGCACTGGAGATTTCAGAGAAGCAATACTGCCCGGAAATTGTTTCTACTCATAGCTGTTCCAATTAACAAGTTAGTAACAAGACTATCTACACTTCTGAAAACTTGTATCACTATACGGACTTCCACATTACCATAACCATGCTGACTCATGAGCAAAGATGTAATGCTGAGGCTTTATATCTTGGCTCCCTTATCTAAGAAAGGATGTGCTGGCGTTGGAGGGGGTTCAGTCAGGTTCATGAGAATGAGCCCAAGAATGAAAAGGTTAATGTGTGAGAAGCGTTTCATAGTCTGGATCTGTACTCACTAGAGTTTAGAAGAATGGTGGGGGGCAGAATCTCATCAAAACCTTTTGAATATTGAAAGGCCTGGATAAAGTGGATGAGGATGTGGAGAGGATGTTTCTATAGTGGGGGAGTCTAGGACCAGAGGTCACCACTTTAAGAATAGAGGGATGTCCCTTCAGAACAGATGAAGAGGAATTTCTTCAGTCAGTGGGGAGTGAAGCTGCTTTAATTGCCATTCATAGCTATGGAGGTCAAGTCATTGGGTAGATCTAAAGTGGAGGCTTATTTAAAGGGTATCAAAGGTTATGGAGGGAAGGCAGGACAATTGGGTTGAGAAGGATAATAAATCAGCCATGATGGAACGGTGAAGCAGACTCAATGGACCAATTCTGCCCCTATGTCTTAAGAGTCTTCTGGACTCACAAGTCAGATGCTACAAATCAAAATTAATGCTTTATTATCCACAAGGGAATGTCAATAAACAAACTATCAATTTTCACCATCAAATAGCCTGCACACAGCTTACGGCATTCCTTGAAGCAGGTTTGAATGGATTCCAGTGCTGATGACTAATTATTCTCTCTTTCCTTGGTAAAACGATTGCATTGTTCCGCCACTCTCCTTCCAGTTAATTAAGAGCAACAGCACTCGATTTCTTTGCAGCAATTCCTCCTGGCTCAATTAAGCTTTGATACAAGGAGCTGCCACTGTAAAAGGCAAGGCTCACCACTCAAAATGTAGTGACTGATAAGCCAATAATACTCCTGGATCATCCCAGCTGGTCTTGACACCAGAAGGTTAATACTCTGGTACTGCCTGATTACCTCTTAAATGTTGGTAATAAACCTACCTCCACTACTTCCTCTGGCAGCTCTTTCCATACACTGACCACTCATCGAAAAGGCTCACTACATCTCTCCCCTCTCACTTTAAATCTATGTCTTCCAGTTCGTGATTGCCTGATCCTGGAAAAAGATCATGCACTTTCACTCTGTATAAAGGCTGATTTATAATTGTGCGTCCGGATTGCGCTGCAGCCTACGCCGTAACCCTGGTTTTCACTTCTGCATCGCTGTATGCTGTAGCGAGCACACGTTGGTGTGCGCCAAAACGCTAGTTGGCGGTGGGGTTTCTATGCCTCTGTGTTGAGTTTCCTCGTGAGAGACATGGACGAGGAAATGCGTTTCAAACACTTTCGCATGTCGGCAGGTAGATTTGATGATTTGGTTCATCTATTTTGCATTGGTGTGCACACATGACAGAGAAAAAGCAACCGGAAATGCGTAGGAGGAAATGCGATGCTACCAAGCGGACTAATCACAGTTGCTGTGGTCTACATCGCCGCGATGCTGAGTTAATCTTTTGGGGAGGTGCACGTCACCCATACGGCGTAGGGTAGGCGTAGATGTGACGCACAAATATAATCAGCCTTTAGTCCTTCATAACCTTATACAATGCTGCAACCCCCTTCATTGTCCTGCACTTCAATGAATAAAATCCCACCCTGTTCAACCTCCCTCCGTAAATCAGCCAATAAAGTCCCAGCACCATCCTCAGAACTCTCCTTTGCTCTCTTCCTAGCTTCATGGCCTCTTTCCAATTGCAGGGTGATCAAAACTGAATATAATCAAAGTTCAAAGAAATATTTATTATCAGAGTATGTATACACTAAACAACCTTGAGATTCGTCTGCTAACAGGCAGCCACGGAACAAAGAAACCCAAAATAGAGCCCATTAAAAAAAGACCATCAAACACTCAATGTGCAGAGAGAAAAAAACAAATAACCGTGAGCAAAAATTGTTCTGAACTGGTCCACAACGAGAGTCCGTCCACAGAGAGTCCTTAGTCCAGCGCAGTAAACAACACGGAGCACCGAGCTGAACTGGCCCATCTCTCACCTCAGGCCCCAACACACTGACCTTTTCAATCGGGCCAAATACCGTCCAAACGTCAGGTTCAATACGCTCTAGGGCTTGGACCCTGCCCCCACAACTTGGCCTGTACCTGATCTTTCTGAGTCGACCCGGTGCCTACATCATCCAGATGTGGCTTCATCTTTTTCTCCATCATGTGTGCACACCAATGCAAAATAGATGAACCAAATCGTCAAATCTACCTGCCGACTTGCAAAAGTGTCTTGATCCCAACCTTTATACTCCATGCCCTGACTGGGGAAGTCCAGCATGGCAAATGGGTTCTTTGCCACCCTATCTACCCGAGACCCTGAAAGTGGAGATGCAGGTTACTTTCAGGGAAACACTGTTAAAAAGTCTGATGCTCTTTCTACATTATAAAAATATTAGTAAGGTAATATAACTCCAAGAATGTTCCCCATTTTCCAGAATATCGTCAAAGCACCTTTGAAAGTATATACTTTCCTCTCTAATTAAACAGAATCATAACACTAGGCTGCAAGAAACTGGAAAAGTGAAATGCTTTTTCCTTATAGCAGAATATACTCACTGGGGCCTGGTAACATCGTGAGCAAGCCTAGGAACAGAGGCCATGTATCTTGATTTTAAGAAATGATGTTTGATTGAGATTCAAGAACTCCCCAACCAGGGAGCTAGATGTTTGTTGTGGCATGACAGGCAACAACTGGCTCTCTGACTAGATAGTTCTTGAACTTCAGTGGAACACGAGCTGTCAGTGGGCCATGGGAACAGATGTTGTTGGTGATGCAGTGGTTATCAAACTACTACTCCACAGGCCTGAGATAGCGATTCAAAGGCATGACTTCCAATCCACCACTACAGCTGTGGTATTTAAATTCAGATTAATAATCTGACATTTAAAAGAAATACATGAGTAGTCATAACCACAAAATCACATAGTGGATCACTGTGCAAAAAACCATCCGATTAATTTCCTTATCAGTTTGGCTGTTTATGTATAGTATTGTGCAAAATAAGCAAATCTATATAGCTAAGGTGCCTAAGACTTTGAACAGTTCTGTATTTGTCAACACGGAGTAGAGAGTGAGTTTGTTCATCTGCTGAGAGCAAAGGATGTTAGGAATGGCAAGGGTGTAGTGCTGTGTGGGAGGTGTGGGACGGGAGGCAGAGAAGGAGTGGACCAACCCAACCCTGAGACACCAGGCAAGGTCATTTGATTCCAGGCAACTGGTTTATTGATCATTACAGAATGCCTCACTGATGCTTCTCTCCCCTCTTCCTGCCCCCTTCCCACTCTCAGTCCACGATGGGGACCCACATCAGAATCAGGTTTATCATCACTCACATACATCAAGAAATTAGCTTTCTTGCAGCAGCAGCAGCAGAACAGTACAATGCATAAAATGACGACAGTACTGTGAAAGAGTCTTATGGACTCTAGCTACTATATATATACAT
This sequence comes from Hypanus sabinus, assembly GCF_030144855.1. Classification (NCBI taxonomy): domain Eukaryota; kingdom Metazoa; phylum Chordata; class Chondrichthyes; order Myliobatiformes; family Dasyatidae; genus Hypanus; species Hypanus sabinus. Next base: position 17,492,009 of record NC_082714.1, read on the forward strand.
GCTTAAGACTTTAGCAGAGTACTGTAACTCCAGATTCAGCCTGACCCACTTGATCAATCCTGATTCTTACGTGGCCCAGCAAGCCATTAATTTAAGGGCAATTGAGGATAGGAATTAAAGGCTGGCATATGCGGTCAATGCCCAGATCCTGAAAAATTAGTAAAATGAAAGTAGACTGAGGCATCATAGAACATGTGCATCTCGATTTGGAAAATCTACAGGCGAGAGTTCTATGCTGGAGATGTTGCAGGGATAAATATGAAGTCCCTGGACATGTTGCCTATTATTATGGCCTTAGAACATAATAATCCTTCCTCCCACCTGTAAACCTGAAACACATAGAAGCAGAATTAGGCCATTCAGCCCATCGAGTCAGCTCATTATTTCATCATGGCTGAGTAATTTCCTTCTCAGCTCCATTCTCCTGCCTTCTCCCTGAAACCTTTCATGCCCTGACTAATCAAGAACCGATCAACCTCCACCTTTAATACATCCAGGGACCTGAATTCCACAGTCACCTGTGGCAATGAATTCCACAGAATAGCCACCCTCTGGCTAAAAAAATTCCTCCTGATCTCTGTTCTAAAGAGATGTCCCTCTATTCGGAGGCTGTGGTCTCTGGTTTGTGACTCCCCCACCATACGAAACATCCTCTCCACATCCATTCTATCCAGGCCTTTCAACATTCAATAGATTTCAATGAGATTCCCTCTCATTCTTCTGAATTCCAGTGAGTAAAGGCCCAGACTCCTCAATCATTCATCTTTCATTCCTGGAATCATTTTCATAAACCTCCTCTGAACCCTCTCCAATATCAGCACATCTTTTCTTAAATAACGTGCCCAAACTGCTCAAAATAATCCAAGTGAGGCCTCACCAGTGCCTTATAAAGTCTCAGCACTACACCTACACACATATACAATCCTCTACCCTCGACAGTCTGTAATCTTCGACCTCCAGACTCCACCGCACCTAGATTCTGACAAAGACACCAAACAATGGGCCTTCTACTACCCCAGTGAACTCGCAGAGATTCATACACATGGGGCTCCCTAACCAACGGGCCTCAACTTCTAGTTTGACCCTCAGGCCTTGGCATCGATCCCAGGAGACACAGATTGCCGAACACCAGGTCCACCAATTGATGGGAGCCCGGACACTAGACCTCGAACCCCGCTCTCACCGATTCACAAATCCAGAGGATCATCGGGCCCTGTTCTTCCTCCTCACATGGAGCTCCAACTCCATAACCGGCCGACAACTTGCCGGCCCTGGTGGGGAGCCACCAGCCTTCGTCCGCACTGGCCTGCCAGCCAGTCAATTACAGTGGGCTACCGCGCACCCCTGTCATATGGAGGCTCCTCTAACTTGCGGTGGTTATGGGTCGCGGTTTCCAGGAGTCAGATTCATTTATTTATCACACGTAGGTCAGAGCATACCCAGCGAAATGAATTGTTCATGTTAACAACCAACACACCCAAGGTGGCGCTTGGGGGCATTGCACAGTGTCGCAGCACATTCTGGCACCGGAGTATCATGTCAGTGGGATGTAATACTTTTTCCAAGCAAGTTTTCAGGACATTCCTCAATTGTTGCCCTGTCCTCCTGTTCATTTCTGGTGGTAATGGATCACAGACTCGGGAATTGGCAACACAAAGCTTCCCCTTTGCACATGGCTGAGAACACGCTGAGCGGCCACTTTATGAGGTACAGCTGCTTGTTAATGCAAATATCTAATCAGCCAATCATGTGGCAGCAACTCAATGCATAAAAGCATGCAGACATGGTCAAGAGGTTCAGTTGTTCAGACCAAACATCAGAATGGGGAAGAGAATGTGACCTAAGTGATAAACATGGGAAAATCCAGAGTAACACACACAAAATTCTGCAGAAACTCAGCAGGTCAGGCAACATCTATGCAAATGAGCATTTCAAGCCAAAACTTCTTCAGGATCTAAATGACTCTGTCTGTGGAATGATTACTGGTGCCAGACAAAGTGATTTGCATAGCTCAGAAACAGCTGATCTCCAGAGGTTTTGCCATGCACAATGTTCTCTGGAATTTACAGAGAATAGTCTGAAAACCAAAAAAAATCTAGTGATTGACAGTTCTGTGGGCGAAAATGTTTTGTTAGTAATAGAGGTTAGAGCAGAATGGCAGGACTGGTTCCAGCTGACAGAAAGGTGACAGTAACAAAAATACTGTGAATTACAATGGTGTGTAAAAGAGCAACTCTGAGTGCACAACACGTCGAATCTTGAAGTGGATGGGCCACAGCTGCAAAAGATCAAGAATATACACTAGTGGCCAATTTACTCGGTACAGGAGGTGCCTAATAAAGTGGCCACAGAGTGTAATTAGTGCCTCAGTGTAGGGAGGTCAGCCAGGGAGAGAAAGCTGTCATCGATTAGCTGTCAACATCACTAAAACAGATGATAATGTTAATGCTGTGTGTGAGTTTGCAATATGCAAATTGACAAAAGGGTGTTAATTTAGCTATAGGATCTGGACATTGCCACAAGAGCAGAATTTAATAGCCATTCCCAATTAGCCCAATTCCAACAGTCCAGAAGAAGGGTCGTGGCCTGAAGCATTGACTGGTTACTTCCATCCATGGATGCTGCCTGACCTGCTGAGTTCCTCCAGCATATGAGTTGCTTTGGATTTCCAGCATCTGCAGAATCTGTTGTGTTAATAATATTGTCCATGGATTGGCTTTAAATTATTTGGAACATCCTGACATCATTAAAGGTAGAAATGTCCACTTCCTTTCCAATGCCAGGCTTTTGATGGCTGTGGTCATTATCCTGAAAAAAACAGAAGTCAACCTCAGGGGAAAAGACGCATCTCAGTGATGTATGCTCCTTTTAAATTGAAGCACTGGCTTTTCTCCTGGGAGTCCATTAGAATGATTGACCTGTTCTTGGAAAATTGCTTCACTGTGTTGATTGCTTAAAAAGCCAAATCCCAGTGCGTTGATAGCTAAGGTTTCTGTAAACAATGACTCACTCCACAACCCCTTTCCTCCTTTGATCAAGGAGCATAATACACTTAAATGTTAAAACTGATTTCCTTAGCAGCGCCTGATATGTGAAAAAAAAGAAAGCAATTTGCAAGTCTGTTTTAATTCTTTTTCAAAGAAATGTGGGAGTCATTGGCAGGACCAACATTTAAAGCACTTACCTAAATGACTTTGAACTATGTGGCTCACTCTGCCACTTCAGAAGATGACTGAAAGTCAAGTTGTCTGGGTAGCCTCCAACCTGATGGCAATGAGCATCGATTTCTCTAACTTCTGGAAACTTTCTGCCCTCACCTTTCTTTCATTCCCCATTCTGGCTCTCTTCTTACCCCTTCTTTTCTTGTCAACTGCCAATCAACTGGTGTCCCTGGTGTCCCTCCTCCTTCCCATTCTCCATTGGTCTAATCTCCTCTCTTATCAGATTCCCACTTCTTCAGCCCTTTGTGCCTTTTCGAGCTATCACTTCCCAGCTCTCAAATGTTCCTCCCCTCACCCCCCCCCCACTGCTCTCCACCACCCACCTGGCTTTACCTATCACCTTCTAACTTGTACTCCTTCTCCACCTGCCCACCTTCTTACTCTAGCTTCTTCCCCTTTCCTTTCCAGACCCGGTGAAGGGTCTTGGCCCAATCATTGACTGTGTATTCATTTCTAAAGGTTCAACCTAACCTGCAGAGTTTTGTATGTATTAGTCAAGTTCATTGTGTGCTTGAAGCCAATGTAGCCCAGACTGGATAAGGAAAGTAGATTTCCCCTCCGTTGAAGAACATCAATGAACCACATGCATTCTTACAACAACCTAATAGTTTCACATTAGAATTTTATTACCAGAATTAATTAATTAACAGAATCTAATTTCCCCAGCTGCCATGTGGAACTTGAATTAATAGATTGTTGACCCTGACTTCTGGACTACCAAACCCATACAACATTCTTTTCCCATTTAGGGTGTTAAAGCTTCTCTTCTCTTCTTGAGCTTGATTAGCCAAGACAAAATCTCACCAAGAAAACACTGTGATTAATGTCTGCACTAAAAACAACTCAAAAAAGATCTATGACTTCATTGAATAGCAAGCATTGCCCTCAGATATACTTCGATACAGTTTTCTTTTAACAGATTTAGTTGAATCTTCCCACAAGGTATTCTTACTACTGTGAAAAAAAAAACGTCACTTTTTATGCTGGTGTCAATTATGGTGCATATTTTCCATCTGGCGACCACCAGCAGGTCAGAATTACACTGAATTTGGCTCTCAGAATTCTCACCACCACACTCAGAACCATAAGACCTTAAGATATCGGAGCAGAATTATGTCATTTGGCCCATCGAGTCTTCTCTGCCATTTCATCATGGCTGATCCAATTTTCCTTCCAGGCCTTCTCCCCATATCCCCTCATGCCCAGACCAATCAAGAATCATTCAGCTTGATTAGCCAAGACAAAATCTTACCAAGAAAATACTGTGATTAATGTCTACATTGAAAACAACCAAACTAAACAAAAGTCCAACAGCTACTGGGGGCTTCCAAGGCTGGTATCATTAGACTTTTGTTAACCTGGAAAATTAGAACATGAGTGAACCCTACAGTCCTTTTTATTCTTCAGCAAGACTTTAGCTGCTTCTTTTTCTCAAAACAAATAGCTTACCTTATCTCCCAAAATCCCCTGAATTCTAGGCACCCAAAAATCTACTGGGTTTAGTTTTGGCTGCAAACAAATAACTGAAAAAAATCTGGGGAAGGAAATTCCAAAGGTTTACAGAAATTTCCCCTCCTCCTACACAGAGCTTAGGCAAGCTGAATGGAATTGAGGAGAAGATCAAATGACATAATCTCTCAGGACCCATTAATTCTGTGTTCCTCTCTCTGAGATTTAGTGCAGCAGCCTGCTCGCGTATTTTAAAGCTATGCCAATACTTCTCTGAAGAAGGTGTGATAACTGAGATTTCATCAAAACTCAAGGCATCTCCTCATCTCATGGGTTCATTCCACAGCCATAGGCACCAAAGGGAAATAGTTGAAGGGAGCACAAGAATACAATTGCTCACAAATGCCCAGGTCAATCCTATGGGTGTTCTAGTTAGAGCTGACTTGAATCAAGTCTTCCTCCCACTTCAACATCATTTGGAGCCGTATGCCAAGATGCAAATTATTCATTCTCCATGAACAGAAAGCCTTTTAACATATACATAAATATGGGAGAAAATAAAAACATTTGTCACCTGGGCGAATTGCATGTGAGAGTATTGGTAAGTGGTTGTGTTCACACCCTCAGACAATTCCATTACATAAATGGAGCAGGGGTTGACCACTCAGCTTCTCAAACCTTTTCTACCATTCAATAGGATCATGGATAATCATCACCTCTCCAGTGCCATTTCCCCATAGCCCACAATTTGCTGATCTTTAACAACTTCCCTTTAGATAATCCCAAAACTCAGGTGAGACCACAATTAGAGTATTGTGTTCAGTTCTAGTCAAATCATTATACAAAGGATGTGGACACTTTAGAGAGGGTGCAGAGATTTACCAGGATGCTGCCTGAACGAGAAAACTTGTCATATTTGGAGAGGTTGATTGAGCTGGGGCTTTTTCGAGCAAAAAAGGACTGCTGCCTTAAATACACCCAAAGACTTGGCCTCCACAGCCCCCTGTGGCAATGGATTCCAGATTCACCACTCTATGGCTAAAGAAATTCCTCCTCATCTCCATTCTAAATGGACGTCCCTCTATTCTGAGGCTGTATCCTCTGGTTTTAGACTCTCCCACCATTTTGGGCCGAGACTCTTCTTCAGGACTAGAAAGGGAGAAGATGCCAGAATAGATTTGATGTACAGTAATTAATAAAATTAGAGTGAAGATCAAGGAACATGTTTTCCACCCAGAATGTAAGGTCCGGTCAAGATATTCCTAAAGAGAGGGTAGAAAAATGCATTGAGTATAGCAGAAGGAAGATTCTGAAATGACTGACCACAGACCAGCGCTGAAAAACCAAATACAATTCTGGCCGCCATACTTCAGAAAAGATGTGTGGCATTGGAAAGAATGCAGAGATCTAGAAGCTCGAAACTCAAATACTATTTAAACAGCACTTGGATGTGTACTTAAAGAGATGTGATGTGCAGGGCAGTGCTGGAAAATGGGATTAGGCTAGAAATCTCTATTTTAGTTGATATGCTGAGCATAACATGTACTGGTATTGGTTTATCATTGTCACCTGTACCAAGATAGGGTGAAAAGCTTGACTTGCAAACTTACAGATCAAAACCAGGTGCATTGAGGGAGAATAAACTGAAAGAATACAATGCACTATCAGGCGTAAAAGTACAGTGTATGCAAATAAGGTGCGAGGTCTGAATGAGGTAGATTGTGAAGTCAAGAGCCCATCATTTCATACAAGTCCATTCAGGAGTCTGATAACAGTGGGACAGAAACAGTCTTTGAGCTTGGTGCTACTTGCTTTCAGGCTTTTGTGTTTTCTGCCTGAAGAGAGAGGAGAGAACCCTGTGTCTGGGATCCTTGATTATGGCTGCTTTACTGAGGCAGTGAGCAGTATATACAGAGTCCATGAAGAAATGTCCTCCTGTTGGCAAAACGTCCCTTTTTCATGTGCAAGTGACATCTTTCAAATGTCTGTCCTCTCTCCTGCCTCCTGCTCCACCCCCCCCCGCCCCCCCAGCTCCGTGGCTCTGTCTTCCACACCCATAAACAGAAGGCGAAGGACCAGCTGGGCTGGGGTACGAAGCTAAGGAGGCAGATGCCAGGGCAGCAGGTAGGCTATACATCTGGGTTTTGTTTACTCGGAATGATCTGAATTCCTGTGTCTACGGTTTCTCCTACATACTCACCCTAGCCTACTACCATAAATTCAGCATTCACAATATAGCCCTTGTACATCAAGCATTACTCAGGCACAAACAATGGAGAACAGAGCAATTTCAGGGTGTTAACAGTACAGAAAAGTGATTCTGAAGAGAGAGACTTATTTGGTTGTACTTCCAGTTTGGAAAAATAAACCACGTTATAACAGCAGTTTCCCACCAAGTTAGAATTGCCAAGTAATTAGGTTATTCGGCTTACTTGTTGCAATACCACCCACCAGCACCAAATGTTAATAAAATAAATGACTTAAGTATAACTTATTAATCACCACCTCAGACTAATTGAAATACGGTTTGTAATAAAATGTGAACACTCTTAATCTGGTCCAATGCACAAAACACAAGTCATTAGATATGATGCTTTAATCACTATAAAGTTGCAATTCTCCCAAGGCAATTAAATTCAAAGACAGTCAAAGAACTATAGTTAACTACAATGGAATGTAATCACACCTGGCACTTAGTTGTTGCATTCATTAAAGCCCATTTTCTTTATATCGACTCCTATGTATCAGTGTAGCTGGGTGGTGGTATAGTGGCATCAGCACCAGACTTTGAGACCAATGGTCCAAAGTTTGAATCCAGCCATGTCGAGCTAGCAAACCAGCCTCTTAAAAAAAAGACAAATGCTAAGGAAGGCGTGAAAAGGGACAAATGTATATCGGTGAGCTTCCGGTGTGGCCTCCTGTGTATACTGTGGCTCCTGGTGTGGCCTCCTGCGTACCAGGTGAGACCTGACATAGATTGGGAGACCACTTTCACTGAGCATCTCTGCTCCATCCGCCACACAAAGCAGGATTGTCCGGTGGCCACACATTTCAATTCTTTTTCCCATTCCCATTCCAACAGTGAGACCACACTCAGGTTGGCATGAACATTGATTTGAGGATCTTCCGGTAATTGTGTCTCCCCACTTCACCATTCCCCATTCCTGTTTCCCTCTCTTACCTTATCTCCATACCTGCCCATCTGGTGCTCCTCCCCGTTCCCTTCATTCCATGGTCTCTGTCCTTTCCTCTCAGACTCTCCCAACTCCATTCTTTAAACTCTTTCACCAATCAACTTCCCAGCTCTTTACTTCACCCCCTTTCTCTCTCTCAGCTTCACCCGTCACCTGCCATCTTGTACTTCTTCCCCCTCCCTTTCTCCATTTTCTTCCTTTGACCTCCCTTCCTTTCCAATCCTGTGAAGAACCTTGGTCCAAAACATCGACTGTTTAATCTTTTCCATAGAAGCTGCCTGGCCTGCTGAGCTCCTCCAGCATTTTGTGTGTGTTGCCTCCTTTGAACTTTGATTCATCATCCTTTTTATTGGGTTGAGCAGCGATTGAAGGCTCTGGGCCTAAACTCACCGGAATTTAGAAGAATGAGGAGGGATCTCATTGAAACCTATTGAATGTTTAAAGGCCTAGAAACAGTGGAAGTGAAGAGGATGTTTCCTTTGGTGGGTGTGTCTGGCACTAGTGGGCACAGCCTCAAAGTAGAGAGATGTCCATTGAAAACAGAGATGAGGAGGATTTTCTTTAGGCAGAAGATGGTGGATCTGTGGAATTCATTGTCACTGCCGGCTGTGGAAGCACTGGCTGCATCTAAGGCAGAGGTTGATAGGTTCTTGATCAGTAAGGGTTTCATAGGGAGAAGGCAAGAAAATGGGGTTGAGAAGGAAATGGCAGAGCAGACTCGATGGGCCAAATGGCCTAATTCTATTCCTATGTCTAATGGTTGAGGCGACTTTGGCCAACAGTAATATCAGGGCTTATCAGTAATTTGTTCACTGCTGCTGTCGCAGTCTGTCTACCGAGTCTGCGTCTGCTGGAAAGTGGAGGCTGGAGACCTGTTCTGGGATTAAAGGACTCTGTATGTGTGTGGGTGAGAGGGACGAATGGGCTTGTTTTACTGTTGTTGTTGCGTTGCTTGAGCTCTGTGTTGTTCTGCCAAGCCTTGTTGGCACCAGAATGTGTGGCAACATTTGAGGGTTGCCCCCAGAGGGTGTGCTGGTTAATGCAAATGACACATTCCACAATATGTTTCGATGTACACCTGATTAAAAAAAACTTGAATCTTGAATTGCTCAAGTCAGTTCCTCCAGTTTCTCCGGCTTTGGTCTTTCTCTCCACATTTCCAAGATGGCGGCGCGACACAGCTTGCAGCGGCCACTCCAGAGCTGATTATCTGTTATTTGTGAAGTGGGGTTCTGTGCGCAATCATAATCGATTGAAAACGGACGTGGGAGCACGGAGGAACATCGGGAAATCTCCAGGAAGACCTTCTTCATTGCTGCTGCTGCTGTGAGGTCCGGGATTCTGCTGGGAAGAACAGACCCCCAGTCCTCGGGGTCGCGCTGCCGATGGCCATTGGCGGGGCCATCTTAATACGCTCGGCAGAGGATGGTGCTTGGAGAAGCTGTACCGGAGGGGATGGTCGTCGGCTCGGAGGTTCCAACGGACTCGGAGTCCGCTGCGGTCAGGTCGCGTTCAGTGTGCGCTGCCTCTGCGAGGCTGGGATCGATGGAGCTTTCGTTGTGTGCTGCGAAAGTTGTGTGCTTTTGTTGTGTGCTGCGAGGCTGAGTAGGGCGGCGTTGTGGAAGTCCATAGCGTGGTATTCCCTTCTGCCACCAGCGTGGGATGGCGAGTCTGTCGGGACCCTGCAGACTTGTGGAAACTGTGTGGTGATTTCTTTTGAACTTATAGTCCTTTAACAACTTTGGACTATTTTTACTGTGCCCATAGTCTTTTTTTTTTATCAATTATGCTATTGTTTGCACTGTTGTAACTATGTAGTTTTGTGCAGGTCTTGTAGCTTTAGTTTTTGGTCTTGTTTGTCTGGTGGATTTGGAGCTCCTTTCCAGGGAATGCGCTAAGATGGTAGCGCGATATTAATACGCAGCAGCCTCTCCGGACTCTGGATTGGGGATTGCCAAACGTTATGTGGATTTTCTGGTGTAGTCTGTTTTGTCATGTGCTTTTGTGATATCATTCTGGAGGAATGTAGTTTCATTTTTTAACTGCATTGCATTGTGGTTTCTAAATGACAATAAACTGAATCTGACAATCTCAACAAATCTTTTGTTCACACCTTTTCTCTTGAACTGAGATACACTTCACCTTTTCAAATAAGAACTGGTCTTTCTTCTCTTCTTATAACTGAAGAATTTGCCTGCATTGACAGCAATATGACAGCAGAACTCGGCAAAGGAGATGGATTAGAAGATTTCTACATAGACGGGCCTAAGACTTTAGCACAATATTCTCCCCTTTCCTTCACCTCTTATTTTGGCTTCTTCCCACCTTATTTTCCAGTCCTGACCAAGGGTCTTGACCCAAAACCTCAAATGTTTATTTCTCTCAATAGTTCTTGCCTGATCTGCTGGGAACCCCCAGAGGTTTATGTGTGTTACTCTATGATGGATAAAGTAGATTTTAGGAAGAGAACACAAGGTCATTTCCTGGGATGGGCAGCCAGTCTCTATCTCCATGATAACGTACAATGTTCATATTCATTGAGAGCAGTGGGCTATATTGTTCCCCAGACCTTGGGGGTGATGCGAGTTTCTAAGGGACAATAAAGATAAAGTGATCAGTGGGAGGCACTTGGAAGCAAGGGGGGGGGGAGGCAAGTAAGGGATTACATGCTTATAAAGTAATCACGTCCTGCTAACTCACCATTCTTTTAGATTTTGCTTGAAGCGTGTTAGTTTTCGGACAGAAATGTGACATTTCTGTATTGGCATATCATGAGAAATCTGGACTGAAGAAATTTCTGGGCCCATTCGTGCATTATTGCCAATCACTACTGTAGCACAGGGTTAGCTAGTACAATTCCCATACTCTAATTACACAGTGATGCAATTCCTGTGAATCAGGGCATGGCATTCAATGGGGTAAAGTTCAGAATCTGCCCTTTCAAATGGTCTTGAACATACTTGAAAGCTCCTTGAAGAGAATACATTCTGATCAGCAAGATCTTGGCATAAGTCAGTCACTTTGTGGATATTTTCAAAAATGGAAAACACTTCAAAACACGTTTGGCAGCATTTCACAACAAGCCAGCGATGGTTTGCCTGCTTTCATTGCTCACTGTTAAATCTGGAAAGCCCCATTCAATTGGCGAAGAATTGATTCTGCCAGAAGTAAGGGAGATTCTAAGCACCATCTTGCATAAGTCACCAGACCAAATAACTAAAGCAATTCCACTCAGCCACAAATGTGTTCAAAGACGAGCAGGTGAAATGTCTGAGAATACATTGTGCACCTTACTCAGGACAACAGGATTTGCTCTGTAGTTGGATAAGTTCACATTGCCAGGCAATGACTCTTTGCTTCTTGGTGATGTTCACTTCGGAAAAGATGAGAGCATGGTTCAAGAGTGGCTATTTGCAAGAGGACCAGAAACAGACTCAAACGGGGAGTCAGTACGTATAACAATACAACAGATACAATCGGGGAGTTGCTGAGCAATTTTTCAAAGAGAAGGACATTCGCTCATCAACATTCTTGCCTGTGCAACAGGTGGGGCACCGTCGATGACAGTACACCACCATGGGGTTATTACTTTTTTGAAAAAAGCTGTACCTAACATACATACCATTCACTGTAAGTCAGACAGTAACTTGTGGCAAAACACCTGAGTGATTGGCTGCACAAGTCATTAACTACTGTCATCACAGTGGTAAATGAAGTCCCATGCTCTCAATTATTGACTATTTCGACAGCTTTGTATTGAGAACGATGAAGAGTTGGAATGCTTGCTGTTGCACACAGAAGACAGATGGTTCTCTAAAGAAAACTGCTTGAGACACTTGTGTTTTTTGAAACTCATAAAATTCCTTGAAGAATCAAATGCTTCATTCAATAATCAGCAAGAATATTAGGTATGACATTGCTTATTTGTCAGAATTATCTGCAAAGGTTAATGAAATCAGTCTTCAATCCTAAGGAAAAGATATGAATTTTATCAAAGTTGTCTCCACATTTCTGTCCAAATTAATCCTATTTAAGAGCAACATTGTCTGTTGTGACCTTTTCTCATTTCTGCGTTTCAAAGGACTTGGAAAAGAAAGAAAGAATACCAGATGATAATCTTCAAATATCCTGTGCCTACCTGGGTGAGCTGCATAAAGACATGTCACACAGTTTTCAGGATCTTCTCTTGATCCAGTTTCTATATCGGGTAATAAACCCATTCCAGAACAGTTGTAATGAGGAATTAACGGGGAGGATGGAAGAAGCACTCATCTCACTACAAAATGACTTTGAGCTGAAGGTGAAGTTCAAAAAATCATATCAAGACTTTTGGTTGCAGAACGAAATCTCTGAACGCCATCCTGCACTGTGGAAAAAGGTCAAGATATTCACTACTGCCTTTCCAACATGACATTTAGTGGAGTGCAGTTTCAGCGCTGGCACCCAACTTCTTTCAAAACAATGAACCAGACTGCAAATTACTGAGTGTGGGGATCTGAGACTCCTTCTAAGCGACACTCAGCCTGATGTTGAGAAGCTGGTATCACTGCATCAAGCCCATCCACCTCACTGAAAGATGAAAAAGTAATGTGGACTCTAAAATTGTTGGTGAAAAGAGTTTTTACTCTAATTAAAGAAATAATTTTATTTGTAGCTTTGAATAGATTTGAATATTTCTTGCAATTATTTGTCACTGCTTTGAATTTGCAATCCCTATTTTCTTTCAGTATGCATTGTGAATCAAAATTCTTTATAGTTTTTATGCAATTGCCTGATTGGGAAACGGAGCACCAGGGATATGGTCTGGAAGCCCAGGGGGTGGTAATCAAAGAAGTTTGCAAACCATTGATTTAGAAGGTGCATATACAGGCCTCCATTAGTGTCTGATCCTAATTTGCTCTTGAGTTCAACTGCCTTCTTGAATCACTGCACTCGGGGAGGAGAAGGAATGGTGACTCTGACTGCTGAGCATCCCACACATTGCTGAACGGGTAGCTCCAGGACTTAGACTCGGTGACAATGAAGGAGCACCAAGTCGGGACGGTGAGTGACAGAAAGCTGTGTCTACTGTGCATGTGACTACTGCCCCCGCCTTTCCAAGCGGTAGAAGTCACAGGTGTGCGAGGTGTTATTACCGTATCTAATTGAGTAACAGCAATGCATTTTGTAGGTGCGACAAACCATTTTCTAAAATGACTTAAGCATAATTTCTAAGACATTTTTTATCATGCTATTATATGAACAACAGGGCATCATATCTCATATTAATTATCTGGCACACATGCTCAGGATCCACAGGGGTCTCAGACTGCTGAGTTCTGTACAGTTGTAGTCTCTGCAGACTTGCTTTGTGTAAACACAAGAGCCTCTGCAGATGTTGGAAATCCAGAGCAACACCTACAAAATGCTGGAAGAACTCAGCAGGTCAGGCAGCATCTATGGAGAGAAGTAGAAGTCAACGTTTAACATCCACGGTTTCAGCCCAAAACGTTGACTGTTTATTCTTCTCCATAGATGCTGCGTGACCTGCTGAGTTCCTCCAGCATTACGAATGAGCTGATTTGTATACCAATGTTATTGTTCAGTTAGTGTTTAAAACTCCCACTGTTGTCTGGGCCTACATAATTCTAATGAAAACATGAAGCTCAACACAAAAATAATGATTTATGGATGAAAAACACTTTCTACATAATTTCTTTAATAATATTAACAGCAGTGCTGAGATTGTCATCACTGTATGCTACGCTTTGCCAATCACCCCTCATGGTGGTCACACATCATTAATTAGCCTGAATTATTTCTCCTCTTCTCTATTGGTAAAACACAATGCCCAGTTACTCAGATTGACTAAGAAACTATCACCGCCCACACAGCCCTCCATTTTTCTTTCATCTCTCAAGTCTCCCTGAAGCAGCCACCCCTGCCACCACTCTTGGCATCGCATTCATTCCACACACACACACACACACACACACACATTATTCTGTGTGAAAAAACACTACCTATTCTTTCCTCCAATCACCTTGCACAGATGCCCTCTCAGATTTGACATTGCCCCAGTGGGGAAAAGGCATGGCTGTCCACTCTGTCTATGCCTTTTATCATCTTATACATCTTTTTCAAGTCACCAAGTCACCTCATGGCTCATTAAACTAATTTGTGAACATCGAACACAGATCTGAAACAGATTACTCGGCCGATGATGTTGTACTGAACTAATTAAAAGCTCAATTAAACTAATACCCTTTGTCTACACAATGACCATGTCCTCCAAAGCTGAACTAGTGTGCCAAACTAAGGGCTTCTTAAATGCCTCTGTCGTATTTGACTCCACTACCACCCCTGGCACTGCATTCCAGGCATCCACTCGTCTCAGTGTAAAAAGCACGTCTTGCACATCTCTGACGAACTTATTGCGTGAAGCAGAGGTGAATCAGCTTGCTTCAGCCATCCGGAGCATCTCTCAGTCATCCAGACACAGAAACAAAGGACCCCAGCCACGAGGAAATCTGCAGATGTTGGAAATTCAAACAACACACACAAAATGCTGGTGGAACACAGCAGGCCAGGCAGCATTTATAGGGAGAAGCATTGTCGACGTTTCTGGCCGAGACCCTTCGTCAGGACTAACTGAAAGGAAAGATAGTAAGAGATTTGAAAGTAGTGGGGGGGGGGGGGGGGGGGGAGGGGGAAATGCGAACTGATAGGAGAAGACCGGAGGGGGTGGGATGAAGCTAAGAGCTGGAATTGTGATTGGCGAAAGTGATACAGAGCTGCAGAAGGGAAAGGATCATGGGACGGGAGGCCTCAGGAGAAAGAAAGGACCCCAGGTCTGTCTGCACACAGAAGACAATCACTGAAATTCATACACATTTTGCATGCCTTTTGGCAGAGAGACAAAAAGTTCTCATACTGAGCTCCACTTTAAACCATAAGACCATAAGACATAGGAGCAGAATTAGGTGATTCAGCCTATCAAGTCTGCCCCGCCATTCCATCATGGCTGATTTATTATCCCTCTTAACCTCATTCTCCTGCTTTCTCCCTGTAGTCTTTGATGCCCTGACTAATCAAGAACTTATCAACCCCCATTTTAAATATACCCAGAGACTTGACCTCCAGAGTCGTCTTTGACAATGAACTCCACAGATTCACCACCTTCTAGCTGAAGAATTTCCTCCTCTGCTCTGTTCTAAAGAGCCATCCTTGTATACTGAGACTGTCCCCTCTGGTCCTAGACTCCCCTACTATGGGAAACATCCTCTCCATGTCCACTCTATCAAGGGCCTTCAGTATTTAATAGGTTTCAATGAAATGCCCCCTCATTTTTCTAAACCCTATCGAGTACAGGCCCAGAGACATCAAAGGTGAAAATACCACTTAGACTACATTATTTAATGGAATAGGATAAACCCAGTGAATGTGTTAATTAGCAAAGAACATGATCTTTAATTATTTTGCTTTTCACCCTTGCCTTTCTCACTACGCTTCCTGCATCCATCATATGCTTATCTACTCAGTCCAATGCAGAGTTATCTTTTCCCACTCAAGAGTTTGTGCAAGGTATCTGTGGGGGAGAGGTGTGGGGCAAGGAAGGGATGAAGTGCCCCCCTCTAATCACCTCCAATATGTGAGCCTGTGGACACAAGCACGCTGCTTTACATTATGGATGTACATGTGCGATCTCCCTACACCAATATAATTGGAAGCCCTGCTTGCACAGTTGTATCCCTTGCGCTTTCATTATCATAGAGCAACAAAGTATGGATACCGGCCCTTCGGCCCAACAAGTCTATGGTGTCCACCCAGCGCGAGTTTTCTAGCCCCGGGAGAAACTATGACAAGGAAGAGTCATCCCTTTCTTCATGAACATAGCGTATATCACTGCAACTAAGAAATATCATGCTCTATGTCCCTCATTCCTGTGTGTGCCCAAGACCACTTTGTCAGTGTTGAGAATGACCCCAAAGCCTTTTTATTTTGCCTTTTCTCCATCCCCCAGGTGCACGATTCCAAGTTTGCAAATCCATTCAGTGGAAAGGATATTCCTACTGTGGAGATTTGAGTCTCTCTCACTATCCTCAGTGAAGACAATATCAGGATGCAGGTAATTTTCACTATGATTCTTAACAGGTACTTCAACTGATTTCCCAGCTGTTTCCTATAGTGGGCCAGTCTAGGCCTCAAAATACAAAAATCTCCCTCCAGAACAGAGATGAAGAGCAGCCTTCTTTAGCCAGCAGGTGGTGAATCTGTGGAACTCATTGCAACAGAGGGCTGTGAAGGCCAAGTCAATGGGTATAGTTAAAGTAGAGGTAGATAGTTTCTTGATTAGTAAGGGTGTTAAATGTTACGGGGAAAAGACAGGAGAGTGGGGTTGAGAGGGATAATAAATCAGCCATGATGGAGTGGAGGAGCAGACACGATGGGCCAAATGGCCTAATTCTGCTCTGTATGTCTTATGGTCTTTTTAAAGCTGTATAGCTTAACTTAGCAAAGGTAAGATGGCTCTTGCTTTGATTTATCATTGGTTCCGATGGCCCTCAACAGCACATACATCAATTCCACAGCCACAGATAGTAGTATGAAGGACCCCTATTTCTATTAGCACACAATGCTTCAGCAACCTAGGTTCACATTTTGATAGCACCCAGTGATGGAGGTAGGCGAGCACACATAATGAACTTTGTGGCCTCCTGATTGGAGCAGACATGTTGAGGGCACAAAGTTATTTCTTTGAGTCTGCTTCATATTTTCGGAGGGTTGTGTGAGCTAAATCAGCAATGTATCATCAATCTCCCAGTCCAGTCTGTCACATTCATCAATTTGTAAAATAAAATTAATACAAATTTTAAAAAAGCACACTTCAAAACCATTAATTTGCCACTTGACGAAACTGTCTCTCAAATGACCCATGTACCGAGCCTCCAGGGTCCTGAGGACTCCATCGGAAAGCAGAGAAAAGAGAAGGTCTTGCATTTATTTTCATGATTTCTGAAGCATTTTATGGTCACAAACATGCTCTCCAAACTTTGGTCACTGTGCTAATGCAGGAAGCAAAGTGTTTGATTTCTGCAAAGCAATAAGCCAAACAGAGGAAGGGTACAATGAGTACAATCTGGCTTTACTGAGTGTTGGTCTGGACAATACGAGAAACCACCTACTCTTCTCCAAAACGGTGGCACAAACGCAGGGTTGATGGGTCCTCAGCTTAACATCTTATCCCTAAAGGGTGATTTATACTTGTGCTTTGCATCTACGCCGTAGGGTGACGTGCACTTCCCCAAAAAGTTAACTCACGCGTCGCAGCGACGCAGACCGCAACAACTGTGATTGGTCCGCTAGGTAGCATCATATTTCCTCCTCCGCGTTTCCGGTTGTTTCTCCGCCATGTCTATACACCGATGCGAAATAGATGAACCAAATCTTCAAATCTACCTGCCGACATGCGAAAACGTTTGAAATGCATTTCCTCATCCATGTCTCTCAACTCAACACAGTGGCACAGAAACCCCACCACCAACTAGCATTTAGGTGCACACCAACGCATGCTGGCTACAGCGTGGAGCAACGCAGGAGTGAAAATCAGGGCTACGGTGTAGGCTGTGGCATAGCCCATATGCACAAGTATAAATCAGCCTTTAGGAAGCAGACTCCTTCAGTACTGGGTTGCAGCATCAACTTTGATGTTTTTCTCAGCCACCAGGAGTGACACCCAGGCCCGTAACATTCAGAGGCAAGGGCATTACAACTGAACACAAGAATAACAACTTAGATTACTGAGAAATATTTAATTAATGTGACTGGAGGAAGGGACATTTTTTTTACTGCTGCACCACACCACCAGCAGGTTTTTTAATTCCAGAAGATTTATTAAGCAAAAGCTCCCTATAACAAAAGCGTGGTTGTGCGGAGCGGGGTTCAACGTATCATTTGACCAGTTTACCGTACATCCATCAAGCAGACAGATTTGCACAATCAGCAAACTCAACTGTAGCTCCGTGGCTGACAGGAATTTCCAGGACACAAGCTCACCGTACTTTTACAAATAAACTTTTACAGTGTCAAAGGAATTTCCTGAAACACAACCCTGATGTTAAAAGGCGGCAGAAACTCCAACTTGCCTGAGTCAGAATGAAACTGAAGACACCGGCTGAATTTTTCCTGATGTGATGTCGGCCCGGTCTTTACTAACTCCGATTGTAAATGATTCCTGATTCCAGGAAGTCACATATTTTCCTTGCTCCACAGATGTGTATCAGATGAGAGAGTGGACAGCCTGCGCCTTTTCCCCAGCGCAAAAATAGCCAATGTGAGGGGGCGCAATTTTATGGTGACTGGAGGAAAGCGTAGAGTGGTTTTATTACATAGAGAGTAGTGAGTGTGAGGAATACACCACCACAGACAGTGGTAGAGGTACATACATCAGGGACATTTCAGAGACTCCTAGATTGGTACACGGATGAAAGAAAAATCAGGATCAACGATCAATTTTATTTGCCATTTATATGTATTAGGAATTTGCTGTGGTGTGTTGGCACAACATGCAGCAAAAAAAAACATTCAACAATTACGAAGAATAGAAGAAATATGTAAAAATAATTTTGGGGTCAAAGTACAGATATGGAATAAAATGTGCATACATAGCTACCTGCATGTATTTACAATGTAAGCAGCATTATAAAAAGTGGTTTAAAGTGTTTATAGGGCAATGCAGTGACTGAGATAATAGATAGAGGGGGGCACAACATCGTGTGCTGAAGGGATTGTACTGTGCAGTACTATGTTCTATATTGAATCAGTTGCTAGGAACTTCCAACAGGGCCAGTTGCTTCAGGTGTCTAATAACTGTGTCATCTGGTTCTCACATTTCCAGAAATATTCTTCCCTGTGGTCTGTTATCTCCTTCTCCACACAGATCAGGATTAACGAGCTCCATCTCTCTCAGCCAACACTACACTCTCTTGAGTCATTCAGCTCCTCTTGGCCTGCATCCTATCATCATTCACCACTTCACAAGTTCTTCACTCTCTTCTTGCTACTACCATTGGGCAGGAGGTGTTGGAGTCTTGAGTCCTACACCACCAGGTTCAGGAACAGATGTTGGCCAACAACTCCCGGGCTCCTGGACTGGCTTCACTCACCTCAGTGCTGAGCTGACCTTGCAGCCTATGAACTCACTTCTGAGGACTCTGCAGCTCATGTTCTCAGTATTACTTGTTTACACTTATTATTTGCAAGATTTGTCAGTCACGTTATCTGTGGTTTTTCATGGATTCTACCGCATTTCTTTATTTTCTGTTGGGTGCCTACAAGATAATGAATCTCAAGGTTGTATATGGTGCACGCATTTTCATTCTGTTGTCTTCTCCCTTCCTTCTGAAACGTTGACTGTTTATGCATTCCCATAGATGCAGCCTGACCTGCCGAGTTCCTCCAGCATTTTGCTTGTGTTGCAATGGTACATGTACTTTGATAATAAATTCACTTTGAAGTTTTTGAATTTTGATGAAGATCCTTATGTCAAGATACTCTTCATTGACTAGAGATAAGCATTCAACACCATCATCCCCTCAAAGCTCATCACTTTGTTCTCTGCAAATGGTTCATTTCTTTCTCTTCCAAATTCTCATGATAGGTCATCAATGTTAACTCTGCCCTGCCGCCCAACAGCAATTTTTGTTTTTAATCTCACTTCCTGTATCCATGGTTTATCGTTCCCTGATTCTGTATCCATTCACAAAGTAAACACAAAGTACACTGCAGATGCTGTGGTCAAATCAACACATACAAACAAGCTGGATGAACTCAGCAGGTCGGGCAGCATCCATTGAAATGAGCAGTCAACATTTTGGGCCGAGATCCTGACAAAGTCCTGACGAAGGGTCTCGGCCCAAAACGTTGACTGCTCATTTCAACAGATGCTGCCCGACCTGCTGAGTTCATCCAGCTTGTTTGTCTCCATTCACAAAGTGACTGTGATAGGCTGGGCCTACATTTTCTTTCTATTTCTACTTACTCCAAAGTGATTTACTAATGGCATCTAACGGCTAATTACATTGGTGTGGGTATGGAATCACAACAGGACTGTGTCAACATAAATGGTAGGGTTCCTCCTCGAAAGACACTGGAGTCCACCAGCACAGAAACAGGCCTTTAGACCATTGATCCATGTTGATTATCCATCACCCGTTTACACTCGTTTACACTCATCCCATTTTATTCTCCCTACATTCCCATCAATCCCTCCGGATTATCCCGCCAGCTGACACGAGGACTAACGTACTGTGGTCAGTTAACCTATAGGCAACACTTAAAAGAAGTGCGGACAAGTATGTGGAAGGAAGGGGTATGGAGGGCTCCGGTCCAGGAGCAGGCCAATGGCAGTAGGCAGAATAACACAGACAAAATGCTGGAGGAGCTCAGCAGGTCAAGCAGCAACAACAGAGAAGAATAAACAGATGACGTTTTGGGCCGAGACCCTTCTTCAGGACTGAGAAGGAAGGGGGGAAGGTGCTACAATAATAAGGCAGGGGGGAGGGGAAAGAAGCTAGCTGGAAGGAGATCGGCAAAGCCAGGCCAGTGGAAAATGTCGAGTGCATGGACTGGATGGGGTGAACAGCCTAGGTCTCTACTGTAGTACTCTACAAATCTAAATCTGCATATCCTTGGGATGTGGGAGGAAACTAGAGCACTCATTTCACCACAGTGAGAACATGCAAATTGCACACAAACAGTGAGTGAGGTTCAGATTGAACTGGTGTCACTGGATGAGTGAGGCAACAGCTCTACCGGATTAGTCATCATGCCACTTTCAGATCAGTGACCCAGAGGGGGCTTTTTACAATTCCTATTAATGCTGGCAGGGTGGAGGTACTTTCCTGCAGGTCACCCTTGGGCAAGGTGTAGCACCTGTTGAGCTCCCCCCTCACCCCGCCCACCGATCAGAGTCACGTGAAGCCAGGGAGCAGGAGGTAGATGGTCGTAACAGCAGCTGATGCATATCACAAGTCCTGGTTATGCGACCACTGATGCCAGCTAGACAATCTCTGAAGAGCATTGATAACGGCTGGGGTTACCCATCATGTAAAAACACAGCCCAGAAACCATCGTGATCATGAGATCCTGATTGCCCACGTCATACAACACGGCGCATCATGATGATAATGATGATTAACAGCAGCTTGTCAACTCCAAGATTATTTGAATACCTGAATTTGAATTCCCCCAGCTGCCACAGTGCGATTTGAATTCTAGTGTCTCGGACAATGATATTAGTGTTATCATACCTTGGATCAGGGAAAATGTCACATTGGATATAAATGAGCTGAAAGGCACAATGATTAGATTTAAACACGAGTATTGCTTACACCAGTCAATGTCTCAATGTCATGCTAGAATTTATCCTTTGCTGAAAATATTTCAATATTTTTGTTTCTCACACCATCTCTGGATTTTTTTTTGTTTTGCACACCATTCTCTGTAAACTCTCGAGACTGTGGTGCGCGCTAAAATCCCAGGAAATCAGCAGTTTCTGAGATACTCAAACTGCCCCACCTGGCACCATTCCATGGTCAAAGTTACATTTCCTCCCCATTCTGATCTTTGGTCTGAACAACAACTGAATCTCTTGAGCACATCTGCATGCTTTTAAGTATTGAGTTATTGCCATATGATTGGCTAATTGGATATTTGCATTAACGAGTACTGTAGGTGTACTGGTCTACCTAATTAAATGGCTACAAAGTGTAATAATGAGCCAACTTACCAGTACCATAAACATGAACCTCATACTTTATACCAACCCGTCAATCTCCAAGCCCTGCCACTCAGGGACGTGTGCTAATTTTATTCTGTGACTATACGTTACTGTGCAAAAGTCGGACGTACATATTTATGGCTAAGCAGCCTGACTTTAGCACAGCACTGTAGTGATTTTGCACTGCTGCCATAACGTATGTGAGTAATGATAAACCTGATTCTGATATGGGTCTCTATTGTGGACTGAGAGTGGGAAGGGGACAGGGAGAGGGGAATCATGTTGGGAAAAGGGGAAGAGGGAGGGGAGGGAGTGGGAAGCAACAGAGAGACATTCTGTAATGATCAACAGACCAATTATTTAGAATCAAATTACCTTGCCTGGTGTCTCAGGGCTGGGTGTGTTTGCACCCGCATCACCCCCCTACTCCTGGCACTCCTTCTCTGCCACCTGTCCCCCACTCCTCTCATGGCGCTCCATTCCCAGCATCCTTTGCTCCCGCCAGATTTATAAACTCGCTCTCTGCTCCATATTGACAAATACAGTACTGTGCAAAAGTCTTAAGGCACTCTAGCTGGATCACGACTATATGTGCTGTGTGTGACTAGATGTCACACCCCTTTACAGAAGTAGAGCATTCCTACGAAACCCTTCTTAAGCCGAAATGGCGTAAAGCGAAGAACCATTAATTTATACGGGAAAATTTTTCATAAAAGTGAAAATCCTCTTTGTAATGTGAAAACAGGTTACTAATGTAGGTCTTTTGTAAAAGCAAAGTGGCGTAAAGCGAACATTCGTAAAGCGGGGGCACCTGTTCTGTGTTTTGCATCTCAGCCACAGAGGAATGATGTTTTGTTTAGCTATATAATGACAATAAACCTGTATGTCAGACGTGAGTCACAAGTTAATGGATTCCCTCTCAGTTACAACCTGGCCATGGTCGCCCTGTGATTGCCTCTGGTAGGTCCTGTTGATTGAATGGATTTCACTGTCAGCCACCTCTGAACCTGGCCAGAAACCTGGGTACAACTTGCGAAGAAGTAACCAGCTGGCACAGGGGCAGGGAGGCTGACGTCTGTTTTAAACGCTGACAGCTGGTGTGCCTGTGACGTGCCACATGAGAGTCAGCAGGTGTAGGAAATATCCGTGGGCCTCGTAACAATGTACTGAGGTTAAGCACCCTCACAGAGAGTCACTCAAGATACAACGTCAATATGTCAACCAGAGTTTGTCCTGCTATTCTTCAGTGAGGTCTCCTTAATGATAATTTGGTGTATCAGAGCAATATAACTGTAAGTAAGAATTAGAATCCTTAAGTGTACCATATTATTGGTGATGGGTGGTGGAGTGGAAATACATCTCTACCGAAGGAGGAATAAGCCATTCCTTCTCTTTGCTCACCTGCAGGTTACCCTTGGGCAAGGTATAGCTTAGTCCCCTGATCAAGGTCATGTGTACATGGAGCAGGAGGAGGATGGTCATATGAGCAGCTGGTGCACATCACAAGTCCTGGTGATGTGACCACTAGCACCAGGCAGACAATCTCTGGAAGAGTATTGATAATGGCTGGGGTCACCCATCTCGTAAAGACACTGCCCCAGAAGAAGGCAATGGCAAACCACTTCTGAAGAAAAATTTGCCAAGAACAGTCATGGTCAAAGACCATGATCGCCCATGTCAGAGGTCATGGCACATGACGAACATGAGGTGGTGTTGGGAGCCATGGCAGGGGCTACATTGCAGTTACTGAACAGCGCTATCTGTTCAGTAACAGTTACAGAGTGTGAAGAAAAAGAGTGGAGGGAGGGAGTCAGAGGGGGATAGTAAGAATGAGAGAGGAAAAATGATAGGAAGAAAGTGAGAGGAGAGGCTGAGAGAGGAAAAAAGACAAGAAAAGGAGGGAGATAGGAAAGAGGGTATGAGCAGAAATGAGGGGGAAAGGAAGAGATAGGAAGAGAGGGAGGGTGGAGAGAGGAAGAAGAGATGGGAGGAAGAGGAAGAAGAGAGGAGGACAGGAGAGAAGAGAGAAGAGAAGGAGAAGAGATTTGACTGATGGTGGGCCCTGGACAGAATCTGAGCTCAGGAATCCGAAGCTTCCATTCTGTGAAGTCCTTAAAAATTCTTGTGGAAGATCTGTTCCATTACCAGACATCTGTTCGAAGTAGCTTTATAACCAATAGAAGCAAGATATGAAAATGAAATCTTTAAACATCACCCAGTTCTGGATGATTCACTGGAATGGCGAAGGTTCCCGGGGCATGGGGGGGGGGGGGGATGAGGATACAGAATGATCTGTAGAACACAGCCTCACCATTCAACTGACTGCAATTGCACTCCAGAACCAAGACCACCCTGAACTCAGATGTTGAGGTGCAGGATGGAGACAACATTTGCAATTTGCAAGCACTCATTGACGACTCATTCAATGAAGCATGTGTCAGACTGGCGTCTGACATCTACACCACAAGGTTATCCCATCAATCAGATTCTGCTGCGTGACACCACCCCTTGAAAACTAAGGAAAACTTTGGAAAATGAGCCATCCCTCGGAAAAGGTTTAAAGATTTTTCTCAAGATTAGTTTTATTTGTCAATGTATATTGAAACATCGAAAAATAGAGTGAAATAATATATCGCTTGCATCAAATCAGCGAGGATTATGCTGGGGGAAGCCCACAAGTGTTGGCACGCTTCTGCCGCCAACATTGCATGCTTTCACCTCACTAACCCTAAGCTGTACGTCTTTAGAAACTGGAAGAAACCCATGTGGTCCTGGGGAGAACTTACCGACAGCAAATGGAATCAAACTCCCATTTTTCATCTGGCATTGTAAAGCAATTGCACCAAGAGCTGAGTTAGTGTGCCACCCCCTACGGTCATCATTGCATCAGCAAGCCCTGTGACCCAGTGTGGAAAAGAGAGTCAAAGAATCAACATTTCGAACCTGACACAAAACTCCGTGTACAGCTGTGATCAATGCACTTCTCCACATGCATCTGACACGTGGGCTGCCTACAGCATTTATCAATGTTGTGTCCATAGAATCCTCTAGAAGATCAGCAAACCAACATCAGTTTAGTCTTCCGGGCTGACATTCCCAGCACAGGGGCCCTAATTGCTCAGACTCCATTGGAGGGGCCATATCGCTTATATGCTCGACACCAGAAGGAAATAACTCCATTCTAAATCCCAAATTGGGAATAGAAATCAATTTGGTTCTACACACATCGCATAGTTACCTCCTTTGTCTGCTAAGATCCATCCTCCACCTGTGTTTTTTCATGTACATTTTGCTCCTGAAAGGGTTCAATGGTATGCCCAAAGCCTCTTAGGAAAATCCAACATCTCCCCAGTTTCATGGGAATCCCTGACCCACTGCCACTCAAAGTGGGAGAAGGCGCATTCAGGCTGCTATGGAGTTACTTTAAGCCCTGGAATTGGAAGTACATTGAAGTCCTATATAAGTGACAGAAGCAGCACCCCATCTGCAAAAGCCACCCACCCGCTCATTCCATCGAGCATCTCATGCCCCAGGTGTGATTTGCACACTAGCCTCATCGGTCACCTCAGAAGCCACAAGCCAGAGAGGAGGCAGGTCATCCTCAATCCCAGGGGAATAGCAAAACAGGTAAAAGACAGAGTTGGTGAAATCCCCAGCTCCAAGCTTTGAGAAGTGTGTAAGTTGCTTAAACTGCTATTAGAGAAAAAGGATTATGTGCCTTCTGAGACAGACGTGGTTGAAGTACACTGCAGTGCCAAATGCTGAGCTGCAAACTCCTCAATTTGCCGGCTGGTGGCGTGGCGGCATACGCTCCGGACTTCGAGGCAAGTGGTCCTGGGTTCGAATCCAGCTGGCTCCTTGCACGCTTTCCATCCATAGTGGGTTGAGCGTTGAACTAGCAACTCGGCCTCGTAAAAAAACAGACAAAAATGCTAAAGAAAAGGCAAGGTTGCCACCTGATGCACGACAAAGCGCAGAAAGGAACAACAACAATAAACTTCTCAATATTTGTGCTGTTGTACCACTCTGCAATGTTGTACCTCAACAATGGACTGACTCCACAACCTATGGACTCACTTTCAAGGACCTGTAACTTTTGTTATCTGTCAGTTTTTTCTGTATTTGCAGTTTGTCTTCTTTTGCACATTGGTTGTTCGTCGGTCTTTGCTTGTGGGAAGTTTTTTACATACAATCTTAATTGTGTTTCTTTGTAAGTGTCTACAGGAAAATGAGTCTCAGGCCAGTGTATGGTTACACATACTTAGGTTGATAATAAATTTACTTCAAACATTGAACACTCTGGCACACCATCCAGCACAAATACACACCAGCTCCCCAGGCAAATGACATGAAGATCAAGCTGACATTCAGTACTGGTTAGTGAGCTGATGACTGAGGATTGAATGAGGCCTGCAGATTGAATATTAAGAATCTATTTTCAATTATATCCAGTTTTGAAAATAAGGTGCACTTATATAATGCTCTTCATAGCTTCAGGACATTCCAAAGCAATTTCACAGCCTATTAAATTGTTCTGAAACACTGCTGTCTCAAAACCTAAGCCCATGATCAAGAAAGCTGACCAGTACCTTGATTTCCTCAGGAGGCTAAAGAAATCCAGAATATCCCCGTAGACGCTTACAAATTTTTATCGATGCACCATAGAAAGCATCCCATCTGCATGCATCACAAATTACTATGGCCACTGCTCTGCATGCACGCAAGAAACCACAGAGATTCGTGCACACAGCTCAGTCCATCCCAGAAACCAGCCTCACCTCTGTGGACCCTGTCTATACCTCTCCCTGCATCAGTAAAGTAAGGGGCTTAATCAAAGACCCCTTCTACCCCAGACATTCTTTCCTTTCCCCTCCTCTATCAGAAGGTTAAAAAAAAGCTGGAAAACACATGCCATTAAGCTCAAGAACAGCTTCCACCCGTTGTTATAAGACTATTAAATAGTTCTCTTTCATGATAAGTTGGACTCTCACAATCTAGTTCATTATGATCTCGCACCTTATTGTTTACATGCATTTTCTCTGCAGCTATTGTACTTTATTCTGCATTGTTCTACCTCAATGCAATGGACAATGATCTGATCTGTAGAAGCAGTATGCAAGTCAAGCTTTCTACCTTAGCATATATGACAATAACACACCAATTCCAGTTCACTATATAATCCTGTCAGGTCTGTGTACTCTACTGATACTGGTGGGAAGAGCTTTAGAAAGAGAGTTACAGAGCACCCAAGCAACTAATTACAAATTTAGTGAGAGGATGTTGTAGGTTAGTCTTGTCACAATATAGGACAGTTCATTTATTCATGGCAAGCTCTCCCAAACAGCAATGCAATAGGCCTGACAAAGGGTCTCAGCCCGAAACGTCGACAGTACTTCTTCCTATGGATGCCTGGCCTGCTGCGTTCCACCAGCATTTTGTGTGTGTTGCCTGAATTCTCAGCATCTGCAGATTTCCTCGTGTTTGCAGTAGGCCTGTTTTCTTGTAATGCTGATGAGTTGTTACATATCAGAAAGGACACTGCGGTTATCTCCACTGCTCTTCAATGTCACGGGATCCTTTCCATGCTACAAGGGGGCAGATGAGGCTTTGGTTTATCGGTTCACCTCCAGCAATGCAACATGGCTGTGAAGCTTATACCAAGGTTTTTCCGTTCAGACCTCCAGAGTGGAAACCACAGCCACTGACTCAAGAGCCTGGAGCTTGAAGCAAGCTTTTTTTTAAAAACAAACCACACTAGTCAACTGGTCTGTTTTTTTTAGGTGAAGACCCATCTCAGGAAATGACCTCCCCCGCATTTTTACCAATTAATATCCTCTTGCAATTCGCCACCCACGTATCTGTTTGACACCTCTACAGCTCAGGTTGCTTTACCATCAGCTAACTAGCTGCCCCTAACAGATCGACACCTTGACCATTATTAATTTGCATTCAGTGAGAAAAAAATAACTTCTCATCTTCCAGGAATCAGCAAACCATTTATCATCTCTGCAGGAACTGTAGTCATTCACAAATAAAACAACATGAGACATTTTATGTTCAAGAAAAAAAAACTGTAATAACTTTTATTGAACTCCCAAAAAACTGAACACAAAGCATGGTAAACGTACTTCACGTAATTATGTCATTGTGTCAGAACACCCTCATAAAGTGAATCCCAACTCAATTCAGTGGGTGTGAATTATGTATCTTTTCACCATCTACAATTATTGAACTGAAAGACAAAATTCTGCTCATTTCCCCCCCCCCCCAAGAAAGCCAAGGGTCTGTTTTTTTAATATAAAATGCATTCCTTTCAGCACTGAACAAGACCTCCAAGGCTGCTCTCATAAAATATGACCATCCATAATGGAACTACCAAGCAGCTGGTCTAACATCAGTAGTAGGGAAAAGGAAGGAATTTAACATCTAATGAATCATTTCTGCCATTTTATAATTCAATTCAAAATAAATCTAAAATAGCAGAACAGCCAGAAAAGAAAAAGAAGAGCAGGATTGTGCAATGTCTGCGTGGAGCTACGAAAGGAAATCCGGTTTAAATAACCTATGGGACTTCTATGGGGTGGAACATGTGGAGCTGATAAGGACAAATTAGCCAACATGATTTATTCAGGTTTCCAGAAGACTTTCAACAAGGTCTCAGACAGACTGATTTTGACACAAATCACTCGACTCACAACACACAGCAGATCCTCTTGGTGCCCTACCTTCACATGATAATTGGAGAGTGAAGTTGAGCTGAACTGGGTGATTATTCAGTGGAGGTACAAGGGACTACAGATGCTAGTATCTGGAGCACCACACAAACTGCTGGAGGAACTCAGCAGGCCAGGCATCAACATTTCGGGCCAAGACTCTTCATTTTGATTATTCAGTGCTTGAGAACGGCTTTTACCCTAACCCATCTTCTCGTCTCCAGTAACTTAAATAATTCAAGTCATTTTGAACTTACTGTCATGTGTACAAGTACAGGGAGGTACAGCTAAAAAAGAAAATCTTGCTTGCAGCAGTATCACAAGCACATAGGTACAAACAACAGACAGAATGCATAAAATTGTAAAAGGCAGTGAAGGTAAAGATGGTGCAGAGCAAGACATTAATGCAAACAAAATCACAATCAGAGGCAGTCAAAGTAAATTTATTATCAAAGTGTTATTATCACTATATATAGGATGGTGCAAAAGTCTTAGGCACATTTATACAGCTAGGGTGCATAAGATTTTACACAGTACTGTAGTAATTTTATGTATTGCACTGTACTGCTGCCATAAAAAAAACAAATTTCATGACATCTGTGAATGATGATAAACCTGATTCTGATATGGGTCTCCACTGTGGACTGAGAATGGGAAGGGGGCAGGGAGAGAGGAATCATGGTTGGGAAAAGAGGAAGGAAGAAGGGAGGGAGTGAGAGGAACTAGAGAGATATTCTGTAATGATTAATAAACCAATTGTTTCATATCAAATGACCTTGCCAGAGGTCTGCACTCACAACACCCCCAACCCTGGTACTCCTTCTCTGCCACCTGTCCCACACCCCTCCTGTGGCACTCCCCCCTCACCATTCCCAACAGCTTTTGCTCCAACCAAATTTACAAACCCTCTCTTTATTCCAGGTTGACAAAGACTTTTGCACTGGACTATACTACCTCGAGATTGATTTTTTGCAGTCATTTATAGGAAAATAAATACGTACAATAAAACAGACTAAAAAAGACCATACATAAACAAAGACTGACAAACAACCAATGTGTAAAAGAAGACAAGTTGTGCAAATTAAAATAATAAGATAAATAAATAATGCTGAGAACATAATTTGTAGAGTTCTTGAAAGTGAGTCCACAGGTTGTAGAATCAGTTCAAACTTGAGGTGAGTGAAGTTATCCATTCTGGTTCGGGAGCCTAATGATTGTAGGAACCCAAAATTGCTCACAATATTCCTCTAGCGGTGGCATCACCTGTTTGCATCCCTCCGGGAGGAGGCAGCAGGGTCAGGTGCTCCGCCGGACTGCTGAAGATGGTGTGGCACGGAGTCCGTGCTGGAGTTGGTGCTGCTCCTCGAGTGCTCGGTCAGCAGAAGACAAGCTGGAGAGTGTTCGACTGCAGACTGCTGCAACTTTCATGGACTCAGGGGCTTGGAATTTATCTTTTTGTGTGACTGCATTTTACTGCCTTGTGCTGTGTTTGACTGTTAGCACTATGTTTTGCACCTTGGGCCCAGAGTAACACTGCTTTTTGAGTATTCATGTAGGGTTGAATCACAATAAAACATGACTTGAACTTAAATGACACCCAGAGGTTTAAAAAAAAGCTGATTACTACATCGTGTCTCTATCATACTTTGTCAGACGTTCACCCAAGATACACCAGGAGTTAAAATTAGGCTTGGTATTATAGATTGCAGTAGGCATTGCCATATTTATGCCCAAGGAAAAAAAAAATAATTGGTACCCAGCTCGTCTAATAACATGAAGCATGCGATGACGTCCAACAACAGCATTTTATGCCCACTTGTTGAATCAAAGTTCAAAGTAAATTTATTATCAAAGTACATATATGTCACCATCTACAACATAGAGAATTATTTACTTGCAGGCATACTCAATAAATCCATAATAGAATAATGGCCAGAATAGAATCAATGGAACTCCGCACCAACCTGGTATTCAACTAATTTGGAAAGAAGTTGCTGAAACATTATTAAACAGGACAAAATTTCAAAGTCACCTCCTCACAGGCCTGGAGGCAGGAATGAACTTTGACTTCGACTTGGCATTACTCAGCAGTGCAACCAGGCCTAGCCAAGTAATGAGCACAGTCTTTAACCAAAAACCTTCTGAGCCAGTTAATGTTTCTGCCTGAAATGTGAAAGAGCATTAAATTAACAAAGCTCACAAATAAAAAACCCGTGATGAACCTTTCCCCATAGTTTTTGTTCTTTCTTTCCCACAGCGACTCAAAATTCACTTTTCCAATGGAAGATACTAAATCAGTTCATATCTATTTCTTTCCAATTAGTGGGTTAAACCCTGCAAACACAGAGAGTTCTAATGGTTTCCTGGGCTCTGAGTATTGCATAATTCATTCACAGAATGGGAGTGTGTTTTACAAGCCTACTATTTGCCCCTAATTACATGTAGAACAGTTAAGCTTCTGCTCCTTCACTGTAGCTCTGCAGACAATGGTTCAATTTAGTATCAGAGAATGTATACAGTATACTACCTGAAATTCTTACTCTTTGCAGACATCCACGAAACAGAAAAACCCGAAAAATGAATGACAGAAATGTTAGAGCCCAAAGCCCCCCACAAGCAGCAGCAAAAGCCCTGACCCTCCCCCACTTGCACCAGAAAGAAGTAGTCAAACCATACAAAGATGACAATTTTTTTTATATGAGGTCCAGTTGCTACAAAGTCTCTGGATTTAATATTAAATTTTTCATCTCGATTATCAATTAAATAAATTGAAATTTGTCACCTGCTGCTTTGGCATTGAAACTCGTGTCTCCAGGTCTGGCAATGCTCTGCCAACATATCCCTGAATGTAAGGCATGCTTGTGAGAGATGGAAACTAAATCAAGAGCAGCATCTTCCCCGTAGCTGACAGACAACTGGACCTATCACCCCTGTCACGTCCCCTTCACAGCACTGCTGCCACTCTCTTGGACTTTTCATTCTACCTC
This sequence comes from Hypanus sabinus, assembly GCF_030144855.1. Lineage (NCBI taxonomy): Eukaryota > Metazoa > Chordata > Chondrichthyes > Myliobatiformes > Dasyatidae > Hypanus > Hypanus sabinus. The sequence goes on from NC_082714.1 coordinate 17,523,332, forward strand.
TCTGTTATCCTGTTATTGTCTCTTCAGCATTTGTTAATGCACTATTGTCTGTCTCTCTTCACCATTCTGTCATGATCTCACCACCGTAATTATTGTATTTACTACTTCCATATACACTCACTGGCCACTTTATTAGGTACACCTGTTAGCCTGCTTGTTAATGCAAATATCTAATCAGCCAATCATGTGGCAGTAACTCAATGCATAAAAGTATGCAGACATGGTCAAGAGTTCAGTTGTTGTTCAGATCAAACATCAGACTGGGGAAGAAATGTGATCTAAGTCTTTGCCTGTGAAATGATTGTTGGTGCCAGATGAGGTGGGTTGAGTATCTCAAAAATTGCTGATCTCCTGGGATTTTCACACAAACAGTCTCTGAAAATAGTGCAAAAAAACACAAAAAGAATCCAGTGAATGACAGTTAAAAATGCCTGGTTAATGAGAGAAGTCAGAGGAGACTGGTTCGAGCTGACAGGAGAGAGACAGTAACTCAAATAGCCACCCATTACAACAGTGGTGTGCAGAACAGCATCTCTGAATGCACAACACATCAAACCTTGAAGTGGATGGGCTACAGGAGGTACCTAATAAAGTGGCCATTGAGTGCATATTCCTTACTCTGTGAGTTTCACAAAGGCAAGGAATTTCACTGCATCCTGGTGTATACAACAGTAAAACTGATCTGAATCTGGGGTTTCAATGAACAAAGCTCCTAAGGAATCATCTCTCCCCTCCCCCTGCCTTTCAAATCTACTCCTCAGATTTTTTCCTCCTGTCCTGCTGAAGGGTTTCGGACTGAAACATCTACTGTACTTTTTTTCCATAGGTGCTGCCTGGCCTGCTGAGTTCCTCCAGCACTTTGTGTGTGTTGCTCAGATTTCCAGCATCTGCAGACTTGCTCTTGTTTGTCCTAAGGAATAAGCCCTGGAGAAGCTCTTCTTATTTGTTTAAGCCAGATGAAAGAGTGAACAGCAGTAAGACTAATGGTGGCACTCTTGCACATGTTCCAGTCCATGTAACAGGCCATGAGGCTCACCGAGCTCCATAAAGGCAGAGCTGGAGGAAGTTCAGTGGAGAAGCGAGGTCCGCAGAGGATCTGCTTTCTTCTTGACAGTTCTGCTTCACTTTAATCAGCCCTACCCTCAGCTGGGGCCCATTGTTCTCGTCTCCACAGTCGTGACCGCTCAGATTCACATTTACTTACATCAAAGCACAGAGTAAAATGTGCCGTTGGCGTTAACAACTAAGGGGGGGAGACAACCGCAAGTGTCACCACACATTCCATTGCCAACATAGCATGCCCATAATGTTCAGCAGAACAACACATAACACAACAAGCCACAACACCAGACCCTTGCCTCCCTTCCACCCACCCACATATTTGGACAGTCCTCCGACTCCAACTCCAGGGCAGGCTGCCAGTCTAGAGTCAGTTTGCTTTGAACTGTGAAGAAGGACCTGAAGTGTTAACTGTTTCTCTTTCCACAGATGCCCTGACCTGGTGAATGTGTTCACAGCCTTTTCAGCTTTTATTTCAGATTTCAATATTAATGCCTTAGGATCAGCTTTCTCCCCTCTGCCATCAAATATCTGTGAACGCTACCTTGCCGCTCCTCTTTTGCTCTATCTAGCTATCTACTTATTTATTATTGTGACGTACAGCATTCTTTTATGGCTTCCACTGTACTCCTGCCACAGAACAGCAAACCTCATGATACAAACAAGAGGAAGTCTGCAGTTGCTGGAAATCCAAAGCAACACACAACACACAATGCTGGAGGAACTCCGAAGGCCAAGACAAAAGCACGGTCGATGTTTTGGGCCGAGACCCTGCTGCAGGGCTGCTCATGAATCTCATGACATAGGTCACTGATACTAAACCTGACTCTGATGTCGGCAGTTTTTAAAGATATATTTTCATGTCTCCAGGTTTTGGTCATCAGGTTTCAACTTCTGACCGACCTTTGGGCTTCGATCACTCGTCGCACCTTGTTAATATGTGTGGGCTCAAAGATCTTGCCACCTGTGGGACTCTGTACAATAATAACATCAACCTCAATAGCCATAGCTCTGCACTGTAAATCATTACCAGTGGTACTCCTTGAATGAAGGTTTTTCTAACACTTGACATGCATATTAACAACACAAGTCATTTTCCAAACAGATCACAAAGAGCCTTAGTGATGCAATATGTACAAGTGAGGTTATTAACTTCTGCCAGATCCTTATCATAGTCAATCCCGAGTCCACATGATTGTGAAGAATCTCCTGTCTTCCACTCAGAATGTGGAGAGCATCAACAATCTTACATGGCATGCAAAAATACCCCAACTGGCACACAGGAATGATATCAAGCACGGGGGCTACATGAGAAACTCGAGATTTTATTTTCACTTTTCAAGATCAAGTTAGAGAATGATTGCAAACAATAGAAAATGCGGGAAATTCTCAGCAGGTCAAACATTTTGAGGAACGAGAAGTAGTTGATAAATCAGGTTTGTGACCATTTCTCACCTTCAAGGGTTCTACAAGCTGCTCCCAGTATTATTTATTTACTTAATTATTTTTCTGTATTTGTACAATTTGACTTCTACAGCACACTGGATGTTTGTCAGTCTTTGTTTGTGTGTAGCTTTCCAGTGATTCTATTGTATTTCTTTATTCTACTGTGAAAGCCTGAAAGAAAATACATCAGGGTAGCACATGGTGACTTTGATAATAAATTTACTTTGAACTTCGAACTGTGAAGAAGGATGCCAGACCTGAAATTGTTTCTCTTTCCACAGATGCTGCCTGACCTGTTGAATTTCTACAGCATTTTCAGATTTCCAAAGTAACGATCAGCTCTTTCCCCTCCACCATCAGAGTTCTGACTGGTCCATGAACCCATAAACACTACCTCACTGTTCCTCTGGCACTCCAACTATCTATCTACTTATGTATTATTGTGACTTAATAGTAATTTTTTCTATGTCTTGCACTGTACTGCTGCAACAAAACAGCAAATCTCATGACATAAATCAGTAATACTAAACCTGATTCTGACTACGATTCTGATACCTGCAGTTTTTTATACATATATTTTCATTTATTGCCTATCCCTTGCCGTCCTTGAACTGAAAGACCCGCACATTGAGGCAACAATGTTGATGGGTCTGAAGTCATGTATAAGACAGACGGGGTGGGGGTAGCAAAAGTCCCTCCTCCTCAATTATATTTAGCATCCAAGTCTGCTCCACCGCTCAATTAAATCCTGGCTGCCCTGAGCTTTTACTGACATCCTTACTGTTGATTCCTCCGAATTGGAAGAAATCTCCTTCAGATTAATTCTGAGCTAAAGACTTCTAGACTCACTTTTACAGTACAGTAATAGTATAATTAAGAGTGGCTGGTGCTCTGATTTTCAGCTCAGAGTGCAGCTTGCACATTGTCCCTGTGACTGTATAGATTTACTATGAGTACCCACATCCTAAAGACAGAGAGGGTACAGAGGAGAGTTACTAGGATGCTGCATAGATGAGGGAGCACGTCTTGTGCAGATAGGTCAAGCAAGCTAGGGCTTTTTCTCTCTGGAGCGGAGGATAATGCGGTGACTTGATAGAGATGTACAAGATGATAAGAGGTGTAGATTGAGTGGACAGCCAGAAACTTTTCCCCAGGGTGGAAATTGCTAATACGAAGGGGCAAAATTTTAAGGTCGTAATCATCATTTCAGCTATCACCTCAAGAACCTCCACATCCAGCTTCACCTAACACCCCACGAGCTTCTGCATCCAGCACATCATTCTCCAAAACGTCCACCATCTCCAACAGGATCCTACCACCAAATACGTCTTAAACTCCCCGCCATTCTCCATTTTCCGCAGGGATCACTCTCCCGGTGATTCCCTTGTCTGTTCGTCTCTCCCCACTAATCTCCCTCCTGGCACCTATCCCTGCAAGCAGCCACATTGCAACACCAGCCCATTCACCTCCATTCAGCAAATTCAAACTTCACCTGCAAATCTGTTGGGATCGTCTATTGTGTACAGAGCTGCCAATGTGGCCTCCTCTACATTGGTGAGACCCAACATACACTGGAGGACTGTTCTGTCAAGCACCTTCATCCCTGCTGGCCAACCATTTTAATTACAATCCTCATTCCCAGTCCAATATGTTGGTCCATGGCCTCCTCTACTGTCACGATGAAGCCACTCTCAGGGAGGAGCAGCACCTCATATTCCTTCTGGGTAGTCTGCAACCTGACGGCATGAACATTCTGGTAATGCATTCTCCCTCCCAATTCTCTCTTCTTTCATCTCTAGTCTGGCTCTCCTCTTCTTTTCATCTGCCTATCATCTCCCGCCTTCCTTTTCTCCAGTGATCCTCTCCTCTATCAGATTCCTTCTTTTCCATCCTTTTACCTTTTCCACCTATCACCTCCCTGCTCCCCACTTCCTCTTCCCCCCCCCCCCCACCTGGCCTCACCTACCACCCTCAAGCTTGTACTCCTTGCTCTTGACCCACCTTTCTATTCTGGCTTCTTCCCCCTTCCTTTCCTGTCCTGATGAAGGCCTGAAACGTCGACTGTTTATTCCCTTCCAAAGATGCTGCCAGACTTGCCCTTCAGCATTTTGAGTGTGTTGCTCTGGATTTCCAACGTCTCCTGTGTTTGTAATTTTAAGGTGATTAGAAGAATGTATAAGGGTTATGTCAAAGGTAGGCTTTTACACAGAGTGGTGGGTGCATGGTGTTATAGGCAGATACAATAGGGGCACTTAAGAGACTCTTAGGTCGGCACATGGATGACAGAAAAATGGAGGGCAATGTAGGAAGGAAGGTGCAGACTGATCTTAAAGTAGATTAAAGATCAGCACAACATCATGGGTCATAGGGCCTGTACTGTGCTGTAGAGTTATATATGGCAGCACACTGGTACACAGTAAGGCTCTTGAACTCATCCAACTTTCTCTTAAATGTTGAAGTCAAACCTGCATCTACCACTTCTGTTGGCAGCTCCTTCCACACACTCACCACCCTCTGAATGAAGAATTTCCCTTTCATGTTCCCCCTAAATATTTCACCTTTCACCTTTAACCCATTCTCCGATATTAAATTGAACCACTGAACCATGATCTCTAGTTCTAATCTAACCTAACCTCCTTGGAAGAAGTCTGCTGGCATTTGCTCAATCAATACCCCCGGTAGGCTTTAGCAGCAGCCTGCTAGTTTCATGGTCACAATTCCAGTTTGATTTATTTATGCAAATTTAAATTCAAAGATATTATAGTATTACAGCCACTCTGAGAAAGATAGGTCAAAAGTGAAGAGAAAAGACAATGACGCTTAGAGAGAGAATTCCAGAGCGCTGTCCGCAAGTCTGGGCCACAGATGGTGGAGTGATTTACTTGAGCTGGCCAGAGGAGCAGCCTTGATTACCTAGGGACACACTGGAGAGCTGCTGGAGGAGGACAGCATCCGGGAGATAATCCCTGATACACCACTCAGCTGGAAAAAGCGGTAGCAAAAAAATAACATATTACCAGATCCTGCTACAGTTCTGTATAATCATCACAGCAGATTTAAAGGAAATCAGTTCTGCAGATGTTGCAGCAAACGATGATCTCATAGAATAACTGTTCCAATCTTCTCCAGCAGAGAGTAGGGAAGGAATCCGAGATCTCAGCAATCAGTACACAGAGTATCACCGCTTCACAGATTTCCCTTTTCTTTACACTCATGTTCTGAGGAAGGCAGAATTTATTATCCAAAACTGGTTTGGGGGTGAGATAATTTAATTATGGGAGTGGACCAGGGAAGGTGGGTCATGGGGTGTCACAGCAGCATGGCAGTTAGCTCAATGCGTTACAGTCCCAGCAACCCAGGTTCAATTCCCACTGCTGCCTGTAAGGAGTTTATATATTTTCCCCTCGACCGCGTGGGTTTCCTCCGGGTGCTCCGGTCTCCTCCCACAAGACGGAGGTTAATTCGTCACTGTAAACTGTCCCGTGATTAGGCTCGAATTAACTCAGGGCAATGCTGGGCAGCGCGGCTCATAGGGCTGGAGGGGCCTATTCTGCACAGTATCTTAATAAATAAATAAATAAACAAAATTCTCCTTACAATGGAAAAGACTGCAAATGGATCTGACAGAGGTACGAAAATTCATGAAGTGTATGAACAAATCCTATTTATATTTTACAGTTTCGGGGAAGTACTGTATTTTTGTCCATCCATTGAGAAAGAGGCTGATCACCACCTCACAGACACAGCACACAGCATGAGTATTTGTGTGATAAGCTACAGACCGTTTTGTACATTTTACTAACTAATCTACAGGCAACTTCAACAGTGCATCCACAACATCGCTTGAAACAAAACCAGTAAATATTGTCTGGAAAAGAAGTATGTTCTGAAGATTTTTGGAGGGTGTTTTCCACAGATGAATTATGGCCCTCTGATCATAATTTGGTCATCAATAAAGAGCTATTTTAAATAACGTCCAGAGGCCATAGTCTCTCTGGTCATTATCTAGAATGACCTCTCGGTGACTTTATTAGGTAGCTCTTGTTCAGAGAAGCTCCTGCGCACCACTGTTGTAACGCATGGTTATCCGAGTTACTGTCACCTTCATCAGCTTGAACCAGACAGGCTATTCTTCTCTGACCTTTATCACTAACAAGGCATTTTTGCCACCCAGGCCTGCAGCTCACTGGATTTTTGTTTTTGTTTTTCACACCATTCTCTGTAAACTCTAGAGGTAACTGTGTGTGCAAAATCCGAGGAGATCAGCAGTTTTTGAGATACTCAAACCTCCCCATCTGGCACCAAAATTACTGCACAGTCAAAGTCACTTAAATCACATGCCTTTCTAATTCTGATGTTTGATCTGAAAAACAACTGAACCTCTCGACTATGTCTGCATGCTTTTATGCAATGAGTTGCTGTTTAATGATCGGCTGATTAGATATATGCATTAACAAGCCGGTAAAGTGGCCACTGAGTGCATGTTCCAACATAACCCTGTTCTGAATGCTGAACATGGTGCATGTTAAAAATGAACCGAGTCAACACTTGCAGAAAATATTACATGAACATAGAAAAAGAATTTGGGATGCAACTCTATGGATTGCTCAGTATGAAAGCTAACATTGATCTGACAGGCTGATTGGCAACCATCTGTGTTGAACCATTGTAAATCATCATAACCTCATTCTTTCTGTCCCCGTCCCCCCCCCCCATGGCTCTTTCACACTTCCAACAGTTAAGTCCAATTGACAGGCTGGTTTGAAGTCATCTTTATCTCTGATCATCTCGGCACCACCGTTATATTCAGGAAGATTACAATCACTTTTTCTGTGGCAGGCTTTTCCCAAAGTCATCATCATTGTTTACTTCTACAAGACCAGAAGACCTTAAGATTTTAAGACATACTGTAGGAGCAGAATTAGGCCATTCAGCCCACTGAGTCTGCTCCACCATTCTATCACGGCCGATTTAATATCCCTCTCAACCCTTTTCTCCTGGCTTCTCCCCATAACCATTGATGCCCTTACTAATCAAGAACCATTTTAAATTTACTCAATGATTAAGGCTGATTTACCCCTCTCAACGGCATTCTCCTACCTTCTCTCTATAACCTTTGATACTCTTACTAATCAAGAACCTAACAACCTCTGCTTTAAATATGTTCAATGGCTAGGCCTTCAGAGCCATTTGTGGCATTTCGTTCCACAGATTCACCACCCTCTGGCTAAAGAAATTCATCCTCATCTCTCCTGTGCCCTCTGGTCCTAGACTCTCACACTACAGGAAACATGCTCTCCATGAGGAATTTCAATATTCAATAGGTTTCAATGAGGTCCTCAAAGAATTCCAACAGATTTGTCAGGCAAGATTTCCCCTTTATGAAACCATCCCGGCTTCAGCCTACTTTATCACGTGCCTCCAAGTACTCCAAAACCTCATCCTTAAAAATGGACTCCAGCATCTTGCCATCCACTGAAGTCAGGCTAACTGGTCTATTATTTCTTGTCTCCCCCCCCCCACCCCCTTTAAAGAGTGGAGGACATTTGCAATTTTCCAGTCCTCCAGGAACAGTCCAGAAACAAGTGATTCTCTGTAGCAGACTTTCCCCATAGTCCTCATCATGATTTATTTCTTCCAGAGCTTCCTGTACAGGTGTCCCCCACTTTACAAATGTTCGCTTTATGCCACTTTGCTTTTACAAAAGACCTACAGTAGTAATCTGTTTTCACACTACAAAGAGGATTTTCGCTTTTACAAAAATTTCCCCATATAAATTGATGGTTCTTCGCTTTACACCATTTCGGCTTAAGAAAGGTTTCATAGGAATGCTCTACCTTTGTAAAGGGATGGACACCTGTATTAAAGAGGCACTAGACCTATTTAAAGAGGGACAGTATATAAATATATCAATTGTACCTCCAAAAAGAAAGGCAAAGATCTGGGAAATAAAATATAGCCCACTTAGCTCTTTGCAGTTTAGATACATTCCAAGATGTTACAACAGTGTCTGTGTGTTATTGTATTTGCTGCCTTATGATAATCATTTCATTGATATTATTGGGCAGACCATGGATAGATTTCAATGTTTCCACTATTATCCCGCAGTACAGGAAGAGAGAATTATATTGAATTCAATTGAATTGACTTTATTACTTACATCCCTCATATACATGAGGAGTAAAAATCTTTTCATTTATAGTAATTTATAATAAATATTATGTACAACAGGATAGTCATTATAACATAGAAATACAGTTCCATCAGCAAACAGTCTGGTGGAAGGAGCTGCCCGGAGCCGGTTGGTCCTGGCTTTTATGCTGCAATACCGTTTCCCGGATGGTAGCAGCTGGAACAGTTTGTGGTTGGGGTGACTCGGGTCTCTATTGATCTTTCCAGCCCCTTTTACACACCGTTCTTTGTAAATGTCCTGAATAGTGGGAAGTTCACATCTACCAGATGCGCTGGGCTATCCACACCACTCTCTGCAGGGTCCTGTGATTGAGGGAAGGACAGTTCCCATACCAGGCAGTGATGCAGCCAGTCAGGATGCTCTCAGTCATTCCCCTATAGGAAGTTCTTAGAATTTGGAGGACCATACCAAACTTCTTCAGCCATCTGAGGAGAAAAAGGCTCTATTATGCCTTTTTCACCACACAGCCAGTATGTACAGACCACATGAGATCCTCGGTGATGTTTATGCTGAGGAACTTAAAGCTGTTCACCCTCTCAACCCCAGATCCATTGGTGTCAATAGGGGCTAGCCTGTCTCCATTCCTCCTGTAATCCACAACCAGCCCCTTTGTTTTTGCGACACTGAGGGAGAGGTTGTTTGCTTGACACCACTGTGTCAGGGTGATGACTTCCTCTCTGTAGGCTGCCTCATTATTATTTGAGATTAGGCAAATCAATGTCATATCGTCAGCAAATTTAATTAGCGGATTGGAGCTGTGGGTGGCGACACAGTAATGGGTATACAGAGGGTAAAGGGGGGGGCTTAGTACACAGCACTGAGGGGACCCTTGTTGAGGGTCAGAGGGACAGAGGTGAGGGAGCCCACTCTTACCACCTGCCAGTGATCTGACAGAAAGTCCAGGATCCAACTACACAAGGCAGAAATCTGATAGGTCTGGTTTTGATTTTGATACTGATTTTGAGTCCTGTTAGATTTTGCTTCCCATTAAAATCACCACAGAGCAGGTTATAAAATCAGTATCCTACCTAAACCTGTGGGCATCCTGTGAAGTGATGCACACTAAGTGCCGAGGAACCCAGTAGGTCAGGCAGTAGGTACAGAGAAAACCAAACAGTCAGGCCAAGACTCATCAGCAGGACTTCATCACTTTCCAATGATGGGTCTCAACCCAAAGCAGTGACTGTTTACTCTCCTCCATAGATTCTGCACTATTTGCCGAGTTCCTCCAGTAATTTGTGTGTGTGTTGCTCAAGATTTCCATAATCCACAGAAACTCCTGTGGCTATCAGTTCCTCTAGAGTGAGTTATGTCAAAACCACCTCCAATGATCTTTTTAACACTTCTTGACCCAGTAAGACAACTTTCTCCATATCCCACTGCAAGAAAACCAGCTCTCAACTCAGGAAACACAGTGGCACAAACAGTAAATCATTCTTGTATTTCAAAATTAGCAGCCATACCTGTAAATGCAAATGCTGAAAACCCAAAATGAAAACAGACAATGCTGCAAACACTCAGCAGGTCAGGCAGCAACCGGGAAGAGAGAAGCAGAATCAATGTTTCAGGTTAAGGATGCTTAATCAGAATCGGGAAAAAGAGAGGAAAAAATAAACAAGCTTTAAATTGCAGAGCGGATGGAATAGAAAAATCAGTTAGAGAAAGGTAATCTCCCTGATAGGATGTCGGTAGGGTCACCAAGACAATAAGATGCTCAATAGTTTAACCAGTCCAATTAGGAAAAAAGAAAATAAATGTATAAAAAGCTGTGACAAGCAGTTCTGATACAAGAAGTGGCCAGGTCAAAATTTAAAGTAATTCTGGTATCAAAGTCCAACTACATCACCATGTACTACCCCGAAGATCCATCTTCTTGAAGGCATTCACAAATGTCTGTAGTCTAGTGTAGTTTTTTTTTTCTGTGTTGTTTTTACGTAGTTCAGTGTAGTTTTTGTACTGTGTCATGTAACACCATGGTCTTGAAAAACATTGTCCCATTTTTACTGTGTACTGTACCAGCAGCGATGGTCGAAATGACAGTAAAAAGTGACTTGACAAAGAAACACAGTAGAATCAATGAAAAGCTACAGACAGAGCAAAAGGCAATGTTAGTGGAGAGACAAAGTACATCAAGACAATATTACAGATAGATAACTAGTGACAATAGTGGTCAACTTGATACAGACAGTTACCTGAAATGGCTGAATTTGATGTTAAATCTGGAAGGCTGCTACGTGCCCAGACAGAAGATAAGGTGCTGCTTTTCAAGCTCATTGTTAAAACAGTTCAGGAGACTAAGAAGTCAGAATGGGAAAGGGGTAACAGCAACAGTTTAATATTTTTGGTAGTTGATGGGGTGTAGAAAGAATAGGTCATGGGGAAAACTAAAGTGCCAACAACAGTTTTCAATGAGTCCACCCAAAAACCTGTACGAGAATACAGCAGGGCTTGCACTCAAAAAATGTTAAAGACCACAAGATCTATAGTGAGAAGCTGGATCAGAAAATGCTACAGAGAACTCATATTAAAAACAAAAGTAATTCCAAACATTGTGCACTAACTCAGCACTCTGGAGACCTACCATAGCTCCAGGAGCTTTTGATCTGCTTTTTCATTCATGTCAGCAGCCAAAGAACAGTTTGAAACATTCTTCACATCCATTTGATTTGAAACCCACAACACTGAGTAATTCCCTCAGCGCTGCAATTCAAAGGTTCATGGTTCAAGGTATCTTTGTGGTTTGAATGCAGTTCACTTTGTCAGCTTTCCTGCAGCAGAGAGCAGCCATAAGGGCAACGATATACGGCCCATCGTCCTGCCTCGTGTGGTATTTCAGAAGCACATTTTAGTGAATGTTATGTAAAACGTCCTGCAAAAACAGAGGATTAATCTCTACACCCGCGGTGCTTTCCCAGTCATGAATTCCTGTTAGGTTATCATTTCATACATTTGTCTCATTCAATGTTCAAAATAGATTTATTATCAAAGTAAGTACATGTCACCATATACTACCTTGAGATTCATCTACACAAGAAAGTCTGCAGATGCTAGAAACCCAAAGCAACACACACAAAATGCCAGAGGAACTCAGCAGGTCAGGCAACATCTATGGAAATGAATAAACAGTTGACGTTTCAGGCCAAGATCTTTTTTCAGGACTGAGATTCATTTTCTTGCAGGCATTTATAGGAAAATAAATACAATAGAATTAATGAAAAACTAAATATAAACAAAGACTGAAAAACAACCAACGTGCAAAAGAGAACAAATTTTGCAAAAAAACCCATAAAAATAAAATGTGAAAAGTCAAGTTACCCATACTGGTTCAGGAGCCTGACGGTTGAAGGTTAATAACTGTTCCTGAACCCGGTGGTGGGGCACCTAAGGCTCTTTGTACCTCCTGCCCAATGGTAGTAGTGAGTATCATGAATATGATGGAGTGAAGATGGTAGAGCAAAGAACTTTTAAAAGTTTTACACATAATTTTACCAGAATTATCCCTGGGTTCACAGAGCTAAATTCTAATGCCTCGTTGCACTGGCTAGGTTTGCATTCTAACCAGTAAAGATGCATAGATTGTGTTGAGCAGCTAATAGGACTGCTGTCTCACAAATCCAGCAATTTTGCATGCTGTCTAAGTGTTCCTGTCAGTGACTGCATGGGTTATCTTCAACCCTTTGGTTTCCTCCCATATTCCAATGATCTGCAGACCAGTAGATTAGTCTTGGGGTGCAGACGAGTATAGGTATCTCAAGGCTGTTGAAGGGACCAGGTTACAGGGAAAATTAATGGGGAAATATGATCACTCTATGAGCCAGAATACATTCAATTGACTTCCTTCAACATGATATGAAAATAGGGAAGCCATTACCTCAAATGCAATCAGCATGGCATTATTTGAGATTGACATTAGAAAACACTATTTCAAAGGGTAGACTCCTTTCACACGAAAACTGGGTAGATTATTTAACAACGGTACAAGGGTTTAAGGGACTAGTGTGGGTGGCCACAACTCTTTAGCAGTAACATAATGGGAGAACTGGCTTAATGGCACATGTTTTTAGCAACTATCACTTTGAAACCACTTCAATGGTTTGAACATTCCTGGGAATTTTATTAAAAATAAAGGCTTCACAACCTTTGGATGTCCAGGGAACGTTTTAGAGCAATTCGTAGCACAGTCACTGTTGGAATGTTAGGACCATAGCAGGAAATTTGGCACAGCAAGCTCCCATAATAAATAGCTTAGCCATTCCTTGAAAGGGAATTGGAGCCAGGGATGAATTTCCCTGCTCATCTTTGCTTGGAGTCCTTCACCGTACCAACATTAACATAAAGGCAAGTGGCAAGGTTACCACAAATGCCTTTTGGCCAGATAGCACCAGTAAATAAATATTAACAGTGGCAAACTCTACAGTTCAGGGTTTTTTTTACGCTTTATTGTATTATCATCGAGTGCCTTGTATTGGAGTTCTAGAATCATAGAGCACTACAGAACAGACTCAGCCCATTTGGCCAATCTAGTCCATGCTGAACTGTTACTCTAACTAGTCTCGTCAATCTATATCTGGACCTTAGCCCTCCATTCCCCTCCCATCCATGTACTTAGCCAATCTTCTCTTAAATGTTGAAATTAAGCCTGTATCCACCACTTCCTCTGGCAGCTCATTCCCCCCTCTGTGGAAGAGTTAAATATTTCACCTTTCACTCTTAACCTATAATCTTTAGGTCTAGTTTCACCCAAACCCAGTGGAAAAGGTCTGCTTGGATTAACCCTATCTATACCCTTCATAATTTTGTATACCTCTATGAAATCTCCCCTCATTCGCCTGCTCTCCAGGGAATAAAGTCATAACCTATTCAGAGTTTCTCCATAACTCAGATGCTCAAATCCTGACACCATCCTTGTAAATTTTCTCTGTATTCTTTCTAATTTATATCTTTGCTTGGGGATCAAGGTCTTAAACAATTGATACAAAAGCCAAATGTAGTACTAGAAATTTGAAATAAATGTTGGAATTTGCAGGACCAAGGAGAAGGGAATGGGATGAACTGGGTTGTTCTTGTCTAGAACTATCACAGAGTCAAAGAGCCAAGTGGCCTCCTTCCATACTGTAACCATACTCTGTCTAATAGCAGGAACTGCTGATAAGCTCAGGAGGTCAGGCAGCATCCACAGAGAGAGAAACTGAAAACAGTTCAGTAATAGACCACTTTAATCAGAACTGCTTCTCGGTTCACTGACCTGCCGTACATTTCCAGCTTTTTGGTTCAGGGTGTTACCTGGGCCTTGAGGTTCAATTGTTCACCAGAATAATAAACCGCATTACCCCCATAGATACATGTCAGTCCATGGCCTCCTCTACTGCCATAATGAGGCCACTCTCAGGTTGGGTTAGCAATACCTCATATTCCATCTATGTAGCCTCCAACTTGTTGGCATGAATATCGATTTCTCTAACTCCAGTCAATTTATTTCCCTCACCCTTCTCTCTTTTTAAATTTACTCAGTCTGGCTCCCCTCTTACTCCTTCTCTTCCCCTCACCTGTGCATCGCTTCTTTCTGGCTCCCTCCTTCCCTTTCTCCCAAGTTCTACTCTCCTCTCCTCTCCAGTCAAATTCCTTCTTCTTCAGCCCTTTATCTTCACCACCTATCACCTTCCAGCTTGTACTCCTTCCCTCCACCCCCACCTTCTTATTCTGGCTTCCTCCCCCTTCCTTTCCAGTCCTGATGAAGGGTCTCGGCCCGAAACATCGACTCTTTATTCCTTTCCACAGACATGAGCTCCCCTAGCATTTTGTGAGTGTTACACTCATAGATGAAGTATTCTGTTTTTTTCCTCTGATTTGCAACATTAATAAATGTCTGCATTAGTCCTACCCAGGCACCAGTGTGAAAACGAGGCTCGTTATTAGCTGCCACTATTAACACTGCCAGTCAGTCAGTTATGCCTTAACTATGTAAGCAGAACCTCCCTCCTCGCTCCAGCTCAGAGCCTTAAAGAACCCTCCAGCTGGGCAGAGCATTATGAAGACAGCCAGTCCTGCCTTGTTCTGACCCCTCAGTTACAGCCCTGAAATTAAGCAAGTGGGTTTAGTTACTGGGGTTCTGTTGTCGAGACAGATCTGCTTTGTTAATACAGAGCCAGGTGTTGTCAAGACAGTCTAGAAAAGCAGAGTATAATAGGCAAATCACACAGAAAGCAATGAGTCAGACTGAAGCATTGCATTTGGCAGCCTTAAACATTGCCTGCCACACTGATACCCAACAGAAATGACAGTAACAAGTTCAAATAAACACTAGCATTTACTCTGCACCTTTTATGACCTTACAAGCTCCCAAAGGGCTTTACAGCCAACACAGTCCTTCAGTAGTATAAGCCCATAATGTAGGAGCAGAATTAGGCCATTCAGTCCATTGAATCTGCTCCACTGTTCCATCATGGCTGATTTATTATCCCTCTCAACCCCCATTCTATTGTCTTCTCCCCATAACCTTTTGACACCCTCACAAGTCAAGAACCTATCAACCTCCACTTTAAATATACGCAATGACTTGGCCTTCACGGCCGTCCGTGGCAATGAATTCCATCGATTCAAATGCTCCTCATATATTAACTCTTTCATTCCCAGAATCACGCCCGTGAACTGCCTCTGCACCCTCTCCAACGCCAGCACATCCTTTCTCAAATAAGGGGCCCGAATACTCTAAATGAAGTCTGGCCAATGCCTTATAAAGCCTCACTCTAGCAAAGAAGAGAACAGAGCAGCCAAGTTATGCACAGCAAGCTCCCACTAACAGTAAAGTCATATTGACCACATCATCTAATTCCATGTTTTTCACAAGACAATAATTGTCAAGGTTCCTGGAGATCTCCCTCACTTTTCTTTAAAACAGTGCCTTGGGGTCTTTCTACGAGGGTGACGACAGGACATTTGTTTAAATGATGGCATCCTCAGAGTGGCAGCCCCACAATTCCAGGAGTTCAGGTTCAACCCCAGCATCCACTGCACTCTGTGCGGAGTCTGCACACCCGTCTGTGACTGCGACCACCTGTGCTTCCTACAGGTGCTCAGGGTTTCCACCCACACCCAAACAGCTGTGGCTTGGTGGGTTAGTCAGCCTCTGCAAACGAAATGCGCAGCAGAGCCTGGAGTGGGTTGGCGAGAATGTGAGGAGAGCAAAGCAGGAATAGTGTAAGTGGCTGCGTGATGTTTGGCAGGCACAGTGTCAAATTCAAATGAAAGCAAGTTCATTATCAATGCGCGTGTACGCCACCGCATACAGATTTGAGGTTAATTTTCTTGCAGGAAAATAAAGAAATGCAATAGTATTTGTGACAAACTGGCATCCGAATTCAGAGTTCAGTTCTGGCGATGTCTGTAAGGAGTTTGTACATTCTCCCTATGACCTTGTGGGTTTCCTCCAGGTGCTCCGGTTTCCTCCCACAGTCCAAATACACACCAGTTAGCAGGTTAATTAGCCATTGTAAACTGTCGTCTGATGGATGAGGTTAGGGTTAAGTAGGTGGGTTGTTGGGAGGTAAGCTGTTGGGCTGGAAGGGCCTGTTCTGCTCCATATCTCAAAATAAAATAAAGACTGACAAATAACTAATGTGCAAAAGACAAGTTGTGAAAATAATATATGCCGAATTTTATGAAAAATTATACGTGAACAAAGATTGACAAATACCGATGTGCGAAGTAAGACAAGCGGTGCTTATGAAAATACTGACAAAAGTTGTAGAGTCCTTGAAAGTCAATCTGTAGTTTGTGGAATCAGTTCAGAGTTGAGATGAGTGAAGATCAGAAGCCCAGTGGTTTAACCACACTTGAACCTGGTGGTGATGTGAAGGGCAATTACCTATGATACACGGCTGTACCACACAAATGCTCCCACCATGTGCAGGTTTTGTGCTCAGGTCTCTGGGGTGAACTTTGACCCCGAGGTAACAGTGCTGCTAATTAAGATTCAACTGACTGAAACAAAATATGCTTTCCTTACCACCAATCTCGATATGCAAATAAAATCTATTAAAATATTTGTACAGTCATAGAGAATACTAAGAGTAATAATAAATCACAAAAGCACAGTTAGAAAACCAACAGAAAGGGATTACCATAACAACCAGTGCCTAGGATTTTTATGCCAGCAATTTGCGTGAGAGGAGAGCTGCCCATTACTTCCTTGGCTTCAGTCATCATATTAACCAAACTAAAGGGCCTTTCAGTGGACTGGATTGCAGCTCAGTATGACAACCTTTTCACAGTATGACAACCTTTTCACAGAACCCGCAACAACTCAAAACAAAGAAAATGGCAATTGATATTGGTATACTATTGTCACATGTACCGATACAATGAAAAACATTGTTTATACAGATCAAATCATTACACTGTGCATTGAGCTAGAACAAGATAAACAATAACAATATAGAATAAACGGTATAAGCTACTAAGAACATACAGTGCAGGAAAACAGTAAAGTGCAGGATCAAGACAAAGTAGATTGTGTGGCTAGGAGTCCATCTTATCATATAAGAGCTCTGTTCAGGAGTCTGATACAAAGTGATTTAAACACCGGGCCAGATGGATTGAATAGGAAGGGTGCCAGGACCAGGGGCAAAGGTCGAGCCGGTTCTGCTCACTGCCCTGCATCATTTACTCGAGTCAGCACTGAGCTGAGGCGAAGTCTGTGGCCTGCTCTGGGCTTCCTGTCTGTCAGTTCCGCGATGTTTACTCAGCTCTGCGCTGAGCTGAGGCGGAGTCTGTGGCCTGCTCTGGGCTTCCTGTCTGTCAGTTCCGCGATGTTTACTCAGCTCTGCGCTGAGCTGAGGCGGAGTCTGTGGCCTGCTCTGGGCTTCCTGTCTGTCAGTTCCGCGATGTTTACTCAGCTCTGGGGTGAGCTGCGGAGTCTGTGGCCTGCTCCGGGCTTCGTGTCTGTCAGTTCCGCGATGTTTACTCAGCTCTGGGGTGAGCTGAGGAGTCTGTGGCCTGCTCTGGGCTTCGTGTCTGTCAGTTCTGCGATGTTTACTCAGCTCTGGGGTGAGCTGAGGAGTCTGTGGCCTGCTCTGGGCTTCGTGTCTGTCAGTTCCACGATGTTTACTCAGCTCTGCGCTGAGGCGGAGTCTGTGGCCTGCTCCGGGCTTCGTGTCTGTCAGTTCCGCAATGTTTACTCAGCTCTGCGCTGAGCTGAGGCAGAGTCCGTGGCCTGCTCCGGGCTTTGTGTCTGTCAGTTCCGCGATGTTTACTCAGCTCTGGGATGAGCTGAGGCAGAGTCTGTGGCCTGCTCTGGGCTTCGTGTCTGTCAGTTCCGCGATGTTTACTCAGCTCTGCGCTGAGGCGGAGTCTGTGGCCTGCTCCGGGCTTCGTGTCTGTCAGTTCCACGATGTTTACTCAGCTCTGGGGTGAGCTGCGGAGTCTGTGGCCTGCTCTGGGCTTCGTGTCTGTCAGTTCCACGATGTTTACTCAGCTCTGGGGTGAGCTGCGGAGTCTGTGGCCTGCTCTGGGCTTCGTGTTTGTCAGTTCCGCAATGTTTACTCAGCTCTGCGCTGAGCTGAGGCTGAGTCTGTGGCCTGCTCCGGGCTTCGTGTTTGTCAGTTCCGCAATGTTTACTCGAGTCAGCGCTGAGCTGAGGCTGAGTCTGTGGCCTGCTCTGGGCTTCCTGTCTGTCAGTTCCGCGATGTTTACTCAGCTCTGTGCTGAGCTGAGGCGGAGTCTGTGGCCTGCTCTGGGCTTCCTGTCTGTCAGTTCCGCGATGTTTACTCAGCTCTGTGCTGAGCTGAGGCGGAGTCTGTGGCCTGCTCTGGGCTTCCTGTCTGTCAGTTCCGCGATGTTTACTCAGCTCTGCACTGTGCTGAGGCGGAGTCTGTGGCCTGCTCTGGGCTTTGTGTCTGTGGACTCACTTTAGTTCTGAATGCTATTTGCTTACTTTTATTGTTTGCACAATTTGCTTTTATTCCCCCCTTTGCACTTTCAGTGTTTGACGGTCTTCGTTTTTTACGGGTTCTTTTGGGTTTTGCTGTTTCGTGGCTGCCTGTAAGCAGACAAATCTCAAGGTTGTATATATCGTATACATACTTTAATAATAAATGTACTTTGAACTTTGATAACTGGGGGTGTATGCTGTCAGGTTCTTGTACCTTCTGCCTGAAGGGAGAGAGGAGAAGACAGAATGTCTGGGGCGGGTGTGGGCTTGGATTACGCTGGCTGCTTCACTGGGGAAATATAAACGGTCCATAGAGGAGATGCAGATTCCTGTGACATGCTGTGCAACACCCACAACTCCCTGCAGCTTCTTGCAGCCCCATGCAGAACAGTAGCCATACCAAGCCATTATGATTCAAGTAGGATGCTTTCTATGGTGCAATGATAAAACTAGGTAATCGGTAATACGGTTTTCGCACCCTGGCCCCAGAGGAAGGCTGCCTCATTCGGCTGTATACATCTACGGTCTGAATGACATCAAACTTGATTTGATTTCAGTCAATGCCAAATTTCTTTAGCATACCGAGGACGTAGAGGTGTTGGTGAGCTTTCTTGACTGTGACAGGCTTTTGGTGACGTTCATGTCTAGGAACAAGAAGTCCTCAATCCTCTCAGCCTCAATGCATCAGTTCCCGCTCTCTGAAGTCAATGACCAGCCTTTTTATTTTGTTGACAGGGAGAAAGGTACAGTTTTAAATTGATGAGCTGAAGGAAATTGTCCCAATTAGCAAGAACAGAGAGGAAGGAAGAGCAGAGGACAGAAAATTTTATAAGGGGGTTGTGAGGTAAACAGCTTTTCTTCAGGGAAGTTACGACTCAGAACTCACTGCCGGAAGAGGTGGAGGATTCTGAATCAATTGCTGCCTTTGAAAGGGAATTAGACAGCCACCGAACAGAGAATAATTTCCCGAGCTACAAAGGAATTGCAAGGGAAGAAAAATAATAGGATTCCTTTGCAAGTAACTGGCAGAGATTCAATGGGCCAAAAATTTTTTTCTCTGTACCATAGCAGATCTGCAATTTCATCAGTGCAAGAAAATGAGGGGGATCTTATAGAGGAATATAAAATTATGAGGAGTGAATGGATGCAGGATTTTTTCCCCTCAAGTCGCGTGAGACTGGAACTAAAGGTCAGGGGTTTAAGGTGAATGGTAAAATTATTTAAAGGGAATCTGGGGGTGGCCTGTTAGAGTAACAGTTAGCATAATGCTACTACAGCACCAGCAACGTGGGTTCAGTTGTGCTGCTGTCTGTAGAAAGTTTGTACGTTCTGTCCTTGACCACTTGGGTTTCCTCCGGGTGCTCTGGTTTCCTCCCACATCCCAAAGGCACACAGGTCAGTAGGTTAATTGGTGTAGCTGGGCGGCATGGGCTTTTTTGCTGGCCGTAAGGTCCAGTTACCATGCTGTATCTCTAAATAATAAATAACTTCTTCACTCAGAGGGTGTTGTGATCTGCCAGCAGAAGTGGTAAAGCTGGGTTCAATTGTAATATTTAAGAAAAGTTCAAGTGCAATATTTAAGAGAAGTTTAGACAGGTTCACGGATGAGATGAGAGAAATATGGAAGACAACGGTTTGGATGCAGGTAAATGGGACTAGTGAAACGATCAGATCAGCAGAGACTAGATGGGCTGAAAGGTCTATTTCTGCTTCCTCGACTGTTAAATATGTATTCTTCCTTTTTTGACAGTTCTGTTTTGATGAGGTAGGCCCAGCAGACTTATTGTTAACTCTAAACCCTCAGTGATTGATAAGTGCAACAAGCAAGATTAGTTGTAGTATGCAAATTAAAGAGCAAACTAACATAGAGCTTCCATGGAAAGAACTCATTCGGCAATCACTAAAGGGATCAACCAGGAGGAAAAGTATCTGAGGCCTCTTGGTCAGGTAATCAGAAGAGATTTTCTGGTGGTCAAGGCCACCAAGGGAACACTGTTGGGACTGGGATGCCAGCCTAAATGTGTAGCTGTTGAATTGGCTGTGTGACCGTGCTAATTACATGAAGCTAGGTCAATGAGATCTAGGTCAGTGGAAAGTGCCACTGCTCTGTCAAAGCCACCTTACTGGAGTGATTTCACAGGTGAGCAAATTCCTCCTGTGCTCCCTGCTCGACATTTCGAGCTCTCCACAACTCCGGTAACAGCGCCAACTCCTTTTGCATGCATTCTGTTATTTAATTTCATAGCCACTTTTCTTCAGGATTGTAATTTTTCAGCCACCTTTAATATTCAGAGAAACCTGTTTCCACCTAACAAGAGTTAACTGTGCACATGGAACTTAAGAGCAAGTGAAAACACTGGCTGCCAGAAACGTCAGCAGGAAAGGGGAAGCATTGATTGAGATTCAGATTTACTTATCACCAGTACATCGAGACATACAGTGAAATGTGTCATTTGCTTAACTACCAACACACCCAAGGATGTCTGGGAGCAGCCTGCAGGTGTCGCATCACATTCCAGTGTCATAGGAAAAAGCAGCCATAAAAAGTTTCCATGAACTTCCATGAACGACAAGGTATCTTCTGGATTATATTTTATTCTTTGTTAATGTATTTGTGGTAAGATTACCTTACACATTGTACGTGAGTTTATGTACTATGTACCGGGGGAGCGATGTTTCGGTTGGCGCTATAATTGTCAGGATCAGAATCAGCATCTGGTTTAATGTCACCAGCATAGTGTCATGAAAGTTGTTTCTGCAGCAGCAATACATAATAATAACTGTGAATTACAATAACTATACATAGATATGAAATAGTTAAATAAGTAGTTCAAAAAAAGTAGTGAGGTAGAGTTCATGGGTTCAATTCCATTCAGAAATCAAGGCAGAAGGGAAGAAGCTGTTCCTGAATCACTAAGTGTGCGCCTTCAGATTCCTGTACCTCCTCTGTGGCAGCAATGAGAAAAGGGCATGTCCTGGGTGATGGGGATCCTTAATGAGGCATACAGTTGAATGATAATAAACTTAATCTTGAACTTGAAAGGTAAATCTCTGTGTGTTGAGCCAATCAAGTCATATTTATCGATATGGGGTGGTGACAGTGATGGTGGAGGGAGTGAGGCTATCAGCTTTCCATTAATATACGAAGAATAAACCAGTGCAAAGCATAAAGGGGCAAATCAGCAGGTATCAGGACCCCTCTGATCTTACGCTTTGCTTTGCATCGTCCTCCAGTCCCGACAGATCCAAGTGACAAAGCCTAGCAGTCGTCAGATCATAAAAGAAGCATTTGCAGTTCTACTCTGCTTTTGAGGAATACTGCACTTCAATTAACTTTCTTTATAAGGTATGTCAACAGCTATATTTCACTAGGAGCTTGAGGAGATTTAATATGTCACCAAAAAATCTAGCAGATTTCTATCGGTGTACTGTGAAGAGCATTCTGTCTGGGTGTGTCACCACCTGGAACAGAGGAACCAATGCACGGGATCAGAAATGAGTTATTCTTGTCTCTAACTTTCTGGTTGCTCAGCAGAAGTTATTTTTCCTCAGGAATTAGGTCAGAGGAAAGGCCGATTATAGGCACCGCAAACGCAGCGAGACATGGATACAACATAGGGAGGGGCAGTCAGTGCCAGAGAATGACAGTTTCAGATATTTCACAAAAGATCTACAAGAATGGCAAGGAGATCTGTTGCAGCATTAAGATCCACTAGGTGCTACCAGAACGGGCAATGGAAGCAAACTTGCTGCTACCTTTTAAAGGCCGGCAATTAGATGGTGATTCTAGATTCAAGAGAGTTTGTTGTCATTCTTCAGTGCACAAGTGTGAAGGAGAACAAAATAATTGTTACTACAGGTCTGATGCAACATAAAGAAACACAAAAAGCACAAAAACACAACAAATATAAAAGCAATCCTATCAAACACAGAAGTAACTGTTTGAGTGTGGTCACACTTACATTAGGTTAGCTTATATGCTGTACATAGACTGATTATATGTATATGAAGCAGGGGTTACCAACCTTTTTTTATGCCACAGACCCCTACCATTAACCAAGGGGTCCATGGCCCCCAGGTTGGGTACCCCTGATATAAAGTGATGCTAGATACAGGACTATCTGAGCATATGGTGACTGATGGGAAATGATGAAGTGACAAACTGACATTGTTATTTCTTCAGCGGTTTGATCAGGGCACGACCGCGCAAGCACGTGGACATCAGCCAGTGAGAACAGTGAGAAGAGTTTAAAAGGAGATACCTTATGGAGCGGGCATTGGAGTACACGGAGACAGGGCAGGAGGGCTTTGGCTCAACAGGGCTTAGGCGATAACGGGTCAAGGTGAGGTAGGTTATCTGTGTAGAATGCAGGCAGAAAGTATGTTTATGAGTCCACTGTCCACAGTGTCAGTTGTGGGAGATCCTGCAGACTCCCAGACTCCTGGATGGCCATGTCTGCACCAGATGCGTTGAGCTGCAGCTCCTTAGGGACCGTGTTAGGGAACTGGAGATGCTGCTCGATGACCTTCGTCTGGTCAGGGAGAGCGAGGAGGTGATAGAGAGGAGCTATAGGCAGGTGGTCACTCCGGGAATAAGGGCAAGAGGCAGATGCTAGAGAGTACCTCTGTGGTTGTCCCCCTTGACAATAAGTACTCCTATTTGAGTACTGTTGGGGGAGACAGCCTAACTGGGGGGAAGTACCAGTGGTCACACCTCTGGAACAGAGTCTTGCCCTGTGGCTCAGAAGGATAGGGAAAGGAAGAGGAAGGCAGTAGTGATAGGGGACTCAATAGTAAAGGGGTCAGACAGGCAAGAACGCAGGACGCAGGAAAGAAACACTGATGGTAGTTTGCCTCCCAGGTGCCAGGGTCCAGGATGTTTCTGATCGCATCCATGATATCCTGAAGTGGGAAGGTGAACAGCCAGAGATTGTGGTACATATTGGTACCAACGACATAGGCAGGAAAAGGGAGGAGGTTCTGAAAGCAGACTACAGGGAATTAGGAAGGAAGTTGAGAAGCAGGACCTCAAAAGTAGTAATCTTGGGATTACTGCCTGTGCCACATGACAGTAAGTATAGGAATAGAATGAAGTGGAGGATAAATGCGGGGCTGAAAGATTTCTGGATCATTAGGACCTCTTCTGGGGTAGGAGTGACCTGTACAAAAAGGACAGGTTGCACTTGAATCCCAGGCAGACCAACATCCTGGCGGGGAGGTTTGCAAAGGCTACTGGGGAGAGTTTATACTAGAATTGCCAGGTGGGTGGGAACCGAACTGCAGAGGAAGGGGCAGTTGGCTCACAAATAGAGAAAGCTTGGAGACAGTGCAAGAGGGAGGATAGGCAGGCGACAGAGAAGGGACGTGCTCAGACCGATGATTTGAGGTGTGTCTATTTAATGCAAGAAGAATTATGAACAAAGCCGATGAGCTTAGAGCATGGATCAGCACTTGAAGCTATGATGTTGTGGCCATTACAGAGACTTGGATGGTGCAGGGGCAAGAATAGCTACTTCAAGTGCCAGGCTTTAGATGGTTCAGAAAGGACAGGGAGGAAGGCAAAAGAGGTGGGGATGTGGCACCATTGATGAGAGATCGTGTCACGGCTGCAAAAAAGGAGGAAATCATGGAGGGGTTGTCTACAGAGTCTCTGTGGGTGGAAGTTAGGAATAGGAAGGGGTCAATAACTCCACAAGATGTTTTTTACAGATCACCCAATAGTAACAGGGACATCGAGGAGCAGATAGGGAGACAGATTCCGGAAAGGTGTAATAATAACAGGGTTGTTGTGGTGGGAGATTTTGATTTCCCAAATTTTGATTGGCATCTCCCTAGAGTGAGGGGTTTAGATGGGGTGGAGTTGGTTAGGTGGGTTCAGGAAAGTTTCTTGACACAATACACCCTACAAGAGGAGAAGCTGTACTTGATTAGGTATTGGGAAATGAACCTAGTTAGGTGTCAGGTCTCTCAGTGGGAGAGCATTTTCGAGATAGTGATCACAATTCTATCTCCTTTACCATAGCATTGGAGAAGGATAGGAACAGATAAGTTAGGGTAATGTTAGTTGGAATAAGGGGAAATATGAGGCTATCAGGCAGGAACTTGGAAGCATAAATTGGAAACGTATCCTCTCAGGGAAACATACCGAAGAAATGTGGCAAATGTTCAGGGGATATTTGCGTAGGGTTCTACGTAGGTACATTCCAATCAGACAGGGAAAGGATGGTAAGGTACAGGAACCATGGTGTACAAAGGCTGTTGTAAATCTAGTCAAGAAGAAAAGAAGAGCTTACGAAAGGTTCAAAAAACTAAGTAATGATAGAGATCTAGAAGATTATAAGGCTAGCAGGAAGGAACTTAAGAATGAGAAGGCCTTGCGGATAGGATTAAGGAAAACCCCAATGCATTCTACAAGTATGTGAAGAGCAAGAGGATAAGATGTGAGAGAACAGGACCAATCAAGTGTGACAGTGGAAAAGCGTGGATGGAACCAGAGGAGGTAGCAGAGGTACTTAATGAATACTTTGCTTCAGTATTCACAATGGTGATTTTAAGGATGACTTGCAGCAGACTGAAAAGCTTGAGCATGTAGATGTTAAGGAAGAGGATGAGCTGGAACTTTTGAAAAGCATCAAGTTGGATACATCACTGGGACCAGACGGGATGTACCCCAGGCTAATGTGGGAAGCAAGGGAGGAGATTGCTGTGACTCTGGCGATGATCTTTGCATCATCAATGAGGACGGGAGAGGTTCCGGAGGATTGGAGAGTTGCGGATTATACATGATGCACCATCAATAACTCTCGGGAGACGGAAGGCAAAAGATAGGCTTTTATTAGTTGCAAATGTGACCACAACATCTTGGAGACTGAGGGAGGAGCAGTTCCTCCAAACGCCTTTATACAGGGGTCTGAGGGAGGAGCCAAAGGAACAGTCAGCAGAGGGGCGTGTCCAGACAGGTATACACATAGTTTACCACAATCCGGATGTTCCCTTATTCAAGAAAGTGAGTAGAGATAGCCCAGGAAATTATAAGTCAATGAGTCTCACTTCAGTAGTTGGTAAGTTGATGAAGAAGATCCTGAGAGGCAGGGTTTATTAACATTTGGAGAGGCATGATATGATTAGGAATAGTCAGCATGGTTTTGTTGATGGCAGGTTGTGCCTTAATAACCTGATTGAATTTTTTGAGGATGAAGGTAGAGCCGTAGCTGTAGTGTCTATGGATTACAGCAAGGCATTTGATAAGGTACCCCATGCAAGGCTTATTGAGAAAGTAAGGAGGCATGGGGTCCAAGGAATCATTGCTTTGTGGATCTAGAGCTGGCTTGCCCACAGAAGGCAAAGAATGGTTGTAGATGGGTCATATTCTGCATGGAGGTCGGTCACCAGTGGAGTGCCTCAGGGATCTGTTCTGGAACCCCTGCTCTTCATGATTTTTATAAATGACCTGGATAAGGAAGTGCAGGGATGGGTTAGTAAATTTGCTGATGACAGGTTGGAGGTGTTGTGGATAGTGTGCTGAGAAGTGGCAGATGGAGTTCAACCCACACGTGTAAGGTGGTTCATTTTGGTAGGTCAAATATGATGGCAGAATATAGCATTAATGGTAAGACTCTTGGAAGTGTGGAGGGTCAGAGGGATCTTGGGGTCCGAGTCCATAGAACACTCAAAGCTGCTGCGCAGGTTAACTCTGTGGTTAAGAAGGCATACAATGCATTGGCCTTCATCAATTGTGGGATTGAGTTTAAGAGCCGAGAGGTTATGGTGCAGCTATATAGGACCCTGGTCAGACCCCACTTGGAGTACTATGCTCAATTCTGGTCACCTCACTACAGGAAGGATGTGGAAACCATAGAAAGGGTGCAGAGGAGATTTACAAGGATGTTGCCTGGATTGGGGAGCATGCCTTATGAGGGTAGGTTGAGTGAACCCGGCCTTTTCTCCTTGGAGCAACAGAGGATGAGAGGTGACCTGATAAGAGTTGTACAAGATGATGAGAGGCTTTTTCCCAGGGCTGAAATGGCTAGCATGAGAGGGCACAGTTTTAAGGTGCTTAGAAGCAGGTACAGAGGAGATGTCAGGGGTAAAATTTTTTTATGCAGAGAGTGGTGAGTGTGTGGAATGGGCTGCCGGCAATGGTGGTGGAGGCAGAAACAATAGTATCTTTTAAGAGACTCTCTGGATAGGTATACAGAGCTTAGAAAAATAGAGGGCTATGGGTAAGCTTAAGTAGTTTTAAGGTAAGGACATGTTCAGCACAGCTTTGTGGCCGAAGGGCCTGTATTCTGCCGTAGGTTTTCTTTCTATGCACTCTTCTAGGAGAGGCAGAGCACATGACAACACGCTAGAACAGTGTAGGTATGAGGTGTGGAGTGTAAGCATAAAGAGTCAGTGCATGGTGGGGAATGAAGGATGCTGAGGGGCTGTAGAGAGGAGTGGCTGATGTGGATTTAGTGGTGGTGGATATGTGGTGAAGTGAATTAATGAGTGGAGGTGTTGATCAGCCTGACGGCTTGAGCGAAGTGACTGTTTTTGAGTCTGGTGGGCCTGGCGTGGCTGACGCATAGCCTCTTCCCTGATGGGAGTGGGACCAGTGCATAAGCAGGGTAGGTAGGATCCTTCACAATATTGCTGGCCTTTTACTGGCACCTTTTCCATACATGTATATTCAGTATTTGTTAAGCACATTGGGCGCACACTCCTACACGAAGTGACTGGCGTGTTATGAATGGAATCTAGTTGCAGAGTAGCTGTATTACAGGGGTATATGGATGATTGGCTTCAATAACTGAGAACACATTTCCCACTTGTAACTTGCAGTTTTGCAGGACGAAAGCAGCAGTGTACGATCACTCTTTAAAAGGGCTAGCAGACACACATTGTCCAGAATGGCCTCTTTTCAGTGTGTGCAAAATTGTCAGAAACCACCACTTCATGGCCTTTTCAATGGACTGACACAGGTAAGATAATATGCATCATGCACTGATCAGCAAAACTCAGAATGGGACGCTCTCAAAGCTTACCAACCTGCTGAACTTCCAATCATACATACCAATGACGTTACCTGAATTTTGACCTCACTGCAACTCTAGCTTAATACACGGAAAACCAAAATGAAAACACAATTTCCCTTGGGAGTGCAATATCTGAGGATAGGATTACCTACTCCCTATGAACATAACAGCTCAAATTCCAATTCAAGAATAGAAGGAAGTTTTTTTTCACTGTGCATGTGCTTTGAGGATCATTTCACAAGCACACAGGAGATTCTGCAGATGCTGGAAATCTTGAGCAACAGACACAGGATATGGATGGCAGAGTAGCGTCAGGTTCAATTCCGCCAACGTCTGTAAGGAGTTGGTACGTTTCCCCATGACTGTAAGGGTTTACTCCGGGTGCTCCGCTTTCCTCTCACATTCCAAAGGTGCACGGCTTCGTCAGTTCAGTGGTCACATGGGTGTAACTGGACAGCTCAGGCTCATTGGGCCAGTTGGGCCTGTTACCCTGTTGTGTCTCTAAATAATCAAAATAGAGAAAAAAAATGCAAAAGGAATTCATTAAGTCAGGCAGTATCTAGGCAGGAGAATAAACAGTCCAAATTTTGGGCTTAGTTGTTTCTCACCAAGTTAGGCAGCATCTATGGAGGAGAATAAACATTCGATATTTTGGGCTGACATCCGTCATCAGGACTCATTAACTGAATTCTTGATGAAGTGTTTCAGCCTGAAATACCAACTGCTTATTCTCCTCCATAGATGCTGCCCGACTTGCTGAGTTCCTCCAGCATTTTCACAAGCACGGTTTGAGACTGGAGTCAAAAATCAACTCCTATTTCCAGACCGGCTCTGTGTCAAACAAGTGAAGGGTTAAGTAAACAGACCTGCCAAGCCTTTGTTATTCCTGACAACCTACTTTGAGAGACCATTTGAAATTAGCAATTGAACCAACAGAATTAAGCTGAGCAAAGCAACTAAACAGTACACACACTTAGACATTAGTAAAACCTCAGACTGTTCCCCCCTCCTCCAAAACACTCTTCAGTATATGACGTAGGTAACTATAAGCATTGTTTGTGAACAGATTGGCCTTGTTACCTTCAAGCTGCTCTTTTGCTGTGTAAACTGAGCATTCAGGCCTCAGGACCACCTTTTTATACACCAAACAATGAAGCTAATCAGTGTAAATGGAAAATATTTTATGAAAGTGGAGCGAAAGGGCAGGTAGATAATGCTGTTTGCCACCCTTGGGGAGAAAGCAGAACCTTACACCTACAGACTTCAGCGGAAACAATAGCAGTATTTCTGTCGAGGCAAGTCCAAGCTACTAAATTTGCCTTAAGTAGCGACATTAATTGGCAACAGTGCAGTCAGAAATCAGCACACCACTGGTTGAAATAATTATGATTATTCTCTTTCAAGATGCTTATCGCTACCGCCATGAAAGCCCCCCATCCATCCATAGGCACCAACAACTGCCTGGCAATTTTTTTGTGTGCACATCACAATCCGGACTCTACACTACCAACACAAGTTGACTCCTTTCTCAACGGCAGAGTATAGTCACCCAAGCTTGAGGCTCAATTGTGTCAGTATTGTCAGGATCTCCCCCTATCGGTATGGTAGCATTACAGCGCTGGTGATCGAGGTACGATTGACCTCGCTGTCTATACGGAGCTTGTACTTTTTCCCCATGGCCGCATGGGTTTCCTCTGGGCGCTCCAGTTCCAAAGAGGTTCGAGTTAGTAAGTTTTAGTGCGTCGTAGACATGCTTTGTTGGTGACAGAAGCAGGGAGAGACTTTTGGGTTGCCCTCACCCCCTGCACATCCTCAGACTGTGTTGGCTGTTGACACAACTTTTACAAGCCTCCCTGTGGAATGTGTGAGTTTTCTCTGGGTTCTCTGGCTTCCTCTTACAGTCTAAAGCTAGGTTAACTGGTCGTTGCAAATTGTCCTGTGACTAGGTTAGTGCAGCAGCCAGCATTAATCAGGGTTGTCAGTGCCTGTGGAAGGGCCAGAAGGATCTATTCTGTGTTGTATCTCTAACGAAGAGCCTTCGACCTGAAAAGTTAACAAAGTGTCTCTTTCATCAGGTGCTGCCTCACTTGGTGAGCACTTCCAGCATTTTCTGGTCTTGTTCTGTGGTTACCAAGAGAGAAGAGATTGATTATAAGGGACAGCAGCATGGGACTCATGTCCTGGCATCCCAAATCACTCACAACGTACAATGAAGTAACCCCTACTGCTGCCATCAGGTAGAAGGTACAGGAGCCTCAGGACTCGCACCACCAGGTTCAAGAACCATCAGGCTCCTAAACAAAAGGGGATAACTACTCTCATTCTGATTCTGTTGTTCCCACACCAACAGTCTCACTTTAAGGACTGTTTATCTTGTTATTTTATGCTCGTTATTTATTGCTATTTATTTATATCTGCATTTGTAGGGTTTGTTTACAGTTAACAGTAACTGATGTTTACTTATTACAATTACTCTTCCACAGATGTGCTCAGTATGCCAGCAGGGAAAAGAATCTCAGGGTTGATAATAAATTTTGATTTGAACTTTGAACTACTTGCTTGGATGATTTCACCACCATTACTATGCAAGAAGCTTAATAAAATTCAGAACAATACAGGACGACGATGGGCTGGGAATGACGTACCAGAAGTGGTGCAGCAACACCACGTAGATGTACGTGTACTTGGGGAGATTCAGATCAACTGTAATCTCGTCAAGCAAGTACCTTGTTGTTACACACCCCACCCACCACACTGAGCAGTAACCAATGAAAATTATATATGTACCGTGGAGAGCATTCTGACAGGCTGCATCACTGTCTGGTATGGTGGCGGGGCTACTGCACAGGGCCGAAAGAAGCTACCGAAAGTTGCAGACATAATCAGCTCCATCTTAGGTACTGGCCTCCATAGAATCCGAGACATCTTCAAGGAGCGGTGCCTCGGAAAGGCAACACACGGAGCATGCCCTCTTCTCGTTCCTCCCCTCTACTACCTGATTCCTAAATGACAAGGAACCCATGAACACTACCTCACTTTTTTAACATATATTATATGTTTTTGCACTATTTTTAATCTATTCAATATATGTGTATATATTTACTGGAATCGATTTACTTGTATGGTTTTTTCTTCTTTCTATATTATCATGTATTACATTGAACCACTGCTGCTAAGTTTAACAAATTTCATGACACACATTGCTGATTAAAAAAACCTGACGCTGATGAACACTTGGACACGTAGCCAGGGGCTACTAAAACCAACGGGACTGTGGCCAACAGACACTAAAATGTTGGGAATGGGAGGAAGAGATGATAGATACTTGTCTAACATCACGTTAACCACACCAAGGTAGCTCTTCCTCCTCCCCTCTCCTCATCAGTATCGAAACAGTGTCCCGTCCTTTAAGAGTTGGAGCACTTTTTCCATGGGCTGATGGAGAAAAGTTACTGCAGAGAAAGAGGAAATTTGCCCCAATGAATCTAAATAAATTCAACTGTGTTTTTGTTTTTATTCAGGATAGGCACAGCCAAATGCATGGACATCATTCACAGTGTTTCTCAGTATACAAAAAGGACAAATGATGGAAGGAGCCCAATAAACCCTGGGTTCAGAGAAAAGAGCACAAACTCAAGGAATGCAAGAGCAGAGTTGCTCTGGCAGGAGTTATCTGGGTTCTGTCCAAAGCCACACAGCCTCAACTTTACATAGGGTAAAACAGAGAAGATAATACAGCAACAGCTAGACATCACAAGCCAAATAAATTATCTTTTGGTACACATACACACACACATACAAAAGATTAGAGAATGACGAAATCCGTCGATTGCATGGAGTCAACATCTTGTTATGTCGTTAATGCTGTGGTCCAGCACATTCCTTCAGTGTGAGTAGTAGCACAATGGTTTGCAATTATTATTAATAACAACTTATTTAAAGAGCACTTTTCATACATATTATGTAATTCAAGGTGCTTAACAATGGGATGAAGTGCTAACATGAAAATAAAACACAAAAAGATGTTTGTTAAAAGGTTAAATAAATAGGTTATGAGTTGATGTTTAAAAGTGTCAACTGAATCTGCATCCCTGATAGTTTAGGGTACTGAGTTCCACAGTTTAGGAGTGTAGTTCAAAAAAGATGACCCGCTGATTATCTTTTGAGCAAGATTGTTTAAATTTTTAACGCATGTTTCATGTGAATGCTACAACAGTTTGGACTGGGTTGTTTTCTTGAGCGGTTCGGAGGCTGAGGGCAGACCTGATAGAAGGGGATAACTTAAAAGGACAGGCACAAAAGATTGTGCAGATGCTGGAAATCCAGAGTTCGTACACACACACGCACACAATGCTGAAGGAATTCAGCAGGTCAAGTAGCATGCATGGAGAGGAATAACTAGTCAAATATCTGGCCAAGACTCCTCATCAGCACTCAGGAAGGGTCCTGATGAAGGGTCCAGACTCAAAATATAGACTGTTTATTCTCCTCCATAGACGCTGCCTGACCTGCTGAGTCCCACCAGCATTGTGTAAAAGTTTAAGGATGTGTTGGGCAAGTTTTTTCCAATACAGAGTGGTGTGGGCTACCAGGGGGCACTTGTGGGAGCAGACACAACACCGGTGACTAATAAGGATTTCAGACAGGCACACAAATAAGTATGGAATGGAGAAATATCAATCACATGCAGGCAGAAAAGATTTCGAATAATTTGGCATTATGCTCAGTGCCAAACTTGTGACCTGTTCCTGTGCAATACCGTTCTATGCCCTAACACAGAGAAAGGCGATTCAGCCCTAAGCACTAAGGCTAGAAAAATCATTTGTATTTTATTATGGCGGTTTCCTGCTGATGTCTTTCTACGCAGCTGACCCACCAGGTGAAGGCTCCTTCATGACTCACCATCTACCTGATGCTCAACCTGAGTAACACTTGCAAATGAGTGTGGGTGGTAACCAGCCCACACCCTAGGTCCTTCACTGACAGCTGCGGGCACACCTTTCTAGCCCTGGAAATTCCACACATCCTTTTTCCTCCCTTGAACTTTGCTGTCTGTATCTCCTTGTGCACAGGTTGTTGAACCACATTCCCCATCTTACCATGTTGTGCATGCAGTAAAACACATCAGTGTCGACTATACCAATCCTGAGCCGATATTGGACTGCAGACCAACAATTCATTTTATTAAAATATAAATACTTCTTAATGATGTGCAAGATTAAGTAAAATATAATCAGGAGATGAAAAAAAAGATCACCGCTGGAGAGATTACAAGTCAGAGAACCATTTTAATAAAACACAGAAAAGTCAAATCAAAATTTTAATTATATATATTGCTGTGCTCTAATTTTAAATATGCAAAATCCAAATTGTTTGCTATTTCATGAAATTTTCATGACAGAAGTTTAGCAATATAATTGGTATTATAAGTTGAATGATTTATTAAATAGACAATACACAGTATGTGCAGGAGTAGGCCATTCGGCCCTTCTAGCCAGCACCGCCATTAACTGCGATCATGGCCGATCATACACAAACAGTACCTCGTTCCTGCCTTCTCCCCATATCCCTTGACCCTGCTATCTATAAGAGCTCTAACTAACTCTCTCTTGAAAGCATCCAGATTGTAAACCATAAGTGCCCTGATTGATTTTACATGGAACAAATACATAAATATCTCAAAAAGTGATGTTTTGGGATATAAATTTAATTATACAGGTAGTCCCCGAGTTACGAACATCCAACTTACGGACAACTCATACTTATGAACCAAGGAAGGAGAACGCCGCCATTTTAAGACGGATCACAACGCCGTCCACCATTTTAAGTCGTTGCCGTTGACACTGTGTTGAGTGTTTAACTTTGTATTTGGCTTAAATTTTTTCTTAGTAAAATTCACCCTGACCCCCCCCCCCCCCCCATTCCGATCAGCTGGTGGCGCAGTCAGATCAGCACCGGGCTAGAGAACGGAGGTTCCCAGGTTCAATTTAGTGACAGACCGCTCCCGTGCCAGGTTGATGTTGATCCAGTGACTCTTGTACCATCCATGCCGGGTTGATGTCGAGCTTGCAACTCGACCTCGTTAAAAAAAAACATTGCCACCTCCAGTTTAAAATCCCACACGGAATATTGTGGAGGATCAAATACCCAAACCCAGCACAGCCCACAGCCCTCACTTGTCCCATTTAACCTGTCTCAGTGCGGTGGAATTTAGGACCCGGGGAATTCAGTGCGGTGGTCCTTAGGACCCAGCGGAGCTCAGGACCCACCGCCCGCAGTGTTTCTGTTCCATTGACAGGAAGCGAACACGATTGAAAATAAAGTGGAAATAATAAAGCGTTTGGAAAGAGGTGAAAGGCCATCGGTCATTGGAAAAGCGTTAGGCTACAGTCAGTCAACGATTGGAATAATTTTAAAGGATAGAGGATAAAGAGAGAATAATGGAGCATGTGAAAGGCCCTGCCCCAATGAAAGCTACAATTATTGCTAAGCACGCAGTGGTTTAATTATTGGAATACATACATTTCTTAAGTGTTTTATATGCATAGAAAGGTAAAATATATACTATATACTAAGACAAACGTTTAACTGAGGCTAAATAATACCGTATGTACTTGTTCCGACTTACATACAAATCCGACTTAAAGACGGGCTCAGGAACGGAACTCGTACGTAACCCGGGGACCGTCTGTACTCAATTAAGTTTCAGAAAGTAATTATATTGCTGAAGTTTCAATCTCAGGCACTACAATCCATTCATTCTATTCCAATTGATAAAATTATATTTCATAAATGCTATATAAATTGTATATTATTTTGATTATCTATATACTGTTGTTGTAAGATTACTTAGCTGAGCCTTTAGTGAGGATGATTCTGAAATTCCCTGTTATTTCTCGCAGAACTTCCCAGAGGAGCTACAGTATATGCATTCAGATAGCACCTTCGACATAAAGGCTCCCAAGATACTCCAGAGGGATCAGCAGGAAAACTTGGCAAAGAGATGCATAAAATGAACTGGTCAAAAATACAACTGTTAAGTGGAGTCTTAAGAGAAGAGATGGGAGGATGAAGATGACAAGGAAATTTGTGGAAGGGATTCCAGAGCTGTGGATCTAGGCAGCTGAAGACATGACTGCCTGTGAAGATCAGGGATGCATGAGAGGCCAGCAGTGGAGGAGGGTAGGAGGGTCAAGGTCGCAAACAGCTGACAAATTAGAAGAGTCAGGGAGGGTGTAGGCACAGAATGACTGGAAAACAAGGAGGAGAATTCTGTGAACCAGAGTAGTCAATTCATATTGGCCAATAGAAATGAGTATACACTCCCTTGCAACGTTGTTCCCTTCAGACTTGACTAGCCACACTTGACATGGGCAAGGACTACAACGCATGGGCTGTAACAGGGCAGTTTAACTGGTGATCTTAAATACAGAACTCCAAAGATCATTCAATAACTTGGGAGATGTTTTGGAGTTGGACAAGGGCACTGACACATTCTGAAGACTACAGAGTGCATGAGTAAGGGCTTCATATGCTTAATGCAGCTCAGTTTTGTACGGACAGAGCCATGGGTACCAGTTTGTGCTCTGGTATGTAGCTTTCAGAACGTGAGTATCCCATGCAGTAGAATTCCTCTTTGATGGCAGCAGTAGGCATTAAAATTATGTGTAGTGAAAGAGGACATCTTCAACAGGCATGATCCGTCTTTAAGGACCCCTGACCACAGTACATGCCCTCTTCACATTACAACCATCAGGGAGGAGGTTCAGGAGTCTGAAGATACACATTCAACAACTTTTGTACTTCGCAACATTCTTTGCAAACTCTAGAGCAGGGGTTCCCAACCTACCTAAGCCATGGACCCTTATCATTAACCGAGAAGAATGTGAATCCCAGGTTTGGAACCCCTGCTCTAGACACCATTGTGCATGAAAATCCCAGGAGGTCCGCAGTTTCGGAGACACTCTAACCACCCCATCTGGCACCAACAATCATTCCACAGTCAAATTCACTTTTAAAATCTGCAGATGCTGGAAGTCCAAGCAACTTACACAAAATGCTGGAGGCAAGTTCACTTGGATTACATTTCTTCCCCGTACTGATGCTTGGTCTGAACAACTACTGAACGTCTTGACCACGTTTACATGTTTTTATGCTTTAAGTTGCTGTCACATAATTGGCTGATTAAATATTTGCATTAGCAAGGTATACAGGTGTACCTAATAAAGTGGCCACTGCACATTGCCTGGAATAGAAACATGCTTGCAGAAGGAAGAAAACAAGTACCACTTGAATGCAACATTCTCTGCACAGACACATTATACAGTTAAACTCATTACATCCAAATTTTATCTGGAAGAGGAAGGTTATGACATAACATAAACTCTGTAGTAGGGGAAATATTCCACTGCTTAATCATCACTCATTGTTATCAGCATTGCATTACAGAATCAACCACAGAACTCATATTTTTAAAAAAAACTTACAGAAGATTTGAAATTTTGTATGTTGGGCCATTACATCAAATTATGCACTGTGCAAGGCCAATCAGCCCATCCAAACTTTTCAAGCATTTATGCTCAACTCAACCAGTTCTATTCACCTCATCATCTCCATCACAATCTTGTTTGTTTAACCAGCCTGTATAATGTTCATCTCAATCACTCCCAATGACAATGAGTTCTCACCAGTCTCTGTGAAGAAATTTTATTTAATCTCTTACTGGATTTATTAGTGATTATTTCACATATATGGCCCTGATACAGACAGAATGTTTTTCCCCCTTTCAGCACAATGCTCCAAAATAATCCATCCCAGCCACCAATTTAACAAACCCATGACATAAAGAGTAAGCTAATTCTCTGCTGTTACTACTCCAATGATGTAACGAGACTGAGCTGAACTTGTAAGACAGTGAGGCTACCTTCATACTTCATTAAGGTAGCTAAATTGGATCATATTTGTAGACTGTAACAAAATAGCCAGACAGGATCAAACATTTAAGTTGTAGTATCATAATGGCATCAGTAAGCAAATTTCTTTTAAGAAAGGCTAAAAAATTATCTGAATTTTTAAGTCTTTGGTCTGATACAAGATCACCCAAAACATTTTTTTTAAATTCAGCATTAACCACAGATTCATTATCACTTCCTGATAGTAACTTCTAAAATTATAAGAGACACAAATAAGGTAGATAGTCCTTTTTCCCAGGAGAGCAATGTCAAGTCATGAAGGGCACAGCTTTAAAGTGAAGTTTTGAGGGAAGTTTAAAGGAGATAGTGCAAGGAAGTTTCTTTTTACACACAAATGCCTAGAATATGTTGCCAGAAGTGATACATACAGATAACCAGAGGGGCACTTAAGGTGCATTGAAGCAGGCATGCAAATATGCAGGGACTGGAGGGACTGTGTACAGGCAGATGGGGTTAGTTTAATTTCAAGGATCAATTTTATTTGCCATATACATTTACATGCATTAGGAATTTGTTGATGTGTGTTGGCATGATGTACTACAAAACATAACAATGTTCAACAATTACAGCAATAAAGAATTACAGTATATAAAAAATAAACTTAGAAATTGTGTACAGTTTTGGTCACCGAGTTACAGGAAGGATATTAATAAGGTTGAAAGAGTGCAGAGAAGGTTTACAAGGATGTTGCTGGGACTTGAGAAACTGAGTTACAGAGAAAGGTTGAATAGGTTAGGACTTTATTCCCTGGAGCGTAGAAGAATGAGGGGAGACTTGATAAAGATATATAAAATTATGACGGGTATAGGTGGAGTGAATGCAAGCAGGCTTTTTCCACTGAGGCTAGAGGAGAAAAAAAAATCAGAGGTCGTGGGTTAAGGGTGAGGGGGGAAAAGTTTAAAGGGAACATTAAGGGGGGGGCTTCTTCACACAGAGAGTGGTGGGAGTGTGGAATGAGCTGCCAGATGAAGTGGTAAATGCGGGCTCACTTTTAACATTTAAGAATAACTTCAACAAGTACATGGATGAGAAGTGTATGCAGGGATATGGTCCAGGTGTAGGTCAGTGGGACTAGGCAGAAAAATGGTTCGGCACAGCCAAGAAGGGCCAAAAGGCCTATTTCTGTGCTGTAATTTTCTATGGTTCTAAATATAGACATGGAATAAAGTGGGCATAAATACATAAATATCATCATGCATTCCGGAAGATGGTGGCGTACTCAGATGTAGCAACTTCTACGGGGCCAATCAAAGGTATTATTGTCTTTTTAAAACGTTTTTGTATATAATGGCAAGACCCTAGTTAAAGTACTGCACATTTACCCCCATCGGCGACTAGCTCATTGACGGAGAAATTAAAGGTGCTGGACAGTGTGGATCGTGTTGATGGCTCCATCACAGAGGCTTCGGAGTGGATGCACAAAGGCGGTGTGCACTGTAACAGCAAGCGATCATCTTAGTCACTTTTCTTGTGATCACAAGACCCTGTTGGACGTTGTTAACGTGGAACGCAGCATGTGCGGTTGACTGGTTTATTGGCGAATGGCAGGGCTGGACAGTGGGGGAGCTGTGTGGCCCCAGTCAGAGCGAGGGCTAGGTCTCACGCTACGGTGTCACCCCTCTGCAGCCGTCCAGGAGAGAGGCATCGGAGTCGGTACGCTCCACCAGAGTGCCAGAGGTGGTATTGCGCAGTGTACACACTGGAGTCAGTGCTGCCCTCCCGCGTTTGCTCAACAAAAGGCAACATACATTGTGTTTGACTGCAGACTGCTGTAACATTTATGGACTCAGGGACTTGGACTATTTTTGTGTCACTATTTTATTGTTTTCTTATACTCTGTATGTGCTCTGTATGCCTTGTGCTGTGTGTGACTGTGTTTTGCACCTTGGTCCTGGAATAACGCTGTTTGCTTTGGCTATATTCATGGGTTTTTCAACTATATTCATGTATAGTTGAAAGATAATTAAATTAGAACTTGAACAACAATGTAAATAACATTATAAAAAGTGGTTTTAAATAGTGCAGTGATTGAGGTAATAGATGGCTAACTAGAATGGTTGATCAGATTAAATGTCGGGGGGGGGGGGGGGGAAGAAGTTTTTAAAATGGTTTGAAGTTTCTGTTTTTAATAGCCCTATCACAGGTTGTAGAACAGAACTTTTGGAAAACGCTGGGTGATGTCCACCACTGTGTCCTGGACACATAATTTGACACTGCATTCAGCACAAACATAGTGTCTGTCCCTTTGCTGTACTGAGCCATGTTGTCCTTAACTGAACTGAGCTGCACTAACTTCCATAGTCACCCCCAAAGAGACTGATTAGTATAATTCATGTGCCTGTGTGTACACAAGATTTCTAAGTAATCCATTTCAAATGAAAAATCAAATACTTTCAGCCCATCCTTAAGTGCAAATTACAAGAACAGTTTCAATTTTTTTCACCTTCGAAATTCACAAGTAAATTCTAAGTTCTCATCCCAAGACTATACAGGAAGTTATATAGTGAATATTAGAACCACTAACCTCTTCCACAGTGAGAGGCATGCAGATCCTGTACTCTTTCAGTAACATAGTGGTGTGTCAGTCTGAGAAGAATAGAAAGGTGTTGAAGGCACTCTTAGAGGATCACTTCGGAAACCACAGTTGCTTAACTGATGTCATGCATTAGTCCCGTAACCACTTGATGGTTTTCTAAAAGAAATCAGCCGCGCTCGGTCTGCAGTCCCGCGGCGCGAAACGCTGCAGCAAACCTCAACGATCAGCCTCCCCGTGGGACGTGGGGTTTAAAAGTTCAGCTTTTTTTCTGTTATTCTGCAGAAAGAGGGAAGAGAAGAACACAGGCCAATTTAAAATAGGTAACTGACATCTCAAAAACGTGCATTTAAAGTAAAACTAGAGAAAGTGACAACACTATGTTGTAGTGCAACTGCAGAAGTAAACAAGCCAAGTCGGCAGTAAGGGTTAGATTAATCATCTTTTGGTAAAGGTCAGGAGAATCAGTTCTTGAGAGCGACACAGTGACGCAATTACAGCGAAGCTTTGAAGCGGTAAACACTCGTGTTCTAGGCGTCGATAGCAAAGTTACCAGCCCAACACTTCCCCGCAGGCCAGCAACTCAATGAAATACAATTAAATGGTCTGCAGAGCTCTCAATGGATTACTGAAGTAAATGTGTGAAGTGTTCGAGGTCGATATTTTGGAAAATGCAACATAGCTGTAGCCGCCGTGGGGAGGAACTAAAACGTTTGCTCTTTCCTCACTCCGATCAATCTTTTCAGTTCAATTCAAAACTCTGCAAAAATCTCATTTAAGCACACACGCACACAAATGCTGGAGGAACTCAGCAGGTCCGGCAGCAAACAGTCGACATTTCGAGCCGAGACCCTTCTCCAGGACTCGTCAGCACAGAATCCCATGTTTTTTTTAAATCCCGAGGATTAAAAAAAAGAGAAATATTTTAATAAAAAGATTATTTTTAATCACTGGCTTTTTTTCTGCTGTTCTGATCTGTGGACAGTCTCATCATAAATAGGAATAAAACGATTCCGTTGGGACAATTTTATTTCCAACAATACTGAGTTTACTTAAGTACCTGTTTTTGTTCCATTCCGTCTTTTAACATCGACAAATCAAGTTTTATTTTCTGTGTACAAACGAGTACAGGAATTTAAGTGTGACCACTATCAGAGGTCCATGTCAGACGTTCGGTGCAAACGTGTTTAAGGATGATCGCGGCGGGGTTCCGTGTTCTTGTTCCCCCACACCCCCCACCCCTACTCCGTCTCCACACCCTCTAACCCCCGTTAGCATTTGAGCGAGTTTACCGAAATGAGTAGCAGTCTGAATAGTTCTCTACTTTCTACAGTATCGGTGCTGACTCCCGCTGCCAGCTGTCCTCAACTTTCCCGCCTCTCCCGACACCAGCATCTCAGTGAAAGGCTTTGCGCCCTCGAGCGCTCACACCGGGGGCCCCGTGAACCGGACCCTCCCGCACCACGGCTCCGTTCCCAGCTGCAATCCTGTCAGGGTCCACTCTGCCGCTCGGAAAACATCAGCAACACCGTGAAAGGTGAAGCGTTTCAGGGTAACTTGTTCACTCAGAGAGGGCGGTGAGCTGCCAGTGGACGCGGGTCCGATTTCAACATCTAAGAGAAAATGGGATAGGTAGATGGATGGCAGGGGTCCGGGTGCAGGTGGGTGGGTTTAGGCAGAATAATAGTCAGGGACTGATTAGATGGGCTGAGCGGCCCATCTCTCTTTGCTGTACGACTGACTCTACAACAGTGGTCAACCGTACAACCACTCCCTCCGAACCTTGTGCCCACTGGAACCAAAATCACATTAGTGGTGGAGGGGAAGTGGGCGTCGTTTCAACCTAGCCGGCGGCCCAGGCCAGTGTTTACGTCTCGATACGAAAATTCTCCTCTTTATTTAAACCCTAATCCGGCTCGCTGCTGAAAGTATCCATGTCTCGCTATGTTTATTCATGAATGGTCAGGATTAAATCTACAGAGCAACGGCTAGAAGGGAAATACAAACTCGTTCATTCAATGTACTCATTCAATAGTTTGTTCAACAATTAAATCTAAAGTTTTACCGCCACATTTAGAATCATTTGTACCTGTTCAATATGTGCTCTCAAATATTTATGTACTAAGATTTACAACAGTATTTCCGCCGTTCTAAATTTTACAACAGAAAAAATAAACAAAAAGTGATTTATTTGGGCTTTAAAGTCCCATTAAGTGGAGAATACAATAATGCTCTCTTTAATTTAAAAAAACTACTTTAAAACATGTTAATTTCTATAACGTCTCACTACGCACTTGGGCACGTTTTATGAAGGAAAGAATTTTACTGCTTAGTACCCGGTCTACATCACTGCACAGAGTTCTGTCAGCGACCAACGCTAGCAACTCCCTTCCTTAACCATACAACTTGCCAACACAAAAATTCCAGAGTACCAAAAAAATAACAAATCAGTGGAAATCTTCAGTGAATGGTCGACCTGTTCTGAGAAAAGGTCATTGACCTGAAGTGATATAACTGTTCCTCTTGCCATAGAAGCTAACCAATCTGCTGAACGTTTTCAGCATTTTCCCTTCCTTAGTTAATACAATTACCTCAGAGAAGCAACCAGAAGCATTTACTGGATATTGACATTCTAAAATAAATTACACACACAATTATCTAAATAAAGGTATATTTTAGGTCGAAGTAAATTTATTATCCAAGTACCTATATGTCATCATGTGCTACCTTGAAATTCATTTTCTTTCAGGCATTTACAGTAAAATAACAGAGTTTATGAAAAATTATACTTAAACATGAAAGGCTTCTATTGAGTGGATGTGGAGAGGCTGTTTCCTACAGAGGGAGACTCTAAAACCAGAGGGCACAGCCTCAGAATGCAAGGATGTCTCCATAGGACAAAGACAAGGAATTTTTTTTAGCCAAATGGTAGTGAATCTGTGGCAACACCAGGAAATCAGCAGATGCTGGAAATTCAAACAACACACACAAAATGCTGGTGGGACACAGCAGGCCAGGCAGCATCTACAAGGAGAAGCACTGTCGACATTTCGGGCCGAGACCCTTCAAGGTCGACAGTGCTTTTCCTTATAGATGCTGCCTGGCCTACTGTGTCCCACCAGCATTTTGTGAGTGAATCTGCGGAATTCATTTCCACAGACAACTGTGTAGGCCAAGTCAGAATGGATAAATTTAAAGTGGAGGTTCACTGGTTCGATTAGTCATGGCGTCAAAGGTTGTGGGGAGAAGGCAGGAGAATGGGGTTTGAAGGGGAAATAGATCAGCATGTTGAAATGGCTCAGCACACTCGATGGGCCAAATGGCCTAATTCTGTTCCAATGTTTTACGGTCTAAAGAAAGTCTGGCATTGGAGGCACAGGAGCGTGCAGATGCTGGAATCTGACGCTACCAAAAAAAACTGCTGGACAAACACACCAGTCCAAGCACATCTGCAGAGGCAAACAGATGGTGAATATATCAGTTCAAGAGCCTACTTTTATGCATTGTTTGTCTGAGTACCAAAAGCATGAGGCAAACTAAATGCTGTGCACCGTTAACTGCAAGATGGAAGTATTTTTTTCCTCAAGCTATCTCTGTCTGGAAATACTTAACTCCACTGCAGTTCTATGGGCTCCGAATGTGGCCAATGTGGGGTCCATAATCTCTGCCATACGTGGGATAGGAGGTGTGAGATGGGACGGATGGCTGAATGTGGGGTGCTCCTTCTATTGTTTACACTTGGCTTCTGATGGAAAAGCCCCAAGTTCTCAGAACCATCCTGAATGTTCCTTCTCCATTTTGGGCGATCATGAAGGAGGGAATCCTCCTGAGGTCAGAGGGGCATTCACATCCATGAATGCTTTCCTCCGGCCAACTGTTAACCTCTCACCACAAACCTGCATGAGACAGAATGGCCGTTTCAGGAGAATGGCGTTGGGCATATGAAGGATGTGACCTGCCCACTGCCGCCAAATTAAGTCCGACGGCCTAGAGGCTGGAGATGTTGACTTGGGAGAGGTTGTTTACTTTGGGTCACTTATTCCGCCAGTAAACTTGGCTCATTTAAAGAAACAGCACCAGTATACAAATGTGCAAATGCATCTGAGACACACATTAAATGTGGATAGATATTTCTTCCATTGGAATAGGTTATTTGTAACATGAACGTGCAGACATAGCAGTAAAAAGGACAATTTAGGAACTCCACGCGTTTATAAAAAGCATGGATTACATAAATTATCATTATTTATGAAAAAAGGGCATATAAAATTATGCATGCGTCTATGGAGATATGTATTTTGACAACTTGGGTATTGCGCAAGCCGCACACACACGTTTATATTAAACAATGG
The DNA here is from genome assembly GCF_030144855.1 of Hypanus sabinus. Lineage (NCBI taxonomy): Eukaryota > Metazoa > Chordata > Chondrichthyes > Myliobatiformes > Dasyatidae > Hypanus > Hypanus sabinus. The sequence continues at coordinate 17,566,832 of NC_082714.1, forward strand.
CATAGATTATCGATATTTATAAAATAACTATCAGCATATAATAGTGTGCATGGGTCTATGGATATGTATACATAGACAACTTAGGTAGCACACACAGTTTATATAAAAACAGATGACATAAATGATCTATATTTATGAAATACAAGCATGTAATAGTTTGCATGCGTCTGTGGAGATGGGTGCATGTGCCTTGCCGTCATCCCTGTATCACTTAAGCTGCTGGAGTTGCCTCGGTTGTACGATCTCAGACACAATGCTTTGCATCTTCAGTTAATAGCCATACAACGTACACGCTGATCCTAAGGGCTGCCTCGCTCAAACAGAAAACCCCCACGCGATATCCAAACACACACACACACACAAAGCTTTAAGAGCACAGTAACGACACGCACAGCAAAGTCACGGTCACATTGTTCAATAATGCGCTTTTTTAAAAAAAGAAACTAAAACGGCCTGAAATAATTAAATAAAATATCCAAATTCTGCCCATGCTGCAAACAAAGCGAGAGTGAACCGCAGATAATTTACCAGAAAGTGCGTCCTTCGGATAAACCTGCAGCATTGGAAAACTTCACCCCCGTTCTCCTGCCTTCCTCGGAGTCTCTCGCTTGTGCGCGGCGAACAGAAGAAGTCTCCAGGAAGCGGCACACGGATCAGAGAATAAAATATACCAGACGAAAAAAAAATAAAGAACTAAAGTGATGCTTTTAGTTTGCACTCAAAGGTGCATGCTCAGGCTTGGCAAATGTTGCCCTTCCGGCAGTGCGGAAACTTTCTCACTGGGTGAGACAGGCCAGCAGCTTGCATTCTTTACGATTCACTCCGTGTTCTGAGCCTCAATCCCCGAGCTGTGTTGAGAGCGGCCTCACCGTTGCGTCCTCCAGCTCCGTTCAACTCTCCATGGTTGAGCAGCGTTGCTCTTGACTCTTTAACTCTTCCCGTGCCTTTATATCAATTGATTTCTCTTTCTCCTTCTCTGTCGCTCGCGCTCTCCCTTTTTAGCAACGTGACTGAAACCCTCAGCTTGTCGACGATTCCCTCCCCTCCACTCTCAGGACCCGTTGTGGGATGTCGAGAAAGAGCCTGCTGGCAAAGCAAAGGGTAATAAAAAGGGAAAAAAGACCCTTCAGAGGTTTAACAATGCGGTCCCCGGGATTGGGGTGTAGCATTTTGCTCCGAAGGATGCACACTCCTACCTCCTGCAGGAAGTATTCTGCAATTGCAGATTCCGGGTGACCCAAAGCAGCGAAATGAACGTGCGCCAAACTGGAACCCCGCTCCCGGGACACACCGAGGGTCTGTTTGCAGTTTGCTCTTAAAGAAGTTAAAATTAGGGGACATTCCAATGAACTAGGCCGGTTTTGCATTGGAGGTTTGCATATTTAAATATGCCAAGTATGTAGAGAGCCCACTGTGAACAAAGTCGATAAACACAAGGCTTGAGAAAGAAGTTTGGACAGCATCTGCCGAGCAAAAAAAAAACAGTTAAATGTTGAGGTTGATAAACCTTTTAATTCAGGTTTGTTGAAGAATCTCAGCCTAAAATGTCGGCTCTTTATTCTCCTCCACAGATGCTGCCTGACCTGCTGAGTTCCTCCAGCATTTTTGTGTGTTGCTTATAATTGGGGTTACCAGCACCTGCCATATTTTACTTAGCTGACATTATTTAAATAGCCACTCCATTTAGGTTCAAACTCAGTGTAAAAGCTATCACGTTTCTGCTGAAAGGTTATTGGTCTGCTTCTCAATCCACAGATGCTGCCTGATGTTGCGAATTAATTCCAGCATTTGCACTTGTTTTAAAATCTTGCAGTTTTCTGGCCAGTCTAGCAAATTAGCACCACCCCCATGTTTTTATAAGAAAACTGTAAAAAAAAACAAATAGAAGATTGTAAAGATTAAACGAAATGGAAGAAATATATCATTAAACAATAAAGATAATGCAAGCCTGGGATCTTAAAGGAAAGAAAACTGCAGAGGCTGGAAATATGAGATAAAAACAAACAAAAAATGGAAACACTCAGCAGGTCAGACAGCATCTGTGGAATGAGAAACAGTCAGCATTTCAGGTTGGAGATCTTTTGTCATAAGTACCCAAAACATTATCTCTCTGTTTCTTTTTGTATCTATTGTTAGTAGATATATTTCATCCATTTGTTTTAATCTTTTAGATCTTTTTTGTTTTAGGTGCTTTCTTAAAAATATTGAATGGGTACTGGCCCCTGTAGTATCCAGGACATCTTCAAGGTGTGGTGTCCATCGTTAAAGATCCCCATCACCCAGGACATGCCTTCTTCACACTGTTACCATCAGGCAGGAGGTACAGAAGCCTGAAGGCACACACGCAGTGATTCAGGAACAGCTTCTTCCCCTCTCTCATCCGATTTCTAAACAGACATTGGACCCATGAACACTGCCTCACTACTTTTTTATTTCAGTTATTTTGCACTACTTATTTTAACTTAACTGTTTAATGGACACATACAGTATATATACTTAATGTAACTGTTTTGTTCTCTATATTTATTTGTTATGTATTGTACTGTTGCTGTAAAATTAACAAATTTCACGACCTATGCCAGTGGTATTAAATCTGATTCTGATTCAGATTCTGAAAAACAACCATGCCATATCTGCAGGAAAGTAAACAGAGTTAATGCTTCAAGTACTTGTGTCGAAGGGTTTCCAACATGAAACGTTGACTCTGTTTCTCTTTCCATAGATCCTGCCTGACCGGCTAAGTGTTTCCAGCAATTTCTGGGGGTTTATAAGTGTAGTGGTTTAAAGAAGAGAAATTGGTGATATACTAACTACAGTAGTACATTGTAGTTAGTACATAACAAGTACACACACTTTGAAGAAGAGATGGCAAGTTGCATTTGAATATTTTTGTTAAAGTATTACTTTTCAGTGATTTAAAATTGGCCAATACACCGTGCTATAAATAATTCCTTGCAATTAACCATTCCTCTGGATCTGGAGGCTTATACCACTGATAACATAGTTTCTCTATTTATTGCATCAAAACCCTTCCAAAACATAGAACTGTGCAATACAGGCCTTTCAGCCCACATTGTTGCACTGACCTTATCCATGATCAATCTAACCTTTCCCTCTTATACAGACTGTGACCCTCCAATTCTCATATACCCACATGCCTATCGAAGAATTTCTTAAACATCCCTAATGTATCAGCCTCTACCACCATCCCTGGCAGTGAGTTTCAGGCACCCACCAGTCTCTGTGTAAAAAAAGTAACTCTGTCACCTCCACTAAACCTCTCTCCGTTCACCTTAACTGGATGTCGCATCATATTGGCCATGGCTACCCTAGAATAAAGGCACTGGCTGACCACTCTATCTATGCCTCTCATAATCTTATACACCTCAATCAAGTTGCTATTCATCCTCCTTCATTTCAAAGTGTAAAGCTCTAGCTCGCTCTACTTTTCCTTTTTAGTCATGTTCTCCAATTCAGGCAGCATCCTGAGAAATCTCCTCTGCGCCCTCCCCACAGCTTCCACATCTAAAAATAAGGCATCCAGAAATGACCACAATACTCCTAGTGTGGTCTAACCAGAGTTTTATAGAGCTCCAACATAACTTCTCTATGCTTGAATTCAATCCCTTGACTAATGAAAGACAACGCGCCATTGACCTTGTTAGTCACCCTATCAACTTGCCCTCCATAGATGATGCCTAACCTTCTGAGTTTCTCCCGCATTTTCGTGTGTTGCACTAGCAACTTGCATGGCAACTTTGAGATATCTGTGGAATTGAACCCCAAGATACTTCTGTTCCTCAAGACTGCTAAGAATCCTATCATTATCCTACTCCTCCACCTTGAAGTTTGATCCTTCAAGGTTGAACTCCACCTGCCATTTTTCTGCCCATCTCTGCATCCTGCCAATGTCACACTGTAATCTATGACAACCTTCTACACTATCCACAGCTCCACCGACCTTCATGTTATCTGCAAACTTGGTAAACCACCCTTCAACCTGCTCATCCAAATCATTTATAAAAAATCAAAAAGAACAGGCAGGAACGCCACTGGTCAATGACCTCCAGGCAGGATATGTTTCATCTTCTGCCACCCTCTGCGTTCTGCACCCTCTGCGTTCTGCACCCTCTGCAAGCCAATTCTGAATCCATGCCACCAAGTTTCCATGGATCCCTTGCCTTTGAATGTTTCTTTCAACTCTCTCTTAAGCTTTCACACTCTAAGAATACTCCCAATTCTCAATCTCATTTTTCTATGTGATGACCGAAATATTGAGGTAAATCTCCTCCACGTTTTCTCTCAGGCCAAATCATCGTTCCTCAAGATGACTATAATAACCCAGCTGGACACCATTTGGAGTTTCATGAATGGTTAATATTGGTTCCTTGTTGATATAGAGTCATGATCATAGAGTAGTACAGTGCAGAATTAGGTTCTTTGCCTTATCAACACACTCAAAATGCTGGAGGAACTCAGCTGACCAGGCCACATCCATGGAAAAAGAGTAAACAGTTGACATTTTAGGCTGCGGCCCTTCATCAGGACTGGAGAAAAATGATGATAAGTCAGAGAAAGAAGAAAGGGGGAGGGGAGGAAGAAATACAAGGTAGTAGGTGACAGGCGAAACCAGGAGAGGGGGAAAGGTGAAGTAAAGAGCTAGGAAATTGACTGGTGAAAGAGATAAAGGGCTGGAGAAGGGGGAATCTGATAGAAGAGGACAGAAGACAATGGAAGAAAGGGAAGGGGGAACAGAACCAGTGGGAGGTAATGGATTGGTAAGGAGATAAGATAGGAGAGGGAAATGGGAATGGGGAATGGTGAAGGGGAGGGGAGGCCATTACCAGAAGTTCAAAAAATCAATGTTCATACCATCGGGTTGGAGGCTACTCAGATGGAATATAAGGTGTTGGTCCTCTAACCTAAGTGTGGCCTCATTATGACAGTATAGAAGATCATGGACTGAGATTTCGGAATGAGAATGGGAAGTAGAATTAAAAAGGTGGCACTGGGAGATCCAGCTTTTTCGGGCAAATGGAGCCTCAGTGCTTGACAACACGTCTCTCAAACTGTGTCGGTTCTCATCAATATACAGGAGGCCACACCAGGAGCACTGGATACAGTAGATAACACCAACAGACTCACAGGTGAAATGTCGCCTCACCTGGAAGGACTGTTTGTGGCCCTGAAAGGTAGAGAGGGAGGAGGCGTTGAGGCAGGTGTAGCACTTGTTCCATTTGCAAGGATAAGTGCCAGGAGGGAGATCAGTGGGGAGGGATGAATGGACAAGGGACTGATCCCTGCAGAAAGCAGAAAGTTGGGGGTGGGGGGATGATGTGCTTGGTGGTGGGCACCTGCTGGAGATGGCAGAAGTTACAGAGAATTATGTGCTGGGCACAGAAACTGGTGGGGTGGTAGGTGAGGACAAGCAGAACCTATCCCTGGTAGGGTGGCAGGAGGATGGGGTGAGGGCAGATGCATGTGAAATGGAAGAGATGTGGTTGAGGGCAGCGTTGATGGTGGAGGAAGGAGAAGAAGGAGGACATCCCTTTATTTCAGGAATGAAAAGTCTCATCCTGAGAGTAGATGTGGTGGAAACAAAGGAATTGAGAGAAGGGGGTGGCATTTTTGCGATTAACAGCCCCTCTTCCCTTGGGCCCATATATTGTGCCAACTTTTTAACCTACTCTTCAGATCAATCTAGCCCTCCTTCTGACAGAGCCCTCCACTTTTCTATCATCCATGTGCCTATCTAAGAGTTTCTTAAATGCTCCTAATGTAACTGCCTCTACCACGACCCACGACGGGGTATTACACATGCTCACCATTCTCTGGCATCCCCCTTATACTTTCCTCCAATCAGCTTAAATTTATACCCTCTGGTATTAGTCATTTCCACCCTGGGAAAAAGTCTCTGGTTGTCCATTTGATCTATATCTCTCATCATCTAGTACACTTCTAGTAAGACATCTCTCATTCTCCTTTTGTCATCCAAATATCTTTTGACATCCAGGGCTTCCTCATCTTGCCATTTTTTTTTTGCCTACAGTTATAATCCAAAGGTCCCTTGTGCTTTTTGAGCAAACTATGCAATTCATTCTGCTGCTTTCAAAAGCTTATTTCCCTTTGAAAGCCAAAAGATGCTCCTGAATAATGTACAGTATTGTTGGTCAACAATAGGGACTGTGCGCCATCCATTCCGCAAGTGCTGACAGGTGGAAATTGCTCTGCACATGTCTCAGAAGTCTTCAGAGCAGAGAAGATCAAATTTATCTTTTGTTTGATCTAATCCAACATTGCTCACACTTTTGGTGAGCATTGCAAAGGACCATGACCCAAAGCAGCAGTCTCTGATGAGCCACAGTGCTATCAAAATGGCAAAATCAGATCAAAGGCCAAATTCATGAATTTTGACTCCAGTATGTTGTTCCTTGCCCTAAACTTGAAATTAAACATTGCAAATACTTTGCGGAGCCCAAAAATGGCGAAGTCAACAGGACGTAAGTACATATTAAGGAGTCAGTGTATATGAACTACAGTCCTTGGAAAGCAATTCTTTTTATATCTTTACAGCCCCAATTGAGTTGCGACTTCAAGGGTGGAAACCATTGGATAAATCCCAGCCAATCTACACAACTAATCAGCTAGTGGTGTAGTGGCATTAGCACCGGACTTCAAGGCAAATGGTCCAAGGTTCGAATCCGGCCAGTTCCTTAGACACTTCCCATCTGTGCTGGGTTGAGCATTGAGCCAGCCACTCAGCCTCATAAAGTGCAGACACAATTCTAGAGAAGTAGCAAGGTTGCTGACGGATGCACCACAAAGCATGGGGATGAATACAAATCTGTACAATTATTTGTCCAGCCTCTGGGCTGACCTCATTGCTCATAATTGTGGTATTGATAGTACCAAATGACTGGCAAAAATCTTTGGTCTCTAAGAGACCAATAAATTTTCTACTTCCACAAGCACAGTATCTTGCGGGCAGCCCAGAGGCATAGAGATTAGCACAATTGGGAAGATTGAGGTTCAATTCCTGCCACTGTCTATAACGAGTCCGCACATTCTCCTCTTGACTGTGTGAGTTTACTCCAGTTGCTCCCGTTTCCTCCCACATTCCAAAGATGTTAGGATGTAGATTGAGTTGTAGGCATGCTATGTTGGGGCCAGAAATGTGACACAAACAACGCACTTCAGTATCTGTTTTGATGTTTCGATGTACTGGTGACAAATAAAAATAATCTTTATCTTTATCACATTTTGCTATTTTAGAACATTGGACATTAGCCTTGGATCCTTTTCAGAAGTATACTTTGCACAATAACAAGAGCCTGCTTGTAAAATCAGGAAGATTCATCATCTACTTAAAAATTTCATAAACTTTCATTCAGTTAACTTGTGTCTACATCAGACAAAGAGTCTATTAAGAAGGCTCTGCAGCAGTGCAATATACTTCCAACTCCAGAAGTATCATATTTTAGGAAACTGTAAATGAATATTTGGCTTGGAGTTAGTGTTGCAATTCTTGGGAAGTACAGACGATCTTGAACCTATAGTTCCCAAAGCTCTATTCCAATGGAATTTTCCTGTTTATAGATCATTTAATCAAGAACTCCAGTCTTGTTTTATGACACTATTAGGATGACTAAAAGTTAATTATTTTTGGTTCATTTAAATCTGTTAAATGTTAAAATCATTGATAAAACATTGGCAAGAAATAGTGTTTCTCTTAGGCAATGATCTGCTATAAAAACTAGCCTGATTTGCAGTAAAGTAGAAAGCACAGCCAAAATGGAAATAGTTAGAAGCTTGAAAAGGAGGAATTAATTAGACAGCATGGAAAGAACAGGGCAGAAGAACCAACTGAATACCACAGCTAATATCACCAAAACAGAATGGCCCTGCTTCAGTGATGTTTTACTGATTGTTGAGATTCTTACGTTCTTTGGACCCTTTCTCTTCAAATTTCTTCCCATGTAAACTGGGCATAGTCTTTAACCAGGAAGATAAGAAACCAAAGCCCAACCTACCTGGTGTCCTGATGAAGGGTCTTAGCCTAAAACATCGACCGTTTTCGCTTTTCCGTAGATGCTGTCCGGCCTGCTGAGTTCCTCCAGCCTTTTATGTGTGTTGCCTCCCTTTTGATGGTAACTGACAGTGCCTCCTCCCAGAACTGCTTTGAGAACAGGTTATGCCATTTCTCCAGAATGACATTGTCAAAGCTGTCAATCCAATTGAAAGATCCTGACATCCACAAATATTCTAAACCCGATAAAGCATGAATAATATTGAAAAGTTTTGAATTCTTTAACAAGTTACAAATATAAGCACCTGGAAACAATTCAAAACTACTGATCACAATTGAATCAAGGAAGTTAAATTACCACACTAGAACTTCCAGGCTATTTGTGTAGCCACACAGAATAATCAGCTTTTAAGTGAATCACGCAGATCATACTCTTGTTGTTGCCCTAGAGCTTGTTTTTGGGAGCTTCTGGTGTGCAAAATAACTAGACTGCTCTCTGTATTACATCAGAGATCCCCTTGTCTTGGAAGGGATTTCACGAGTCACAACCACGGACTGTGTTACAGAGTCTGGGTGCCCTCGCAAACAGCCAGCAAGGGGTCAGCAATGAGGCTCGTGAGAATGCACATTTCAGCCAATTAGGGTTTCTTGGAGGTTGTATTTAACTCCCTTCCTTTCGTTTCAGTCTTGTCAAGTCTTGACCAAAGCGCAGCGATGGCAGCACTCCCTGCTTGCCTTAGTCCATGTTCTGGGAAAGAAGACAACTTAGATTGACGCTGTAAATAAATACGATTAATTTGGTATCAAGTTACTGCTTCCTCACTGCAGTGACAGCGTTAAGTTTTAGTTTGTGAGTTTTAGTTAGCGAGCTTATTGGGCCAGCATTTATTATTTTCCTTTTTTCTACAGTTCTTATTAAAACTCATTCCACTTCTATGTCTCTCCCTCTGCACTTGTGCCATCACTGAACACCATGCCAAAAATACCCGTCAATCAAAGTGGACCCAGCGGAGAGAGAGTTGACCTCAGCCCTGAACTTCGTTGGTCAAGTAGGAGAGAAGTTAAAGTCAGTGGAGACCAGGTTGACAGAAGTGGCTTACATAGTGTGGCAGCTACTCTCAGAGCGGCAAGCCCAGCCCAAACCAAAGTTGGGTGATGAGATGGAGGAGAAGTTAAAGTCAGTTGAGTTGGGTTGGCAGAAATGGCTCTCGGAGGGCAGCAACTACTCTCAGAGAGGCAAGCCCAGTCCAAGCAAAAAGAAAAGGTGTCAGCATTCACAACTTTGGTTTAGCATCTCACCACAGACAGTCAGAATCAGGTTACAGCCATGACTGCTCTCACTGACAATGTTCAGCAGCTCACATCAGGCAGCCAGAATCAGATGGTAGCTATTACATCTCTCACTGCTGCTATTCAGCAGCCTCCCGCCAGGACAGTCCCACTCCTGGCATCAGCTCCTCCCAGGTCAGCCTCTTCAGCAATCTCATCAGCCTCAGCCACCAATTCCCTTGGGAGCTCCCAGACTTTAACCGAGCATTCCTCCAGTAACCCCAATGGCTGCAGCAATTTTATTACCCATTGTGAGCTGACTTTCCAAACCCAGCCAGACTGATGTGGTGATGTTGCACGTAAACTGGCTTACATGGTGACAGACCCCCCCCCCCCCCCCCCCACTCAGCCTGTTCAATGTTCTACGGGAACAAGGTCCTTCTGCAGCCTAATCTTTTCAGAAGTTCGTAGTCAAGTTCAACAGAGTGTTTGATCTTCCAGTATGTGGTCAGGAGGCTGCCCACCAACTCCTGGACCTGCGCCAATTGAAGGGAACAATGAGGGACTACGCAGTAAAATTCCACACTCTTGTAGTTGGGATGGGATGGAACAGGAGATCCCACATCAACTGCTTTCCAGTGTGGGCCAAGCACAGGGGTCCGGAATGAGATCGCGGTGCATGATGAACTGGTCAGCTTGGGTGACTTGATAATTCTGGCCATTCGAATAGACAACTGGGCAACTGTGTGGCACAGGGAGAAAGAAAGTGCTCTGAATCTCATTAGTCAATAGGTGCAGGAGTAGGCCATTTGGCCATTTAGCCAGCACCGCCATTCACCGTGATCATGGCTGATCATCCACAATCAGTACCCCGGTCCTGCCTTCTCCCCATATCCCTTGACTCCGCTATCTTTAAGAGCTCTATCTAACTCTTTCTTGAAAGCATCCAGAGAATTGGCCTCCACTGCCTTCTGAGGCAGAGCGTTCCATAGATCCATAAGATCCGCATAGATCCTCCTACTCTTTAGATCACTGGCTATCTTCACCATCTCTCTCATCACCCAGTACACTAGTCACAGAGGAGCCCATGCAGATGAGGGTGTCTGCACCTACCTCAGGAAGAATGAGGTCAGTGCAGAAGAACAGCTTGCTGCCTCTACTGTGGTTCTCCAAGATGCCTCTCGGCATTGTGTCTCAAGTACCCAATAAAAGAACATAACTGTCAGCAAGAGACGGATATCTGGTGGGTTGATTCTCCCTGCAAACAACTTCCCCTAATCAAGTAATGCTCCCATCTCTTGTGGGGGTCCCAGACCCGTGAACTTCAGGCATTTATTGACGCTGGGGCAGCCAGAAACCTCACGCATATCTTTGGTTCAAAGATGGAAAGCTCCGACTCAGTAATTGAGAGGGAATATTGATGTAAAAGGCTCTGGATGGATGGCCTCTGGGCATTGGCAGGATCTACCTTTCCACACACTACCCCTCCAATTTAAGCTAGGAGGCAACCATAGGGAACAGCTCTCCTCCTATCTTGTTGATTCACCTGAACTACCATTGGTGCTTGGCCTTCCCTGGTTATCTCAACACAACCCACAGACTGATTGGTCCTTAGAGGGAAATGGGGAACAGCATGGCTGACTACCTGCCTGCATCTAGCTCAAGCTTCTGTCAGCATATCCCCTTGTATGCCAACTGCTAGGGTGGAATGTTCCAGTTGACTATGCTGACCTTCCTGAGGTCTTCTGTAAGAAGAAGGCGACTTCCCTGCCGCCGCACTGACCATGCCCCTGTGCCATTGACCTCTGATCCGGTACTCGGCTTCTCTGGACTGGCTTTTTATCCTCTTATTTTGAAATGGTGGCCATGGAAGAACACATCAAGGAAGCATTGGCCTTAGGATTTATCCATCCATCAACTGTGTCTGCAGGAGCGAACTTCTTTTTAGTGAACAAGAAATAAGCTCCTTCTCTGCATTGATTAACAGTTGGTCGGTAATATCACGGTGAAGAACCGCTACCCTCTACCCCTGCTGACCTCTGCATTTGAACATCTCCGGGGAGAAACCATATTCTCTAAGCTAGATCTGTGCAATGCTTACAACCTGGTTCACATCCAAGAAGGGAATGAGTGGAAGGCAGCATCCAACAACTCCACTGAGCACTGCGAATGCCTCATGATGCCATATGGTCTGGACAACGCCTCTGCTGTGTTTCAGACCCTGGTCAACAGTAGGGTCTGGGACATGTTGAATCAGTTTGTTTTTGTGTATTTGGATAACATGCTTATCTATTCCCGCTCTTGGCAGGAATACATCTAGCATGTCCAGAGAGTTCTTAGATGATTCCTTGAGAACAACCTTTATGCCAACCCGGAGAAGTGTGAGCTCCACAAAGAGCAGGTGTCATTCTTGGGCAACATCGTTTCCCTTTCCATCATTCAAACAGACCCCTGTAAAGTTCAGGGTGGCCGAAACCACCTATGGTCAAACTGATTAGACACTTCATGGGGTTCGCAAACCTTTATCGCCACATCATCAGTTCTGTAGTGGCTCCCGTAAATGCACTAACCCACAGGACTCCTATGGACGAGTGAAGCAGACCCAGCATTCTCAGGGTTAAAGTCATGCTTCATCACTGCCCCAGTGTTGCAACATCTTGTCCGTTTGTCATCAGGTGCGTCAGATGTTGGCATTGGAGCTGTTCTGTCCCAGTACCCTTCCGTAGCTCATCGGCTGCACCCCATGCTTTTCTTTCCCATCATGTGACTCCTCCCGCAAAGTGTAACTAAGATGTCAGGAACTGAGAACTTCTGGATGTCAAGGAGGTCTTGAAGACATGGCAATACTGGCCTTTTTGTTTCAGTCTTGTTGAGTCTTCATAAGCAATGGCAACACTGCCTTCTTACCTTAGTCCATATTCTGGGAAAGAAGATTTAGATTGACGCTGAAAAGGAGCGATTTTTAACTTGGTCAACACACACAAAATTCTGGAGGAACTCAGCAGGCCAGGAAGCATTTATGAAAAGAATACAGTTGACATTTCAGCCCGAAACATCAACTGTACTCTTTTCCTAGATACTGCCTGGCCTGTTGAATCCCTCCGGCATTTTGTATGTGTTGCTTGGATTTCCAGCACCTGCAGATTTTCTCTTGTTTGATATTAATGTGGTATTAAGTTACTACTTCTGCACCACAGTGATTGTGGTGGATTTTATTTTGAGAGTTTTAGTTAGTTTATTATTTTCCTTTTGTTCTGCATAGTTCTTACTAAAATTCAGGGAAAGTTCAGTCCATTTTTGTGTCTCTCCCTCTGCACTTGGGCCATCAGCAAACATTGTGTCACAGTGACTGAGAAGTGCAATCGTAATTCTCTTACACTCTCTTTCACAGAGCTATCACAATCATAAAAAGCTAGTCCAAGTACACGGTGCATAAACACTGTGAGCATTAGCTTTTTGCAACAGCTGCATAGTACATTACAGATGAGGACAAAAATAAATTCATATAAACTTAAGTTAAAATAATGTATACATAACTTATATGACAAAATAAACATAACAGTACCAGTGCAGGTTGAGAGAGACCAAAAAAGGTCTGAGATAGTGTTAAGGTCTTTCAGGTCGATACTGTGGGGAAGAAAATGTTGTTGATCGTTGAAGTGAAGTCTTCAGGCTCCTGTACCTGCTGTCTGATGGCAGCATTAAGAAGAGGATGTGGCCCAGATGATGGTGGTCCTGGTGATAGATGCTACCTTCCTGATTCATCACCTTTTTTGGATCGCCTCAATGGTGGGGAGAGCAGTGTCTGTGATGGAACTGGCCAAATTCACTACTTTTGTAGCCTTATCTTCTTCTCTGTAATGTGATCCTGTGAGAAGCACCTATGTCCCTGTATAGCCTTTCCCAAAAAGCTCTCTGTGTGCATTCCCCTTATCTATTTATGGTTGTTGGACATTCACTACATTCCTTTCTTCCAGCTCTGTATATCCACTCTTCCATCTTCATTATTGACTTTATCTTGATACCATGATCAACCATGATCAAATGGCGGAGCAGACTCGATGGGTCAAATAGCCTAATTCTGCTCCAATGGCTTATGGCCTTATATCTGACATGCACGAAGTAGTCACTTTATTAGGTTCACCTGTACACCTGCCCGGTGAAGCAAATACTGTATCTAATTAGCCAATCACATGACAGAAACTCAATGCAGACATGGACAAAAGGTCCAGTTGTTGTTTAGAGCAAACATCAGAAAGAAGAAGAGAAGTGATCTAAGTGACTTAGATTTTTGGTGCCAGACAGAATGAATTGAGTATCATAGAAAATGCTCATCTCCTTGGATTTTCACATACCACAATGTCAAGTTGACGGACTACGGTATGAGAAGGAAACAAAAACATCGAGTGAGCAGCTAACTTGTGGCCGAAAATGCTGCTAATGAGAGAGGTCAGAGGGGAATGGTCAGACTGGTTCAAGCTGACAGGAAGGCAACAGTAACTCAAATAATCACACGTTACGATGGTGGAGTGCAGAAGAGCATCTCTGAATGCGCAACACATCAAACCTTGAAGAGGATGTTCTGCAGCAACAGAAGACAATGAACTTACACTCAATAGCCACTTTATTAGTACAGGAGGTATCTAATAAAGTGGCTACTGAGTGTACATTTGGAAAAAAATTCTAAATCCTCTAGTTGATTTTGGTCCTTTTTTTCCCATTTTCCTTGTTCATTTCAGATGTTTTCAGTTCAATTTTAGGCATACACTTGTTATTATTTAACCATAGGCTTTGCTATTATCCTGTATGAAGTTATTTTGGATTTAATCTGAACTCTCTCCATGAGCATTTTTCATTTTTTGAAGTTTCAATTTGCAGCTGTTTTGTTTTTCTCTTCAAATATATAAATCCTTCTGCTTTAAATTAGCCGTACCACCAAGCTCAATAAGAGCTTCTATAAGACAATTATAAAACTATTGAATGGTTCCCCAGTGCATTAAGATAGACCTTTGACCTCACAATCTACCTCGTTGTGACCTTGCACCTCACTGTCTACCTGCATAGCATCTTCTCTGTAACTGTAACACTATTCTGCTATTGACTTCCCTTGTACAACTCAATGCACTGTTATAACAAATTGATCTGTCTGGACAGCAAGCAAGTCAAGCATTTCACTGTACTTCAGCAATGGCGACAACAGATAAAGCAATTTACATTTGCTTGTTACAAACAACTGTTAGGGTGCATTCTCTAGATACCTTATGAGGTAACTGTAGCCTTAAGCCAGGAGCAGATGTCATCAGGTGGTTCACAACTTTCGCAGAGTGTTTCGACTCTTAACCACGACACTCTCCAGTTGGTGGGCCGGCAGTGGTGGCCAAATCTCTGCCCATCTGCTCCTGGCTTCCAGCTTCCCTCCTCTCACCTACTCCAAATCCAACTAGAGGCTCGTTTTGCCTCTTCTCCCATCCTACCAGTTGTTTGTTTTTTGCTCCTTTCGTCTAGGCCAGGCATGGGCAAACTACGGCTCGCGGGCCATATGCGGCCCGTTAAGCTTTTTAATCCGGCCCGCAGAACTTGATGAAATTATATTAATAAACCTTGTTAACGTTTTTCCCCGCAATTCTGGCGTTTTCCCAACAGATGACGCACTCTATATACATTTGTGGCGACCCATTTCCTGGCACATCCGAACCGGCTTACAATTAGCCAGCGTTCCGGCTAAGGGAGATAGCCTGCGGGGATTTGCGAGCACAGAGCTTTGGAGCCTCTGTGCAGGGGGGCAGGTTGAGGGAGGCTTAAAGTGAGTCTGGGGATTTCGAATAAAGTTTTTATCTTTGACTGCAGTTACCGACTCCGTGTCGTAATTTTAGCGCTGCATGTACACATTGACCTTTGTTGAGGTGCAGCGTATTACTCCACATTTGCGCTTTACTCTTTGTTCGGCTCGACCTATTTGTGTGAACAGGCGTTCAGCGTCATGAACATCAACAAAGCCAGCCACAGATCCAAGTTAACTGACCAACACCTCAGATCCATCCTGAGAATCGCCACAACAAAACTAAATCCAGACTTTGATGCGCTGGCTAAAAAGGGAGACCAACAACACTGTTCCCACTGAAATTAAAAATAAGTTTCTTCGTTGTGTTATGTAAAAAATGCATTTGAAAGTATTTTTTTCAATAACCCTTATAGGTTACATGTCATTTCTGTTAAGTGATGGACATGAGTAGTGCGCAGGTGCACGTATGTTCTCAAAATAAAAAATGCGCTCCAGATCAAATAACGCGCTCCGCATAATGTTCTGTCATTGTGCGGGTCGTTGTTGAGTTTTGGCACAGGGGACAATTGAATAAGAAGGAGCAGGACAAGTAGACCTGCATCTCCTACCGTTTTTGAAATAAAGACAGTCAGGAGGAGAGTGATGATGATAATATCTTGAAGGATAACAGAATTTTCAGTACTTTAAAATAATAACTGTTACTATTAAAAAAGCTGTATTTTATTCATTTAATTTTCAGTGTTTTAGAAGTCATTTCAATAAATAGCTAAATACCATGGGACTTCAAAGACAGATATTTTGTTGTAACGCATGTGTTCATTTTCAATTGAAATTAAAGCACATGTTTTCTACATATCCCATGATATTTTATTTTCTCTTATGAGGTGTATTACCAAAACACTCCGTCCATCTGCTCCTGGTCCGACCCCCCTGTCAAATCTTAGAACCCTTTGTGGCCCTCAAGTCAAAAAGTTTGCCCACCCCTGGTCTAGGCCCAGAGCTGACAACAACCGCCATGCTGATTTGGCTGGGAAACCTCTGCAGCCAATCCACATAGGGAACAACCATGCCTGCCATCCCTTGTCTTTGCACTCCTGCATTAAGGGCTGGTACTTCAAGGCCTTTCTCTCATGGGCCTCTTCCCATCCCTCCTCTCATGGCACCGTCAGCTCAACCAGAATTATTTTCTGGTCTTCAGTTGACCATAATACAATGTCCGGGCGGAGGGTTGTGTGCACCACCTCCGGGAACTGCAGCCTACTTCCCATATCGACCCTCCTCTACCAGGACCTGGCCATTAGCAGTAGATTTGGCTTTGGTTGTTTGGTTACAAAAGGCCTGGCTCCCTCTTTGATGAAGGTGATGGCCTTCCTCAAATCTGTGCCAGCTGTCCTCTGGTGTGTCAGCAAGAGCCAGCAACACCTTATTATGGTGCCACCTGTACCATCCTTGAATTAAAGCTATTTTACACCCGAATGGTATATGAGCCAGTGTCTCCTTTTGACTACAGATATTGCAGTTCGGGTCCTCTCTCATCCCCCATGTGTACAGATGTAATGACGAAGGAAGGGTGTCATACACCGATCGCAGGAGGAAGGAAATATGGAAGAGCTTCAGTCTCCATAAATCGGCCCATGAGATCTTGCACTTGGGCAGATCCCGTTTTGTCCAGGCACCCTGGGACACTTGTTCCACTGCCTTTGACATCCGTTTTGCTTCCTCACGGATCCATACTTTTGCCTGTACCATGGCACGCCTGTTCCTTATGCTTGCATTTCCCCACTGCTGGAAGTGAACTGAGCTGAGACCTTGCTGCCCGACGCAGGGGTTGCCAATGATATCTCGCAGCTTCAGAGAACACACTGCCTGCTCTCCTGCCGCACTGGTTGCCCACTTGCGCCCAGGTCTGGTTGTAATGCCTGCTTGCTTTACCAGGTTGTCATTGGAATTGCTCAAGCTTAATAAGGCTCTGCACGTAGCCACCTTGAATTCCTCCACAACATATGACAGGGGAAGCCGCAGCTGCCCGGATCGAATATAGAGGCCCACTGAAGAGAAAATCCTAACCATCTCCACAGGTGCTTGTTGGTTTTCCTCTCGATGCCCTCTACGGCTGTCATCGGGAACTTGTAGAGTGTGAAGAAACGGAGAAGCCTGTGCAGAAGGCCGTATTGGTACAGCCAGCTCTTGAATTTACCAGTAAGTCCAGATTTGTCGATCTTCTTCAGCCATTTATCTGTCTACTTCACAGCACTGGTGACATTGGCCCCATCTGTCAGAGACGCATTAAACCGCTTCCCCAAACATTTTATCGGGTTATCTTCGATGGAAGGGATGACCTCACCCTGAACTTGGAGGCTAAACTTGCTAGTTACTTTGCCCTTTCTGATCACCATACACCTGGGCTTCTTGGCCTTGAAGGACATCCCTGCCCAAGTGGCTACATTGTCCAGGGTTTCCAATACCCATCTTGCTTAGACATGTGACATAGTTGTTATAGTGATGTCGTCCATGAACCCTCGTAGAGCCAGCTGGGCAATGCCTGACTCCAGCATGGGGCCGCGGGTTACATCTTCTGCTGTTGATATTAGGAGGTTCACTCCCATGATAAATGGGGTGGGAGAGATGATGCACCCTGTTGGAATCCCCTTCTGGAGGTCCTGCCAACTAGTTGTGAAATGGGCTGATGTAAATCTGAGTTTGAATCCTCCTAGGTAGCTGGTGATCATGTCTCGAATAGCCACTGGGATGTAGTACTGGTCAAGCCCTTCTAGGATGAGGTCGTCTGGAATAGAACAGTAGGCGCTCGCAAGGTCTAACCAGACAACTATTAGGTCTTCTTTCTTTCTGCTTGGCCTCATGGATTAAATGGCTAATCACTGAGGTGTGTTCCAAACACCCCGAAAAGCCTGGAATGCCGCCTTTCTGGATGGATGTGTTGATATAGCGGTTCTGCATCATGTAAGAAGTCAGCCTTCTTGCAAGCACAGAAAAGAAAATCTTACATTCCACAACCAGGAGAGAAATTGTCCTAAACTGGGCAATTGTGGAAAAATTTTCTTCCTTTGGAATAAAGCATCCCTCTGCCAATTTCCAACTTGATGGAATAGTACCTTTGGCCCAGATCTTTCTCATGACCTTCCACAGCCTCGGAAGAAGTTTTGGGCATTTCTTATACACCTTATAAGGTATGCCGCTTGGGCCTGGGGCAGCTGATGCTTTAGCTTTCCAGATGATGTCCTGGATTTCCTGCCATGTAGGCTCCTTCACATTCAGCTCAATGGATGTTTTTTCCAGTCTATGCACAGCCCGATTGGTTCCTAATCCCTGACCCCTCCGTGGGTCACTGTGTGCCTCCCGCAGGAACTCCTCTACCTCTGGCTTCGAGCTGGACAGTATACCAGATTTTTGTTGGCCAAGAAGGGCGCTGCTGAAGCTGAATGGATCTTTCACAAATTGCACTCGCCTTTTCTCTTTCTTCCTTTTTTGCTGTCGAAGATGTTCTGCACTCCAAAGTTTACAAAGCTGTTCCCGCAGCATGCTGGCTAAGTCCTTGATATCTTCCTTTTTGGCCGGTGAGCTTGTTTTAAACCTCTTGTTGAGCATCTTTAATTTGCCTCTCAAGTGATGAACCTCCCTTTCCCTCCTATTTGGTTGCCGCAGTAACTCGGGCTGACTTCTCCGTTCCATGGGGCCAAATCGTTCCTTAGCCAGATTGTATGTTATGGCTGTGAGTGAGTCGATCTTTCTGTGTACTGGACCTGCTAAGGCAACTCCCAGGATGCCGTCTAGATCATCACCGAACTGCATCCAGGCGACGTTGTCTGACGATCTAGGCCATTTGACCCTCTCTTTCCTTGACAAATGGATTGAGGTAGCCGAGGGGGAACTCACTTGGTTTGTTGTCTGGTGCTGAGGCGACTCAAGTGTGGAGAGATCTTCAGCTCTGTGAGATGCTTCCTGGCTGACATTCTCCTTCGTCTCACCGGATACTAACTCCATGCACTACACTTGGGTCACCACTGGTTCACATCTAGACCTGCTCTGATGCATCTTGAGCCCTCTGATGTTTTTGCAGACTTACCCGCAATGACACCTTACCGTGCATTCATCTCCGGTCGGTGTGTTTTCTTCAGTTACCTCATAGTCGTGATTCCCGTCCTGTCCTTTGCCAGTATGACCATCCCGTTGAGTCTCTCATCCTACCCTGCCCCAGGGGATTCTGGGGGTATTGCTTTTCGTGTTCAATCATAGCTTGAGTGGTGCCTTCTTACGAGAGCTGCCCACAAGATTGCTAGCCTTGTGATCCCATGCCAGTCTTTCCTGGAGGTCAGCTGTCTCTCCAGTGTCACGGACCTTCCTCAGTTGCCATCCAGTCTTTCCTGGGAGCCACTGGTAAAAACCAGAGATTACTTGTTACGTACACCTGTTAGGGTGCATTCTCCAGATACCTTATGAGGTAACTGTAGCCTTCAGCCAGGAGCAGATGTCATCGGGTGGTTCCCAACTTTCACAGAGTGTTTTGACCCTTAACCACGACACTCTCCAGTTGGTGGGCCGGCGGTGGTGGCCAAATCACTGCCCATCTGCTCCTGGCTCCTCTCGCCTACTCCAAATCCAACAAGAGGTCTATTATGAAGTTTGTTCAGGGGATCTGTGCACAGCCTGTAAAGGCCAGGATTAAGGGTCCAGATCTAGGGTCTTAACCCAAAATGACAACTGTCCATTTCCTTCCATAGATGCTGCCTGACCCACTGAATTCCTCCAGCATATTGTGCATCGCTCCAGATTCCAGGATCTGCAGTTGCTTGTTCAAAGTTCAAAGTAAAATTTATTATCAGAGTACATACATGTCACCATATGCAACCTTGAGATTCTTTTTTCTACTGGTATACTTAGCCAATCTATAGAACAGTAGCTGTAAACAGGATCAACGAACAACTAAGTAAATAGCAATAAATAATCAGCATTCATTGTCCATATTATTAGACTCTGCTGGACTGTTTCAGAGGTGAAGAATCAGCCACCATTCCATGGATTTGTAGTCACGTATTTACCAGGCCAGGTGAGATTGCCTTCCTTGAAGGAGATCGGAGAACAAGATGAGCTTTCTAGCAACAGAGACGTTTCACCATCACTGACACCGGTTCTTTTTTTAAATTCCAGAGTAACTTAATTAACTACATTTAAGCTACTCAGCTACCACTCTGGGATTTGAACTTGTGTTTCTTATTATTAATTTAAAAGTCACTTCTGCAATTTTATTATTATTTTACCAAATCCAATTAATATTCTCATTTCTGCTCATGTGGAATCTAATCTCTGAATTTTCAATGTAAAGTCTTATGCTGTATAACTTTGAATAATACATGTCAAGAAATGCTCCTGTGCTTGAGTCTTGATGACTCTGCCCACCCAACCCCTCTTCTCTGGTTCTCCACCCCACCTGGAATTTCATCACAAGTACTCCACTTAAAACCTGCTGTAATTGGAAGCATCCCTTTCTCATTGACAAGTTGTAATATGTCGCAGATATCACCAATCATAGCTTTGAGCTGAGGAGCTCTCGGAACATAAGTACTCTAAAGATGTAACCACTCTCCCCTAACCGCTGCCAAACCTTTTGTCAAAGTGGATTTATAAACCCATTTTGCCATGACTCATAAAGGCTTCATTGAGATGGAAAGGCAGCACAAATACATCACTCCACACCTGTCCGAGCTCTGTCTGCTTGAAGTATCTACAAAGCAACTTTACAGAACGTCTCCTCAGAGAAAGCCAGGCAGAAGGCTGTGTTTTTTCCTTTTGTTCCTTTACAGGATGTGGAAACGCTGGTGGTATCACCATTTGCTGAGCCAGGTTTTCCCATGGCAGGCTCAAACTGACTCACAAAGAAGTTGTTGCCCTGTGGAAATTCCTGCAGCCATGAGCCCGATTCCATGCATTGACCATCCCCGGTTGCCTCTTGAGCCCAGTGATTGTCAGGCCGATGCAGACAGCTGTGAAGAGTTCAGCATGGTACTTGAGTTGGAGGCATGTTTAACCAGAATTGACAAAGAAGTTCAAAGAAGTCTAGAGGGGTTTGTACAAATATCTGGAAGTTTTACGATTATTATTAGTCTTCAATTTCAAATTTAGTCAATTACATCAATTTAAATCCACAGCTGTTTTGATCAACATCTAAGGCTCTATGTACATATAACTTAATAATAATGTAATTTTTAAAATAGTAATTTTAGTACTTGCTAAACCTTTACCATTGAAAAGGGACAAGTCGCTCTCCTTGTTAACAATGAACAGGTTTAATTAGACAGCTATCATCCAGCCATGCATTTCTTTGTCTTCTTTTGTGTAAAAAAATTCTATATTAACCGCAGGTTGACATGTACTGATTAGGATGGGGCACTGAACAGTCTTAGAACAGTTAAGAAGTTAAGGATGTGAACTGCTGACCCTTAAAGAAACTGTATGCCTCACACACACTGCTCTTTGTAAAATGGAGACACAAGAGAGAGCAGATGTTGGGAATTTCCCTCAGCTTGCTGTACCAGCCTGTATCACCTGGTAGCCTCCATTTTAGTTGTATTTCCCATTCCCACCCTAACATGTCCATCCATGGCCTCCTGTACGGTCAAGCTGAGGTGAGATGCAGATTGCAGGAGCAGCACCTCATATTCCACATACCTAGTCTCCAAGTGGATGTCATGAATATCGATCTCTCTAACTTCCAGGAACCACTCCTCTCTCTCCCTTTAGTTTCATTTTTCCACCGGCCCCCATTTCTTTCCCCTCCCCTGTCCTCTCGATTTGCCCATCCTCCACATATTCCTTCCACCACTCTCCCTTTATTCCATGGTCTACTGTCCTCCCCTATCAGATTCCATCTTCTTCAGCTCTTTGTCACTTCCAGCTGTCACCTCTTAGCTTCTTACGTCATTCCCACTTTCTTCCCTCCCTCACCTGCCTAACAACCCCTTCACCTGGATCCGCCTATCACATGCCAGGTTTTGCCCCAGCCCTCCCTCCCACCTTTTTATACTGGTACATCCTTCTTTCTTTCCAGTCCTGGTGAAAGGTCAACATCAGAAAGACCAAGGAATTGATTGTGGGCTTCAGCAAGGGGAAGTCGAGGGAACACACACCAGTCCTCCCCAAGGGATCGGAAGTTGAACAGGAGAGTAATTACAAGTTCCTGTGTGTCAACATCCCTGAGGATCTATCCTGAGCCTAACTTATGGATGCAGTTACAAAGAAGGCATGACAGTGGCTATATTTCTTTAAGAGTTTAGGGAGAATTAGTATGTACAAAAGACATTCGCAAATTTATACATATATGTTCTGTAGAGAACATTCTAACTGGTTGCATCATCGTCTGGTATGACGGGGCCACTGCACAGGATTGGAAAAAGTTGTAAACTCTGCCAGCTCTGTCGTGGGTACTAGCCTTCCCAGCACTGAGGACTCCTTCAAAAATCAATACCTCAAAAAAGTGGCATCCGTCATTAAGAACCCCTATCGTCCAGGACATGACCTCTTCTTATTGCTACCATCAAGGGGAAAGTACATGAGCCTAAAGATACACACTTAATAATTCAGGGACAGTGTTTATCCCTCTGTCATCATATTTCCCACGAACTCTAACTCAGTATCTTTCCTTTCTTTTTGCACTACTTAATTAATTTATTTTTCTTTTACTTATCTATTTCTCTATTTATTGAGGTTCAGCTAGGAACAGGCCCTTCCAATCCCTTGAGCCGCACTGCCCAGCAGTCCCCAATTTAACCCCAGCCTAGGAGATAAATGGATAGTCACCATTTCAGAATCAGAATCCCGTTTAATATCACTGGCAGCTGCTGTGAAATTTGTTGTTTTGTGGTAGCAGTAAAATGCAACACATAATGATTAGAATTATAAATTACGATAAAAACGGCACAATAACATAATGGTTTACATAATGCTTTACAGTACCAGTGACCCAGGTTCAATTCCCGCTGCTGCCTTTAAGATTGTACATTCTACTCGTAACACATGGGTTTCCTCCAGGTGTTCCAGTTTCCTCCCACAGTCCAAAGAGCTACCAGTTGATAGATTAATTGGTCACTGTAAATTGTCAGGGGATTGCTGGGAAGCACTGCTAGAAGGACCAAAAAGACTTACCCATGCTGAACCTCAATAAATAAATAGAAGATCTGATACTATTGCATTTGTAAAACTGTGGGTGTGATTTTAATGGAACTGAAAATCATGTTTGGTAACCAGTTTTCAATTCCCTCTTGTTTTAAACTATCAGATAGGTTGTTGCAAAGATCCTCACCCTTCCTGGAATGGAAGTATCAGGTAAAGATGCTTAGATCATTGTCCTAATTTGTTGCTCTGACTCCTTGTTCTCCAATGAAATGACAAAGGGAAATGCCTGCGTTTCTACAGCACTGTTTGAAAGTTTTTGGGTTGACCACATATAGCAAATAACTTCAGCCAACCTTCAGACGTGAATATGGACTGTAGATTGTTTAAAGTGCAGCTCTGAACAATGGGTTCCTCGGACCCATGAACAACAGATAACTGGAAAACCAGACAACGCTGATTTAAATTAATATGGGTGTCCGTAGCATGGGTGTGAAGAGGTAGGTGTGAAGGAAACATTGTGGATGCATTGTAAATATGAGAATTGTTCTTTGATCTTTAGTATATATTATGTTGCGTAGTGTTGAGTCAAGCAAGCTTCTTCCTCCAAAAGGGTCTCAAAATGATGCCTGCTATGACTCATTTTGGCGAGTAAGGGGTCTACTTCATATCTACCAACTACTTCTCTCTGGTGACTTTGTTCAGGTGACAACATGTGCCTTTGAAAGCATCATGTATCCCTAAACATCTTACAGCTAACAACCTAGGCAATATAATTACTGTTGCAGTACAAGTGTGACAGTCAAGTTATGCAAGGAAAATTGTTAGAAGCAGAAAGATTTTAATGAACAGTGGGTACTACAGGATAACATGTGACCCTGATAAAGGGTCTTGACCCGAGTTGATTCCTCTCCATAGACGGTGCCTGACTTGCTGAGTTCCACCAGCATTTTGTGTGTGCTGCTCTGGATTTCCATCATCTGCAGAATCCCTTGTGTTTATGGTACTCCAGTGGAACTTAGGTTAGGCTATCAAATTAGCATTCAGAAGCTGAAGGCTGTAATCCACAAGTGTGCGGTCGAATCCCACAACTGAAGTTCGGCAGTTTAAATTTAAGCAGTAGGATAAATTTGGATTTTAAAACAAAACTCAGTATCAGTAATGGTCATGATGAAATTATTGGATTGCCATCACTATTGCCTTTCAGGGAAAAAAACCTTTACCCTGTGTGGACTATATGTGACTCCTGATGCTTTTGATAACTAAACCAAGTTAAACACATCATGCAACAAGCCACACTAGATAATGATTTTGACCATTAACTATATGTCTTTTTACATTGTAATTAGTTCAAACAAGTCAGTGATTCACTATGCAGCATTAAAATAAACTTCATTAATTATTTTCTTACACAAGTCTTCTAGCAGTTTCACAGCCTCCAAAACTCATTAAGTTTATTCAGATATTCTTCCCTGGATGAACCAGGGTTTGATGTGCTGAGTATTCTCTATGTCAAAGATTAGAGTCTTCTTCCGCATTATTGGTCTTCGAAGATATTGCTATCAATCATATAATGAGGAACTTTTTTATACATTTCTTTGTAAACTTTTCTGACATTGTTTGATTTTGCAGCCTATTCTATGGGTAAAGTCAACTTTTTTTCTATGTATGTATTTCCATATTTTGGTGGGTCTCGTAATTAGCTGGTCCGCTGTTATCAGAGTTGAGATTTGTACAAGTCTGTTTGTGGTACACAGCATTCAGAAATTGTCTGTGTACTTTGGTCCCAGGAATAGTGGGGGGGGGGGGGGGGGGGTGGAATCAGCACTGTAAGGTTGTCCCAGATGGAGAATTACTGCAGCTACACTGACACTAACTAAATGTTCAAAGGTTAATGCAACCCCATCTCACATTCTCCTTTCAGTTTCATACCAACCAAGGCTCTTTTGTTGCTTTCAGTTCTTCTGTTTAGCTCTTTCTTCTTTCTATTGTCCCTCCTAAACAAAGGAACACCATAGGCTATTCTTCAGTCTTCTGGCTCCTCACTTGTAACTAAAGATACAAAGATATGCATCACTGGCCAAACTATTAATTACTTGCCCTCTCATCTTGTAGGTAACTCTTACAAATCTTGTTAGAGCTTCTATAAAGGGCCTTTGGAACATTTTGCTACATTAATGGTGCCTTATATTCATAGAGATACACTGATCTCAAACCTCCACTGCCTTGCTGCTATACCCACTCGTGGGGAAGGCTTCAGGAGTAAACCCCAAGGAAAAATGCAGAGCTGGAGTACCTAGGGCAGTCCTACATTAAATTCAGTGCTGACTGGCAAATCCTGCGACGCTGCCGGTGCCAAACTGTATCGGTCTCTGTCGTTCCTTTGGGTTGATCAGCTGCGTGGAGAGGGGATGCTGCTGAATGGGTAAGAGCTTACTCTTCATATTACACTGTCCTGGCTTGTGTACTGGCTTGCACGTCATGTAGACAGCTGGAACGCAGCATCCATGGTCAACCCCAACCACCGGAAAGCCTCAATATTCACACTGTGATTGCAGTGTGACAGAGAAGGTTCAAGTCATCATTATTCCAATTTGCTGAATAACAGCATCAGGGAATGGATGATCCTTCTCTAGAGTCAGGAAGAGAATAGTTGAGGTAGTTTTTGAGTGGTTGAGTACAAGCATAGAAATTTAGAACTCTACAGCACATTACAGGCCCTTCGGCCCATATTGCTGTGCCAACCATGTTTCAAATGTCCATTTAATGTCAGAGAAATGTATACAATATACACCCTGAAATGCCTTTTCTTTGCACTCTTCCATGAAAACAGAGGATTGCCCCCAAAGAATGAACGACAATTAAATGTTAGGACCCCACAGCCCCCCCCCCACGCACAAGTAGCAGCAAGCCAATGGTCCCCCCTCGCCCACCAGCAAAAAAAAGCAACGGCTCCCACCACCAAGCACGCTAGCGTGCAGCAAAGCATCAGCAAAGACACAGACTTGCAGTACTCCAAAGGTTACTTGTTCACCCAGTATTTGACATACCACATGCTCTCGCTCTCTCCTGATAAGGGAGAAAGAGGTTTCTCCATTTCACAATGAGAGGGGAATAACAAACAACTCGCTGATGTACAATGTTAAAAGTCTGTTGCATTGCTTTTTCCGAGCACTGTGCCCAAAGGTCTCTGGTCTTCTGGGCACACAGTCTCCCACGACACACTGATTTTGTGCCGGAACACTGACCTTCTGTCCGCCTGTCTCCAAAGTTACGAGATCCCGGCATTCCAAAGATTAGCTAATCTCTTAGGCCGCATTCTTGGCATGTCAAATAATGGCCAGTTATGAAACCCTAAGAGTGGGTCCCATTCCCGCAAAGAACGGAAGTCAACGTGTAACTCCAGGTCAGGGTCTTCAAAAGAACCCTGAAAGGGTAAAATAGAGATATTGAAGATAGAAATAGAGCTGTTTCCTAAGATGCAAGCAAAGGAGTCACCATTAGGTGCCATTTTCTCCTCCTAAGCTCCCCCCCCCACTCTGAAAGCTGCCTAGAATTTCCCTACTGCATAGCGCTATATTTTTCTAAGGTCCATGTACCTATCTAAGAGTCTCTTGAAAGACCCTATTGTATCTGCCTCTACCACTGTTGCTGGCAGAGCACTCCACGCACCCACCACTCTTTGAGTGAAAAACTTACCTCTGACATCCCCTCTGTACCTACTTCCAAGCAACTTAAAACTATGTCCCCTCAGGTTAGCCATTTCAGCCCTGGGAAAAAGCCTCTGGTTATCTGCACGATCAGTGCCTCTCATCATCTTATACACCTAAAAACAGATTCAAATGCATCATCAGCACCAGCCTCCCACCATCAAGGATATATATACAGAAAGATGCTGGAAAAAGGCCAGCAATATCATAAAGGATTACACCAATCCTGTTTATCTCATTGGGGAGGAGGAGACTCAAAAACAGTTACTTTCCCCAAGCAGTAAGGCTGATCAAAACCTCCAGCTATCAACCAACCCTCCACACCCTCAACTAGTACTTTATCATTTCCAGTCAGGCACCTTATGTACAGACACTTTATATTCACACAATCCATCAATGTATATAAGGTATATAATATCTTATTGTGTTTATTTTATTATTGTGTTCTTTATCTTACGGCTTTTTAGATGCATCGGATCCAGAGTAACAATTAGTTTGTTCTCCTTTATACTTGTGTACTAGAAATGACATTAAACAATCTTGAAAAAAATCAGCCCCGATACTTTATTGTCAGTGTATCATGTGAGTATAAAATTCTATTTGTAACAATGACGGAGTGTGTGAAGGACATATTAAGGTGATGGAAATGGACAGTGTAATCCTTGGACTCAGCTTCTCAGATGAGAAGCTGGAAATTGCTTTGAAACCTTTCCAGATTCTTGGCAAAAGTGTAAAGGGGAATGAGATAAAAGATTTGCTTTGTCAAAGGCTTGGATTGTCAGTTCTGTGGGCTTGATTTTCTTATCCATCAATTTGAACGCAATAATGCCTGTGCGTTGAGACTGACTGATGCTTTTACATCAGAGTGTGAGTCAATTTGTCTGTTTGTGCTCCATCTTTCTGCTGCATCTGCTTAGTGTCATGTTCTGCATTGAATGATTGAGTCCAATTCTGCCTTTCAGCTTGACTTTTCCATCTCAATTTCCTTCAAAAATCTAATACTTGTTCCATACTTGTAAAAATCATCACTAGAAAAGAAACTACAGTAAAGCTCCAATAATCCAGTGTAACACCCAAAAGTGCTGGAGGATCTCCACATGTCAGGTAGTATAAGATCATAAGACCATAAGATATAGGAACAGAATTAGGACATTTTGCCTATTGAGCCTGCTCTGCCATTTCATCATGGCTGACCCACTTTCCCTCTCAGCCCCCATCTCCTGCCTTCCCCCTGTATCCCTTCATGCTCTGAATAATCAAGAATCTATCAACCCCTGCCTTAAATATACATGAAGACTTGGCCTCCACAGCTGCCTGTGGCAATGAATTCCACAGATTCACCATTTTCTGACTAAAAAAATTCCTCCTCATCTCTGTTCTAAAAGGACGCCCCTCTATTCTGAGGCTGTGTCCTCTGGTCTTAGACTCTCCCACCAGTAGAGACCAGTAGAGAAAGAAGGTTGGCAGCTATCTGGTGGGGGGGTGGGGGGTGGAATGAAACAAGAGGCCGGTAGATGATAGGTGGAAGAGGTGAAGAGTTAAAGAAGGAGGCGTCTGATAGGAGAGGAGAGTGACCACGGAAGGAAGGAAAGGAGGTGGGGTACTAGATGAGAGGTGATGAACTCATGAGCAGAAGAGAAAGGGTGAGGGAGGAACCAAAATGGGGAATGTAAATAAAGGGAAGTGGGAGGGGTGAGTATTGTGTTCAATACTGGTCACCTCATTATAGGAAGAAAGTAGAAGCTTTAGAGAGGGTGCAGAGCAGATTTACCAGTATTGAGATCATGTCTTGTGAGGAAAGGTTGAGGAAGTAGAGCTTTCCTATTTGGATGAGAGGTGACTTGATAGAGATGAATAAGAGGAATAGATTGAGTAGACAGCTATTGCCCTTTTGCCAGGAGGCCAATAGTTAATATGAGAGGACATATTTCTAAGGAGATTGTAGAAAAGCATAGAGGGGATGACAGAGGTAGGTTTTTTTTACACAGTAGTTGGTAACTTCATGAACCACACTGCCAGGGGTGGTGGTAGAGCCAGATACATTAAGAATATTTAAGAAACACTTAAATATGTACATGGATGAAAGAAAACTGGAGGGCTAAGTGGGAAATAATGATTAGTTGGAGTGGGTTAAAAGGTCAGCCCTGTATCACGGGCCGAAGGAACTGTGCTGTGCTTATTGCTCTATGTTCACAGTAATTTCAAATGTTTTTGACTGAAGTTTTTCTTCAGATACACTTCTGAAAAACAAATGTCTCTATTCCAATGATAAGTGAAGCATCAAGCATTTGTTCCTCTAAATTGGAGTAGAAGTGCAGGAAACTAGAAGCGTCAGAGCAATTTGGAAAAATGGAATGCAAGGATGGGCAGTGAATGTTCAAGTATAAGTTAAGTACTGGAAGATGAGAAATGTTAACAAGTTGACCCAAACTATAGAAAAATAGCAAACAAAAATAATAATATTTAATGTTCAAATAGAAGATGCAATATTTATAAATCTTACACATCCATTATTGAGAAAAGGAATGCAGAAAAGATTGGGATTTCTTGGATAATGGCAGAGACTATATTTAATTTGAAAATAAAGAAGAATTTACTGCTGCGAGAGAAGGTAGTAAATCTGGAAGTGAAACCCTTTGAAATAATAATAAGATTGAAGGGAAGCACGAGTAACAGCAACACACACAAAATGCTGGAGGAGTTCAACAGGTCAGGCAGCATGGTCTTGAGGCCCTATCTCAGTCGGGGTTGACCCTGGATATTGAGTCCTAGCTGTCTACATGATACACAAGTCAGTCCAGTAGGACACGGAGAGCAAGCCCTTGCCCGTGTGGCAGGTTCCCCCTCTCCACGCAGCTGATGAATCCAAAGGAACTGCAGAGATCGATACAGCTTGGCATCAGTAGCATCGCAGGAGCTGAACTCAACATAAGACTTCCTTAAGGACTCCAACTCTGGAATTTTCCCAAACCCTTTCCCATGAGCGGGCATAACCGCAAGGCAGTGGAGGCTTGAGATCAGAGTTTTCCTTCTCCTAGATGAACTGCTTGATGCTTCACTTTTCTTTGGAATAGGGACATTTGTTTTCAGAAGTGTATCTGAGGAAATTACTGTGAATATAGAGCAGTACAGCACAACCCTGTTCCTTTGGCCATTGATAAAGTGCTAACTTTTTAACCCACTCCAAGATCAACTAACTATTATCTCCAACATAGCCCTCCATATTTCTTTCATCCATATGCCTATTTAAGTGTTTCTTAACTGTCCGTAATGTATCTGGCTCTATCACCACTCCCAGCAGTGTGTTCCATGTACTTACCACTTACTATGTAAGAATCTTAACTCTGACATCTGCCTCCCCCATAATTTTCTACATTCTCCTTAGAAAAATGCCTTCTTGTATTAACTATTGGCCTCCTGGGAAAATGGCAATAGCTATCTACTCTATCTATGCCTCTTATTCTCCTATTCATAATCTATCAAGTCATTTCTCATCCTAAACACCAGATTCTGGAAATCCAAGCAATACATACAAAATATGGAGGAACCCAGATGGCTAGGCAGCATCAATGGAAAAAAGTACAGTTGATGTTTTGGACTGAAACGTCAACTGCATTTTTTTCATAGATGCTGCCTGGCCGGCTGAATTCCTCCAACATTTTGTGTGTGCATCTCTTATCCTCCTTTGCTCCAAAAAGAAAAGTCCTAGCTTCCTCAACCTTCCCTCACAAGGCATGCTCTCTAATCCTTGTAAATCTCCTCTGCACCCTCTCTAAAGCTTCCACGTTCTTCCTAGGGTGACCGGAACTGAAAACAATACTCTCACATCCCGCTTCTCTGTTTTTCTATTCCCCATTTTGGTTCCTCTCTCACCCCTTCTCTCCTTCTCATGAGCTCATCACCTCCCTCTGATACTCCACCTCCTTTCCTTTCTTTCACGGTCCATTCTCCTCTCCTAGCAGATTCCTCCTCCTTCAGCTCTTCATCTCTTCAACCTATCATCTCCAATCTTCTTACTTGATGCCACTCCACAGGTCTAGAGAAGCAATCCTGAAAGATACTGAGTGCCACCCAAAGGGCTAAAACTTTAGAACTGGACTATTATTATGGACTATTATTGTGAAAGCATGTTTATTTGGAATTCATGGGTTCATGAAAGGGAAATTGAATGTTTTGTACATGTACAGTTATATGTTGCAATAATCTAAAGGGGGAGGAAGTGCAATGGATGAATCTATTTCTTTTAGAGCATTGACCACCCCCCCCCCACCCCACTTAGCTCTACATATTGGTCTGTTGTCTACACGTGCACATTGTTCTCTCTCTCTCTCTCTTGCTGCGATGTGAATACACCAGATAAAACCATCTCCCTTGCGTATGCTTTTATTTCAGTGATATCTAGTTGTGCACAGACACAACCCAGGCCAGGATCTTCTCTTGCTGCTGCCATCAGGTAGAAAGTACAAGTGCCTCAGGACTCACACCACCAGGTTCAAGAACAGTTGCTACCCCTCAACCATCAGGCTCCTGAAAAAAAGGGGATAGCTACACTCATTTAAGGACTCTTTTACCTTGTTACTTCATGATCATTATTTATTGTAATTTACTTATTATCTGCATTTGCACATTTTGTTTATAGTTCACAGTTTCTGATTCTTACAGTTTACAGATCCTGTTTACTGTTACTGTTCTATAGATTAGCTAAGTATGCCCGCAGGAAATGAAGAATCTCGGGGCTGTATGTGGTGACTTATGTGCACTCTGATAATAAACTTTGCTTTGAACTTTGATCTGCATGCATTTGGAACCTGTGATTTAATGGTTTCTTTTTGGACCGATTGAGTGATCTGGTATTATGCTGTCTCCAAGGGAGTCTGGTGTGTTTGGGAGTGGAGTGTGTGGCCCGGAGGTCTAGAAGCCTGGAGATAGGATACAACCCCATGATTGGCTTGAGTGCTTCTCTGTGATTGAGGCTTCGAGCAAGGCTGAAGTCAACGAGGATAAGGCAGCAGGCAGTTGGGTATTTGGCGCTGTCTGCCTCCGTTTGACCGGTATTCCTCTCTCTCTCGCTAGCTGCAGTTGGAGGGAAGTGCAGGAGACTTAGGTTCCTTGTTGCAAGGCTCAACAAGGCTCAAGGCAGTGGACTCATTCTGGGGTCTTTAAGGTCCATGTTGCGTCTGTTTCTGGATTCAGGTTACACTTTTTTTGAAGTTTTCGAGCAGTTTGATTGGAATGCTTGGTGAGGACCTGGGGACTTTGGCGAAGACTGGTTCTGTGGCTTGCAGTTGGCTGGTGGCATGGCGCTGAACTGAACTGAATACTCCTGCAACCCTGGTCTGATGTTTGATATTCTTTGCGTTGTTCGCTTGGTGTTTGCTGTTTGTGCAGTTTGTTCTTTCTATGCATCTTGGGTGTTTGAGGTCTTCTTTGAATGGGTTCCATGGTGTTTCTTTTTTTCAAGGCTGCCTACGGGAGGATGAATCTTAGAGTTGTATTCTGTATACATACCTTGATAATAAATGTGCTTTGAAGCTTTTTGATTCTTTGAATGCAATTACTTTTTAGTAAGTGTTCTGCTTCAGTTTTAAGGTGAAATAAAAATTCGGAACTTCCAATTACTAGAGTAAACTTACTTGATTGCCTATCCAAAATTATCATTAATCATTCTTGTTGCTAGTGTCAATTTGATGGGCCAAATAGCCTTTTCTATATCATGGCACTCTGTGATTCTGTGTTGATGACCTTTCATCTGACTCATCTCAGTTGCACACTGGCAATTCAATTCAATACTTGCTAAGCAAGAAGTAAAGTACCTGCCCCATTGTACTTAAATTAAATGGAGCAAGTCCTTAACTCCCATCATTCCATCCACTTCAAATTACTCAATGTCTCAGAGGACCTATCCTGAGTCTACATATTGACGCAATCTTGGTGAAAATACACCAGAGGTTGTGCTTCTTTAAGATTTGAGGAGATCTGATATGTCACTAAAGACCCCTGCAAATTTCTACAGATGTTAAAAGAACCTATAAAATTCCAACAATAAATATATTTCTAAAAACTACATTAAATAAGTAATGCAAAAAGAGAGCAAAAAAGAAGAAAATACATCGACAGTATTGAGATTGTGTAGATATGAATTTGAGACATTGACCAGCTACAAACAGAACAGGCCATAAGTGGTGATCAGCCGTCTATACAAAGAACCCTGAGCATCTGCCTAATGACCAATGACAGTCATACAGGCATTTGTTTCCTACTTTCTTGATGTACCCACTCAGAAGGTTTTCCTTCTTCTTGCTTCTACTTTAAAGGCAACCCCATCTGAGGAACTGGTGACAAGTGCCAACGCAGTCCATGTGTGTGGCTAAGTCAACGATCCAGTGTGAAGGGAAAGGAAGTAGTTGGCAATGCAGCAGGAGCTAAGAGGGTGTTGTTCTTTGCCATGGTCTAAAATCAGCCCATTTCTTCCAGAACGGCACAGTGAACAACCGGTGGAGATGCTACCCTACTACTCAAGTGACTCCCCACATCTAAGACATGCGGTCTGGTAGGTAAATTGCCCTCAGTGATTAACATAAGTGGTAGAAACTGTGGGAAGCCAAAGGGAATGTGGGAACAATAGTGAGAGAATAGTGTGGGATGGTTGATTCAGACTCTTAGAAAGACCTTTTTCTGTTCCTTTTGATTTGAAAACATTTCTCTCACTCCCTTCAATCTATTTATACAGAATAGATCCATCACTGAAGCATGAGGTCCTGATTAAGGTACTCGGCCTAAAAAGTTGACTGTTTATATCCCTCCATAGGTGCTGCCTGACTTAAACACAAGAGATTCTACAGATGCTGGAAATCCAGAGTAACACACACAAGATACTTGAGGAGGCCAGGTAGCATCTATGGGAAGGAATAAACAATCAATGTTTCGGCCCAGACCCTTCATCATGACCGGTCCTTTTCGGCACATGTCAACCTGTATCAGTCCTGATGGAGGGTCTCGGCTCAAAACGTCGACTGTTTATTTCTTTCCATAGATGCTCAGCCTGACCTGCTGGGTTCCTCCTGAATTTTGTGTGTGTTGCTTTGGATTTCCAGTATCTGTGGAATCCCTTGTGTCTCCATGAAAATCCCTGGGCCCCTCTAGTCAGAATAAGGTGCTTTATAAATGTAAGTTCCTTTTGTGGTAAAATACATCATCATATTATGGTGGAAATATAATGGAAAATCTCCTGACCACAGACTCTGTGAACACATATATTTCCATATATAGCTCTCCCAAAGTCTACTCTAGATACATTTCCCCTTAAGGAAATGACATCAGTCATTCAATGAGCCTCATAATCATGACTTCAGCAGTGTGTATATGCTACATGAAATCAGAACGCCTGGTGATCCCAGGCTTTGTGGAAAAAAATCAACCATGGATTGATAATTAATCTATCTGTGATTAATTATTTAAGTAATCCCTGTGTAAACAAGGATTCAGTCAGTATCTCTGGAAAATCTGACTTCCACAAAGGATGCAAAAATAGAAAACAAGTCTTTAAAGACCTGGATTAAAAGTGGATTGCATAGCAGGTTCAGCTAGCATTTGTAAAAGAATAGATTTATAAAGAAATGAAAGACTGTGCTCAGTCAAGAAATTGACATTATATATGGTAAGCATGTGGCAAAGAGCAAAAGCAATAGAAAAGAGAAGAAAAAATGCTGCAGCCATTGGAATTCTTAAAGCAAAATGGAAAAGTGCAGTTCTGGCTGTATATAGGGAGAGAGAAAAGCACAGTTAACAGGGTAAAAGCTAGTCAGCAGAGAGGAGAGTGTTGTGCAGAAATGTGTCATCGGCCCTCATTTACATACTCTTCCGTTTTCTGAAGCTCCTGCAGTCCCATGGGTACAGGTGCCAGGTAGGCCTAGCAGCACACTCGGCCTACTCCAAGGCCTCAGAATATCTGAACAGGCAAGGAAGATGGTGGGGGTGGGGAGAGGGGTGGAAGGAAGAGAAAATAAATCACCTAAGTGTAGATAAGTTTTAAACTTCTGAAGGAGAACTGCAAGATCATTGGAGTGCAGAGAAAATTTACAAGGATGCTGCCAGGACTTGAGCACCTGAGTTACAGGAAAATGTTGAATACTTTAGGGCTTTGTTTTCTAGAGTGCAGGAGAAGGAAGGGAGATTTGATAGAGGTGTACAAAATTATGAGGTTATACACGTCATTCTGAGGTTGACGTCATCTCTGAAGCTTCTTTCCTGTAGCTGTCCAGCTTCGCAACAAACCTCAGGTGAAATACCCTAACTGTCTCTGTATGACATCCATTAAATGGTCTTTCCTGGTCTCCTTGTTCTGTAGATAATTACTGAGTCTTTTCACACTTTCACATTTATTTAAGTTTGATTATTGATGTTTGCGCTAATTGTTAACCACATGGCTGTCTGCACCATTGTCTTGTAAGTTGCTGGTTGTTATTCTATTGCCTGTTATGATATCGTCTTGTGCTTTACGCTTGACATCGAATCACAATCAATTCTGGTATGTTTCACACACTGGCAATAAAGTGATTCTGATTCTGATCCCATCTGGTCTCCCATGGATAATTCTTAAAGGGG
Organism: Hypanus sabinus; assembly: GCF_030144855.1. Taxonomy (NCBI): domain Eukaryota; kingdom Metazoa; phylum Chordata; class Chondrichthyes; order Myliobatiformes; family Dasyatidae; genus Hypanus; species Hypanus sabinus. The sequence continues at coordinate 17,602,347 of NC_082714.1, forward strand.
ACCCAGGGTGTCTGATGCCCTAGACAGCAGTAATCCCTTCATGACCATCTTGAAACCATTTAGATGGTCATTTATATCATTGCTAGTTTTGTGGCCTTGCTAGTTTTGTTGCCAATGGCAAAAGAAATTAAAATAATTCAGCTGCTGTCGCTCAGCATCAGGTCTGAATAGCAACTTCTGCAGACATCCCACCCTTCAAAAACTCATTTCAGGGAGGTAGCACCCCCCACCCTCCGCAACCCCATATCTTCCAACCCCACTCCCCCACTCCCCCCGGTCGACCTCCAAGGGTGTACGTAATACTTTGTTTAGTGATTTTGTCTAATCTGTAAACCAAGTTGGGTACATGCAGAAAATGTGACATTAAAATATGAACTTATATTATCATGGAGTCAGTTTTTTTATTCTATTACAACTTTAAGCAAGTCTGCAGGGAGTTTGTCCTCATCACGTAGGACATCAATAGAGTAGCTACTTAGCAGCTAGCCAGCTAGTTTAAATAACATTAGCTATGCTGATGAACGAATGACACCTGTTAAACTCACCTCAACTTGTCTTTTACATTTTAACCCACCATGGGCAACACTGTCATTATTTCTGAGGTTGACTGTAAAGCCCGCCCGCAGAGAAAACTGATAGGTCTACTTAGCATGAAGAGAGACCAATCAGGTTGCTCCCTCTTGCTCTTGCTCTCACTCTTCCTCTCAAAAAAATTGATTTCCGGGAAATTGTATATAAGTTGCGGGTGTCAGGGAGCTGCTATCAGTATGCAGGAGACTCCCGGAACTTCCAGGAGAGGTGGGATGTCTGCATCTTGTTCAGAGTACTCAAACACATCTGTACAACTCGAGGGCTTGACTGAATAATGGAAGATACACATTAACAGCTTTCAACTGGTTGAATCAATGGGTAATATAATTTGTATTGTATGATTAATACAACTGCTCTTTGGGACCTCTCTGATGTCACTATGTTGTTAACTACAGAGTCAGTAAGTTCCTTCACTTATATGCAAATAAATAGAGGTAAAGCTATAATAAAACATAAGGTGATAACAGAAAAAAAACAGCATTGTCCAGTACAAAAATGCACAAAATGCCACACACATTTTCACTCACTTCACATTGTAAAATTGCACTTCATCAACTGAGAAATCATTTTAAACTGCAATCAGCTGTCTCCTAAAATAATTTAATTGGTTTTTATAGAATGTGTGGAATTTCACAGCTCAAGGCAGAGGAGGTGGCAGGTGGGGGTTAAAAATTGATCCACTATCACCCCTTCAATTCTGCTGTTAATTGTAACAGTGAGCAATTCAGCATGGATACAGGCCTTCCAGCCCAACCAGCCATTACAACAGGGATACAGGCCTTCCAGCCCAACCAGCCATTACAACAGGGATACAGGCCTTCCAGCCCAACCAGCCATTACAACAGGGATACAGGCCTTCTGGCCCAACCAGTCAATACAACAGGGATACAGGCCTTCTGGCCCAACCAGTCAATACAGCAGGAATACAGGCCATCTGGCCCAACCAGTCAATACAACAGGGATACAGGCCTTCTGGCCCAACCAGCCGTTACAACAGGGATACAGGCCTTCTGGTTCAGTCAATACAGCAGGAATACAGGCCTTCTGGCCCAACCAGTCAATACAACAAGGATACAGGCCATCTGGCCCAACCGGTCTATACAGCATGGCATGTTATGGTGAGGTTGTACAAGACATTGGTGAGGCCGAATTTGGAGTATTGTGTGCAGTTTTGGTCACCTAATTACAGGAAGGATATTAATAGGGTTGAAAGAGTTCAGAGAAGGTTTACAAGGATGTTGCTGGGACTTGAGAAACTGAGTTACTGAGAAAGGTTGAATAGGTTAGGACTTTATACCCTGGAGCGTAGAAGAATGAGGGGAGACTTGATAGAGGTATATAAAATTATGATGGGTATAGATAGAGTGAATGCAAGTAGGCTTTTTCCACTGAGGCTAGGGGAGAAAAAAAATCAGAGGACATGGGTTAAGGGTGATGGGGGAAAAGTTTAAAGGGAACATTAGGGGGAGCTTCTTCACACAGAGAGTAGTGGGAGTGTGGAATGAGCTGCCAGTTGAGGTGGTGAATGCAGGCTCACTTTTAACATTTAAGAAAAACTTGGACAGGTATATGGATGAGCAGGGTTTGGAGGGATATGGTCCAGGTGCAGGTCAGTGGGACTAGGGAGAAAAATGGTTCGGCACAGCCAAGAAGGGCCAAAAGGCCATTTTCTGTGCTGTAATGTTCTATGGTTCCATGGATACAGACCTTCTGGCCCAACCAGTCCACGCTGACCTCAATGCCCAACCAGTTATTCCCTGCATTCGGCCCATTTCCCTCTGAGCCTCGTCCCAGTGCACACCTATCCAAAGGCTTCCTAAATGATACTACTTTTGCTGCCTCAACCACTTCGTCAGGCAGCTCATTCCCTATACTCACCGCCCTCTGTGTGAAGACGTTGTCCATCAGGTCCCTTTTAAATCTTTCCCTTCTCACCCTACAGTTATGCCTCATCGTTTTGGACCTTGGGGAACGATTGTTACCAATCACCTCATCTATGCCCTCCATAATATTAAACACTTTAATAATGTCAACCCCAGTCTCCTACATTGCAAGGAATAAAGACTTAACCTGGCCAACCTCTCCCTATAATCCAAACCCTCTAGTGTTGGCAACATCTTGTGGATCTTTTCTGCACTCTGTCCAGTTTAACCACATCTTCCCAATAACAGGCTGTGAACTTTTAGATGGAGTTACAGCTGAATCTGGCCAACCAGTCATGAGTGTGTGGGCAGGGGCTCTCCACATGGGGTTCACGGACCTCTCAGTGAATGGTAGGGGTCCATGGCATATAAAGGGCTAAGAACACCTGGGGTATGAGGACTAGAGTGTGGGGGGGGGTGCTAACGATGCAGCTTGTGGGGCACTGGAGTTGAGAATAATTGTGGCAGAGGTGCCACAATTGTAGAAGTGCCACAGAAGTGCCTGTCTTTACTGATGGCAGTCGATTGGTCAGGAAGTCCAGGATTCAGTTGCAAAGGGAGTTGTTGAGTCCCAGGTTTAGGAGTTTGGAGGTAGTTTGTTTGGAGCTACGGTATTAAAGGCTGAGGTGTAGTCAATAAACAATAGTCTGCCATAGGTGTCTTTACTGTCCAGATGCTTCTGAGATAAATATAGGGCCAGGGAGAAGGCATCCGACAGAGACTGTTTCGATGGTAGGAGAATTTGCAGTGGGTGGAGGGTGGCAGCAAGGCTGAAGTTATTGTGTGCCACGACTTTCCTCCAGAGTCACATTAAGATGGTGGAAGTAAGGGTCACCGCCAGTAGTCACTAAGGCATGGTACCTTGTTTTTCTTAGGTACTGGGATGATAGTGGGCCTTTTAAAGCAGGTGGGAACCTCAGATTGAAACAGGAAGAAGTTAAAAATATCTGCAAATACTCCTGCCAGCTGATCTGCACGGGATCTAAGGACACAGCCAGGGACACCATCCAAGGCAGAGGCTTGCTCATGGTTCACCCTCTGAAAGACTGATCTTATGTCTCAACGATTTCTCTGGATTCAGGTGCATTGGAGGCTGTGGGACTGGGTGCTGACATTCCACCCCCCTTCTCTTCTGGTCATGCATTGAATGTGTTAAGCTCACCGTTCAGATTCAGATTCAGGTTCAAATTCATTTATTTAAGTCACTTTGTGTATCAAAACATACAGTGGAATGCATTGTTTGTGTTAACAACCCACACAACTAAAATGTCCTGGGGGCACCCGCAAGTGTTACCTCACATTCCAGTGCCAACATAGCCTGCCCACCATGTTCACAGAACAACACAAACAGCAACAACCACAGAGCATCTGGAACAAAACAAACCCCGATCCTCTGTGCACCCACCTACACGCACGAACAGGCAGAACGCCAACCCCGCAACAGGCTGTCTCAAACTTGCAGGCATTGGGCCTTCGATGACCCCAGCAGATCTGCAGGCCCAAGGCCTTGGCCGTTGATGCACCATCAATAACTCTCTCTGAGACGTAAAGGCGAGATAGCGGCTTTTATTGACTGGAAGAAGGAACAAGCAGTGGTTGACCACCATACTACATCCTGGAGACAGAGAGGCCGGGCTCAGACCTCAATGGCCTTTATACCGGGGGTCTGTAGGGGGAGCCACAGGAGCAGTCAGCAGGGGGCGTGTCCAGACAGGGATATGTAGTTCACCACTGCCGTCAGGACTCAACTTCCAGACTTGCGATCGACCTACGGGTTTCGATCTTTGATATTGATCCAGGACCCCAAGCTCCAGTCTCACTGAGCCATGTACCTAGGGGGTCACCGTCACATGTACATCCCGTCAGCGATGCTACCTGCTTTCATTTTATAGCTCTGGTTGATGAAGGCCAGCATGGGAAACACCATTTTCACCACCATGTCTGCTTGTGATGCTGCTTTCAATGAACTGTGCTAAAGGTAGAAGCACACGAATGTGGAGTCAACCTTCATTCTCAGTCACCAAGCTGACATTAGCACTCTAAATCACAGATCATTTTGCAACACCCTGGAGAGCATTGCTTGTTAAAGACTGAACTGGTAAAAGCCCGAAGCATTGTTAAGGATCCCTACCACCCGTCTCACAATCTCTTTGACCCACTAATGTCGGAAGGAGGTAAGACTGGGACTGCCAGACTGGGTAGCAGCTTCTTCCCTCAGGCTGTGAGACTGATGAATACGCTGCCACCACTGAGGTCTCCTCACTAGGACAGTGAGATGTTTGCTGTTGACTGATTACTCTTCACTGTTTACCTGGGCTATGCAGAGCATGATGTTTCAATTATATTTATTAACTTATCTGTGGTAATATTTTGCTTTATGTTCTGTGTGTGATGTATGTTTTATGGATGCACTGTAGTCTGGGTGGTCATTGTTTCATTTGGTTTTATATTTCGTACTGTACAAAAGTCTTAGGCACATGTACATAGCCAGGGTGCCCAAGACTTTTGCACAGTACTGCAGTAATTTTATGTGTCACACGTTACGGCTGTTGCAAAAAAGACAAACAACTTTCACGACAAACAAGAGAAAAACCTCGGATGCTGGAAATCCAAGCAACACACACAAGTTGCTGGAGGAACTCAGCAGGCCAGGCAGCATCTACGGAAAAAAGGCACAGTCGATGTTTCAGGCTGAGTCCCTTCGGCAGGACCCTTTTCATGACATATGTGAGTGACATATGGAATAGAAGTGAAGAGAGTGAGCAGTTTCAAGTTCCTGGGTGTCAAGATATCTGTGGGTCTAACCTGGTCCCAACATATCAATGCAGCTATAAAGAAAGCAAAAGAGTGACTATATTTCATTAGGAGTCAGAAGAGATTTAGTACGTCAACAAACACACTCAAAAAACTTCTATAGATGCACCGTGGAGAGCATTCTGACGGACTGCATCACTGTCTGGTATGGGGGGCGGGGGGTTGGCTACTGCACAGGACCAAAAAAAGCTGTAGAGAGTTGTAAATTTAGTTGGTTCCACCTTGGGCACGAGCCTACAAAGTACCCAAGGAGCGGTGTCTCAGAAAGGCAGCGTCCATTATTAAGGACCTCCAGCACCCAGCGCATGCCCTTTTCTCACTGTTACCATCAGGTAGGAGGTACACACTCAGCGATTCAGGAACCTCATATTGAAACAGGAAGAGGTTAAAAATATCTGCGAATACTCCTGCCAGCTGATCTGCACGGGATCTAAGGACACAGCCAGGGATACCATCCAAGGCAGAGGCTTGCTCATGGTTCACCCTCTGAAAGACTGATCTTATGTCTCAACGATTTCTCTGGATTCAGGTGCATTGGAGGCTGTGGGGCTGGGTGCTGACACTCCACCCCCCTTCTCTTCTGGTCATGCATTGAATGTGTTAAGCTCACTGTTCAGATTCAGATTCAGGTTCTGCTATCTGATTCATAAATGGACTTTGAAACTCTGGACACTACCTCACTTTTTAAATATATATTATTTCTGTCACATATATATATATGATTTTTAATCTATTCAATATATATATGCTGTAATTATTTATATTTCTTCTATATTATGTATTGCATTGAACTGCTGCTGCTAAGTTTGGGTTTGGGTATTTTGATTCTCCACAATATTCCGCGTGGGAATTTAAACTGGAGGCGGCAGTGTTTTTTTTATGAGGTTGAGTTGTGAGCTTGACGTCAATCCGGCATGGATGGAGAGCGTGCTCGGGAGAGTTCTGTCACTGGATCGAACTCAGGAACCTCCGTTCTCGAGCCCGGCGCTGATTCCACTGCGCCACCAGCCAACCTAGTCAATAAGTTTCAAATTTGTTGAAACTTTAACAATTTCAAAAGTTAACAAATTTCACGGCGCGTGCCGGTGATAACAAACCTGATCCTGATATGGGTCTGTATTGTGGACTGAGAGTGGGAAGGGGGCAGGGAGAGAGGGCTAGGAAAATGTGAAGGGAGAAGGGAGAAGGCAAGCGTCAGAGAGATATTCTGTAATGATCAATTAACTAATTGTTCGGAATCAAATGACCTTGCCTGGTGTGTCAGGCCTGGGTGTTGCCTACCCCTGGCACTCCTTCCCTCCCATCTGCCCCACACCCCTCCCACGGAACTCCATCCTTCCAATTCCCTAAATCTTTGCTCCTGCTAGATTTTCAAACTCGCTCTCTCCTCCATGTTGGCAAACACAGTACTGTTCCAAAGTCTTAGGCACCCGAGCTATTTACGTACATGTGCCTAAGATTTTTGCACAGCGTTGTATTACAGTCAGGTGACAATAAACGTGATCTTGAACTTTAACTTGGTATATTAGTGTCACATGTACTGAGATGGGGCAATAATATACCAAGTTAAAAGCTTCTGTGGCATGCCACTTTTAAGTATTTCAAGATAGTACAGAAGAATGAAAAGCAGAATATAGAATAAACACAAGAAATTCAACAGATCTGGTATCTTAGAGTAACACACACAAAATGCTGGAGGAACTCAGCAGGTCAGGCAGCATCTATGGAGGGCAATAAACACTCGACTTTTCCTGCCGAGGCTCTTCTCTGGACTGGAATGGAAGGGGGAAGAAGCCAGAAAAGAAGGTGGGGAGAGGGGAGGTGTACGAGCTAGAAGGTAATAGGTGAAGCCAAGTGTGGGGGAGTGTAGGTGGATAGGGAAGGGGAGATGAAGTGAGAAGCTGGAAAGTGATAGGTGGAATCGGTAAAGGGCCAAGAGAGGAGGAGAATGGACAGGGAATAGACAGGGAAAGAGGAGAGGCACCAAAGAGAGGTGATAGGCAGATGAGGAGAAGAGAAGGGGTAAGAGGGGAGCCAGAGTGGGGAATGGAAAAAGAGAGAAGGGATGGGGGAAATTGTGTTGCAGTTACTGAGAAAGACTTTACTAAAGGGATGTGTACTTACTCCCTCCTGCTCTACGCAAGGTGGATGAGTGCGTCCCCATGAAAATGTTTAGGGTTTCCCCCCAAACAGAAGCCTCGGATGAACAATGAAATCCAGAACCCGTTGAGAGGCAAATCAGAGGCATTCAAGTCTGGAGATCAAGAATGTTACAAGAGGTGCAGGTATGATCTCCGGAAAGCCATCTCAAAGGCAAAGTGGAGATTCTGGACTAGACTGGAATCGATGACGGGCGCTTGACAGCTGTGGCAGGGTTTGAACGCCGTAACCTCCCTTCAAAGTTAAACCTTGCAACATAGGGGACAGCAGAGCTTCGCTTCCAGATGAGCTCAATGTCTTCTATCTTTCCTTTCGGTTAGTCCTGCCGAAGGGTCTCGGCCCGAAATGTCGACAGTGCTTCTCCCTATAGATGCTGCCTGGCCTGCTGTGGTCCACCAGCATTTTGTGTGTGTTGTTGTTTGAATTTCCAGCATCTGCAGATTTCCTCGTGTTTTCTCAATGTCTTCTGTGCTGGCTTTGATCATCAGAACATGGAGGAACCATCGTGCACCCCCATGTCTCCTGATGATCCTTCACTGACCGACTGTCTGGTGTATTCACAGATATCTTCAATCTCTCACTACGGCGTGTGTGGTACCTATCTGCTTCAAGCAGAGTTCAATCATACCAGTGCCCAAGAGCAAGGTGATGGCATCCGTCGGTCTCGAGAGACCATGGATCTACGCCTGGAGTTTCCAGGGCGCAGACCTGGGCAGGGTTGTATGGGAGACCGGCAGTTGCCAAAGCTGCAGGCCTTCCCCTCTCCACACCACCGATGTTGTCCAAGGGAAGGGCACTAGGACCCATGCAGCTTGGCACCGGTGACGTCGCAGAGCAATGTGTTGTTAAGTGCCTTGCTCAAGGACACAAACGCGTTGCCTCAGCTGAGGCTTGAACCAGTGAGCTTCAGGTTACTAGTCTGATGCCTTGCCCACTAGGCCACGAGCCAACACAGAGCAAGGTAACCTGTCTAAATGACTGTCACACAGAGGCACTTGCATCCACAGTGATGAAGTGGTTTGAGAAGCTCCCGGTGAAGCATATCAGGTCCTGTCTGAATGATGACTCAGATCTGCTCCAATTTGCCTACCAAAGCAACAAGTAAACAGCAGATACAATCTCATTGGCTCTTCACACAACCCCGGAACATCTGGACAGCAAAGGTGCACTGTTATCCCCTCAAATCTAATCAGCAAAGTGCAAGACCCGGACCTCAATACCCCCTTGTGCAATTGGATCCTGGATTCCCTCACTTTGCAAACCCCTGTCAGTTCGGATTGGCAACAACATCTCCTCCACAATCTCCATCAACGCAGGAGCACTGCAGGGATGTGTACTTAGCCCCTGTTCTCCTCGCTTTACCCCTATGACTGTGTGGTTATCTACAACTCCAACACCATACACAAGTTTGCTGATGTTGTGGGCTGTATCAAAGGGGGTGATGAATCAGCATACAGGAGGGAGATCGATAATTTTGCTGAGTGGTGTAATAACAACTACCTCTCACTCAGCACCAATAAGACCAAAGAACTTCAGGTGAGGGAAATCAAAGGGCCATGAGCCAGTAATCGTCAGAGGTGGAGAGGGTCAGTAACTATAAATTCCTGAGTGTCACCTTCTCAGACACTCAAATATAATTGCAAAGTAAGCACGACAGTGTCTCTATTTCCTCCGGAGTCTGTGGAGATTCAACATGTCATCGAAAACCTTGGCAAACTTCTATCGATGTGTGGTGGAAAGTGTGCTGGCTGGCTGGGTATGGGAACACCGATGCCTTTGAGTGGAAATGCTACAAATCACAGTAGATTCGGCCCAGTACATCACAGGTAAAACCCTCCCAGCCATTGAGCACATCTAAATGAAACCACGTCTTAAGAAAGCAGCACCCATCATTATCCTCCCCACCCAGGCCATGCTCTTTTCTCACTGCTGCAATCAGGTAGAAGGTACAAGAGCCTCAGGACTCACATCACCAGGTTTAAGAACAGTTACTACCCCTCAACCACCAGGATCCTGAACAAAAGGGGAACTACACTCATTTAAGGACTCTTTTACCTTGTTATTTCAGACTTGTTATTTATTGCTATTTATTTATATCTGCATTTGCACAGTTTGTTGTCCGTTGATCCTGTTTACAGTAACAGTTCTATAGATTTGCTAAGTATGCCCACAGAAAAATAATATCAGCGTTGTATGTGGTGAAGAGTGTACTCTGATAATAAATTTAACTTTGACTTTGAGAAAGTGCAGAGCATGTAGATAGGAAATGTGCAAGGACCATGGTAAGGTAGATTGAGAGCAAGGGCACAGCAGGCCAAGCAGCATCTATAGGGAGATGCACTGCCCGAAACGTTGACAGCGCTTCTCCCTATAGATGCTGCCTGGCCTGCTGTGTCCCACCAGCATTTTGTGTGTGATGTTTGAATATCCAGCATCTGCAGATTTCCTTGTGTTTGCTCTTGAGAGCAAGGGCTCGTCTTTAGTGTCTCAAAGGTCTGTACTGGTGCAGTTAAGTTCAAACTGATGTCTTCCAGTGATCCTTGCCACAGGGATTTTCCTCACCATTTTTCTGGGTATGCTGAATCATGGATGGAAATTGACTTCTTCAGCATGAGTTAGCAAGTCCATCACTAAACACTCAGTGGCCACTTTATCAGTTACCTGCTGTACCTAATAAAGTGGCCACTGAGCATATGTTCATGGTCTTCTGTTGCTGTAGCCCATCCAGTTCAAGGTTCAATGTGTTGTGTGTTCAGAGATGCTCTTCTGCACACCACTGTAGTAATGCAAGTTACTGCCTTCCTGTCAGCTTGAACCAGTCTGGCCATTCTCCTCTGACCTCTCATTAACAAGGTATTTTTGCCCATAGAATCACCACTCACTGGATGTTTCTTTTCAATTCTTTCACATTATTCTCTGTAAACTTTGGAAACTGTTGTGTGTGAAAATCCCAGGAAAACAGCAGTTTCGGAGATACTCAAACCACCCTGTCTGGCACCGACAATCATTCCACTGTCAAAGTTATTTCAATCACATTTCTTCCCCATTTTGATGAACAACAACAGAACCCATTGACCACATCTGCATGTTCTTGTGCATTGAGTTGCTGCCACATGATTAGCTGATAAGATCTTTGCATTGACAAGCAGATGGACAGGAGGTAGCTTATAAAGTGGCCATTGAGTGTAATATCATGCAAACATCCCATTGATGGTGTACTTTAACCTTTATTTGGCTGACCGTCCCTACATTTCAACCATCCACTGCTGACGGATAGGATAATGTTTTAGTTCAGTTGGATTGGAGACCAAATTTAATTTGTTCCATCAGACACAAACTAATTGTTGATACCAAAGTGACAGTGCCCCATGATCATTCATTGTTTTCTAAAGCGCAGAATGAAGCAAAGTGACAGGTGCCCCTTTAACAATGAAGAGTCTGATTTCACAGTTGTTACTTAATTTTAGTCTGAAGGCAAAAGCTTTGAACAGCTTGGCTGTCACAGTTTAGTGCAACCGTTTTGTGCCTGAGGCTGCTGTACAATAACACTAAGCACTCCAGAACATGATCTCTCCTCATTTTTACTGACCTTGCAAACAATCTGCTTACTCCATTCTTATTTTCTTAGAGAGAGTTAGGTTGAGATCTGCAAAGCCATTTTCGCTTGGAACCTAAGAAACAGGGATCTTAATTTATCTGATGAAGGGTCTTGCTCTGAAATATTTACTGTTTATTCCTCTCCATAGATGCTGCCCGATGTGCAGAGATACTCCTGCGTGTGTTACGTAAGAACAGGGAGTTGATAATGCCATGTTAGCTCAGGAATACAGCAGAACCCCCAGAAATCAGACTCTATCCTTCTCAGCACCATAACTCTTTGCCCCTGCCACATAAATCTCTAACAAATGCTGAATAAATTGGGATAACTTCCAATTTTTGGAGGACTTATTGGTGGACACTGTCCAAAATCAGAGATGCAAAACAGAAGCAAAATGCTAGGATTCCGGAGCATAAACCAGAAATGTTAGAAATATTCAACACGCTTGGAGAGAAAGCAAAATAAAACAGCTTGACTTTCTGCTAATTTATTACAATATATTCATAGCACACAGTAGTAACACAACCCTGAGTGAAATTCCTCCCGTGGGTAATTTTCCTGAAAAGTTGGCAAGAGGCGATTTTATCTTTAGCCACGTAGGTTCTGTGTTTTCAATAGCCATTGTGGGTCTCATGCCAAGATAACTATTTATATCGTTCTAAGTTAATATTTACTGTAAAGGAGATGGTTTCAGAATAGTATTGATCAAAGTGAAGACTTTATTAATACTCTATTCTTCTACCAAGCAGCAATGTGATCTTTAACTCCCTTAAGGAAGTGATCAATAAATATTGACCAACCAATGTCTTCTGCATCCCAGGAACTAATAAAAGATATGCAATTCAATTTGGGATTAATGATAATGCCCCCTGGGCAAAAATGTAAATGTTTCCAACACCTGCATGTTGAAGAAGGGGTCAAAAGGTTCAAAGGTTCATTTTGTTGTTAAAATATGCGTGTACAATACAACTCTGATACTCATCTTCTCCAGACAGCCATGAGGGACTTTCTCTGTTGAAAGAAAAGACATTAACATCCGCACCCCCTGGCATGGAAAAGAAGCAAAACCTGCAAAGCCCGAAACCCCACATACCCCACCCTTGTAGAAAAAGGCAGAGACAATAGTATCAAATCTTCAGCGCCCTCACTTGCAGAAAAGAGCAGCAACAATAGCATCAAACCCACCCCCCCACACAGAGGAAAAATTAGCAGATCACCCACCATTCAGCCACAAGAAAGAAAACAGCAAAAAATTGAAGGAGACCATTAGAAAGTACAGTCCAATAATCACAAAGATCTCAGAATATTGATAATATCTTTTTCACTTAGCTAGGAGACTGCTCACCTAATTGTTGCCTGTAGGAACTTCCTCAGCCATGCCAGACTGTCATATTGCATGGCATGTTTGATGTTGTAATAACTACCTTAACTATGAAACTGCTCACTTAGACTGATCTTATGTCTCAGTGGCACTTGTGGATTCAGATGCATTGAAAGCTGTCAGGATGGTGGTAACATTCCATTTGCTTTCTGCCCAAAACCTTCATAAGAAGTGTTAAGCTAACGGGGAAGGCCAGTACTGCTGTCAGTAATACAGGTCAATTTTGGTTTGTAGCCTTGACTAAAGAAGGCCAGCATACTAAACACCTTTTTCATCACCTTTCTGCTAGTAACACCACCTTCAATGAACAATGCAAAAGGTAGAGAGATACTAAGGTGGAGTCAAATTTTGTCCATTATTATCTGTACAACTGTTCACCTGGATTATAGCATAGGAACCCACTCATCTGGAAGATCATTTGCCCACATGTTGACTTCAAGAACTTCTCCAACTATAAGAAAAAGATGGGAAAAATGGAAATCAGGAACAGTCAAGTTTTCATGATCAATCACCAATCATACCACAACAATATAGATATTAATATCTAATAGAGTCTCCAAGTTAAAGGCAACAATACTTCAGAGTTAGTAAACTAACTGACCAGTTGTAAGTGTCATCCTAGAATCCTTCGTTTGCATCATTATCTTTTCTCTACATTGCAAATAGCTTCAGCCACCTGCTGTGCAAAGAAATTCTAAGCTCTTCAAAGCCTTCTCGAAAGACCTTTTTTGTCTGGGCGTACTGCACACTCTCCTTGCCTGGACATCATCATAACCCTTATGCTGCTGTAACTTCCACAAAACTATATATTCACTGGGCTGAATGGGCTCTTTCAGTCTGGAAAGGGTCTGTGATTGTATCAATCTTCTCAAGGACGCATTGTGGAAATTGTCGATGAAAATGTGCCTCATTGATCCCTTAGAGCTGGGATTCCCAACTTTTTTTATACCATAGACCCCTACCATTAACCAAGGGGCCGTGGACTCTATTCCCAAACTTCTTATACCATAGACTGAGAGGTCTGTGCATCCAGGTTGGGAACGCCTGCCTTAAAGGAAAATGAGTTCTTCTCTGATGTACTGCTGCTAAGGTGTTAGCGATAAGCAGAGAAATGTGTCTTCCTTGTTGCAATCTGCTTTTTTTTATCATGGTTATGAATTGCAATGTAATTTTCACCATAATTAGAAGTGACACATTTTACAAAATGAATTGCAAACATCAGCTGAGAGTTCTTTGCATATTCCCACCCAGGAGCTGAGTGAACATGATTCGGTCGTCACTGAGGGGTTAACAGTGGAGAAGGTGATCAGCTTCAAGTTCCTGGGAGTCAGCATCTTAGAGGACCTGTCCTGGGTCCAACACATTAATGGAACCACCAAGACGGCACACATGCAGCTCTATTTTGTTAGGAGTTTGAGGAGTTTTGGCATGACACTAAGGACTCTGCTAAATTCTATAGATGTGCAGTGGATCTCATTTTGAATAGTATGGAGGCTCCACTGCACAGGATGGCAAGAGGCTGCAGAGGGACGTAGATTCAGCCAGCTCCATTGCAGATACCATTGAGGAGATCTTCGAAAGGTGTCATGAGAAGAGGGCAGCTGACGTCTTGCTACCCCTCTCCATTTCCCCCCTACACCCAACAGATCTATCCTTGCCTAATCTTCGCAGTTCATCAATTCAAATCAGCCCTTCTGCAAAGATCAGAAAATCTGTAGATGCTGGAAATCCAAAGCAACACACGCAAAATTCTGGAGGAACTCAGCAGGCCAGGTAGCATCGGTGGTAAAGAGTAAACAGTTGACATTTCTGGCCAAGACCTGATGAAGGGTCTCAGCCCAAAACGGCAACAGTTTATTCTTTTCCATAGACGCTGCCTGGTCTGAAGAGTTGCTACAGCATTTTAAACGTGATTCTCCTCAAACAATCCACTTTTGTCAGGATTATGACTGAAGTCATTATTTGTAATTGGGATTCTGTTCTGCTGTTGTAGGTCCACAGAGCTGCAAGGTTAAAAATGATTCTAATTCCAATTCCAGTGCTTCTCCTCATAAACTTACAAGAAAATCAATTGAGGTGAAGTATCATGGAAGGAAAATGTTGGTGGTTTAAAAGACAAATATATTCAGAAGGTTCAGAAGGAAGCAGCTGACTAATAGAATCAAAGAGAGACAGAGAGCTTCGCACAGTTGGGGAGAAGAGTATAAAAAAGGAGTGTTTCATGGGATCGATGCATTATCGGTGGACTGATTGATTCGAGGTTCATTAGCAGGAGAAAATAAAAGTAAAGTAGGGTCAAAGCAGAGTGGCCATTGTGTGAGTGGACCAGTGTAGGAGTGGGAACTTGAGGCTTTGGCGAGGAGGCACTGATAAGTAGCAGGTAAGGCTTTTGTAGTGGTTGAATAAAGAGTCCCTAAATTACAGCTAATTAAGTAAAGTAGGGATGTTGCAGGATCAGGTGATGTGCTACAGCTGCATGATATGGGAGCTGGTGGACCCCATCGTGGGTCCTGGTGACCACATCTACAGCAAGTGTTGGCAGCTCGAGGAACTCGGGCTCCAAGTTGATGACCTGGAATCTGAGCTTCAATCACTGCGGCACATCAGGGAGGGGGAGAGTTACCTGGATTCTCTGCTTCAGGAGGTAGTCACACCCATTAGATTAGCTGCCTCAAGTTCGGTCTGTGGTCAGGAACAAGAGGGTGTGACTGTGAGTGAGGCGGGTAGTGGGATCCAAGAGACAGAGCTGGAGGAGCCTCAGCCATTGAGCTTGTCCAACAGGTCTGAGATTCTTGCTCCCTGTGTGGATGAGAGTGGGGCTGTAGGAAGGATGAGCAACCTAACTGTGGCACCGTAGTTCAGGGAGCTATTCAAGAGGGAGGAAAGAAGAGAAATGTCATGGTAATTGGGGATAGTATATTCAGGGGAATACTCAGGTTTCTCTGTTACGGGGATAGAGCGTCCCATGGGCTGTGTTGCCTGCTTGCTGCCCGGGTTCGGGACATCTTATCTGACCCGCAGAGGAATTTGCAGTGGGAGGGGAAAGATCCATTTGTCATGGTCCATGTGGGTACCAACAACATAGGTAGAATGAGGAAAGATGTTTTGCTGAGGGAATTTGAGCAGCTAGGAACTAAATTAAAAAGCAGAACCAAAAAGGCAGTAATCTCTGGATGACTGCCTGAGCCACATGCAAATTGGCATAGGGTCAAGATTAGAGAGTTAAATGCATGGCTCATGGATTGGTGTGGGAGAAGTGGGTTTGAATTCATAGAAATTGGCACCAGTATTGTGGAAGGAGGGAGCTGTACCAGTGGGATGGGCTCCACCTGAACTGTGATGGGACCTGGATGTTAGCAAATCACATAACTAGGACTGTGGATAAAGCTTTAAACTAAATAGCGGGGGTGGGGGGGGGGGTTTAACAGATTGGAGAAGTATGGATAAAGTTTAAAAAAAGTGTGGATGAAGATAAAGAAAAAGCAACAGATAAAAAAGAGAAAAGTAAGAGTGGAGCGAAGAAAGGTCAAGTGCAAAAGAGTAAAAGATTTCAAGATTTGAAAAGCACAATGAGTTTAAGGGCACTTTATTTGAATGCCCATAGTTTTCAAAACAAAGTCAATGAACCTGTGGCACAAATCAGTACAAAGAGGTATAATTTAGTGGTCATTATACAGACGTGGTTGCAGGAGGGAGAAGATTGGCTACTAAATATCCAAGGATATCAGATAATACGGAAGGATAAGCAGGAAGGTAGGGAGGTGGGGTAGCGCTCTTAATTAAAGATGAGATCAGGGCAATAGTGAGAGACGATATAAGATCTAAGGAGAAGAATGGTGAATCTGGGTAGAATTTAGGAATAGTAAAGGGAAAAAAATCACTGATGGGAGTTGCTAACAGCCACTGAATTATAACATTACAGTGGCACAAGCAATAAACAGAAGTATCTGAGGCTTTGACCGAGGCACAACTGTGCAGGCGCGTGGATGTCAACGAGTTAGACTGTAGGGAAGAGCTTAAAAGGTGATCATTTTTGGGGCAGGAGTGACCTGTACAAAAAGAATGGGTTGCACTTGAATCTGAGGGGGACTAATATCCTGGCAGGGAGGTTTGCTAATGCTATTGGGGAGAGTTTAAACTAGAATTGCTGGGGGGTGGAAACCAAACTGAAGAGATGGAGGAAGGGGTGGTTGGCTCACAAATCGAGAAAGCTTATAGACAGTGTGAGAGGGAGGTTAGGTAGGTGATAGAGAAGGAACTCACTCAGACTGATGGTTTGAGATGTGTCTATTTGAATGCAAGGAGTATCATGAACAAAGTGGATGAGCTTAGAGCGTGGATCAGTACTTGGAGCTATGATATTGTAGCCATTACAGAGACTTGGATGGTGCAGGGGCAGGAATGGCTACTTAGAGTGCCAGGCTTTAGATGTTTCAGAAAGGACAGCGAGGGAGGGAGACAAAAAAGGTGGAGGCATGGCACTGCTGATCAGAGATAGTGTCACGGCTGCAGAAAAATAGGAAGTCATGGAGGGATTGACTACTGAGTCTCTGTGGGTGGAAGTTAGGAACAGGAAAGGGTCAATAACTCTACTGGGTGTTTTTTATAGACCACCCAATAGTAACAGGGACATCGAGAAGCAGGTAGGGAGACAGATTCTGGAAAGATGCAACACTAACAGGGTTGTCGTGGTGGGAGATTTTAACTTTCCCAATACTGATTGGCTCTCCCTAGAGCAAGGGGTTTAGATGGGATGGAGTATGTTAGGTGCATTCAGGAAGATTTCCTGACACAATATGTAGATAAGCCTACAAGAAGAAAGTCTGTACTTGATCTGGTATTGGGAAATGAACCTGGTCAGGTGTCAGGTCTCTCAGCGGGAGGGCATTTTGGAGATAGTGATCACAATTCTATCTCCTTTAGCATAGCATTGGAGAGGAATTAGAACAGACTAGTTTACTTGGAATAAGGGCAAGTATGAAGCTATCAGGCTAGAACTTGGAAGCATAAATTGGGAACAGATGTTCTCAGGGAAATGTACGGCAGAAATGTGACAAATGTTCAGGGGATATTTGCATGGAGTTCTGCATACGTATGTTCCAATGAGACAAGGAAAGGATGGTAGGGTAAAGAAACCATGGTGTACTAAGGCTGTTAAAAATCTAGTCAAGAAGAAAAGGAAAGTTTACGAAAGGTTCAAAAAACTAGATAATGATGGAGATCTAGAAAATTATAAGGCCAGTAGGGCTAGCAGAAAGGAGCTTAAGAATGAAATTAGGACAGCCAGAAAGGGGCCATGAGAAGGCCTTGGTGAGCAGGATTAAGGAAAACCCCAAGGCATTCTACAAGTATGTGAAGCGCGAGAGGGTAAGCCATGAGAGAATAGGACCAATCAAGTGTGACAGTGGAAAAGTGTGTATGGAACTGGAGGAGATGGCGGAGGTACCTAATGAATACTTTGCTTCAGTATTCACTCTGGGAAAGGATATTTGCAATTGTAGGGATCTCTTACAGTAGACTGAAAAGCTTGATCATATAAACATTAAGAAAGAGGATGTGCTGGAGCTTTTGTAAGGCATCAAGTTGGATGAGTCACTGGGACCAGACGAGATACACCCTAGGCTACTGTGGGAGGCGAGGGAGGAGTTTGCTGAGCCTTTGGCAATTATCTTTGCATTGTCAATGGGGACGGGAAAGGTTCTAGAGGATTGGAGGGTTGCAGATGTTGTTCCCTATTCAAGAAAGGGAGTAGAGATAGCCCAGGAAATTATAGACTAGTGAGTCTTACTTCAGTGGTTGATAAGTTGATGGAGAAGATCCTGAGAGGCAAGATTTATGAACATTTGGAGAGGCATAATATGATTAGGAATAGTCAGCATGGATTTGTCAAAGGGAGATCATGCCTTACGAGCCTGTTTGAAATTTTTGAGGATATGACTAAACACATTGATGAAGGTAGAGCAGGAGATGTAGTGTATATGGATTTCAGCAAGGCATTTGATAAGATACCCCACGCTAGGCTTATTGAGAAAGTAAGGAGGCGTGAGTTCCAGGGGGACATTGCTTTGTGGATCCAAAACTGGCTTGTCCACAGAAGGCAAAGAGTGGTTGTAGATGGATCATATTCTGCATTGAGGTCGGTGACCAGTGGTGTGCCTGAGGGATCTGTTCTGGGACCCCTTCTCTGTGATTTTTATAAATGACTTGGATGAGGAAGTGGAGGGATGGGCTAGTGGATTTGCTGATGACACAAAGGTTGCAGATGTTGTGGATAGTGTGGAGGGCTGTCAGAGGTTACAACAGGACATTGATAGGATGTAAAACTGGGCTAAGTGGCAGATGAAGTTCAACCCAGATAAGTGTGAGATGGTTCATTTTGGTAGGTCAAATATGATGGCTGAAAATAGTATTAATGGTAAGACTCTTGGCAATGTGGAGGATCAGAGGGATCTTGGGGTTTCTGTCCATAGGACACTCAAAGCTGCTGCACAGGTTAACTGTGTGGTTAAGAAGGCATACAGTCCATTGGATTTCATCAACCATAGGATTGAGTTCAAGAGCCAAGAGGTAATGTTACAGCTATATAGGGCCCTGGTTAGACCCCACTTGGAGTACTGTGCTCAGTTTTGGTCACCTCACTACAAGAAAGGATGTGGAAACTATAAAAGGGTACAGAAGAGACTTATAAGGATGTTGCCTGGATTGGGGAGCATGCCTTATGAGAATAGGTTGAAAAGGCCAAACTCGGCCTTTTCTTCTTGAAGCGATGGAGGATGAGAGGTGACTTGATAGAATTGTATAAGATGATGAGAGGCATTGATAGTGTGGATAGTCAGAGGCTTTTCCCCAGGGCTGAAATGGTTAACATGTGAGGGCACAGTTTTTAGGTTCTTGGAAGTAGGTGCAGAGGGAATGTCAGGGGTAAGTTTTTTACGTAGAGAGTGGTGAGTGCGTGGAATGGGCTGCCGGCGACTGTGGTGGAGGTAGATACAATAGGGTATTTTAAGAGACTCCTGGATAGGTACATGGAGCTTAGAAAAATAGAGGGCTATGGGTAACCTGAGGTAATTTCTAAAGTAAGTACATGTTTGGCACAGCGTTGTGGGCTGAAGGGCCTGTATTCTAATGTTGGTTTTTTTATGTTTCTATGTAAGAAACAAGCAGCAGTTATCATGGGGGACTTTAATTTGCACGTGGAGTGGGTGAATCAAGTTGGTCAAGGTAGTCTTGAGGAGAACTTCATAGAATGTATCCATGATGGCTTTCTTGAACAGCATGTTACTGAACCTACAAGGGAATGTGTTAACTTAGATCTGGTCCTGTACAATGAGACAATTAAAATTAGTGATCTTGCAATTAGGGATCCTCCTGGAAAGAGTGATCACAGTATGATTGAATTTCTCATACAGATGGAGGGTGCAATAGCTTGACCGAAAACCTGTGTATTATGCCTGAACAATGGAGATTACAATGAGCTGAGTTTGGATTTGGCTAGTGCTGACTGGGAACACAGCGGGACAGTTGTGGAACAGTGCAAGACTTACAAAGAGATTTTTCATGGTGCTCAACAAAAGTATCTTCCATTTAAAAGCAAGGGAAGTAATGATAGGGAGAGTCAGCCTTGGCTAACTAAGGAAATAAAAGGAGACATCAAACTAAAAGCTCATGCATATTAGATCACCAAGAATAGTGGGAAATTGGAAGATTGCGAAAACTTTAAACAGCAACTAAGTACCACTAAGTGAACGATAAAGAAAGGGAAGCTAGATTATAAAAATAAACTAGCACAAAATATAAAATCATTTAAGTTTTTAAAACTTATGTAAGTTATGTAAGTTTTTATAATTACATAAATTAGAAAAGGGTGGCTAAAGTGAATGTAGGTCCCTTGGAGGACGAGAAGAGGGAATTCATATTGGGAATGAGGAAATGGCCAAGGCTTTAAATAACTATTTTGTTTAGGTCTTCATGGCAGAGGACACATCTAACATGCCAAAGAGAGATGTTATGGGTGCAATGGGAGGTGAGGACCTCGATATGGTATCTGTCCCTAAAGAGATGGTGCTGAACAAACTTGTGGGCCTAAAGATAAACAAGTCCCCTGGTCCTGATGGAATGCATCCCAGGGTACTGAAAGAAATGACAGAAGTTATAGTAGAGGCTTTGGTGATAATTTACCAAATTTCTCTGTACTCTGGACAGGTTCCGGCAGATTGAAAGATGTTGAATGTCACACCACTGTTCCAAAACAAGATGTAGGCAAAAGACAGGTAACTATAGGCCAGTTAGGTTAACATCTGAAGTTGGGGAAATGCTTGAAGCTATCATTTAAGAAAAAACAGGGCAACTGGAAAGAAATGGATCCATCAGGCAGAAGCAGCATGGATTCAGCAGAGGCAGGTCCTGTTTGACAAATTCTTTGAGGATATAACAAGCGCAGTGGATAGTGGGGAACAGATAGATGTTATTTTCTTGGGTTTCCAGAAGGCGTTCAATAAGGTGCCACATAAGAGTTATCCATAAGATAAGGGTGCATAGAGTTGGGAGTGATGTATCAGCATGGATAGAGGATTGGATAACTAATAGAAAGCTGAGAGTTATGATATATGGGTGTTACTCTGGTTGGCAATCAGTGGTGAGTGGTGTGTACATTAACGATCTGGAAGAGGGGACCAAGTGTGGTGTATTCAAGCTTGCTGATGATACTAAATTGAGTGCAGAAGATACAGAGAGTTTACAGAGAGATATAGATAGGTTAAGTGAGTGGGCAAAGGTCTGGCAGATGGAGTACAACATTGGTAAATGCGAGGTCATCCACTTTGGAAGAAAAAAACGGAAGAGCAGATTATTATTTGAATGGTAAGAACTTGCAGCATGTTGCTGTGCAGAGGGTCTTGGGAGCACTTCTGTCATGAAGTACAAAAGGTTGGTTTGCGGGTGCAGCAGGCTATCAAGAAGGCAAACGAAATGGTGGTCTTCATTGCTAGAGGGATTGAATTTAAGATCAGGGAGGTTGTGCTGCAACTGTACAGGGCAATGGTGAGGCCGCACCTGGAGGACTGTGTGCAGTTCTGGTCTCCTTACTTGAGGAAGCAAAGACTGGCTTTGGAGGCGGTGCAGAGGAGGTTCACCAGGTTGATTCCAGAGATGAGGGGCTTAGACCATGAAGAGAAATTGGGCTGCCTGGGACTGTATCCACTGGAATTCAGAAGAATGAGAGGAGATCTTATAGAACCATATAAAATTATAAAAGGGATAGAATTGAGACAGAAATTCTGTTTCCATTGATAGGTGAGACTAGAACTAGGGAACATAGCTTCAAGATTCAGGGGAGTAGATTTAGGATGGGAGATAAGAAGGAACTGCTTTTACCAGAGAGTGTTGAATCACTGCTCAATGAAGCAGTGGAGTGTAAATATATTTAAGAAAAGGGTGGATAGATTTTTGCATAGTTGAGGAATTAAGGGATATGGGGAAAAGGCAAGTAGAGGGAGATAAGTGCATGGCCAGATCAGCCATGATCTTATTGAATAGCGGTGCGGACCTGATGGGCCAGATGGCCTACTCCTGCTCCTATTTCTTATGTTCTTTTGTCCAATTGCACATCACACTGAACAATTGAATACTTGGATGATAAACAAATCAGTATTATGTACTAATTTCTTGTGAGAGGGAAAGAAGTGGCTACAAAGCTTACACTGCCTGAAGTTTTGAGCTATGATTAGTTCCTTTTAAGTATGCTCACTATAATGCTTTTTGAACCTTGTTCATGATATTAAATAAGAAATCATAATACTATAATAATGAATTGAGCCACAATAGCAAGGTCAACTAAATAAAACGCAATAGCAAGGCTCCTGATTAGTAAGGGCATCAAAGGTTATGAGGAGAAGGCAGTAGAAAGGGGTTGAAAAGGATAACAGATCAACCATGATTGAATGGTGGAGCAGACATGATGGGGTGAATGAAATGTTTCTGCTCCTATGTCTGATAGTCCTTCTGTGTTTCGTCAATTACTCCTGCACTGCAATTCCAAATGATTCCCAGAGACATGCAGAACCTTGGGGCTATTTTGAAGTGTCTGAAATAAATGTAAGTCTTTCCTCTTGAGGTTATTTAAAATCAAAAATCATCTACCTTCCACAGATTGATCTTCTTTCACATGGAAAAGCATTCTCCCTTCTCAAGATGACAAGCACCTTGTAATGGCATCAGCTTCTATCCACATATGTACACAACATATTTTACTTGGTTACCCCCATTAACCAACTGATCCGTATGTCTTTGGAATGTGGGAGGAAGCCAGAGAACGTGGGGAAAACCCACATGGTTTTTTATGGACCAGACTCAACACTCAGGAGAAACTTCACAAGTTAATGAAATTGTTGATGCTAGAAAAGAAGTCGAGGTTACAAGATCTAAGTTCAAAGTTGAAAGTAAGTTTGTTAGCAAAGTATATGTCACAGCACGTAGTATATGAGTCATTTTCCTGCAGGCATTCACAGTAGAACTAAGAAATACAATAGAATCAGTGAAAAACTACACATGAACAGTAACAAGGAACCAACATGCAAATACAAAAAAATAAATAAAGAAATAATACTGTGTAAAATCACTAGTTTGTTCAGAAGGATCAATAGTTTCTTAAGTAGAAATTAGAGGCTGTAGATTGCATTGACTGTAGTTTAGAAGACGTATATTTAATAAAGAATCTAGTCGTTTTGTGAGCTGCTCGCAAAAGATTGTCATATATCACCAGCACTGTCTTATTGTTTTAGAAGCTCAACACACATAAAACTTTTGATTAGATTACTTTTTAATTACTCTATTATTTGACTAACTGGCCAGGAACAGTTACCAAGCTGCATGTCACAGGCATGGAACGTGCTCAGATTGGTTCCAAGTCCAGAAACATTTTCTAAAGTTCTCATCCTCGATTTAGTAATTGTTAATTGGCTTGTTTTTGTTGCATGTACCATGATTCACTGAAAAGCCTTTGTTTGCATACCATCCAGAGAAACCACTCCAAACATATTGGGGCAATTGGGAGGGAAAAAAAAACAAAACTCAGAAATTAGTGATAGTTAGAGAGAAAGTAAGGTGGACAAATACAGCACAAGGGCCCTGACAAGGTAAATTCAGATTCGGGATTCAGATTTATTTATCACATGCACATGGAAACATACAGCGAAATGTGCCGTTTGCATTAACAACCAGCACAACCTAAGGGTGTGCTGGGAGCAGCCCACAAGTGTCGCCACACATTCCAGTGGCAACGTTCTGCAACATGCCCACAATGGTCAGATGGACATATCATCAACAAATTAACAACAGGACAAAGCAAAATAGCAACAGTAAAAAGCTCCTCTCCTTCCTGGACATTCACTCCATGAAGGCTTTCCAGTATTTGGTATTTTCAATAAGACCTCTCCTCATTTTTCTAAACTCCAGTGAGTACAGGCCCAGAGCCATCAAATTCTCCTTAACAAGTGTTAAAAATAAAATGAAAAATGTCAGGTTGGATAATCAAGGGACTTAATTTATCTGCCCCTCCAGGCGTGAGGTGGGGTGCATTGCAATTCCAGGGTGAGTACAGCCCCTGCGCCATTGTCTAATATGGATGAAACTTTAACAAAAAGATACAGGCACCTTCTGATCAAAACTTTTATCCCTGAGGCTTATGGCACTGGCCATAAGAGATAATGCTATTTTGAGCATCTGCAGAGTAACAGGACAGTGATAAACACCAAGGTTTTTAATAGAGCTGCTTTGGTTCAAGTGTTAAAAATAAAATGAAGGACATAAGATTGGGCAATCAAGGGACTGGATTTATCTGCCTCTGCAGACCTAAGGTGGAATACACTACAATTTATCAAGGACCCGATACTATCTTTAAGTTTCTTTCTAGGCATTATCGGGGTGATTGAAAACCACCATATGACCTATTCACCAGTCTGAGTGTTACACGATTTGAAAGGTATGACTGATTGCTCGGGGGTGCAATAGACAGTTTACAACCTATGAGTGAACGATCTCTGGTTCTTGGAAGCCCTGAGACATTTTCATTGTCCAGTGGAGCCTGGATTCATGCCAACAAAAATAAAACAATGACTATGTTGCTACCATGGGCATAGGAAGTTAGGAGGACAAATTATCTACCTACCTATTTAGAGATACAGCACATTAACAGGACAAGCCCAATTACACCCATGTGGACAATTAACCCACTAAGCCTTACACGAGGTCTCACTGCATATATGTATGGAATCAGTGGCACAGCATTTGGAATTGGGGTCACAGTTTTCATACATCATAAAGGATATGCATGTCTTAGAGTCGATCCATTGAAGACTGATTACCGAGCTGAGGAGATTGCTGTAAGTGGAAAAACTGAGTGAACTGTCACACCTGAGGGCGGCATGGTAGCGTAGCGGTTAGTGCAACGCTTTACTGTACAGGAGAACCAGGTTCAATACCCATCATTGCCTGTAAGGAATTTATATGTTTTTCCTGTGACCGCGTGAGCTTCCTCCGGGTGCCCCGATTTCCTCCTATAGTCCAGAGATGTACTGGTTGGCAGGTGAATTGGTCATTGTAAATTTTCCCATGACTATTGGGAGATCGCTGGGTGGCGTAGCTCGAAGGGCACAGGAACCGGAGCACTCGGAGGAAACCCACACAATCACGGGGAGAACATACAAACTTCTAACAGACTGCGGCAGGAAATGAACCTGGGTTGGTGACGCTGTAATAGCATTGCGCTAACCATAGTGCTACCATCCTCCTGCTAATCGTTGTGCTGGGGTTCATTGCAATGGGTTAGAGTATAGTAGAAGGAGGCCTCACTGCATTTAGAATTGGGGATGTGGTTTTCATACACCACAAGGGATATGCATGTCTTAGAGTCGATCCATTGAAGACTGATTACCAAGCTGAGGAGATTGCTGTCGGAGGAGAAATTGAGTGACTTGTCACACATTCAGCATAGGGACATTCACTCAGACCTATCCAGTTCTGGGAATAGGTTGACAAGATAAATGCCAGGGGATGGCCTCCTCAAGCTGCAGGAGCCAGAGGTGGAGGTGTTGTTATCAGAGGAGAAGGGGTCAGCCCATTAGCTTCAGGTTGAGGAGTTTCCGATCTTTTGAATTCCTTACTCCAGAGGTCAGCGGGTGCCCAGTTGTTGGGGGCCTATTTAAGGAAAGCTGCAGGAATGCTCTTAGTTTCCTGGGATTGTGATCGTACCTCAATCACCGTTCCTAGTTGGTTATTCATCTTTGTTTGTGCAACACACATAAAGTGCTGGAGGAACACAGCAGATCAGGCAGTATCTATGGAAAGGAATAAACAGTTGACGTTTCTGGGCAAGACCCATCATCAGGACTGAAAAAGAAGGGAGAGGGAACCAGAAAAAGGGTGGGGAGGGGGGGAAGAGGAAGAAGTATGAGCTGGCAGGTGATAAGTGAGACCAGGTGAGGGGGGAGTTGGGTAGATAGGGGAAAAGGGAGGACTGAAGTCTTGGTCCTCACCAACCTGCTCCACTGCACAACACTTCATTCCACTGAGAAAGGTCCCTTACAAGATCTTTGAAAACATGGACCACTTCCTACACTTTGGGAGGCACCCCTCAGTGAAGACAGGCAGTGATGATGCCATTCACCATCTCCTTATGTCTGAGGAAAACAGTGTGCACACGGAGATGAACACTTTGCTTTCGATTGGCCTGCCCAAAGTGGCCACGTTATTGGGTACATTGTATACCTGCTCTTAATTGCAAATGTCTGATCAGATGATCATGTGGCAGCAACTTCATATGTAAAACCATGCAGACATGGTCAAGGGATCCAGTTGTTGTTCAGAATGGGGAAGAAATATGATCGAAGTGATACTGACTGTGAAATAATTGTTGGTGCCAGACGGGGTGGGTTGAGTATCTCAGAAACTGCTGATCAGCTGGGATTTTCACACCCAGCAGCCCCCAGAGTTGACAGAGAATGGTGCGAAAACCAGAAGAGAAAACATCAAGTCAACTGCAGTTCTGTGGGCAAAGATGCCTGGCTGAAAGAGAGGTCAGAGGAGAATGACCAGACTGGTTCAAGCTGACAGGAAGGCAACAGTAACTTGGATAACCACGTGTTACAACAGTGGTGTGCAGAAGAGCATCTCTGAATGCACAACACGTCAAACCTGTTAGTGGATGGGCTACAGCAGCAGAAGACCACACACATACACTCAGTGGCCACTTTATTAGTACAGGAGGTACCTAATAAACTGACCACTGAGGGTATTTGAGAAATAGGAGGTAACCAGGAACAGATCCTTAGGATCGTCAGAGGTAGAGAGGTAAATCGCCAGCCTCAAGGACAGCTTCAACCCCGCAGTAAGAAGACTATTAAATGTTCCCTAGTACCATATTGCCCTCACAATCAATCTCATTATGTTCTGCGCCATATTGTTTATCTGCACTGCAGATATTACTACAGACATTACACTTTAGTCTGCATTGTGATTGTTTTACCTTGTTCAACCTCAAAGCACTATGTAATGATCAGATCTGTGCACGTAACACACACAAAATGCTGGAGGAACTCAGCAGGCCAGGCAGCATCTACAGGAAAAAGTACAGTCGACATATCGGGTTGAGACCCTTCTGCAGGACTGGAGAAAAAGAGCTGAGGAGTAGATTTAAAAGATGGGGATGGGGGAGGAGGGGGAAGAGAATCACCGGGTGTTGGGTGGAACCTGGAGGGGGGGGGGAGGGACGAAGTAAGGAGCTGGGAAGTTGATTGGTGAGATGAGGTGAGAGAGGGAAAAGGGGATGGGAAATGGAGAAGTGGCAGGGGAGGGGGTTGGGGGCGGGTTATTACTGGGAGTTTGAGAAATCGCTGTTTTTGTGCATGTTACTTGCTTAGATCCAATCATTACACAATGCTTTGAGGTAGAACAAGGTAAATAAGGTACAATGATATTGAGGTAGATTGTGAGGGCAAGAGACCTTTTTATAGTACTAGGGAACCTCTTACTGCGAGGTAGAAGCTGTCCCTGAGGCTGGCGATTTACCTCTCTACCTCTGACGATCCTAAGGATCTGTTCCTGGTTCCCTCCTATTTCTCAAATACACTCAGCGTTTTGTGTGTGCTGCTCGGATTCCCAGCACCTGCAGGTTTCCTCTTGTTTGTGGATCTATGCAGGTTGTGCTTTTTTACCCCCTGTAACTCAACACGAGACAATAATAGGACAAAAGCAGGACTCAGATATCAG
The DNA here is from genome assembly GCF_030144855.1 of Hypanus sabinus. NCBI lineage: Eukaryota > Metazoa > Chordata > Chondrichthyes > Myliobatiformes > Dasyatidae > Hypanus > Hypanus sabinus. The sequence goes on from NC_082714.1 coordinate 17,630,074, forward strand.
TGGCGGTTCTCCTGACCTCGTGCTGTGGAGGTACTTTGGAATCCAGCTTACCAGTAGGTCAGTAGACATAAATGGACCAGACTGGGAAAAGATGGTAGATTCTCTCCCCTTAAGGACATTAGTGAACCAGATGGATTTTTATGATAATCTGAATGTTTAATTTATCTTTGCTGAGATTGGACCTTTTTATTTAAATTATAGATGTAAAAATGCTTAGATTCAGATTGGTTTGGATTCAGGCCTCTGGGTCATTGGTCCTGAACTCTAGCTGCTGGTCTTGTAACCTAACCATTACACTGTCATAGCCAATTCAGGATTAGAATTACCGGGATAGTCAGCCAGTGGCTTCTGCACCATACTTCAAGGCAAGCGGTCCTGAATTCAAATCTGGCCGGCTCCTTGCATGCTTGCCATCTGCCGGGGACACTGTCCAATGCTGTTCAGGCCAATTGGATAGACAAGAACAGAATTAAACGCGTGCCATCCCTCTCAACTGCATGAAGGGAATAAGTACAAGATGTTGCCGTTGACATCAGGTCAGTTTCCTTAGAATAAAAACTGTACAACAATGATCTCTAATGGATCTTCATCAGCTGAAGCATTCATGCTGTCTATTTTCCAAGAGAATATTCTTAAGATTAGCTTCACATGTAAATAGAACTATTAAAACATACAGTGAAATGTGTTGTTTGTGTCAATGACCAACACAGTCTGAGGATGTGCTTGGAGCATCCCACAAGTATCTCCATGCTTCTGGCACCAACACAGCAGGCCCACAACTCACCAACCTGATCCACCCATCTTTGGAATATAGGAGGAAACCGAAGACTCCAGAGGAAGCCCGTATAGTCACAGGGAGAACATACAAATTCCTACAGACAGCGGAAGAAATCGAAACTCCAATCTTCTGATTACTGGTGCTGTAAAACATTACACTAGCCTGAATGCTACCGTGTCACCCTAATATCAGATTTTCACGATACCATTCCTGATCTCAGTGATCTACTGAAGTCTGAAGAATAAACAAAACAGGTAGTCCAGCCTTCCATGTGTTCAGCACAACGAGGTTCACTAAATGACTGTGCTATGGGTGATATTTGGCCCATCTTTGTTGTCCTAGCTCTTTGAAAAAGATAGCCAGTTAGTTCAACTCTCTATCCAATTAGTCCCGGTCAAATTCACTTTGGGCAAAACATATAAACAGGCACAAAGGATTTAATTAGCTGTGTTGCAACATGGTGCAGAGTGACTCTAAAATCATTGCACTCAGAGTAGCTCCAACAATACCTATTGGAATATAGTAGATTTATTTTGATATTTATTTATTTTATTTATTGATATACAGTGTGGAATAGGCCCTTCTAGTCCTTCAAGCCACACTGCCCAACAAACCCCTGATTTAATACCAGTCTAATCATGGGACCATTTACAATGACCAATTAACCTAACAACTAGTATGTTTTGGACTGTGGAGGAACGCGGAGCACCTGGAGGAAACCCATGTGGTCACGGCAAGAACATACAAACTCCTGACAGGCAGTGGCAGGAAAGTGTTGTGTTTTAAGTCTCTTTTTCACACCTGCACTTTATAGTGAAACTAATTTTTTCAGAATGTGAAAATGGAAAGAGAAAATGAAAAAGAGTAAAGCAAAGTAAAAACAAAACGTTATTTAACTTTCAAGTTCCTGAAAATGTACCTTGAACACAAGTCAAATATAATTGTTTCAGAGCAGATCTGTTTACCCTTGTATTGAAAGCTGCAGTTTGTGATCAAATAAAAAAACCTTTACTTTGTCTCCTTCCTGCTTACCATTTTTATCGTGTTTGATTTCATTTCCAAACCACACAGACAAAGGGAAAGGAAATATTTGGCCTCAGGATTCAATAAAGGTGATTGTAATAGAGTCATACGGCTTTGAATCAGGCCTTTCGGCCCAACTGGTCCTTGCTGACAAGATTCCCATTTAAGCTAGTGCTATTAGGCCCAAACCCCTCTAAAACTTTCTTATCCATGTACTTGTCCCAGAGCTTTTTAAATGTTAATGTTCCTGTCTCAGTCACTTCCTCTGTAAGATTGTAAATTGGATTATAATTCTCAAGGCACCAAAGTACAGAGAACATTTGTCTTGCACAATTTCAAAGGTCAAAGTAAATTTATCATCAGAGTACATATATGTCACCACATATAACCTTGAGATTTATTTTTCTGCCTGGCATACTCAGCAAAATCTATAGAATGGTAACTGTAAACAGGATCAATGAATCAAGGATCAAGCATAGAAGACAGCAAACTGTGCAAATGTAAATATAAATGAACAGCAAAAGATAATCAGAGCATGAAATAACAAGATAAAGAGTTCTTCAAGTGAGATCATTTGTTGTGGGAGCATCTCAATAGATGAGTGTAGTTATCCCCTTTTGTTCAAGAGCCTGATAGTTGAGAGGTAGGAACTGTTCTTGAACCTGGTGGTGCGAGTCCTGAGGCACCTGTACCTTCTACCTGATGGGAGCAGCGAGAAAAGGACATGCCAGGAAGGTGAAGATCTTTGAATGATGGACTCTGCTTTCCTAAGACAGCGTTTCATGTAGATGGTCTTAATGGCTGGGAGGGTTTTACCTGTAATGTACCATATCTCAGTACATAAGACCATAATAAACCAATTCCATTTCAATACATTACAACAGTACATTGAGGTAGTGAAGGGAAAAACAATAATAGAACACAGAATAAAATATTACAGTTTCAGAGAAAGTGCAATGCAGGTAGATAGTAAGATGAAAAGTCATACAGTATTCTATAAAACCCTTGGGCACATGTATATAACTAGGGTGCCTAAGTACTATATTTGTCAAGGTGGAGCAGAGAGCAAGCTTTTAAATATGGCAGAAGCAAAGGATGTAGGGAATGCGAGTGTGGATTACCATGGGAGGGGTGTGGGAAGGATGGCAGAAAGGGAGTGCAGGGTGCTGGGGGCGGGTGGGTATGGCGCAGGCCCAGGCTGATGTTCCCTCTAAGTTGTGCGCTCGTGTGCATACATCTTTTGCTACCAGCACACAAGGGAATTTAAACTGTGCACCAAAGAACGTCACCCTCTACCTCGCTGGCATGTTAAGTGCACAATCACGTTTCCCTTTCCAGTTTCTGATGCGGACAGTGTTGACGACATGGAGTTTGTGACAACTTGTCTGCAGATTTTAGAACTAGTTTATTTATACTGTTTTTATTGAAGAAATTATTCAATGTGCACATGTTGGTGTCACTGGGCAAAAAATTGCACAGCAAAGATTTTTGCCCACAGTGCTCATTACAAGTTAGAGGGAACATTGGTACAGGCACCCTCAGACCTGAGACACCAGACAGTTTCATTTGATTTCGAACAATTGGTTTATTGGTCATTGAAGAATGTCTCTCTGGTTTGTCTTGTTCCCTTCCATCTCCCTTCCCCTTTTCCCAACTATGATTCCCCTCTCCTTGCCCCCTTCCCATTCAGTCCACAATAGAGATCCATATCAGAATCAGGTTTATCATCACTCACATGTCATGAATTTTTTTTTGTTAACGGTCAGTACAATACATAAAGAGAGTGTGTGTGTGTGTGTGTGTGTGTGTGTGTGTGTGTGTGTGTGTGTGTGTGTGTGTGTGTGTGTGTCTAAGATTTTCACACAACACTGTAACAAGGTAGATTATGAGATCAAGAGCCCATCTTTTCACGCTATGGAACTATCCAATGGTTTTATAACAGTAGGATAGAAGCTGCCTTGAGCCTGGCAGATCATTTTATATACTGAACACCATCTGGTTGAAAATGTTGCCCCTCAGGTTACTATTAAGTCACTCCCCTCTCACCATCAACCTATGCCATCTGGTTGTCTATTCCCCAACCCTGGAAAAAAGACTGTGCATTGGCGCCTATCAATGTCTCTTATGGGTTAAATAGCTTCATAAGATCACCCCTCATTCTCCTATGCACTAATGAATAAAGTCGCAACCCACTCAGCTTCTCTCCATTACCAAATCCCTCAAGTCGTTTCAACATCTTTGTAACTCTCCTCTGCACTCTTTCCAGCTTTGGGGCATAATTCCTACAGCAGGATGACCAAAACAGAACACTACATTCCAAATACAGCCACACTGACATCTTGTTGGTCAGATCTAATTTAAAATGGACCAGTGAGGCCTGCTTAGAAATACAGTATGTTGATGATCTACCTGAAGCTCCTGGTAGAGCAATAGAGTTGACAATGTGTTGGTGGTATCAAGTGGTATCCTATAAACCTGTACTCATCTAGATTTTGATCTTAACATCCTTTTAATCTGAAAGTTCCTTTACTTCAAACACACTACCATTCTTCCCACCCTGCCCAATGCAAAAATGCCATTCCCTATTCCCAGTTCCTCCATCTCTGCCACATCTTTGATTCACAGCATCTGCAGTTGTATTTTTGTGTTTTGATACACTACCATTCTATTTCCCGGGATTTCCTCCTAATTTCAAAATACTCAGGAGGTCAAGTAGTATCTGTGGATGTATATTATATAAATTTCTCTGACATTAAATTGAACCTTTGAACCTTTGGAGAAGTACATAGGCAATATTTCAGGTAGATGACCTTTCATCAGAATCAGGTTTAATATTACCGGCATATGTCATGGAATTTGTTAACTTTATGGCAGCAGTTCAATGAAACACATGATAAATAAATATTGAGAGAAACAACTGAATGACTTCTGGGACGCCTAGGCAGGACGAGCAGCCGCAGTACTCTCAATGGAAACGATTAAATATTCCAATTTCAGCCTGATACAGTTAAAAAGCACAACTGCTTCCAAAGTCAGTACAGTCAACAAAGATGTCTTAATGTGTTTAAGACCGACGGAAACACCGAATGTGGTTGGAAGTGCCCATGGAGGACGCCTCGGAGGAAGCACGGATGTAATTCAGGATTACACGTGCGTTTAAAGGAATGGGGTTTCAAACTCTCTATACCGACTATCTTGCTGGCAAACGTACAGTCTCTGGTGAATAAAATCGATGATCTCAGAGCCAGGGTGCTGCATCAGAGGGACATTAGGACCCTGTGTGTCCTTTGTTTCACGGAATCCTGGTTAACCCCTTCCGTACCGGATGCAGCAATCCAGATGGACAGGTTTACTATACACCGTTAGGATAGATCAATAGATTCTCTCAAAAGCAGAGGTGGAGGAGTATGCCTCATGATCAACTCTTCCTGGTGCACAAATATATCAGTGCTGACCCAATTCTGCTCACCAGACCTGGAATATCTAGCAGTAAAGCCTCATCCTTTTTACCTACCACGGGAGTTTTCTGGGGTAATTTTGGTAGCAGTTTACATTCCACCTCAGGCCAATGTCAAGTAGGCTTTAGATGATCTGAGCAATGGGATCAACATGCACGAAACAACGCATCCTAATACCATCACCGTTGTTTTGGGAGATTTTAACCAGGCCAGTCTGAAAAAAATCACTAAGCAATTACCATCAACAGATCACTTGCAATACCAGAGGAAACAACACACTGGACCATTGCTACACCACCATCGAGAATGCGTACCGTGCTATTCCACGCCCTCACTTCGGGAAGTCTGATCACCTGGCTGTACCTCTACTCCCTGAGTATAGGCAGAGACTGAAGACCGCAGCATCAGTAGTGAGGACCAAGAAGGTTTGGACAAGGGAAGCACAGGAGCGCCTACAGGACTGCTTTGAATCAGTGGACTGGACTGTATTTAGGGATTCATCTTCGAACCTGGATGAATACGCTGCAGTTGTTACCGACTTCATTAAAACCTGTGTGAATGAGTGTGTGCCCACAAAAACATAATGTACATTCTCAAACCAAAACCTGTGGATGAACCAGGAAGTACGTTGACTGCTGAAGGCTAGATCTGCGGCATTCAAGTCTGGCGACCCAGGCCTGTACCGGAAAACCGGGTATGATTTGCAGAGGGCTATTTCAAGGATGAAGAGACAATTTTGAATGAGGTTGGAGGTGACATTGGATGCACAGCAACTCTGGCAGGGTCAGCAAGGCATTACTTCCTACAAAGTGAAACCCAATAGTATGAGTGGCAGCGATGCTTCACTACCAGATGAGCTCAATGCCTTCTATGCCCCCTTTGAAAGGGAGAACACAACTACAGCTGTGAAGATTCCTGCTGCACCTGGTGACCCTGTGATCTCCATCTCAGAGGCTGATGTTAGACTGTCTTTAAAGAGGGTGAACCCTCGCAAGGCAGAAGGTCCCAATGGAGTACCTGGTGAGGCTCTGAAAATCTGTGCCAATCAGCTAGTGGGAGTATTCAAGGACATTTTCACTGCTACAGGCGGAAGTTCCCACTTGCTTCAAAAAGGCAACAATTATACCAGTGCCTAAGAAGAATAATGTGGGCTGCCTTAATGACTATCACCCGGTAGCACTCACATCTACAGTGATGAAATGCTTTGAGAGGTTGGTTATGACCAGACTGAACTCCTGCCTCAGCAAGGACCTGGACCCACTGCAATTTGCCAATCGCCACAACAAGTCAATGACAGACACAATCTCAATGGCTCTCTACACAGCCTTAGACCACCTGGACAACACAAACACCCACATCAGAATGCTGTTCATTGATGGAAGCTTAGCATTTAATACCATCATTCTCACAATCCTGATTGACAAGTTGCAGAACCTGGGCCTCTGAACCTCCCTTTGCAATTGGATCCTCGACTTCCTAACCGGAAGACCACAATCTGTGTGGATTGGTAATAACACATCCCCCTCGCTGGCGCACCTCAGGGGTGCTTATCCCACTGCTCTATCCTCTATACACACATGATGTTGTGGCTAGGCATAGCTCAAATGCCATCTATAAATTTGCTGACGATTCAACCATTGTTTGTAGAATCTCAGCTGGTGATGAGAGGGCGTACAGGAGTGAGATATGCCAACTAGTGGAATGGTGCCACAATAACAACCTGGCACTCAATGTCAGTAAGATGAAAGAGCTGATTGTGAACTTCAGGAAGGGTAAGATGAAGGAGCACATACCAATCCTCATAGAGGGATCAGAAGTGGAGAGAGTGAGCAGTTTCAAGTTCCTCAGTGTCAAGATCTCTGAGGATCGAACCTGGTCCCAACACATAGATGCAGTTATAAAGGAAGCACGACAGCAGCTATACTTTATTAGGAGTTTGAAGAGATTTGGCATGTCAACAAATACACTCAAAAACTTCTACAGTTCTACCGTAGAGAGCATTCTGACAGGCTGCATCAGTGTCTGGTATGGAGGGGCAACTGCACAGGACCGAAAGAAGCTACAGAAGGTTGTAAATCTAGTCAGCTCCATCTTGGGTACTGGCCTACAAAGTACCCAGGACATCTTTAGGGGGCTGTGTCTCAGAAAGGCGGCGTCCATTATTAAGGACCTCCAGCACCCAGGGCATGCCCTTTTCTCACTGTTACCATCAGGTAGGAGGTAAAGAAGCCCAAAGGTACATGCTCAGCGATTCAGGAACAGCTTCTTCCCCTCTGCCATCCGATTCCTAAATGGACATTGAATCTTTGGACACTACCTCACTTTTTTAAAAAAAATATGGTATTTCTATTTTGCACTTTATTTAAATCTAGGGGCAGATGTTATTTGTTATTATTATTTTTTTTTCTCTGCTAGATTATGTATTGCATTGAACTGCTGCTGGTAAGTTAACAAATTTCATGTCAAATGCCGGTGATAATAAACCTGATTCTGATATATATATATATATTAAAAAGTTAAAATAGGTAGCACAAAACCAGAAATAAAATAAGTAGTGAGGTAATGTTCATCGGTTCAATGTCCATTTAGAAATCAGATGGCAGAGAGGAAGAAGCTGTTCTTGAATCACTGACCATGTGCCTTTAGGCTCTTGTACCTCCTTTCTGATGGTATCAGTGAGAAGCAGGCACACCCTGGGTGAGGGGGGGGGGGGGTGTCCTAAATAATGGACGCCACCTTTCAGAGGCACCACTCTTTAAAGAGGTCTTGGATTCTACAGAGGCTAGTACCCATGGTTCAAAACTGCAGATTACCAATCTAAAGTGTGCTGTGCTTTTTTGATCCTACGTTATTCCTTAATTTCCACCCTCATTATTTGAAATTCTGTGTAGTGATTACATAAGACATACTGTATGTGGGAGCAGAATTAAGTCAACTCTGCCTTTCAATCATGGGTGATTTATTAACCCTTTCAACCTTATTCACCTGGCTTCTCCCCATAACCTTTGGCACTCTTACTAATGAAGAACCTTGCTATTGTGATATATCTAGTTGTCCTTGCTATTGTGATTCAATTCACTATTGGAATTTAAGTATTATAATTTCTTAATTAATGTTATGAACAAGGTCCAAACAACATTACAGTGATCCTATCTGAACATATTTAATAGGAACGAATCAGATCCCAATACTTCAGGCAGGGTAAGCTTTGTTGGCACTTTCTTCCCTTCCACAAGAAATTAGTACACAATACTGGTATGTTTATTATCTAAGGATTCAATTGATCTGTGTGATGTGCAATTGGACCTTCTGAATTTATTTGTCTTTTAAACTACTAACGTTTTCCTCCCATAATACTTCACCTTAATTGATTTTCTTTTTAGTTTATGAGGAGAAGCATTGGAATTGGAATTGGAATCATTTTTAACCTTGCGGCTTTGTGGACCTACAGTAGCAGAACAGAATCCTAAATACAAATGAATTTGGTCATAATCCTAACAGAAAGGGAATGTTTGAAGAGGAGATGATTTGAATTCATGAGCTGCAAAGCTCGGACAAGAATAGATCTGTCCTTGGTTCCAGGCAGGGGTGGAGAAATGGAGAGGCTAGCAAGGTGTCAGCTCCATTATGATTTCATGGTCTTCACAGGGATGGACAAAAATTAAAAAGCACTTAGACATGACCAAAAGGAAGACGGACAGATTTGCAGTAAGATTTGTAGTGTTGGTAACTTTGCATTCAGGATTTCATTGCATGTTTTGTGTCTAATCACCCATCTGCTCACCAAAGTACCGATCTCCACACACAGACCACTATATTCTGCTTCTAAGATGCATCTCAATTCCTAGGGCGTCTGTCTGTAGATAAAAAAAAGATTTGAGCGTTAATCGTTAAAAGCATGACAGAGACATGAATAAATTATCACTTTTTATTAGCAATTTAGCACAAGAGGTATCAAAATTTCATTCTCTCCCAAGTTGTTACTGTTATAATAGAATTCCAATTTACAGTTCTAATGATTCCTAATAATGGACATTTTGAGGTCCATGGAGAAAGTTATTTTTGCAAAGATTCATTTTTAATAGATTTTCTTCTCAGAGTTTATACTTATCCAGACTGGTCAGACAAATTTCTTCTTATTAATTAACATTGAGAAGGCAGGAGGGCAATTTTTAGCCACAAGAGATGCTGGAAATCCAGAGTAACATACATAAAATGCTGGAGGAATTCAGCAGGTCAGACAGTATCAATGGAAAGGAATAAAGGGTTAATGTTTCAGGCCAAGACCCTTCATCAGGACTGGAAAGGAAGGGGAAGAAGCCAGAATAGGGAGATGGGAGTGGGGTGGGGAAAATGAGTACAAGCTGAAAGGGGATAGGTGAAGCCAGGTGGGAGGGGAAGGGGAATGAATTAAGAAGCTGGGAGCTGATAGGTGGGAAAAGTAAAGTGCTGAAGGAGAAAGAATCTGATAGGTGAAGAGAGTGGACCATGAGAGAAAGGGAAGAAGGAGGGCACCAGGGAACTGATAGGCAGGTAAGGAGAAAAAAAGAGGTACGAGATGAGCCAGGGTGGGGAATCTATGGAAAGGAATAAAGAGTCAACATCTTGGGGAGAGTCTCTTCATCACAACTGGAAAGAAAAGGGGAAGAATCCAAGAATAAGAAGGCTGTGAGAGAGTAGGGAGTACAATCTAGATTCTGGAAGCTAATCGGTGAAGCCAGGTGAGGGAGGGAGGATGAAATGAGAAGTTGAAAGGTGATTGGTGGAAAAGGTAAATGGCTGAAGAAAATGATTCTGATGGGAGAGAAGAGCGCACCATGGGAGAAAGGCATAGAGGAGGGGCACCAGAAGAAGATGATAGGCAGGTGAGGAAAAGAGAAGGGGCAAGAGGGGAGCCAGAATAGGGAATGCAAAAGGAGAAAAGGAGCAGAGGAAAAGATTATCTTAAGTTGAAGAAAAGCAATGTTTTTTGCCATCTGATTGGAAGTTATCCAAATAGAATATGAGGTCACACACACAAAAGCTGGAGGAACTCAGTAGGCCAGGCAGCATCTAATAAAAAGATTAAACAGTTAGGCTGAGACCCTTCATCAGGGCTGGAAAAAAATATGAGAAGTCAGAGTAAGAAAGTGGGGAGAGGGAAGGAAGAAGTACCAGGTAGTAGGTGATGGGTGAAACGGAGAGAGGGGAAGGGTGAGAGAAGAGCTGGGAATTGATTGGTGAAAGAGATGGGCAGAAGAAGGGGGCATCTGATAGGAGAGGGTGGTAGAAAGGGAAGGGGAGGAGCACCTGAGGGATGTGATGGGTAGGTAAGGAAATAAGATGAGAGAGGGAAATAGGAATGGGGAACGGTGAAGGAGAGTGGGGAGGGAGGGTGGGTCAATTACTGGAAATTCAAGAAACTGATGTTCATGCCATCAGGTTAGAGGCTACCCAAATGGAATATAAGGTGTCGCTCCTCCATCACGGCAGTAGAGGAAGCCATGGACTGTCATGTTGGAATGGGAATGGGAAGTAGAACTGAAATGGGTGGCCACCAGGAGACCCTGCTTTTTCTGGCGGACAGAATGTATGTGCTTGGTGAAGCGGTCTTCCAATCTGCAAACGTCTCACTAATATACAGGAGGCCGCTTGGGAGTCCCTAATATGGTAGTTGACCCCAACAGACTCCCAGGTGAAGTGTCACCTCAGCTGGAAGGACTGTTTGGGGCCCTGAACGGTAGTAAGGGAGGAGGAGATGTTCCCCTTAGAACATCAGCTCCTTCATATTTTTTTCTATATTATGCATCACATGGAAATGCTCTCAATGGCCACTTTATTAGGTACACCTGTACACCTGTGCATTAATGCAAATATCTAATCAGCCTATCATGTGGCAGTAACTCAATGCATAAAAGCACACAGACATGGTCAAGAGGTCTGCTCAGTTTCTCCAGCATGTTGTGCTTTGCTTGTATCTATATATATATATATACATTTGTATTTGCTGTTTTTGCTGTTATTCTTCTTTTGCACACTGGTTGTTAGTCAGTCTTTTACCTGTGTGTAGTTTTTCTTTGAGTCTGTCGCGTCTCTTTGTTCTACTGTGAATGCCCACATGAAAGTGAATCTCACGGTAGTAATGTGCCAAGGCGAGGACCCCCTCAGTGTAGAGGGGCAACACTTGGGTAACCTCCAACCTGATGGTATGAATATCACTTTCTCCTTCCAGTAAAAAAATTTCCCTCCAGCCCACTCTGACCTTTTACCTCTTCTCACTTGCTTATCACTCCCCACTGGGTCCCCTCCTCCTTTCCCGTCTGTGGTCCATTCTCCTCTCCTAACTGATACATTCTTCTCCAGCCCTTTACCTTTCCCACCCAACTGGCTTCACCTATCACTCTCCAGCTAGCCTCCTTCCCTCCTCCCACCTTTGTATTCTGGTGTCTTACTTTTAAAATGGAGATGAGGAGGAAGTTCTTTAGCCAGAGACTGGTGAATCTGTGGAATTCTTTGCCATAGGCAGACCTGAAGACAGAGAATTTATGTATATTTAAGGCAAAGGCTGATAGTTCCTTGCTTAGTCAGGGCATGAAGGGATACAGAGGGAGAAGACAAGAGATTGGGGCTGAGAAGAAATTGGAGTCGCCATGTTGAAATAGCGGAGCAGACTTGATGGGCCAAATGGCCTAATTCTGCCCCTGTATTTTATGGTCTTATGGTCTTACATTTCAGTCCTGAAGAAGGGTCCTGGCCCAAAACATTTATTGTTTGTTCATTCCCATGGAAGCTGCCGGACCTGCTAAGTTCCACCTATGTGTGTTGATAAGATAACATATGTGTAATTAGATAATAAATTTACTTTGAACTCTTAACTTTTAATCACATCCTGTGTATACAACAAATAAATGTAGCACTCTGTGCCATATTGGTACCAGATACTTTTACAATATCATGTACCAGCACAAAATTTGTCAGTACATGCATGTGAAGAAACACAATTTTAAGACATTATATGATAGACCCATTCTGTTATCCTTTCCCTGAGTCTAGTGATAAAAGTAGGATGGCTTCCTTCACTCACCGCCTGGTTTATTCTTGGTCAAACTGTCTCAAGGCAACCACTATATAATTAGTTTTTGCAAAATCCAATTTTGCTAGAACACCACGAGGAATTTAAGAGAACCAGATGTTCCTTGGGCTTACAACAATAAAAGATTGAATAAATGTGTGACCTTTCTTCAAGTGACTTGCACCACAAGATACCAATTCTCTCTCCAGAACAGCATTGGAAATTTTTCTTATTAATTGATGCTGCACTGCCCTGATGCTACAAGTAAAGGAGAGGTGCAATGTCTCTTCAGCAATTGGCAATCAAAACGGAGAGAAGTGTCGCATTGTGATTTGTGATTCTCTTGTTTGCAATTTCATTGGCTTATCTATAAATTAGATACAATAGCCAATTACAATTTAACTGTGGTAAGATGTTTATTTTTCAAGCAGCTGTCAGGAGGACATGGGTGTCAATGGTAACATTTACCCCACTCTCAGTCACCCATGAAAACAAACATTGTCGCTTGACTGCATGGGAGTTAAAATTAGAGTTAGTGCACCCCACAAGGAGTCAGTTCAGCCCTAGTTACTGCTACATCAAATAGATCAATTCCAGTCGATCTCATTCACTCACTCCTTGACTTCAAGGATCAAAGTAAATTTATTATCAAAGTATATATATAGTAACTACCTTGAGATTCAATTTCCTTTAGGCATTCCCAGGAAAGCAATCAAGTACAAAATGACAGGGATTCCCAACCTGGGGTCCACAGACCCCTTACTTTACGATATTAGTCCATGGCATAAAAAAGGTTGGGAATTTCTGCAATAAAATCAATGGAAAAATACACACAAAAACTGACAAACAACTAATGTGCAAAAGAAGACAAATTATGCAAATTAAATAAATAGATAAATAAATAAACAAATAGATAAATAAACAGATAGATAGGTTGATGGACAGACTGATAGACAGCTAGACAAACAGATAAGCTGACAGAATATGATTGAGTACATGATTTGTCGAGTTCTTGAAGTGAATCCATAGGTTCTGGAATCAGTTCAGAGTTGAGGTGAGGGCGGTTCTCCATGCTGTTTCAGTAGCTTGATGGTGAAAGGGTAATAACTGTTCCTGAACCTGGTAGTGTATGACATATGGCTCCTGTACCTCTGTCCTGACGGTGAGAAGAAAGCATGGCCTAGATGGATAACTGCTTTCTTGTGACAGCGCTCCTTGCAAATGATTTTTATTGTAACAGTGCAGGACTCATAATACAAGCTGGTTAAAAAAACAGAACAGCATCCAATGTTCTGTCCAAATACCTTGGAGCCTTCTGGAATCAAAATAGATTTCTGCAGTTGTAGGTAACTCTCTTTCTCTGTATCCGAACCTTCCATTCCACTCACCTATCTTTGTCACTGGCTCAGTTTTTGACTCTTCATTACTACAATCTCATCTGCCATTAGCAATACATAATGTAGGCAAAAAGGCATAATTGCCCTCCAATGCCCCTTAACCAAGTTATAGAGCACTAGGGCACAGAAACAGGCCCTACTGCCCATCTAGTCCTTACCAAACAATTATTTTCCCATCGACCTACACTTGAACCATTGCCCGCCTTATCCCTCCCATCCATGTACTTATCCAAACTTCTCTTAGTAAATGTTGAAAACGAACCTACATTGACCTCTTCCACTGGCAGCTCATTCCACACTCTCACTACCCTCTAGGTGAAGAAGCTCCCCCTCAGGTTCCCCTTAAGTATTTCACCTTTCACCCTTAACCCATGACCTCTAATCCTAGTCTAACCCAACCTCAGCGGGAAAAGCCTGCTTCCATTAACCCTGTCTATACCTCTCATTGTTTTGTATACCTCGATCAAATCTCTCCTCACTCTCCTGTGCCCCAGGGAGTAACATCCTATCCTACACAACCTTTCCCTAAGACTCAGGGCCTCGTCCTGGCAATGTCCTTGTAAATTTTCTATTGATCAGATATAACAGATAGTCCATTTGACTTAGCCAGCCCACCGACCACCTTCTCTTTGACTTAAGGTTACATTTTTAACCATTCCTTGCCACGTGATTAGTTTTTGTTGGCGAGGCTTATTGCGGAATGCAAAGGAAGGCAACAGCTACAGAAGTGTGGAACTTGCACAATCATGGCTGCACATTGAAGTATTGCAACACATTGGCTCGTACACTGGGATCTGAGCAGCCCTGAGCTGAGTAAGAGACCTTGCGGGTCTTCTCTAAGCAGGTCAAGGCACTTTCACCTACTGGTGAGTCTAGAGGGAAACCCAGAGGAACTCACTAACAGGAGAAAAGCTGTAAATGCTGGGCACCCAAAACAACAAACACAAATGCCAAAGGAACACTGAGCAGGTCAGGCAGCAACTATGGAAAGGAGTAAATAGTCGACCTTTCCGTCCGAGACTTCTCTTCAGGACTGGAAAGAAATGGGAGAAGCCAGACTAAGAAGGTGAGGTGGAGAGAGGAGGGAGTAGTCCAAGGTGGCAGGTGACAGGTGAAACTGAGAGAGGGGGAGAGGGTGAAGTAAAGAACTGGGAAGTTGATTGGTGGAAAAGTTAAAGGACTGGAGAAGAGGAGAACTTTAATCATTCCTCATTCCTGTTTCTCTCTCTCACTTTTTCTCCTTCCCTGCCTATCACCTCTCTCTGGTGCTCCTTCCTCTTCCTCCTCTAGCCTTTTATCTCTTTCACCAATCAACTTCGCAGGTCTTTACTTCACTCCCTCTCCTCTCCGGGTTTCACCTATCACCTGCCATCTTGTACTTCTCCCTTCCCTCCCCTCTCCCCTCCCCCCACTTTCTTACTCAGACTTCTCCCCTTCCTTTCCGCTCCTGATGAAGAGTCTTGGCCTGAAACATCGATTGTTTACTCTTTTGTATAGATGATGCCTGGCTTGCTGAGTTCCTCCAGCATTTTGTGTGTGTTGAACCAGAAGAATTCACTGCCACCACCTAGGTCTCCTCATGTATGAAGCACCTGTAATGTTATACTGTTTACTTTTTACTTATATCATGTATGCATGTGACTTTATAGACCTCACAAGTGCCTTATAAAGCCATGATGGAATGGCAGAGCAGACTTGATTGCCCAAGAGGCCTAGTTCCGCTCCTCATCTTCTGGTTTTATGGTGTATGATCTTATCCACCTTATTATTTGTTGATTTATTTGTGGTAATATTACTCTCTGTGTTAAGTGTGTGAGTTACCTGTACGGTGTTGTGCACCTTGGCCTGGAGAAATGTTGCTTTGTTGGGCGGTATACATCTGTAGAGCTGAATGACAATAAACTGAATTTGAACTTGAACTTGTATTTAAGAAGAACATGAGAAAATCTGTGAACTTTACTTTAAAGGAGGTGTAAAGATAAAGGTGGAGGAAAAGGAAATAATAGTTTAGTTCTGTCGGTGGTAATATTAATATTAGTGTGAGATGTATTCTAAACCACACTAAACTACTCTAAACACTCATCAAGTTATATTAAAGTGAAAATGTGGGATTACAGTTTTGATGGCAGACAAGAGAAGTGACCTTTAAGGGTCAAACCACATTTTAACAATCCACGACGAGGAGTGACCTTGTACTATCAACTTATTTGGCTAAACATCCTGTGATATACAGTTTTGATTTGTAGACATTTGGTGGGAGAGGTCAACTTTGGAAGGCAGAAGATCTACAATCCCGAGTATACATGTAAAGTCTGAATAGTTCCAAATGGCCCAAATTCTGCTCAATTTGGAAGGCCTTTCTTCCTGACCAAGACTATCTAAAGGCAGGTATTGATATCCAGAGAGACTGCTGGGTTCAAAATCTAGAATGGTAGAGGATCAGAGCAACACTTGCCCATGAGCATCCCTGGAAATGTTTGACAGGTGGCACCGTCCCTTCTTTCTACATCTCCAGCAGCCACGCCACAGTATTTCCAGCATTTCTCAGTGCACTCATAAGCATTTACAAACTATTAGCATTTTAAAATTATTAAATGTTTTATAAAGTTTAAATAATCAACAAGGACAATTAACTAAACTTTTCAAAAACATTAATATATTCCTTCTCGGTCGTAACATTCCAATGAATGGGCTCTGGGATCCCACCATTAAAGACCAGAGATCCCAAGTAATTCCAAGGGAATCTCAGCAGCATCCTTATCTTCTAGTGGACCCTCCTGTAAAATCCAGAGGAAGTGAACAGTTGCACAAGTTTGAGACTTACTCATTAACTTGTTGGCACTGAAACTAAGAAATACATGTCGAATTACCAGCACGATTCAGCTAAGTTCAAAAATCACAAAGCAATGTTGCAGCTCTATAAAACCCTGGTTAGACCATACAGTAGGAAGTAGGTACAGAGGAGATGTCAGGGGTAAGTTTTTTATGCAGAGAGTGGTGAGTGTGTGGAATGGGCTGCTAGCGGCGGTGGTGGTGGCGGATACGATAGGGTCTTTTAAGAGACTCCTGGATAGGAACTTAGAAAAATAGAGGGCTATGGGTAAGCCTAGGTAGTTCTAAGGTAAGGACATGTTTGGCACAGCTTTGTGGGCCGAAGTGCCTCTATTGTGCTGTAGGTTTTCTGTACTTGGAATATTGTATTTAATTCTGGTTGTCTCATTATAGGACGGACGTGGATGCTTCAGAAAGGCTGCAGAGGTGATTTACCAGGATGCTGCCTGGACTAGAAGACATGTCTAATGATGAAAGGTTGATCTAGCCAGGGTTTTCCCTTTGGTGTGAAGGAGAATGAGAGGTGTACAAGATCGGGTGGGCACCCAGAGACCTTTTCCATGGTGGAAGTGATTAACATGAGGGGGAATAATTTCAAAGTGATTGGAGGAAAGTACAGAGGTGGGTTTTTAACACAGAGAGCAGGATGTGCATGGAACACACTGCCAGGAATGGTGGTAGAGACAGATACATTTGGGAGATTTTACTTTTAGATAGACTTGTGGTTGATAGAAAAATGAAGGGTTAGGTTGATCATCAAATAAGTTAAAAAGACATGGGCCGATGGACTCACAGACTAAGTGAGGCACTATTCAGGATGATCTCATTGAGCATCATTCCCCTTTTGTGCTGATACACTTTGGCAATTGGGAGGTCAATTGTCAATCCAACATTTGCATAGTCAGTTGTTCCTTACAAGTTCTCTTTGAAATTTACTCGTCATTCAACTATACATGAATACCCATACAACCAAAATGAAACATCATTATTCCAGGGCCAAGGTGCAAAACTCAGTACTGACAGTCATACACAGCACAAGGCATATAGAGCACATATAAGATAGTAGTAAAAAATAGTCACACAAAAATGTCATTGCCAAAAATGTTCCATTAAGGCATCTAATAAAAGTCATGCCATATGCAATTGCTAGCTAAGTTACATTTGTAACAGGAACATTTTTCGTTTAGGAGGAACAAGCTTTTAGTTTGAATTTAGATAGTACCTTTCATGACTTTAGGTTGTCACAAAACATTGGAGAGTCCTTTTTGGTTCCATTTCCCCTTGTTATACTGAAAACATGACAGGCAATTTGTGCTCAATAGATGTGCACAAACAGCAACGTGACCTACAGTCTGTCACAGCGATGTTGACTAAGAAATTCCTGTTGCCTTAAGAGAACAGGTATAACAATTGTCAAATGGAGTCCTTTACTTCCTACAAGAGGGCAAGGGGCTGCTCAATTGAACATCTCAATCAAAACCAATGCAGCAGTCCAGTACAACAGGCGTTCCCAACCTTTTTTTGTGCTATGGACCAACACCGTTAAGCAAGCAGTCGGTGGATCCCAGGTTTACAACTTCACTGACGTTTTGATGCAGACTTTTATTTAATTATTTATTTTTAGCAATACAGTGCAGAGTTGGTCCTTCCACACCTTCAAACCACACTGCCCAACAGCCCCACAACCCTGGTTAACCCTAACCTAATCACAGGACGATTTTACAATGACTGATTAACTTAACTGGTAAGTCTTTGGATGTACAGAGACTCCTTTCAGAATGCTGCCGGATTTGAACTCCAAACTCCGGAATGCCCCGAGCTGTAATAGTGTCCTGCTGACAGCCGCACTACCGTGACACTGTCCTTATGATATGTTTTGTGCTCATGTCCCCTGGCTGATCATGGACCTTGAGGTCCTCTGACTCAGTGGCCACAGGTCAGGCTTCCAAACTCCAAGGCACAGTCAGATGATTTGCTGCATTCCCATTGTCCTTTGCTGAGATGAGAAGTTTCTCCAAAGAGCATCTCACGTGTAATTAGCTGGCACATGCATCTATGTCACCTCTGTGAAGTAGAATGCTAGACACTACTGTGGAGATTACTAAGACTAATATGACTTCAGGACGAGAAGCTCTGGCATGGATATAGAGACCTCAGAGAAAAGCAACAGCAGGTTTGTATCTTCTGCACATGGCTTGCACTCCCAGCATTTATTATCTGCTACATTAACCCAGCTGAACTCTATAGTGTCGTGTTTACGCCATCTGAAAGCACCTGAAATTAATCCTGAGGTTCCTTTCTAACGGAAACTGGACTTTGCTGAGCAGTCACTTCGTTCTGGGCAGATCATATTGTGCTCAAGATTCTCCTCAAGTTTGCTTCATATGTTTACTATTCTTCAATTATTTCCTGATATCCATCCTCACCCTTTTACTGGCAAGAACCAGTTCCTCTATTTCATTATAATTTAAAACAATATTTTGGATTTCAGATCAACTCATCTATGACTTCTGTATTAATCTACAGAACAGATCTTTTGACCCTTGCGTCAGCACAATCTGCAGCATTCAAATATCTCTTGCGTTTCTTGGCAACCAGAAGACCCGTGTACTCGAGCTGTACTCAGGGTGAAAACAATGGCAATTTGATCACGACTTTCCTAGTCTTGCATTCTGTTGCCTTTGCGCTTTAGTTGTCAGTGTTTATACACTCAGTAGATACTTTATTTGTTACTGGAGTGGAACCCTGCCTCTGTAGTCCATTCACTTCAAGGTTTGGTGTGTTGTATGTTGATAGATGCTCTTCTGCACACCACTGTTTACATAGTTAATTGAGTTACTGTCTCCTTCCTGTCAGCTTGAATCAGTCTGGCCATTCTCTTCTGACCTGTCTCATTAACACGGTGTTTTCACCAAACTGCCGCTCACTGGATGTTTTTTTGTTTATTGCACCATTCTCTATCAATTCTAGAGACTGTTATGCATAAAAATCCCGGGAGATCAGCAGATTCCAAGATACTCAAGTCACACCATCTGGCACCAGCAGTCATTCCATGGTCAAAGCCGCTTAGATCACATTTCTTCCCCATTCTAATGTTTGACTTGAACAACAACTGAACCTCTTGACCATGTCTACATGCTTTTATGTTTTAAGTTGCTGCCACATGATTGGCTGATTAGATATTTGCATTCATGAGCAGGAGTGGAAGTGTACCTAATAAAGTGGCCACTGAGTTAACATGAGCTGGATGAATGTGTCAAGTCACAAACCTATGAGGAAATCTGGATATTGCTGATTGTGGCTCTTTCAAAGTTCAAAGTAAATTTTATTATCATATATGTCACAATATACAACCTTGAGATTTATTTTCTTGTGGGTATACTCAGCAAACCTATAGAATATTAACTATAAAAGGATCAATGATCAGAGAGCAGAAGACAACAAACTGTGCAAATAAACAACAATAAGTAATGAGAGCATGAGATAATGAGATCAAGAGTCCTTAAAGTGAGACCATTGGTTGTAGGAACATTTCATGTATGGATCAAGTGAGTTTAGTTATCCTCTTTTATTCAAGAGCCTGATGGTTCAGGGGTAGTAACTGTTCTTGAACCTAGTGGTGCGAGTCCTGAAGCTCTTGTATCTTTGACCTGCTGGCAGCAGAGAGAAGAGAGTATAACCTGCGTGGTGGGATCTCCAATGATGGATGCTGCTTTCTATTGACAGCATTTCATGTAGATGTGCTCAATGGTTGGGAGGGCTTTACGCATGATCTAAAATCATCTGCAGCTTTTTCCGGTCCTTTGCAGTGGCCTCTCCATACCAGGCAGTGATGCAACCACTCAGAATGCTTTCCACAGTACATCTGTAGAAATTTGCGAGTGTGGTGACATATTAAATCTCCTCCTATTGGATTTGTATTCACCAATTATTATCAGCGCAACATAGAAGCATTGCATCTGGATGCATCACAGCTTGGTATGGCAACTGCGCTGCCCATGATCGCATTAACCGCAGAGAGTTATGGACATGGCGCAACATGAAAACCAGGCTCCCCTCCATGAACTCTTTCCACACTCACCCTCTGCCTCATTAAAGGAGCCAACATAACAGAAGACCTCACGTACCCTAGGCTCTTCTCCCCTTCTCATCTGCAGAAGATACAAAAGCCTGAAAGCACATACCACCATGCTCAAGAACAGCTTCGATCCCACTGTAAATAAGATTAGTAATGGCTCCCAATATGATAAAATGGACTCTTGACCTCACAGTTGTTGTATTGTGAACAAAGTCCCGGAGAGAAATCACTGGTAGATATGAAGTAATCTTTTATTCCACAAAATGAGACACAGCAGGCATCATATTGAGACTCTTTTGGAGGAAGAGGCCTGCTACACCCCACATTATATGACATTTTATATGCTAAAGGACTAAGGACAATTCTATATTTACGATTTATCTACAATGCTTCCTTTGAATTACGTATAACTTTCACACCTCCTTCTTCGCACCCACACTCCAGACAATGATAATCAACATTGTCTGGTTTTTCAGTTAACTGTTATTCACAGCTCTAAGAACTTATTGTCCAGAGCTGCATATTACAGTTAATCTACAATCCATGCTCAGGTCCAAAGATTGGCTGCTGAAGTTAATTTTTTGCTCTACATCCGAAGATCAGAATATGCCGTAACAACAATATACCTTGTTATGGTCTTGCGTCTTATTGTCTGCCTGCCTTGCACTTTATCTGTAACTGTAACACTATATCCTGCTTTCAGTTAGTGCTTTTCCCTTGTGCCACCTCGTTGAACTGATGTGGTAAAACATTTTGTGTGGATGGCATGGAAAATAAAGGTTTTCACTGTATCCCAGTACATGTGACAATAATAAACCAATCTTACTATCCTAATGAAGAACATTTGAATTCCCTCCAGATTCCAGAATCTGCAGTCTCTAATGTCTCCACTCATTTGAATTTGGTCCAACCAAATACACGGTTTAATGAATTAAAATACTAATCATTTAATTTGCTCCTTTCAGGTTTTCTTATATTGAGAGAAATTGCCAGAAGCTCTGAACAGTTGGGGCAGCTTCTGGAAAAAGCAAAACAAGGTTAACATTGATGGTGCCCAAAATGGGTGATATCACCCCCCAGGAGTGGTGGGAGATTCTAAATCAGCGGTAAAAATATAGGGGATAGTGGGGGGGGGGTGCAGCTCAGGGATTGGTAACATTGCTGCAGCTTTGAGTTTCAGTCTTAAGAAATTAATTACTTATTATAAGCATTTGATCTTCAGCACCTCATAATTGATTACAATGATCACGTCACCAAACCCAGTACCTTTTGTAGGGTTTTCTATTCAAAGACATTGGCATTAGAATACCAGGGTGCGATGCAGCCAGTCAATATACTTTCCACTACACAAACTTTAAAAGTTTGTCTAGATACCATGCCAAATCTCTGCAGACTCCTAAGGAAGTAGAGGTGCTGCTATGCTTTCTTCACAATTGCACTTACATGCTGGGTCCAGGCCAGGTCCTCTGAAATAATAATACCCAGGAATTTAAAGTTGCTGACCCTCTCCACCTCTGATCCTCTGATGAGCACTGGCTTATGGACCCCTGGCTTCCTTCTGCTGAAGTCTACAAACAGTTCCTTGCTCTTGCTGATATTGAGTGAGAGGTTGTTGTTATGACACCAATCAGGTAAATTTTCAGTCTCTCTCCTCTTGACTGTCTCTGACTGGGCCAACAACAGTGGTGTCATTAGTAAACTTGAATACGGTATTGGAGCTGTGTTTAGCCACACAGTGATAAGTGTTGAGCAGGGGGCTAATCACACAGCCTTGTGATGCACCTGTGCTGATAGAGATCGTGGAGATGTTGTTGCCAATCCAAACTGACTCGGGCCTACAAGTAAAGAAATCCAGGATCCAATTGCACACAGGGGTATTAAGGCTCAGGTCTTGGAGTTTAATTGATCAGTTTTAATAACACTGCCAGGGCTTTGAGTTTCTGTCCTATATGTAGTATTTAAGTAAACATTAAATTTGACCCTTAACTTCAATCTCTATTTCCAACTCACTCTGCTGTTCTGGAGCTGTCTCCAGGGTCATTCATGAACGCTGAATGTGAATTTACTTTCATTGTACAAACTGATAACTAAACACAAACAGGAGCATCTCTGAAAAGATAAATCTCTGATGTTCTCTTGTGCTTCTGTAGCTGTTTCGTATGACCTTCTCTACTTCAATCACATCGTCTACCTTTGTGCATACAAAGCCCCAGGCTTTACACATCACAAACAAATCTCAAAAAACATTTTCTTTTAATAAGACTGATTTATCAAAATGACAGTGAGGAATTTAATAAGGTATTAATCAGTTACTTACTCCAAGCAGTTAAAGCAATTACTTTCCCCAAGCAGTAAGGCTGATCAACACCTCCACTCAGTAACATCATGAAGGATCCTATCCACCCTACTCATGGACTGTTTGTCTCACTCCCATCAGGGAGGAGGTTATGCAGCACCCACGCCGGGACCACCAGACTCAAAACAGTTCCTTTCCCCAAGCAGTGACACCTCCACCCACCAGCCCACTCCTCCTTACCCCCAACCACCTCTACTTTAACATTTCCTGTCAGTCACGTTACGTTAGGACACTCCTGTGCCTAGCATTACTTTATGGACGTACAATCAATATATGTATATAAGCTACCTTAGGTGTTTATATTTATTGTGTTTTTAAACTGTTCTATCCCTTATTTCATTGTGTTTCTTTTTGAGTGACATCAGAGCCAGGATACTGATTATTTCATTCTCCTTTACGTTTGTGTACTGGAAATGACATTAAACAATCCCGAATCTAACAACATCCCCTATCCACATTGTACATTGTACACATGTATCCACAGTTGTACATTGAAGAGACCTACAATGAAAAATGTATCGATGGAATATATAGAGTTAGGTATAGAACATCCTTTAGGATTGATGTGGATAGTAGTCTTTAATACAAAGACCAGTCTTCTATATGAGACAGGAATAACAAACAAATACACATTATTGTCTGCAGAGAGAAACATCTCTCTAAACAGAGGTAAAAGAAGCTTGTTCTAGGTGTTTTGTCTGTTTGACAATATGGGAGCATTGCAGTTAGCATAAAGCTTTATAGCACCAACAAACAGCAATCCAGATTCAATTCCCCCCACCAACCCCCTCCCCACTGCCTATGAGGAGTTTGCTCATAAACACGAAAAAAAATCTGCAGACACTAGAAATCCAAAGAAACACACACAAAATGCTGGTCAGGCAACATCGCTGGAAGTGAGTAAGCAGGCAACGTTTCAGGCTGTGACCCTTCTTCAGGACCGAAAAGGAAGGGGGAAGATGCCAGAATAAAAAGGTGGGTGGGGGGTGGAAGGAGGCTAGCTAGAATGTGATAGGAGAAACCAAGTGGGTGGGAATGGCAAAGGGCAGGAGAAGAAGGCGAGGAGAGGAGAGTGGACCATAGGAGAAAGAGAAGGAGGAGTGGACCCAGGTGAGAAGAAGTAAAAGGCCAGAATTGGGAGTAGAAGAAGAGGGGAGGGGGAGAGAATTTTTTATTTACCAGAAGGAGAAATAGATATTCATGTATGTTCTCTCTGTAACCACGTGTGTTTCCTCCAGGTGCTCTGGTTTCCTCCCACATTCCAAAG
The DNA here is from genome assembly GCF_030144855.1 of Hypanus sabinus. Classification (NCBI taxonomy): domain Eukaryota; kingdom Metazoa; phylum Chordata; class Chondrichthyes; order Myliobatiformes; family Dasyatidae; genus Hypanus; species Hypanus sabinus. The sequence continues at coordinate 17,654,314 of NC_082714.1, forward strand.
ACATACAGGTTAGGATTAGTAAGTTGTGGACATGCTATATTGGTGCTGGAAGCATGGCAACACTTATGCCCCCAGCATATAATCAAACTGTTGCTCATTGATGTAAACGGCACATTTCACAGTATGTCTCAAAGTTCTGATGTGCAAGTGACAAAGCCAAACTACAATATGTCTTTAACTGAATATGCAGAGATGTTCTCTGAGATGTGTTTCCATGACAGGTATGTGATTCTAGACTTCAGGAGAGGGAAACCAGAAGTCCATGAGCCAGTAATCCACAGAGGTTCAGAGGTGGAGAGGGTCAGTACTTTAAATTCCTATTTTAAATCTCAGAAGACCTGTCCTGGGCCCATCATATAAGTACCTCTACTTCCTCCGGAGGCTGCAGAGATTCAACATGTCATCAAAAACCTTGACAAACATCTATAGATGCGAGGTGGGACGTGTATTGTCTGGCTGCATTGTAGCCTGGTATGGGAACACCAATGCCTTTGAGTGGAAAATCCTATAAAAGGTAATGGTTTCAGCCCAGTACATCATGGGTAAAGCCCTCCCAACCATTGAGCACATCTTCATGAAACATTGCCAAGGGGAAGCAGCATCCATCAGCAGAGATCCTCACCCTCCAGGCCGTGCTCTTTTGCTTCTGCTGCCATTGGGTGGAAGGTACAAGAGTCTCAGGACTCACACCACCAGGTTCAGGAAGTTTCTACCCCTCAGCCATCAGGCTCCTGAACTAAAGAGGATAACTACACTCATCTGTCCACAACTGATGGTCCTGCTTTAAGGTCTCTTTATCTTGTTATTTCATGCTCTCATTATTTATTGCTATTAATTTATATCAGCATTTGCACAATTTATTGTTCATCGACCTTATTTACAGTTACTGTTCTATAGATTTGTTAAGTGTGGCAGCAGGAAAAAGAATCTCAGGGTTGTATCTGGTGACACGTACATACTCTGATAATAGATTTTACTTTAAACTTTGAACCTTTGCTTTCTGTGCAGCAAGTTGTCTTCACCCAACCTGCTAAACTAGAAGCTGTACTTAATCGCCTGCAGTTATTTTTGTGCTTAAAGAGTACAAAACTGCAATGTTCTGTGAGAGTCATCCAGCCGAGCTCCTTCCAAAATGACTGCTTGTCATGCTGAATAAAGACCACACACATCTACAGATGCAGTCTCTATATGGATCACTTGGTGGGACACTGCACCTACTGTCAGCCATTGACAGTAAAGGAAATTAACTGAGGCAAAAGTCTGACTGTGAGATTTGTTTTTAGAAAGCCAGTTGTTATTGTCTGGAAGACACTGACTGAAAGGTTGATGGAAAATAACCATGTCCAAAATGAAGTGGAAAAACCTGGCTGGATATAAAATTGAAGGAAAAGTGGTTCAAAATGACAATTTCTGCATCAGATGTGCCTCAAAATAAGCCATGCGGTATACTCTTTTCATTCTTTGTGATCCAAAACCTCTATCTCCCTCCACTCCAATCATCCAGATCCTCCTTGGCCTCCACTGTGAGTCCTACTTTTCAAATTCCCTATCTCCCTGCATTCCAAACGTCCAGATCTTCCAAGGCGCACAAAGTGCGTCCCATTTCCCCCAACCTTCCTACCTTTCACCCCACCCGACCCCATCAATCGCCGATTGCAAATCTAACCGCTGACCCAAGCCTGCATCCATGGTCTTTCTCATTCTCACCTGTCTCTGCAGGCCTAGGCTTGAGCTCATACTGCTCATTTTTGCTGGTGAGGAAGTGACCTGTGCCCTGGTGTTTAAGACGATTTGAACAATGAATCCCCACAATGGAAGCTGTAGCTGACATGTTGCTGCTGTGATCGTGTAGCGCGCTTGGCCATTTTGGCCAGGAAAACTTTTGCGTGGGATTATCTGGGAAGCTGAAACAGAATCTCACCTGATCTTTAAACAGGGAGATGGATAAGGTGTGGGTGATAGAACAGGGTAGGAGCAGGCAAGCAAAAATGTTCCCTACTCACCTGTTATGACAATCATCTGCCTCCATCTGGGATGGCATGGGGTAGCGTCATGGTTAGTGTAACGCTGTTTGTAAGGAGTTTGCATGCTCTCCTCACAGTCATACAGGCTTCCTCCGAGTGCTCCAGTTTCCTCACACATTTCAAGGACTATGTGTTAGTAGGTTAATTGGTCACATGGGCACAATTGGACAGTGCGGCCTCATTGGTCCAGATTGGCATGTTACCGAGCTGTATTTCTAAATAAAATGAATTTTTAAAAAACTTGTGACTCTATAAAACTCACATGTGTATGATGTTCGAAAAGCCAGCAAATTTGAGTTCATGCACAACACTTCTGCTGGTCACGGGCTATGGAGATCACTGCCTCTCCTCCATGCCTGAAATGTTGAACCCTCCCAACATCCATCTGCTCTAAGACATGAAAGGAGAGAGCTGGAAAAAACAGTGACAAACCAAGGCGAACACAATTACTCTCACGGAGTTTAGCAATTCTTCTTTCCAGAAGACATAATGCACAAAAGCTTTGCATTACTAATGCCTTAGCTGTTACCAATAGTAACTATACTATCTAACAATATTGTAGACAGCATGCCTGTTGCAATTTTCTTTTAATAGGTATTATTTCTCACACATATGTTTCTGATTAAGAATTTGTTCTATTTAAGCACTTGAAATAATCGTGTTCTTAGAAATGCTGACTGATTTCAGCAGCCTGCCACCATGTTGTTAACAGATTGCCTGCTCAGTTGAACCCATCAAGAGATTTTAGACAATGATCCAGATTGCTGTGCCTCTTTAATTTCAAGATTATAGCAAAGGTGCCACCTTCACAGCAGCCTCTCTGGCTTTGATGACTGTTCGTTGTAAGAATGGGGAAACAAGTCTTTGCACTGACAGGTGTGATATAACGCCGAGAACCAAAGGTGTCAAAATAGAGTAAAAATAGTGGAGTCGCTCGCAGGCTTGCTACAATAATCAGCAGCTAACGACAACGTTGATTGTGCTTTAGCTTGATTCTGGTCTGACCAGTTATATTAATAAGTTGTGACCAAAAGATGAGACAAGTGATTATTTTTATCTGATCAACTGATACGTCTACACCAAAGGCAGTGCATTGTGGGAAATGGAAAGGTTTGTAGGATCACTGTGGGCCAATTGGCTGCCACTTTCCGTGCTACAACAATGTCTCAAACATACATGAAGCACATTTCCATGAAATGTTAACATAAACATAGCCTTTCAGCCAATGATGTTGTGTTAACCTTTTAACTTCTTAACTTACTCTAAGGTCAATCTAACCCTTCCCTCCCATATAGCCCTCCATTTTTATTTCATCCATGTGCCTATCTAAGAGTCTCTTGAATCTTCCTAATGTACCTGTCTCTACCACCACCCCTGAGAGTGGTTTCCACACACTTACCACCTATATGTAAAAGAAACCTACCTCTGACATCCACTTTATACGTTCCTCCAATCACCTTAAAATGTATTACCCGTTTCGTATTAGCCATGGGAAAATGTTGCTTTTCTTAATGAATTAAAATGTTTCTTCCCGCTGAGTGGGAGCAATGCTAACTGTAATATCCGGTCCATACCCTGGCAAGTCAGAAGTCTGGAAGTCGAGGTCTGTTGGCCTCAGCCATGAGGCTGCAGAGCTCTGTGAGCCTGCTGGGGCAACCGAAGCCCCTCTCCAAGCCTGAGTTGGCTAGAGGCCGGAGGTGGGTGAATTGGTTATTGTAAACTGTCCCACGATTAGGCGAGGGTCACATCAGGGGACTGCGAGGCGGCACAGCTCGAAGGGACTTCTCCGCACTGTTTCTCAATCAATAATAAACACGGGAGGTGGTCACATTTTCCCAGATCTTTCTCATTGGACGGCAGTGTGTTCCCGTGTCATTGTGTACACACAATGGATCACTCTAATAAAATTGTTAACAAAAAAAATTGTAAATATTGCCATTGCTGCTAACCAGTCATAATCTGGATTTCACGAGGAGAGGACGTTATGGCAGTCACAAATAGAATCACTGTTGTCAAGAGTGGTGGCGGAAGCAGGAATTTATTTACAGATTCAGCACGGGAACGGGCAAACCCGACAAGCCTGCATCAATGTCACCAATGAACCTATTCAGCCGTACGTCTTTGGACTGTAAACTGGAGCACGTGGGGGAAACCCATGCAGTCAAAGGGAGAACGTACACAGTCCTTACAGACAGTGGTGGGAATTGAACCTGGGTCATTGGCACCGTAATAGTGCTATGCCGCCTCTAACTCGATAAGGGATATGGATCAGGTGTACGTTCTCCCTGTGATTGCGTGGGTTTCCTCCGGGTGCTCTGTTTCCTCCCACATTCCAGACACAGTGAATCCCTCCTTTAGGCACCACAGTGGCACAGCAGCTAGCTCAGGGTGACGGAGTTTGGAGTTCAATCCTGGTGCCCTCTGTAAAAAGTTTGTACATCCTTCCCGTGAATGTGTCCTGTCCCTCCAGGAGCTCCGCTTTGGGCTCACAGTCCAAGGACATACCAGTTAGTAGGTCTATTGGTCATTGTAAATTGTCATGTGATTGGGTTAGGATTAAGTAGGTGGGTTGCTGAGCCATCCGACACATTGGGCCAGAAGGGCCTGTTCTGAGCTGCATCTCTCAATAAGAAATAATAAAGAGCCTCTGCTCCACAGTAGGTGATGGTAACTCAGTCAATTGTGCCTTAGAACTAAATTTCTCCAGCCCTGGTAAATCATTCACCCTCTGATCCTTTCTTAAACGTGATGACCATTATGTAACATATGTAATGTGAAGTGGTATTTTTGGTTATCACCTGAGCTGGAATGTTAAAAAGGTTGTTCAATTATAAATCCAGATTTAACCCCAATATAGTTTGACGTCTGAATTTTTGATGACACTCTAATTACATTTTGTTTCTTTATTGGCACAGACGTCACTCTTTTTTCTCTGTTGGACTGCATTCATAGCAAAGCCACAGAAACACACTAAATTATTTACTGCAACCCGGGCATAAAAAACCCAAGATTGAGTTCAGTTTAAGCTAAAATCAAAAACCTCTCTCTCTCTCTCTCTCTCTCTCTCTCTCTCTCTCTCTCTCTCTCTCTCTCTCTCTCTCTCTCTCTCTCTCTCATGTCTAACAAACTTTCAAGCTGCTATGGTTATGTAATGGCTGCTCTTATTTTAGACTCTCTGGAAGAATCCAACAACATGAAAGGAGACATTGGACCACGGAGGACATTCTAACTGGTTGCATCGCCACATGGTATGGAGGGGGAAAGTTGCAGAGGTTTGCAAACTCAGCCAATTCTATCGTGGGTGCTAGCCTCCCCAACATAGAAAATAGGTGCAGGAGTAGGCCATTCGGCCCTTCGAGCCTGCACCGCCATTCAGTATGATCATGGCTGATCATCCAACTCAGAACCCTGTACCTGCTTTCTCTCCATACCCCCTGATCCCTTTAGCCACAAGGGCCATATCTAACTTCCAACATCGAGGACATCTTCAAAAGTCGATGCCTCAAAAAGGAGGCATCCATCACTAAGGACTCCCACAACCCACACATGCTCTCTTCTTATTAATGCCATCAGCAAAGAGGTACAGGAGCCTGAAGACACGTACTCAACTACTCAAATGATTAGTAACAGCTTCTACCCGTCCGTCATCAGATTTCTGAACAGACAATGAGCCAACCCATGAACAGTACCATTCTCTCTTTGCACTCATCATTATCATCATGTGCTGTGTCGTTTGACATGGGTGGTCTTATCCATGACCATGGTTGTTCTTGGCAGATCGGTTCTACAGAAGTGGCTTGTCAGTGCCTTCTTCTGGGCAGTGTCTTTACAAGACGGGTGACCCCAGTCATTATCAAAAAGCTTCAGAGATTGTCTGCCTGTTGTCAGTGGTCGAATAACCAGGACTTGTGATCTGCACCAGTTGCTCATACAACCATCCACCTCCTGCTCCCATGGCTTCATGTGACCCTGATCGGTTGGGTGAGGGGGCTAAGCAGGTACTATACCTTGCACAAGGGTGACCTGCGGCCTAGCATACACCTCCTTTAGTAGAGACGTATCTCCACCCTGCACCCATCTTTGCAGTACTTATTAATTTACACACACACACACACACATGCACGCACACGCATTTCTTACTGTAGCTTGTAATAATTTTTCAAGTATTGCACTAAAAGGCTGCTGCCAAACAAGAAGTTTCACGGCAGAATAAACCTGATACTGTGTAAAATTCTTGCAGAATGCTTGCTCCGATCAGGGATCCTCTAGTGTTCAAACTGCAATATGCAACTATATTGGAATGGTTGCACCCTGAAACCTGTTCTGCCTTCAGGCAAATCATTGCTGATCTGGTTCTCCATTCATCTGCCTTGACTCCAGTTCCTTGTGGTATCTACACCCAAGATAAATCCATTGATCCCAGAATGAAAGCTTTCAAGTTACCTCCACCCAGCCTAAACAAGCTGCTTGTAGGAAAGAGTTCCACATTGCTGCAGTAGGTGACGGGATATTTTCTGCCATCACCTATGGGTTATCCAAACCTTTAACAATATGTCTTTGTTCTAGACTCCCTTGCGTGCAGAGATAAGCTGTAAGAACTTTAACACCAATGACCCTAAATGCCCTTCAAAGATTCCATCAGACACTTGTTCCATGACCTTATTGTGGTCATCCACGTTGCTCATAACTTGGACTCAACACCTTTGAATGCACAACAGACAAACTGCTCAAGTCTGTCATCCTCGGAAAAGGACAACCAGTCAATCACATTAAAATGCTGTTTTGTTCTTCCCACCCTCGCACCACCTCCACCCCAAATTCTTCTCACACACACACTTGGGAAAACTTACTGAGATCATTTCACCTACAACCATAACTTCGGGATATGGGATTTGGGAGGAAACTGGAGCACTAGGAGGAAACCCTTACAGTCACAAATACGGACCGTATTTGCAGTCAACATTGAATCTGAGTTATGGAATCACTACAGCACAGAAACAGGCCCTTTAGCCCGTTTAGTCCATGCCTAACTATTAATCTGTACAGTTCCATTGACCTGTATCCAGACCATACCCTTCTCAACTTATCCAAATTTCCCCTAAATGTTAAACCGGAATCGGTCACTTCCACTGGCAGCCTATCCCACACTCTCTGAATGAAGAAGACTCCCCCTCATGTTCCCCTTAAACATTTCGCCTTTCACCTTTAACCCATGACCTCAGTTCAAGTTTCACCGAACCTCAGCAGAAAAAAACCCTGCTTGCATCAACCCCTCATAATTTTGTATAACTTTTTGGTGAACTGGAAATAGTCAAAATGTTAGAAGTAGATGGGATGAACTTCAAGACAAACAAGGGGGAATGATCAACCATCAGAGACATGAATCTCATCTGTGGAATAACAATGGAAATTTCCACTGAGCAAAGCTCCACAACTTCGATTTGGCAGGCAACCAAGGAGGATCAACCAGTTTTAAGACAAGTGTGTGGAATTATCATATCATTGCTATAAAAATATGTATTAAACTAATCTGCTTAGCTTCAAAAAACCTCTTCTTCTTCAAGAGCCTATCATGCTCATAATCGCAGGTTTGAATACTCACAGCAAAATTATTGCCCCTTTGCCTTAAGTTCTGAAGGGGTCTCAACAGGGCGACATTTTGAATTGCGTTTCTCAAATGAGAACTGTATTATTTTTTGCCAAAGACAGCAGTGGGTGTTGCAGTCTGTTCCCTGTCAATATGGAAAATGCAAATGGGGTATCTTTCCAAGCTGATAGCAGTTTAACTGGATTAAGTGGATTCAGAGTCAGATTTAGATTTAGATTTATTTATCACATGTACATTGAAACCTACAGAGAAATGTGTTTCACAACCAATACACACAAACAAGGCTCTGCTAGTGTCGTCGCACATTCCAGTGCCCACAATGCTTGGCAGAACAACACAGAACACAACAAACGACAACAGCAAAAATGAGTGCCCTTCCTCCTACCCTCCCACACACATACATATTCCTTTAACTCTAGGACGGGCTACATTCTGCTTTCCAACAGACACAGACTTGGAGCTGGGACCCAGACTCCCGGGTGGACTCACAGAGATTCACAGGCACAGCTCTGGTCAGCGGGTCTCAACCTCTGGACTTCCGATTTGACCCTTAGGCCTCGGTCCTTGACATCAATCCCAGGACATGCTCAACACCAAAAACACTAAGCTTTGAAATCCGGTCTCACCAATTGTGAACCCAAGGGGGTCAACGGAACTCGTTCCTCCTGCCCCCACGGACCTACGACTCAGGAACCCGCTGACAACTCTCTGATCGTGTATGGGGGAGCCCTCATCCACACTCTGCCAGTTCTACGTCTGATGTTTGAGCATGGATGTCCCATGTCCGTGTTCAAAGTGGGTCTTTGAGCATGGAACAGAGACATAGATTCCAGCATGACCCACATCCCTGTTTCTAAACCATAGCTTGACCCCCTAATTCCCCTACCTGTACCCAAAATCATCCTTACAATTATTTAAAAAAATTAAAAATTAAACATTTAAAAAACAACTAAATCTGAGTTGCAACTCAGAAGAGATCACGGCTCGACACCATCTTGGAAATCATTATGGAAAGATTCCTTTCTGAAAAGGTAACTTTCTAATTCCAGAGTAAAAGCAGGAAAAAGCTTGGTTATCAGAGGCAGTATAAATTATGATGCAGTTTTGGTTTTAAGATCAAGAACAAGGCTATTAATCAGCAGCTAAAGCGAATTAATTGAGAAATGATCCACGCCTGCCTTGTATGACCTTTGGCCCCATCAGTACCATAAGCCCCATCATCATATTTATTGATCCTATCACTGTAAGGGTCAAAAATGTGCACGCACTTTACAGAGAAGTGCCACCACATTAGCTGCATCGATAATTAATAACCAGGCACTGTGGGATTGGAAGAGAACTGAGAAAGAGACAGGCAAGAATGGGCGACCACATGTGCCAAGAATCCTGCAGAAATTGGAAGCAATAAATTCAGAGCCTGCAAATTGAATTGTTGATGTGTTCTCCCAGAGTACGAATGTTAAAGCAGTGAATACTCAGGTGAAAACTAACCCTGGCTTGGCCCGGCCTCAGTGCTGTAATTAATTGAGTCATACGGCCTGGAAGCTGACCCAATGAATTCATACTGACCAACAAGCAGGCATTCACATTTTATTCCCTTCGCTTTTCAATCTACTCCCCCCAGGTTCTACCACGTACTTGCACACTGAGGGCAATGTACAGTGGCCAATTAGCCTCTTGACTTGCAGCGGGAAGAAACTGAAGGAAATCACAGGTGGCCTGTCCTAGGGTTAGAGAACTGTGAGCGGACGTGGATGGGTGGGAGGGAGGAAGGAACGGTGTCAGAATTAGGTTTAAATTGTAAAACTTGTTGTTATGCAGCTGCAGTACATTGCAATACATAATAATAAAAACTATAAATTACAGCAAGGAAGTATTTTTTTAAATGAATTAAATTAGTGGTGTAAAAAAAGTTTAAAAAAAAAGTAATGAGGTAGTGTTCATGGGTTCATTGTCTATTCAGAAATCAGTGCCGGGGAGGCTAGTGCCCGCGACGGAGCTGATTGAGTTTACAACTTTCTGCAGCTTATGTCGATCCCGCGCAGAGCACCACGGCAATGCAGACGGGGCTTGCTTCATGGTTGTTGCTTTGTCACTTCGTATGCTCCATCGCGCCGTGCTCCGTGTAGCTCTGCTGAGCATTGTGGGTGTGCTATGCTGGCACTGGAATGTATGACGACACCTATGAGCTGCCTCCAGCACATCCTTGGGTGTGTTGGTTTACACAAACGGCTCATTTCACTGTACACACATACACGTACATACCACAAGTAAGTCTGAATCCAAACATGGTCACAGGGAGAAGGTCAGGATTGCACCCTTCTCACTGGTGCTGTGAGGCAGTGACTTTACAAATTGTGCCACTGTGTAGTGATGTTGCATTGAAGTTCCAGTATGGTGCTGGAGATGATGGGTGGCAGGTCTTTACTCGTGAGGCGGTGAATCAAATAAACATATTCCATAAAAATATACTGAGCTCTATGGCATTTCCAGTCAGTACAGTCAGTCGTATCGTACCGGATCTAGTTGCTAAAGTACAGATTCTGGTTCACTTATTTATCACATGTAAGTCGAAACCTACAGTGAAATGTATCGTTAGCAACCAACCCAACCTAGAGATGCGCTGGGGGCAGCCTGCAAGTGTGGCCAAGCATTCTGGCGCCAATATAGCTTACCCACAATGCCTAGCAGAACAACACAGAACACAGCAATCAAAATAAACAACAGCAAAAAAAACTAGCACTTTCCCCCATTCACACCACAGTCTTCCAACACCAGGGCAACCTCCTGTGGTCACAAGCACTATATAATATTGTGTCATGTTGTGCAAAAATAGCACTCGTTCCTGGCATGTAGGCATTACTCTCTAGGCAATCATGTCTTTTCAATTTATTTCACTTATGCTTAAGAAACTAAGGACATTACTGCAGAAAGAAAGTACACTACTCGGGTAAAACATTCATGAATTCAGATCGTGTCACACAGATCTACAACTAATTGAGCCATTTTAAAGTAAATTCACCATTATACAACAGGAAATGTAGCAGTTAATTTGTGAAGAGCAAATTGAATTGATTAACAGATTGACTCTTATCCAGTTATGACCAAAATATAAATGATTTTACGACTTTTTCTCTCTCCCTCTCTTTCTTTCTCTCATTTCCTGTCTTTCTCCCACCCTCCTTCCTCCTCTCACTTCCTCTTACCCTCTTATTTTCTCCCCCTTTTTCCCCTCACTCCTTCAATTGCTCTTTCTCTCCCTCTCCCTCTCTTGCTCTTCCAGTCAGAGTCCACTTAAAAGATAATTAAAAGGTTTGGAGCAATTATCTATTATTCATGTAAGGTGTGGTCTCTCTGTGGGTACAACAGATCATTTTGAGGAAACAGCTGATGTCATAGGAGCATAACAACAACAATCAATAATGCTGTCTACTGCATATTCATCAAAGTGGGCAGCAAGCAACTATTTTTGGCAGAGTGGGTGAAATGATTTACACAAAGGTCAGATCACTTCATATCAGGTATAAATAGTTCCCCTATTTCTGGGCTGTGTGGAAATGAGCAATTTGGTCAACTGCTGGTTTGGGAAGAACACGCTTAATTAATGGTTATTTTGAGGCCATCTAGAGCACTGAAATTGAGTGAGAAGAGCACAAGAACAACTTGACTTTAGCAAAACATCACAAGGCACTTCACACAGAAATTGACTGCTCTCCTCCAAGATGCACTTACATTTCTGCCACTTTGGCGTGCTTCAGTCAATGCTCATAATATGCTCCCAATATACTGGAGAAATCAAAAGGCCTTTAAGGAGAGGACCTCCAGAAAATTGAACATCCAACTATCTGACACTTTAATTCTCCATTTCGCACACTCCTTAGTTACTTCTGTCAGCAGATTTCTCAACAGACAATAGACCCATGAACACTACCTCAGTTATATTTGATCTCTTTTTGCACTTCTTATTTATATATATATATATATAAAATCTTTCTCATTCATGCAATTTTATATCTTTATGCTTTGTATATCTAGGGTTCCCCACCATCCAGGGACTAATAGGAAAGCACTAGTGCAGCACCTCCACCTCGTTCTTTAGACTTAATATCTCCTGCTCTCTCTGTACAATCGTCTTGTGTCGATGCTTTACAATGGCTGCCAGCAGCCAAAAAGCACGTTCTTGTCTCCACTTCTTATCTGGGAACCCTACCTCATTTAACAGGGACACAATATTGTGCCCAATCTTCTCCCCAATCCAACTTGTCTGGCTGATCCACCAGCGGGCCATGGCCAGCCAGTAGACTGGTGAGGCTGCCAAACCCAGCACTGAGGCCAGTCCGCCCCAGAACTCGGCACTCCTCTCACAAGGGATTCTCTCACTTACTCTTTACCCCCGAACATTTTAAACTCCTGCTGTGCTCACCGAATCCTTCTGACTACCCCAAATGTTTTGGAGAAGCAGATTTGCAGATTCGGTAAGTGGAACAGAAGACACTGATTATGAGTAAGCACATTATTCTTTTATTGACAGACAAACAAACAGTAGAACATTCAAGCAAACATCTAAGTCAAACAAGTAACAATAATAATAATAATAATAATAATAATAATATACTTTATTGATCCCGAATAGGAAATTCTTTCATTACAACAACATTTAAAAACACACTTATCAGTGTGCAGACTTAACTAATAATAAAGTACAGAATTAGAATATACACTGTAATATATGCAATAATAAAGCAGACTATTGTTCTAGACATGTGTTCTCCTGTCACACAGAGACTAACTGTTGTATATGTTTATTGCATTTGGTAGGAAAGATTTTCTGTAACAATGCTTGAGACAGTGGAGCTGAACGAGTCTGTTTGAAAAGGGTGCTCCGCTGCTTATTCAGTAGGTCATGGAGAGGATGTGCCAGATTGTCCATAATGGATAACAGTTTGTTTTGTGACCTCCTCTCCGGCACTAACTCAGAAGAGTCCAGGTTGTAGCCAAGGATGGCTCCAGCCTTTTTGATGAGTTTATTCAGTCTCTTTGCATCACCAGCACTGATGCTGCTCCCCCGACATGAAGCCACAAAGACTGTACTGGCTACAACATGTTGGTAAAAGATCTCCAACATCCTGCAGCACACATTGAAGGATCTCAGCTTTAGGAAACAGAGTCTCATCAAAGCCACCCTAAGTTACAAAAACTACAGCACTAAACATTCATTAGACCATAAGATATAGGAGCAGAAGTAGGCCATTCGACCCATCGAGTCTGCTCTGCCATTCAATCATGGGCTGACCCAATACTTCCAGTCATCCCCACTCCCCTGCCTTCTCCCCATACCCTTTGATGCCCTGGCTAATCAAGAACCTATCCTATTTAGTAACACTTCTAACTCAACAGGTACTTTGTTAAGTCCCCCCAGGTTAAACACTACAAAACTAATCATTAAACAATGGTGCTTATCCAATTATGTGCGTGGGCCCACCTATCTGCAGCACACTTTCCCAATGGCTCTTCTGCACTGGTCACAATCTCAGTTTGAAGAGAGCACCCAGCAATAAAAGACAGTCTCTCGTACAGTCTTTTCTTATGCCCTTGAGATGCCCGGTACTGTGCATGAAAGCCGGCCGATGGGAGACAGCTGTGACTGTCACAGCAGAAGCGACTTTCAAATGGCAAGTAAGATAACACTTTACAATATATAGAAGTACTCAGTAAATCCAAGAAACGTAACAGAATCCATGAAAGACCTCACTCAATAGGACAGAAAAACAACCATTGCCCAAAAGACAACAAATTGTGCAAATAGAAAAGGAAAAAAACTAATAAAAAATAAATATCAAGAACATGAGATGAAGAGTCCTTGAAAGAGAGTCTTGAGCGAGGCCTTAACTGGTTGTCTGCTGGTGACTCGTGGTGTTTCACAGGGTTTGGTGTTGGTACTGCTGCATTTCACGTTACACGTTAGCGATCTGCAATGCAGAATCGATGGCTTTGTGCCCAAGTGCTGGCTCACGGCTGCACTGCCCACATCCAGCTCAAAGTGCATCATCAAGTTTACTAATGATGTAACAGTGGTTGGCCTCATCGGCAACAATAATGACACACAGAATGCTGAAGGAGCTCAGCAGGTCAGGCAGTATCTATGGAAAAGAGTAAACAGTTGACGTTTTGGGCCGAGACTTGTTAAGAGGTCTCAAACCGAAATGTCGACAGTTTACTCTATTCCATAGCTGCTCTCTGGTCCGGAGAGTTCCTACAGCATTTTGTGTGTGATCCTCTTCAAACAATCTCTTTTTTTCAGGATTACGACCAAAATCATTATTTGTATTTGGGACCGTTCTGCTCTTATAGATCCACAGAATTGAGAGGTTAAAAATGATTTCAGGAAGGGTAGACAAGGGAACATGAACCAATCTTCACAGAGGAATTGGAAAGGGAGAGAGTGAGCAATTCCAAGGTCTTGGGTGTCAATATCTCCGAGGATCTAACCTGGTCCCAACATATTGATGCAGCTATAAAGAAGGCAAAATAGCGGCGACATTTCATGAGGAGTTTGAAGAGATTTGGTTCGTCAACTAAAACACTCAAAAACTTCTATAAATGTACCGTGGAGAACATTCTGACAGGCTGCATCACGGTCTGATATGGGGTGGGGTGGGGGAGTGGTGTGGTTACTGCACAGAATTGAACGCTACAGAAGTTGTAAAGTTAGTCAGCTCCATCTTGGGCACTAGCCTACAAAGTACCCAGGACATCCTCAAGGAGCGGTGTCTCAGAAAGGCAGCGTCCATTATTTAGGACCTCCAGCACTCAGGGCATGCCCTTTTCTCACTGTTACCATCAGGTAGGAGGTACAGAAGCCTGAAGGCACACACTCAGTGATTCAGGAACAGCTTCTTCCCCTCTGCCATCTGATTCCTAAATGGACATTGAACCCTTGGACACTACCTCACTTTTAAAATTTATATTATTTCTGTTTTTTTGCATGATTATTAATCTATTCAGCGCACGTATACAGTTATTTATTTATCTATTTTTTCTTCTATATTATGCATTGCATAGAAATGCTGCTGCTAAGGTAACAAATTTCACGACATGTGCCGGTGATAATAAACTTGATTCTGAGTTTATTGTCATTCAACTGTACACATGTACACTGACCGCCAAATGTAACAACATTCCTCCAGACCAAGGTGCACACACCTAGACACAACACATAAAGTAATATTTGCACAAATAAATTAACATATAAGATTATGCCAAATGGCCTAATTCTGCTCCTATGTGTTATGGCCTTAAGGAAGCTACCTTTGAGTCTGGGTGGTACATGCTTTCAGACTTGTGAATGTGCTGCCCGGTGCTTTACCAAGCAGCAGGAAGTGTAGTCAGGGTCCATGGCGAGGTGGTTGGTTTCTGTGATGTGCTGAGCTGTGCCCTCAGCTCTCTGCAGCTTCTTGTGGTCAAGGGCAGAGCAAGCGACAATGCATCTGGATCAGAAGGTTTCTACGGTGCATCATTGCAGATCGGTGACGATCAAAGTGGGCTTGCCAAATTTCTTTAGCTGCTGGAGCTTTCTGGGACAAGGCGTCATCGTGCTGAATCTGGCCATGTGATGATCACTGCTCAAAGCTCGGAGCTCTCAAGCCTCTCAACATCAGCACTGCTGATGAAAACAGGAGTTTACATGTGTAAACATGTCTGCAACTTCTTTCCCAAAGTCAATGAACTTGCTGTCATTGAGGGAAAGGTTGTTGTTGTTCTGGGCAACATCTTTATCTATCTATCTATTTATTTACTTATTTAGAGATACAGTGGGGAATAGGTCTACAAGCTGCATTGGCCATCAACCCACCAATTAAATACTAGCCTAATCACAGGACAATTTACAATAACCAGTTAATCTACTAACCTGTAGTTCTTTTGACTGTGGGAGGAAACCAGAGCACCCAGAGGAACCCCAAGCAGTTCACGGGGAGAATGTACAAATTCCTTACAGATGGTGCCAGAACTTAAGTCCAAACTCCAGAACGTCCTGAGCTAAAAAGAACATAAGAAATAGGAACCGGAGTAGGCCATCTGGCCCGTCGAGCCTGTTCCACTATTCAAAAAGACCATGGCTTTTCCCCATAACCCTTAATTCCCCTACTATGTAATAATAGTCCTGAGCTGTAATAGTCTTGTGCTAACCACTACTCTACCATGACATTATGTCACTAGGCTCTCCATCTTCTTCCTGTGCCACAGCTCAGCATTATTTGAGATCTGACCCACTACGGTGGTGTCATCTGCAAACTTCAAAGCTTTCAAAGGTACATTTAATGTCAGAGAAAGGTATACAATATACATCCTGAAATGCTTTTTTTTGTCACAACTATCCACGAAAACTGAGGAGTGCCCCAAAGAATGGTGGCATCCGTCGGTCTCGAGGGACCATGGATCTGCGCCTGGAGTTTCCAGGGTGCAGGCCTGGGCAGGGTTGTATGGGAGACCGGCAGTTGCCCAAGCTGCAGGCCTTCCCCTCTCCACGCCACCGATAGGGCACTAGGACCCATGCAGTTTGGCACCGGTGACGTCGCAGAGCAATGTGTTGTTAAGTGCCTTGCTCAAGGACACAAACACGCTGCCTCAGCTGAGGCTCGAACCAGTGACCTTCAGGTTACTAGTCTGATGCCTTGTCCACTAGGCCACGCGCCAACATGCCCCAAAGAATGAATGACAGTTAAATGTTAGAACCCCAAAGTAGCCCACCCCCAATTCCACTCCCTCCCACAAGTAAGCGGCAGCAAGCAGCAATCCCACCTCCCCCCACCGGCAAAAAAAAGCTTCGATACCCGCCACCGATTGCTCAAGGGTGAGCAAAGCAACGGCAAAGACACAGACTTGCAGTTACCCCAAAGACTTTGCGTTTCACTCAGTACACGACATGTCACAGGTTCCCTCTCTCCCTAATAAGGCAGAAAGAGGTGTCTCTGTTTTCCCTGCGAGTGGCAGGCATGACAAACAACCCGCTGGTGTACAAAGTTAGAATTCTGCAATGTCGCTTTTTCGCACTCTGTGCCCAAGAATCTGGGCACACAACCGCAGATGCCGTTCCAACTCCCCCAACGACACGTGGGTCTCCTGCCACGACACCGACCCTTGATCCGCCCATCTCCAGAGCCCCAGAATCCCAGGCTTTCAAATCTGAGCCGGACTCTTCGGCATGCCGAACAAAACAGTTGGTTAGGAAACCCCGAGAGTGGGTCCCATTCCTGCAAAGAACCGTAGTCAGCATGTAACTCCAGTTCAGGGTCTTCAAAAGAATCCTGAAAGGGAAAAATAAAGATATTAAAGATGGAAATAGAGTTGTTTCCAAAGATGCGAGCAAAGAAGTCACTGTTTAGAAGTCACTCCATGTGGTGAACTATGTGCCTGTCGGGACACGCCCCTGCTGACTGCTCCTGTGGCTCCTCCCACAGGCCCCTGTATAAAGGAGACTTGCGGCCTGAAGATCGGCCTCAGTCTCCAGGACCTTGTATGATAGACACTCACTCCTGGTTCCTTCTTCCAGTCAATAAAAGCCGATATCTCGCCTACGTCTCAGTGTGAGTTATTGATGGTGCATCACTCCACTTGATCTTCTTTGTGTCTTCCTTGTAAATGGAGTTGGCCAGAATCTGCCATGCAGTCATGAGTGCACAGAGAGTAGAATAGGGAGCCGAGGACACAGCTTTGTGGGGCACTGGTGTTGAGGGTAATTGTGGTAGAGGTGTTGCTACCCATCCCTATTGATTGTGGTCTATTGGTTAGGAAGTTAAGGATCTAGTTGCAAAAGGAGGTGTTGAGTACCAGGTTTTGGAGTTTGGAAAGGGGTTTACCGGAACTATCATTCTGAAAACTGAGGTGTAGTCAGTAAACAATAGTCAATAAAGAATAAACGGAAGGTGAACTGCAGTGGGTTGAGATTGTCTGGGAGGCTGGAGTTAATGTATGCCTTGACCAGCCTTTTGAAGCATGTCATGACGACTGACGTCAGTGCCACTGGGCCGCAGTCGTTAAGGAATGCATCATGATCCCTGCAGGCCTCTGTGGTTTACTATAGAACATTAATCTTCTTGGTTTCTCAAGCACCTGTATTTACTAACTGTTCTCTTAATTAGCTGGCCAGCTGGTGGCATAATGGCATCAGTGCTGGACTCCGGAGCGAAGGCTCCCGAGTTTGAATCCAAGTCGGGCCACTCCCGAGCACGCTTTCTGTCTGTGCTGGGTCGAGCGTCGAGCTAGCCACTCAGCCTCATAAGAAATCAAGGGTTGAGTCAGGAACGTTCATATCGTGACCCAGTTAATCTGAAAGGAGACCAATCCTGACACCACGCGCCAGACAAGAATGGCTGACTGTCTGGTGCGACACGCCAAAAAAAAAAATCTTAACTAGAGCTGTTAAGCCCTTGTGCTTTCTGTTCAATCTTGTCCGGTTAATTGTGACTGGACAGTTTTTCCTACATTCTGTGATTATCTAAAGGGGTCTCTAGTTTGCTCCTTAGCGGAGTCCTGCTGTGTTGTAGTGGTGTCTCTCAGTGGTGTAGGCTCTGTTGGTATTCCTATGCATAGCCTCTTCATGGGGATTCTGCTATTCCTCCGCATGTGAGCCCGCCGTCCGCCAGTTGAGCCAGTGCCAGCGACTGCCAAGACAGAGAGTCTGTCATTCCTCCACACTTGGGTTCATCCTGCGTGAGCACACCACAGCAGAAAGCTACCTTGTTTTTCTGAGGTACAGGCATGATAATGGTTGTCTTAAACCAGGTGGACAGCTCTGACTGAAGCCTTGTCCTGTTTCAATCTACACCCTGCAAGCTATATTAATGGCAAGACCCTGTTTCATGTCATTTTTAAAATGCACCTCAATCAATTTGCCTTTGATTTTTAAATATATTTTTTATAACGATTCTCATCTTGAAAGAAAGGCATTTTACCTTCCAGAAAGCATAATAGAAATTGGAACTGTACCAAGAGATAGCTCTTAGCTTCAGAGGAGGTGTCGTGCATGGCAGGTCATGAGGCTACTGTCTTGGTTGCCATGGTAGCATAATGGCTATTGTAACACTTCACAGCACCAGAGATGGGGGTTCAATTCCCACCGCTGTCTGTAAGGAGTTCATACGTTCACCCCACAGCTGCATGGGCTACCTCTAAATGCTCCAGTTTCTTCTCACCTTCCAAAGACATATGGGTTAGTAATGGTTAGTGAGTTGTGGGCAAGCCTTTTTGGCACTGGAAACGCCTCAGCACATCCTTGATTGTGTTGGTTGATCACGCAATGTCTCAATGTACTTGTGACAAAAGAGTTAATGAGAAGGGCAGGTGGGTTTGAATGGTAAGGGAGGTATAAGCACCTTCAGGCAGTGTTATCAACTACTTGGATTTAACAGAGATTCCATCAGAAATGCTTTGAAAGGTCTTCAGAAAGAAGGTACAGGAGCCTCAGGACTCACACTACCAGCTTCAGGTACGGTTTTAGACACAGTTGTACAGGGCCCTGGTGAGACCACACCTGAAATATTGTGTTCAGTTTTAGTCTCCAAATTTAAGGAAGGACATACTTGCTATTGAGGGAGTGCAGTGTAGGTTCGGGATGGTGGGGCTGTCATATGTTGAAAGATTGGAGCGACTGGGCTTGTATACACTGGAATTTAGAAGGATGAGAGGGGATCTCATTGAAACATGTAAGATTATTAAGGGATTGTACACACTAGAGGCGGGAAACATGTTTCTGATGTTGGGGGAGTCCAGACCAGAGACCACAGTTTCAGAATAAGGGGTAGGCCATTTAGAACGGAGTCCAGGAAAGACTTTTTCACCCAGAGAGTTGTGGATCTATGGAATGCTCTGCCTCAGAAGGCAGTGGTGGCCAATTCTCTGGATGCTTTCAAGAAAGAGTTAGAGAGAGCTCTTAAAGATAGTGGAGTCAAGGGGTATGTGGAGAAGGCAGGAACGGGGTACTGATTGTGGATGATCAGCCAGTATCACATTGAATGGCGGTGCAGGCTCAAAGGGCTGAATGGCCTTCTCCTGCACCTATTGTCTATTGTCATATGTATAGCTAGGTTGCCTAAGTCTTTTGCACAGTACTGTAGAAATTTTATGTACTATATTGTATTGGTGCTGCAAAAAAGAACAAATTTCATGACATACATGATTTATGATAAACATGATTCTGATATGGGTCTCTATTGTGGACTGAGAGCTGGAACAGGGCAGGGAGAGGGGAATCGTAGTTGGGAAAAAGGGAAGGGAGAGGGGAGGGCGCAGGAGGCATCAGAAAGACTTTCTGTGATGATTGATAAACCAAATGCTGGGAGTCAAATGATCTAGCCTGCTATCTCAGGATGGGGTGTGTCTGCACCCACACCACTCCATGCCCCTGGCACTCTGCCACCTGTCACACACCCCTCCTGCAATGCTGCACCCTCACAATCTCCAACATCCTTTGCCCCTGCCAGATTTAGAGACAAATACATTATTGTGCAAATGTCTTAGGCACCCTAGCTATAAATATGTGCCTAAGACTTTTGCAATGTACTGTTCAGCCTTTCAACCATCAGGGTCTCGAACCAGTTGGGATAACTTCATTCAGCTTCACTTGCCCCATTATTAAACTGTTCTCGCAACCTATGAACTCACTTTCAAGGACTCTTCATCTCATGTTCTCAATATTTATTGTTTATTTATTTATTTGTTTGTTTGTTTGTTTGTTTAGTATTGTTATTATTTCTCTTATGTATTTGCATAGTGTGTTGTCTTTTCCACATTGATATTTGTCCAATTTATTAGGCGTGGTCTTTCATTGATTCTATAATGGATCTTGGATTTCCTGAGTATTCCCACTAGAAGATGAATCTCGGGGTTGTACATGGCAACAAATATGTACTCTGATACTAAATTTACTTCAAACTTTGAACTTTCAAACAGTAACAACCGGAAAAATTATGGAGACATTTGTCATGCATGCAAAGGCACATTTTCTGCCTTTTGAAGCCAAGATATTTGGTAAATTTCATTAGAAATAACCAATGTAGCCAACAGCCAGGAACCTGTTCATCTTCCTTAACTCAAACAACATTGGTTAGGGGCGTCTGAGTGGGGCATTAATCTGTGACCTTGACTGCTTTCTTTTGCATTGGAAACCAAATGGAAAGCAATAATATCTGCTCTCTGTTCTCTGTTTGATTACAATCAGTTTAAAGAAATGCTCAAAGGCTTTGGATCAGCCAAGGCCTAGGGCAAGCATTGAAGTTCCTTCATAGGAAATGGCTTAATTAGGATGAATTGGTCAGAGCGAAGAACATAAGGGGAAAATGTCTTGAGGAATGCTCTGATCATGGTGGGGCACCCTTGCTTAG
Source organism: Hypanus sabinus (assembly GCF_030144855.1). Taxonomy (NCBI): domain Eukaryota; kingdom Metazoa; phylum Chordata; class Chondrichthyes; order Myliobatiformes; family Dasyatidae; genus Hypanus; species Hypanus sabinus. The sequence goes on from NC_082714.1 coordinate 17,675,325, forward strand.
AAAGATCTCCACATACACACAAGAGATTCTGCAGAGGCCGGAAATCCAGAGCAGCACACACAAAATGCTGGAGGGACTCAGCAAATCTGGCAGCATATATGGAAAGGAATAAACAGTCAACATTTCGGGCCGAAACCCTTCATCAGGAATGGAAAGGGTGAGGGAAGAAGCCAGAATAAGATGTTAAGGTAAGGGAGGGGGGCATGGTACAGAGTGACAAGCTACAAGTTGATAGGTGAAGCCAGGTGGGAGGGGACAGGGGATGAAGTGAGAAGCTGAAAGGTGATAGGTGGAAAGTGTAAAAGGCTGAAGAAGAAGGAATCTGATAGGAGAGGAGAGTGGATCATGAGAGAAAGGGAAAGAGGAGGGGCACCAGGGGAAATGATAGACAAGTAAGGAGAAAAGAAGAATAACAGAGTGGGGAATGGAAGAGGAGGGAAGGGCAGGGGTAAAATTTACCAGAGTTTAGAGAAGACGATGTTCATGCCATCAGGTTGGAGGTTACTCAAGCATGTTGTTCCTCCAACCCAACAGCAGCTTCCTCGTGGTGGTAGAGAAGACTATGGACTGACATGTCATAATGGGAACGGAATTGGAATTAAAATGACAGGACACCAGGAAATCATGCCTATTGCACATGGAGCGAAGGCGCTCAACGAGACAGTACTCCAATCTATGTTGGGACTCAGCGGCATAGAGGAGGCCGCACTGCCGTCTAGTTTGGAAATACAACAATGGGTTCAGTGAGACACGTGCCAGAGACAGTAAGTAAAGTAGGGAACTGCAAACAGCATGGGATTCATCTCAGTCTTATCCTCATCCTCCCATTTCAACGCTTTGTATTTATTGAGTGGCACTGGTTCCCTTGCCAAGTGAACTGCCCTCATTGATCTATGCTGTCAAGCTTCTGTCCACACGTCTTATTCTTACGAACCTGAAATGGGTCATGAGCCCATGCTCGGGAACTCTGGATTCAAGCAAATCACGCAAAGCTGAGGGGACTGAAGCAGGAACGGATGCAGTCGGCCAGCATTAACCACATTGCAAAGAAGAGAATAACTTGCTTTTCCACATTACCAATTAAATAATCTTCAATAAATACATAATTCATTTGTGGTTCAGGTGTGACTATGTGGCTTAAATGTAAGTCTGTTTCTGAGGTTCCTTAATGTTGTCATAACCGGGGGTGGTAGTGGGGATAAGCTCTCTCTACCTGTTAAATGCTCCAAATGGCGTGCATCTTAAACAGCCTCTGATAATCAAGTCCAGCTCCAGGCCTTCATTAAGCCCAGCACAACTGTTTCTACTGACAGGGAAAGGAACAAGGGCAGGTTAAAGTCAGTCATTTTTGGCAGATGGGGCTTGTCAGCCCTGGTCGGCAGCTCATCTAGGAGAAGGAAAACTCTGATCTCAAACCTCTGCTGCCTTCCAGCTATGCTCACTTATGGGGAAGGCTTTGGGAGTAAATCCCAAGGGAAAATTCCAGAACTGGAGCCCCTAAGGCCCCCAGTGTTGAGTTCAACGCTGACTGGCATCTGTTGCAACACAGCTGGTGTCAAACTGTATCAGTCTTTGCCGTTCCTTTGCTTTCATCAGCTGCACGGAGTCTGGGAGCCTGCTCCATGGGCAACAACTTGCTCTTCATATCGTAATGCCCTGGTCTGCATATCAAGTAGAATACCCTTTAACAGCAGAAATGAGGAGGAATTTCTTTAACCAGATGGTGGTGAATCTGTGGAATTCACTGTCACAGATAGCTGTGGAGGCCAAGTCACTGGGTACATTTAAAGCGGAGGTTGATAGGTTCTTGATTAGTAAGGGTGTCAGAAGTTTACAGGGAGAAGGCAGGAGAATGGGGTTGAGAGGGATAATAAATCAGCTATGTTGGAATGGTAGACCAATCTCGATGGGCTGAATGGCCTAATTCTGCTCCTTGGATAGTCTTATGTTATAAGGATTGCCTGTCCCTCTCCTGGGGTTACATCTGTATCCACGTGTCCTTGGAGAAGGAGCAAGTGGCATCTGCGGGTACACAGGGGCTCTTCAGGAAGCGATGCATTCCAAATAAAGACAACTGTATTGCAGTGTGAAACTATTGGCTGGAACTAGTGTGAATTGTAGAATACTAAAGCATTGTAATGTGATGTTGTGACCACTGAATAGAAAATTGGGGGAAGAAACACATTTTGGGCAGACTTTTCCATTATGTTTAAATTTTTATTTTAACTTAGAGTAATTTGTTATGCCCACATTGTATTGCTGCCACAAAATAACAAGTTTCCCAACTCACGATAATGAACCATATTCTGATTCTGACCAGAGTGTCTTTCACAGAGTTGATAATCTTCCAGCACCACATAATGTCTGCCTCAGTGTGTGACGCGGGAACGGCCCATAGAGAGTCTTCTGAAGAGCAGCTCTGAATAAACAACATGAGATTCCTCATCGTCAAACCTCCAGGCTCTGCTGTGATGGCTGAAAAGGTCACATCCTGAACATCCCAGTCAGTCAGTTTACTAACTCGTCCGTCAGATCTCCTGCTCCATTGTTTCAGGCAAACTCCAGAATCCGCATCTATTCTTAAAAGTTCATTCTTGATATGTAAAGAGTGACTTCGCCCACTAACATTGCTTTAACTGCGATGGCCTGACATATTGATGCAATCACAAAGCAGGCATGCCAGCAGCCATGCTTCATTTGGAGCTTGAGGGGATTTGTTATGTCGCCAAAGATGCCAGCGAATTTCCACAGATGTACAGTACCTACTTCGGACAGCATTCTGACTGGTCACTTTGTAAGGAAGCTCCAATGCACAGGATCCAGAAAATTGCAGACTCAGCCAGCTCCATCGTGGGCATAACTCTCTGCACCATCGAGGACATCTTCAAAAGGAAAAATCTTCATGCCACCTTTTTGACATCCTCCAGTGGCATCCATGATTAAGGACACTCATCATTATGGACATGCCCTCTCCCTTATTTCTAACATCTGGCAGGAGGTACAGGAGCCTGAAGACCCACCCCCAACATCTTTATTTACAGCTTCTTACCCCAACAAGCCCACCATCAGATTAGTGAACCCATGAATACCACTTCACTATTTCACTCTGTTTTTGCACTCTTTATTTATTAATTTTCTTTTGCATTTCTTATTATAACTTACAGTATTTTTAATATATTGGATCGCACTGCTGCTACAACACAACAAACTTCACAACACAGGTAAGTGATAAAAAAAAACCCTGGTTCTGATTCTGAAATATTACAAGCTCAAAGAGATTTAAGAACAAAACGGTCCAATCACAAACATGAGAAAATCTTGCAGATGCTGCAAATCCAACAGCAACACACACAAGATGCCGGAGGAACTCAGCAGACCAGGCAGCATCTATGGAAAAAGGGTAAACAGTCGATGTTCCGGGCTGAGACCCTGTGGTGAACTACGGGTGCCTGTCTGGACACGCCCCCTGCTGACTGCTCCTGTGGCTCCTCCCACAGACCCCTGTATAAAGGTGATTGAGGTCTGAGCCCGGTCTCTCTGTCTCCGGGATGTAGTATGGTGGTCAACCACTGCTTGTTCCTTCTTCCAGTCAATAAAAGCTGATATCTCGCCTTTATGTCTCAGAGAGAGTTATTGATGGTGCATCAATTTTATCGACTGGAAGTTTTAAAACATGGAAACCGTTTTACATCCGGAAAGATTGGATTTGGACCCCCAGGACCCTGAAGCAGCTCTTGCCTTTGAACTCTGGCTGGCATGCTTCCAATCATACTTGGAGGAGGTTCGTGCAACTGACCCTGCTGTTATGCACCGAATTCTCCTCTCGAGGGTCACCCCAAAAGTTTATTCACTTAACAGAGGCCTGCCGACCTACAAAGGGGCACTGGATGCCCTCAAAAGACAGTACTTGTGGCTGGTGAACACCGTCTACGCAAGACATCGCTTGGCTACGCGACAACAGCGGCCTGGAGAATCGAGCGCCCAGTTTCTCCGAGCCCTACAGATGCTCATCCAAACTTGTGACTGCAAAACTCTCACGGCTGAACAGCATGCAGAACTCTTGGTACGAGACGCCTTTGTTACAGGAATCAGGTCAGTTTACGTGCGTCAGCGGCTGCTCGAAAATGCCGATCTTACCTTATGCTCGGCAATCGAGACGGCCGACACGCTGGAGGCTGCGCTGCACAACGCTGACGCTGTCCAGCCACGCGATCCCCCGCCGGTCCCGTGGACGCCTCAGACCCCGCCGCCACTGGTCCCCACGAGCGAATTCGCCAACGCCGCTGCCAGTCGCGATTCTACGAACTCCCCAAACCCGACCACAGCTGCTGCCAGTCAAAAGCCCGCACAGTGTTACTTCTGCGGACTCGAAATGCACCCCCGAAAACGCTGCCTGGCCCAAGAAGCGACCTGCTCCAGCTGCGGGAAGAAGGGCCATTTTGCCAAGGTCTGTAAGTCTAAACTACGAGCGGGGTTGGGCAGCACTGCATGTGAGGCATGGGGGCCGCCATCTTGCCTGCCTGCCTCGCGCAAGGCATGGGGGCCGCCATCTTGCATGCCCGGATGCAGGCAGCCATCTTTGTCGGCGCCAACATGCCCCGCCCCCAACCCACCGGTGCTTACCGGGCACCAAGACGGCAGTTCAACTCTGGTCACTGTAACCCTCGACCAAAGCGCCCCCACACCAGCTTGCAAGGTCAATGATGGACATCCTGGTGGAGGGGCACAGGACTAGCTGCCTGTTTGACACAGGCAGCACTGAGAGTTTTATTGACCCGGACACAGTGCAACGCTGTGGACTCGTGACACGGCAGGTAAGCCAGAGGGTCACCTTGGCTTCTGGGTCACATTCCACAGACATCCGGGTGGGTTGTGTAGCGACATTGCTGGTGCAGGGCACAGAATATCGGAACTTTGTGCTACTGGTCATGCCTCAACTGTGCGCACCTGTGCTATTGGGGCTGGACTTCCAGAGCCACCTCGAAAGTGTGACTATGGCATATGACGGGCCCCTCCCACCACTCACTGTCAGGAATCCTCAGTTTTGTGGGACTTCGTCATATACCCGCTACTGACCAGACACACACACCGACCCACACATCCCACCCTGCACCATGCCGACAGCTGTGCTACTGACACCACTTGCAGCCTCTCCACCCTCAAGATCCCTCCCCCACCGCTGTTCGCCAACCTGACCCCTGACTGTAAACCTGTGGCAACTAAAAGCAGGAGGTACAGCGCGGGGGATAGGGCCTTCAGTCAGTCGGAGGTGCAGCGGCTGCTCAGGGAGGGGATCATTGAGCCAAGCACAAGCCCTTGGAGGGCCCAGGTGGTTGTTGTTCGGACCGGGCAGAAAAATAGGATGGTCGTGGACTATAGTCAAACCATCAATAGATTCACGCAGCTTGACACGTACCACCTACTCCGCATCGCGGATATGGTCAATCAGATAGCTCAGTACAAGGTGTACTCGACAACAGATCTGAAATCCGCTTATCACCAGCTCCCCATCCGCCCAGAGGACCGCCCCTACACCGCCTTTGAGGCGGGCGGCAGGCTCTATCACTTCCTGCGCGTCCCATTTGGTGTCACAAATGGTGTCTCGGTCTTCCAGAGGGAAATGGACAGGATGGTGGACCAGTGCCAACTGAAGGCCACATTTCCCTATCTGGATAACATCACCATCTGTGGTCACGACTGGCCGGATCACAACGCCAACCTGCAACGATTTTTCCAAGTGGCCGAAGCCCTGAACCTTACTTATAATAGGGACAAATGTGTATTCAAAACCACCCGACTCGCTATCCTTGGGTATTTCGTGGAAAACGGGGTCTTTGGCCCTGATCCTGACCGTATGCGCCCCCTGTTAGAACTCCCTCTTCCCACCACTCTCAAAGCCCTCAGACAGTGCCTGGGCTTCTTTTTCTATTACGCCCAATGGGTCCCCCATTACGCAGACAAGACCCGCCCCCTGGTCAAGTCTACCACTTTTCCCCTCTCTGCCGAGGCCTGCACGGCCTTCAGCTGCATTAAAGGGGACATTGCCAAAGCAACGATGCATGCGGTGGACAAGACCATTCCCTTCCAAGTGGAGAGTGACGCCTCCAATTTCGCACTTGCTGCTACCCTCAATCAGGAAGGCAGGCCAGTAGCATTCTTCTCTCGTACCCTTCAGGGCCCTGAAATTCGGCACTCCGCGGTGGAGAAAGAAGCCCAGGCCATAGTGGAAGCTATTAGGCACTGGAGGCACTATCTCGCCGGCAAAAGGTTCACCTTGCTGACTGACCAGCGCTCGGCTGCGTTCATGTTCAGCAACCAACAGCAGGGCAAAATCAAAAATGATAAAATTTTGCGGTGGAGAATAGAACTCTCCACCTACAGCTATGATATCCTGTACCGGCCTGGCAGACTCAATGAGCCCCCTGATGCCCTATCACGGGGAGCATGTGCTAGCGCACAGCTCAACCAGCTATATGCCCTCCATGCACATCTTTGCCATCCGGGGGTCACCCGATTTTACCATTTCGTGAACGCCCGGAACCTGCCGTACTCCCTGGAGGACATCAGGACAATGACCAGGGACTGCCAAATCTGTGCTGAGTGCAAACCGCACTTCTACCGTCCTGAAACGGCGCAACTTATCAAGGCCACCCGCCCCTTTGAGCGACTGAGTGTTGACTTTAAGTGTTGTCTTCCCTCCACCGACCGCAATGTCTATTTTCTCAATATTATCGACGAATACTCGCGGTTCCCCTTTGCCATTCCCTGCCCCGACACCACTACCACATCCATCATAAAACCCCTGCGCCAGCTCTTCACTCTGTTCGGATATCCCTGCTATATCCACAGTGATAGAGGGTCCTCCTTTATGAGTGACGAGCTACGCCGGTACCTGCTAGCTAGGGGCATTGCTACTAGTTGGACCACGAGTTATAATCCCCGGGGAAATGGACAGGTGGAGAGGGAGAATGCCACAGTGTGGAAGGCCTCACTTTTAGCCCTTAAGACAAAAGGGTTGCCAGTCTCTCGATGGCAGGAGGTCCTCCCTGAGGCACTCCACTCTATCCGCTCCCTGTTATGTACGTCCACCAATGCCACCCCTCATGAGCGCCTATTCTCTTTTCCCAGGAAGTCTGTCACTGGGACCACCCTACCAGTTTGGCTGACGTCCCAAGGGCCAGTGCTACTCTGGAAACATGTGAGGAGTAATAAATACTCCCCGCTGGTCGAGAGGGTTCACCTTCTACATGCCTACGTGGTCTTACCTGATGGGCGGGAGGACACGGTCTCCGTCCGCGACCTGGCGCCCGCAGGAGCAGCAGACCACTACCCCGAACACTCCCCGGTAACTATGAACCCTGTACCCGAGGTGACACCACACACACCAGGCCCTACACAGACTCCTCACGACACTCATATACCGGGCGTCTCGTACGCGTATATACCAGGCGCCTCGCACACACGTGAGGGATCACTGACGCCTAGTGGGCTGACACCTCCAGTTAGGCCGGAACCAGCACAACCTCCGTCTCCGGTGCAATCACCACCGGCACCTGTGCAATCACAGCCGCTGCTACGTAGATCGCAGCGACAGATTCGACCACCTGATAGACTTAACCTGTAAATATACTTGTAAGAAACTTCGCCACATGGGGACTCTCTTTTAAAACAAAGTGGGATGAATGTGGTGAACTACATATAGCCGTCTGGACACGCCCCCTGCTGACTGCTCCTGTGGCCCCTCCCACAGACCCCGGTATAAAGCGATCGAGGCCTGAGCCCAGCCTCTCTGTCTCCAGGATGTAGTATGGTGGTCAACCACTGCTTGTTCCTTCTTCTAGTCAATAAAAGCCGATATCTCGCCTTTACGTCTCAGAGAGAGTTATCAATGGTGCATCAGACCCTTCATCGGGACTGCAGAAAAGAAGCATTTGTGTGTGTTGTAAGAATGAAAGGTGCATTTTGCTCCGTGTGAAGTAACACACCCACAAGACGCTGGTGAAACTCAGCAGGAGAGCCAGTATCTAAAGAGAGGAATAAACGTTTTGGGCCGAGACCTTTCCTCAAAACTGGAAAGGAAGGGAGGAGAAGTTAGAATAAAAAGGTGGGGGCAGGGGAGTGAGTACAAGCTGGCAAGTGATAAGTAAAGCAAGGGTGGGGGAAGGTAGGTGGGTGGGGGAGGGGGGATGAAGTGTGAAGCTGAGAAGTGATAGATAGGAGTAAAGAGCTGAAGGTAAAGGAATCTGATAGGAGAGGTCTGACTGATCTTGTACATCTTCCAGGCCAACGAAATATCCATCAGTGACACTGCTGACTGTAACATTCCGGGCTGAATGAATACGTGCTAAGGGATAGCCTGCATCTTGACATAGCCAAGTTTTGTTGGAAAGAACGGCAATCAAAGCTCCTGCAGCCAGTGCGCACTGAGCACTGAGGGACTGATTCCTGTATGAAAGCCTCTAAACTCTCGAAGGGTGTATTATTCAAAGAGGTCACACAAATGGTATTGGTAATGTATTGACTTGATGCGGTGTAAAAGGTGCACTGTTTCTATTTTATTTCCTGTAAATTACCGAATGAACTTTGCTTTTTAAATTAGAAGATCTTAGTTTGAAATCTCTATTGTAGGCATGCAAGATATTGACATAACTGAAGCCAGACGCTTAACCATCAATTTATAAGACAGTGGAGTAGTCAAAAACCTACAGCATGCAAAGAAGCTGACAAACATCACGTCAAACCCTAGAGGTTTGCTCGGGTGGAATTTCAAGTCGTTACTTATTCTGAACTTCATCTGACAGGACGACGTCAATGGAAATGTTTTTAAGCTTTAATGAGAGGGATGTGGAGGGACTTTTTACAATATCTTCAGGGAAGATCTCAAGGGACAGTCATAAATCCAACACATCCAGAAGCCAAACCTGCAAAATCTCCAGAATGCAAAAGACTGGAAAAGTTTATGATTAAAATATACCCTGAAAGAATGTTGAAACACTATGCACTGGTTCAAACTTTTTAGTTGTTAGAAGTGTTTGTACCACGGATTTCTTCTGGCATTCTTATGGCAACCTTGCACTCAACATCAGTTAGACCAAGGACTTGTTTCTCTACTTTTTGCGAAGGCTGAGGAAAGTCCATCTCCCACCCCACAACCTCATCACATTCTACAGGGGTTGCATTGAGAGCATCCTGAACAACTGCATCACTGCCTGGTTCAGAAATTGTACCAACTCAGATCCCATGACCCTGCAGCGGATAGTGAGGTCAGCTGAGAAGATCATCCGGGTCTCTCTTCCCGCCATCACGGACATTTATACTACATGCCGCATCCGCGAAGGAAACAGCATTATGAAGGACCCCATGCACCCCTCACACAATCTCTTCTCCCTCCTGCCATCTGGGAAAAGGCTCCGAAGCATTTGGGCTCTCACGACCAGACTATATAACAGTTTCTTCCCCCAAGCTATCAGACTCCTCAATACCCAGAGCCTGGACTGACACCTTGCCCTACTGTCCTGTTTATTATTTATTTTAATGCCTGCATTGTTTTTGTGCACTTTATGCAGTCCAGTGTAGGTCTGTAGTCTACTATAGATTTCTCTGTGTTTTTTTATTACGTAGTTCAGTCTAGTTTTTTGTACTGTGTCATATAACACCATGGTCCTGAGAAACGTTGTCTCATTTTTATTATGCACCGTACCAGCAGTTATGGTCGAAATGACGATAAACGTTGACTTGACTTGACTTGTTTGTGGACTTCAAGAAGTGGAAGTTGAGGGAACACACACCAGTCCTTATCAAGGGTTCAGCTGTGGAAAGGGTGAGCAGCCTCACGTTCCTGGGTGTCAGCATCTCTGAAGGTCTCTCCTGGGCCCAACTTATTAATACAATTACAAAGAAGGCACACCAGCGGTCCTCCTTCATTCAGAGTTTGAGAAGATTTGGTATGTCACTTGAGACTCCAGCAAAGTTTCACAGACAGACTGTGGGTAGCATTCCGACTGGTTACACCGCTGCCGGGTGTGGAAAGGAAGGGCTGCTGCACAGGATCAGAAAAAGCTGCAGAAGGTTGTAAACTCAGCCAGCTCCATCATGGGCACCAGCCTTCCTAGCATCGAGGAGATCTTCAAAAGGCAATTTCTCAAAAAGGTGGAATTCATCACGAAGGATCCCCACCGCCCAGGACATGGTGGATGTGGAGAGGGTGTTTTCTATAGTGTGAAAGACTTGAACCAGAGCGCACAGCCTCAAAACAGAAAAATATTAGAATAGAGGTGAGGAGGAATATCTTTAGCCAGAGGGCGGAGAATCTGTGGAATTCACTGCCACAGGTGGCTGTGGAGGTCAAATCACTGGGTATATTTAAAGTGGTGTTTGATAGGTTTTTGATTAGTAAGGGTATCAAAAATTATGGAGAGAAGGCAGGAGAACGGGGTTGCCAGGGGTATTAAATCAGTTGTGATGGAATGGTGGAGCAGAATCACTGGGGCAAATAGCCTAATTCTACTTTTATGTCTTATGGTCTTATTATTTCAAAAATACACTTTATTTATAAAACATTAATATTATCAGTACAGATCTTTATCTACATTCATAGCATTGTCAAGTCCATGCAACCATCCTGTCAATAGACTAATGCTACTTCTATGATGTCTTTGAACAACATACATTTAAATGTTTGCTGGGCCATTACTCAGGAGCCAGCTAGCCAGCTCCTCCTGTCTACTGGCGGCAGGCCCATAAATAAAAGTTCTTTGCCACAAAGTCTTGCTGCCAAACTTTAGTGCACTCTCTGGAACGTGGTCCTGCAGCACAAAATGTTCCAGTCACTCTATGCATTGTACTGGAAGACCAATAGGTTTCGGACAGATCAACGTGCATCTTTCACCAATGATCTTCAGGCAGCGTTTGTCTTTTGTGTTCTTGTCTGATAGGTCAGAGAATTCTTTTACTCAGCTGCTCAGGATGAACCTTGACAAGGACCCTTAGTCTACGTTCTTTGTAAAAGAAAAGTTCACCAAGTCATGGTCAGTCTTGAGCAGCTGTCTAACAGGCAGTTTGCACTGGGAGTGAAACTCCAACCATGTCCGAAGAATCTAAGGGGAAGACCCCTCATTCTCAGTCAAGTGACGACTCAGTGTATGCTGGTGATGGGGAATTCTGTCCCACAGGATCCATTGGGTCTGAAAGAAGGTAATGTGCTGATCAGTCACAGGCAAGGTCCTCCCCTCCTCCCAAGGAATGCTGCCACAAGAAAGCAGCATCCATCAGCAAGGATCACCACCAGCCAAGCCATCCTCTCTACTCATTCTGCCATTGGAAAGGAGGTACAGAAAGTTTAGGTCCCACAGCACCAGGTTCAGGAACTGTTATTACCCTTCAACCATCATGCCATCTTAAAAGTTTCTTCTCCAAGGCAGCTAATCTGATCAACTTTTCTAGTTAGACCCCTCCCACCCCTACATCTATGACCTCGGTCGCTCCTCTGCACTGTAAAACACTTTAAACCACTTTTTATAATGCTGGTTACATTTTAAATACATGCTATTATCTATGTATTTATGCACATTTTATTCTGTATCTATACTTCTAGCTTTATTTTTATATAATTCTTTATTCACTGTATTTGTTGAATATTATTGTCTTCTTGTATGTCACTCCAACACACCACAGCAAATTCCTAATACATGTAAATGGCAAATAAAATTGATCGTTGATCCTGATTTTTCTTTCATCCGTGTACCAATCTAGGAGTCTCTGAAATGTCCCTGATGTATGTACCTCTACCACTGTCCGTAGTGGTGTATTCCTCACACTCGCTACTCTCTATGTAATAAAACCACTCTATGCTTTCCTCCAGTCACCATAAAATTACGCCCCCTCACTTTGGCTATTTTTGCGCTGGGGAAAAGGTGCTGGCTATGCACTCTATCAATGTATTTTATCATTTTATACACATCCGTGCAGCAAGGAAAATACGTGGCATCCTGGAATCAGGACTAATTTACAATCGGGAGTTAGTAAAGACCGGGCCGACACCACATCAGGAAAAATCCAGCCGGGTGTCTTCAGTTTCATTCTGACTCAGGCAAGTTGGAGTTTCTGCCACCTTTTAACATCAGGGTTGTGTTTCAGGAAATTCCTTTGACACTGTAAAAGTTTGTTTGTAAAAGTACGGTGAGCTTGTGTCCTGGAAATTCCTGTCAGCCACGGAGATGCAGTTGAGTTTGCTGATTGTGTAAATCTGTCTGCTTGATGGATGTAAGGTAAACTAGTCAAATGACTTTATTCTCCTCAACGCTGAACTGATACTACAACCTATAAACTCACCTTCAAGGACTCCACAACTCACGGTTTCAGTATTATTTATTTATTGTTTGTTTATTGGTGTTTGCAGTTTGTCTTTTTTTGCACACTGGTTGTTTTGCAGTCTTTGTCTATGTGCAGTTTTTCATTGATTCTATTGTATTTCTTTGTTCTACTGTACAGTCGGCCCTCCTTATCCTCGAGGGATTGTTTCCGGGACCTCCCATGGATATCAAAAAACACGGGTGCTCGTCCCTTACATAAAATGGTGCAGTATTTGCATATAACCTACACACATCCTCCCGTATACCTTAAATCATCTCTAGATTACTTATAATACCTAATACAACATAAATGCTATGTAAATAGTTGTTATACTGTAATGTTTAGGAAATATTGAAAAGAAAAAAAAACTACACGTTCCTCTCACTCACAACACAAGCAGCGAATGAGACGCCGATCCTCCAGTGATCTTTACGTTCTTGAGACTGCAGCGCGTTACATAGCCAGCCAGCCATCCCTTACTAGCCTTAAACTCTTTTCTCTCACTCTCATCAACCCCGTCACAGTAGTGCTCATAGAGACTAAGAGCTTTTTCACGTATAATTTGGCCATCGACAAGGATATGCTTCTGTGACATCTCCTCTAGCCACACACTTGATGCTTTCTCAGTCTTCGCAAGCACTTTATCACGAACCAGAGAGCCCATTTTTGCCGTTGTAGGGGCAGCACTAACACTTGCATGAATTTCAGCTTCTTCCTGCTTCATTGTGCGAACGCTCCGACCTTACGGAGCGACATGCCACTTTCCAAAAGATCTAATATTTCTACTTTCTCGGCAAGAGGTAGCACTTTACGCTCCCTCTTAGCCTTTGAGGAATTGCTTTGACCACGTAGTTGCTTTTTAGGAGCCATTTTTTCACAGGAACAAAGTAGCGAACAAATGGCATGCTCGAATAACGCTTCCAGGTTTTCTCGATTCGCGGCTGGTTGAATCCGCGCATGTGAAACTCGCGGATAAGGAGGGCCGACTGTATATGCCTGCAAGGAAATGGATCTCAAAGTAGTAAATGGTGACATACATATAATTTACTTTGAACTTCTTGAATTTTCGGTGGAATTGTGATCAACGGTGTTTTGCTACGATTTGTTTTTTCCACAGTAGTGTGGCAAACCTCAGAAGAACGGAACATTAGATGCAGCAAGGCCAGGCCCATTGGTAATCGTATACCAACTACACTCATTCATACCAGGTGTATTTGTATGTGTTTTCAATTTTAAACAAAGAGTTGCTTATGGAAACTGTCTTTTATGTAAGCATGAATAGAGAAATGGAAGAGAAGCTAATTATGTCACTTCAGGGCTTTGAGTAAACTAATTGGGATGTTGTGCTGCAGTTGTACAAGATGAAGCAACATTTAGAATATTAAGTTTGGCTTTGGTCAGCTTGCTGTATATTAAGCTGGATGGAATGCAGAAAGATCTGTCAGGATGTTGCCAGGTCTCGAGAGACTGAATTATAGGGAGAGGCTGAGCAGTTTAGGACCTTACTGATTGGAATTTAGGTGAATGAGAGGTGAATTTGTACTGTGAAGTGTAGAAAATCATGAGGGGCACAGAAAGGGTGAATGTACGAACTTTTTCCCAGGAGATTAGAGGTTTAGGGAGCAAGGAGAGAGATTTAACAGGAACCTGAGAGGGGTAACTTCTTCACTCAGAGGGTATAGTGATCACCCAGAGGAAGTGTTTGAGGCAGGACATTAACATTATTTAAAAAGCACTTAGACAGGATGGGAAAGGCTTAGAGGGACATGAGTCAAATGAGGGCAAATGGGCAAACATGGTTTGGGCCAAAGGGTCTATTTCTGTACTGTAATATTCTGTTACTTTATAACTTGCTACTTAAACCCCAACCACACTCGGGTTGAAAAAAATCTACACTTTTATTTAAGATTCCATGTCTGCTAGTTGTTACCCTGTCTCTTCTTCCTATCTACAGCTCTCCTATTATTATTTACCAATTAAATCTGCCTTCAGTATCCCTTTTCTAAGAAAGCACCCCCAGTTGCCATTTATCCTCTCCTGTCTGAAAATTTTCAGCGGCAATATCATTAATCCTCTCTGCCCTGTCTCTACTGCTGCCTTATGTATCATGTATCATGTAACATGGTGACCAATAGTGCATGCAGTACACTAGTGTTTAATCCGCCCTCACTCACATCCCCTCTATTTCCTGCACATCTGCTCTCACCCCATCCTCCTGCCACTATAACAGGGATAGGGTTTGCCTTGTCCTAACCTGTCAACCTACGAACTTCAGTATCCAGCACATCATTCTTCATAACTTCTGCCATCTACAACAGGATTCTATCTCTAAGCACATCTTCTCTTGCCTCCCCAACTCCCCGCTTTTCTGCAGGGATCACTCTCCCTTGTCGTGTCATCCCTTCCCACCGATCTCCCTCCCGGTACTTATCCCTGCTACAGTGACCAGTGCTATCAATATCTACCCCTACACCTCCTCCTTCCCAACCATTCAAATCACCAAAAAGTCCTTCTGGGGAAGGCAACATTTCGTCTGTGAGTCAGTTGGGGTTGTTTACTATATCTCAGCCCCAAATGCCAACTGTCTATTCATTTTCATGGATGCTGCCTGACCTGCTGAGTTCAGCCAGTACTTTGCGTGTGCTGCTTTGGACTTCCAGCATCTGCAGACTTTCTTGTGATTACATTTACTGTATCTGTTGCTCCCGGTGTCATTGGTGAGATCTGACGTAGATTGGGGGACCACTTTGTCGTCCAGCACAAAAGGTAGGATTTCCTGGCACCCACCCATTTCAATTTGACTTTTCAATCCCATTCTGATATGTCAGTCCATGGCTCTCTACTGCTACAATGAGGCACACTAAGGTTGGAAGTATGACACCTTATATTCTGCCTGCGTAGCCTCCAACTCAATGACGTGAAAGTGGTTTCTGTAAGTTCCCGTCATTTCTCCCCATTTTCCTTCTCTCTTTTTCCATTCCCCATTCTGGCTCCCCTCTTATCTCTTCTCTCTCCTCAGCTGCTTACCCTTATCGCCCCTCCCATGGTCCTCTCTCCTCTCCTATCAGATTCAGATTCCTTCTTCAGCACTTTACCTCTTCACCTCTTCTACTTATCAAAGTTCAAATGTTCATAGTAAATTTATTACCATAGTGTGTGTGTGTGTATATATATATATATATATATATGTATATATTATATATATATATATAGACATGTCATCATATACATCCTGGGATTCATTTTCTTGTGGACATACTCAATAAATCCATAATAGAATAACAACCATAATAGAATTAAAGAAAGACAGCACCAACTTGGGTGTTAAACCAGTGTACAAAAGATAACTAACTGTGCAAACACAAAAGAAATAATAATAGATAAATAAGCAATAAATATCGAGAACATGAGATGAAGAGCCCTTGAAAGTGAGCCGGTGGATTGTAGGAACATTTCAGTGCTGAGGCTAGTGAAGTTGAGTGAAGTTATCCCGTTTGGTTGAAGAGCTTGATGGTTGAGGGATAATAGCTGTTCCTGAATCTGGAGAACCTGGTGACACTTCCCAGGTCTTACTTCATTCCCCTTCCCTCACCCACCTACCTTCTTTCTCACCTGGTTTCTGCTTCCCCTCCCCCACCTTCTTATTCTGGTTTCTTCCCCCTTCCCTTCCAGTCCTGAGGAAGTGTCTCAGCCTGAAACGTCGGCTGTTTATTCCTGTTTATAGATGCTGCCTGATCTGCCGAATTCCTCAAGCACTTTGTGCGTATTGCAGCATCTGCAGAATCTTTTATGTTTCCAATCTGTCCTCTTTACTTTTACATTCTATACCTTGGTCAATAAAGGCAATTATCCCCTACAGGTTCTCAGTTTATTGCTCTGTATTGCCCTCATATGGATCTAAGCTATATATATTGATTAGCTCCAATTGTTTTTGTGATTAGTCTGCTGTCATCGTCAAATAAAACACCTCTACTGGATTTTGCTGTGGATGTTACCATAAAGGAAATGAAGAAATGAATGGGACGAGAATTGAAAAACTATCAGTGCCAACAAGGGTAAACAGTTGATTTTTCTGGCTGAGACCCTTCGTCAGGACTGCTGAGTTCCTCCTGCATTTTATGCATATTGCTTTGGATTTCCAACATCTGCAGATTTTCTCGTGTCTGAGAACTAATGGTCCTCTCCAATGCGAAGAGTATGAGTTCTCTCTCCAGTACTTAAAGGCTCCTTGATCCACTCCAAAGCACAGGGAGTTCTGTGTTTCTCTACAGAGGGCTATGAGTCCTCAGTATGTACAGCTACAGGCACCAAATGCTGGAGGTACTCAGCAGGTCAGGCAGCGTCTAGGGAAAAGAACAAACAGTCGATGTTTCAGGCCAAGAAAAGGAAGGGGAGAAGCCAGAGTAAGAAGGTGGGTCAGGGATGTACATGCTGAATCGATCCTCTCCACTTGCTTCGGGGGAAGGGGACAAGTGTCCCATTCCATGTACAGGGGCCGTTGGTCCTCTCTGTTGTCGGTGGCTCTGGGTTCTTCCCCTTTTACAGTGGCATTAGAATCCTTCAAAGTTTGAAAAAGCCTTTTGGTAGAAGTGGTACAAAGAAAGGTAGAATGTATTCTCCCTTGGGGATGAGACAAAAACGATCCAGGTGCAGAGCTGACTGGATTTTTAAACATGCCTCAACCCCATTTGCTCTCTGCACTGCACCTTTCAGATCTAACCAGCCTTACTGAATCCATTCACGTTCAGTCAGCAACAAACAGCTTCCGACAACAGATGGTGACAGGCCATGCTCCAGTGCTTTGGTCAATATTACTGTTTTGGCAAAGCTCTCTCGAAGTCAGACAATATCTATAATGGAGCCCTCAATGTAGGCGGCAGATGGTGACAGTCTGCATGTCTTCCCTCCTCCATTTGTCACTCCACATGTACAACACCTTGTCATATCCCCACTCAGCTGCCATTTGTCTTTATGTTCAGCATGTGATCCACAGCCACTGATTTCTGCACAAGGTGCTAATTAGACAACGGGAGCTAATCACCCTTGTAGTTTGAGGAAGAGTTTACACAAATAAGTGTAACATTTGAGATCTTCAAACTTTCTGTGCTTTCTAGCTATTTTTAAATTTATAAAACCCAATAATAAGTATAGTACATTAAAATACCAATGGCCTTTCCCAGTCCACCCATATTAATATCAGGGACAAGGAAACTCACCAATAACTCTATTCCATCAAGAGGCTAAAGATATTTGGCATGTCCTCATCCACGGTTACCAATATTTATCGATGCACTATATTAAGCATTCTATCTGAATGCATAATGGTTTGGTATGGCAATAGCTCCGCATATAATCACAAGAAACGGCAGAGAGTTGTGGACAAAGCTCAGAGTATCACAGGAAATAGTTTCCCCTCTATGGACTCTGTCTATACTTCTCACAGCCTCAGTAAAGCAGCTGACATTATCAAAGATCCCAGCCACCCCAGACATTCTCTCTTCTCCGCTCTCCCATCGGGCAAAAGATACTAAAGCCACCAGGCTCAAGGACAGCTTCTGTCTCATTATCAGGCTCTTGAATGGACATCTCATACAGTAAGACGGACTGTTGAGCTCAGCATCTACCTTATTGTGATCCTGCACTTTACTGTTTATCTTCTCTGTAACCTTTACTCTTTATTCAGCATTGTCATTGTTTTATCTTGATGCACTGCGTAAAGATTTAATCCCTATGAAGAGTATGCAAGCCAGAATTTTCACTGTATCTTGGTATATGTGACAATAATAAACAATTCCATTACGAATACCAATTTTTCTCACTTACCACTTATTCTTCCCTGTGTTAAATCTATGTAATGCTTTATGTTAGAATGTCCATTGTTCATTTCTGTATTGCAAAAATAAAGATTAAGGATTAGCTTTATTTGTCACATGTACACCGAAGCATACAGTGAAATGCATCATTTGTGTCAGATCAAATCACTGACTAGCCTGCAAGTGCGGCCATGCCCACAACGCACCAATTCTAATGGAAATGCCTTTGGAATGTTGGAGCACCTGGAGGAAATCTACACGAGAACGGGAAGAACAACAAACTCCTTACAGTGTCAGGAAATGAGCCCCAGTCTTGAAGCGTTGCACTAACTGCAACGCTACTATGCTACCCTAACTCTTGGTGAAGAGTTGTTCTCCTAGTCCATCTGTGAAACGGTTTCAAATTCTTCTCTCTAAAGTCTCTCCTCTCCTTTTCAAGGTAGCCGGGGTCCCATCAGAGTGTGTGATCTGCACTCAAACTGCCATTCTTCACAGTGGTGAGTTCCCGCTCCTGGAGCTCGCCGAGTGGCCAAGCGTTTTCCGATATCTCCAGGAGTCGCCTGGAAGATGGGCTCCTTCCCTGTGCATTATTGTGGACAAAACCAATTCCAGTCAGTGTC
Source organism: Hypanus sabinus (assembly GCF_030144855.1). Classification (NCBI taxonomy): domain Eukaryota; kingdom Metazoa; phylum Chordata; class Chondrichthyes; order Myliobatiformes; family Dasyatidae; genus Hypanus; species Hypanus sabinus. The sequence goes on from NC_082714.1 coordinate 17,694,109, forward strand.
CCTGACTGAAACCTTGCCAGAGATCAAAACATCAGGACAGCAGTGGATGCTCCTGTTGAAATAGGTGACAGTGTAGTGTATGTAGACTGTAACATCGAAACAGTCTCTGTCTTACTGTGGCAGGAGCAATTCCTTTGTCTCCTTTGTGTGCGAGAGTGTGAGTGTGAGAGTGTGAGAGAGAGAGAGAGAAAGGGAGGAGGGGAGGGGAGAGAGGGAGAGGGAATGTGTGAGTGTGAGAGTGAGTGTGTGAGAGAGAGAGAAAGGGAGGAGGGGAAGGGAGAGAGAGAGGGGGAGAGGGAGAGGAGATAGAGAGAGAGAGGGAGGGAGAGGAAGAAGGAGGGGGAGAGGGAAAGAGAGAGAGGGAGAGGGAATGTGTGTGTGTGAGAGAGAGAGAGGGAGGAGGGGAGGGGAGAGAGAGAGGGGGAGAGGAAGAAGGGGGGGAGAGGGAAAGAGAGAGAGGGAGAGGGAATGTGTGTGTGTGTGAGAGAGAGAAATGGTGGGGGGTCTGTTGCTTTTCATGAGGTAGGTGGAGATAGGGGAATGGGGAGGGTTGATGCTGTGGCTGCTTGTGTGTGGGAGGGGGAGGGGAGGCTTTGGGGTTCTAACATTTTCCTGTCACTTATTCTTTAGGGTTTTCTTCTGTTTTGTGGATGTCTGCGAAAAGTAAATTTTTCAGATTGTATACTGTATATGTTCTTTGACATTATATGGAACAATTGAACCATGGAATTTTTAATATAGATATAGAATTAGTGGTGGGTGGATTTAGTGGTGCAGTGAAGATCGTGGGATATGCTGAAGATTAAAAAACATATGCTGTGCTGAATAACATTTTATTTACCATCATTGACTTCTTTCAATATAAGTTTGCTAAAGATAAAACACCCACACATTGAATCAAAACTGAATAGTGAAATTTTCAGTCCTTAACTATAAATAGTAACAAGAAAGCAAAGTACTAGCTTAATATATTTAAGTTCAGTAGACAATAGATAATACACAGTAGGTGCAGGAGTAGGCCATTCGGCCCTTCTAGCCAGCACCGCCATTCACTGTGATCATGGCTGATCATACACAATCAGTACCCCGTTCCTGCCCTCTCCCCATATCCCTTGACCCCGTTATCTATAAGAGCTCTATCTAACTCTCTCTTGAATGCATCCAGAGACTTGGCCTCCACTGCCTTCTGGGGCAGAGCATTCCACATATCCACCACTCTCTGGGTGAAAAAGTTTTTTCGCATCTCTGTTCTAAATGGCCTACCCCTTATTCTTAAACTGTGGCCTCTAGTTCTGGACTCACCCATCAACGGGAACATGCTTCTTGCCTCCAGTGTGTCCAACCCCTTAATAATCTTATATGTTTCAATCAGATCCCCTCTCATCCTTCTAAATTCCAGTGTATACAAGCCCAGTCGCTCCAATCTTTCAACATATGACAGTCCCGCCATTCCAGGAATTAACCTTGGGAACCTACACTGTACTCCCTCAATAGCAAGAATGTCCTTCCTCAAATTTGGAGACCAAAACTGCACACAATACTCCAGGTGGGGTCTCACCAGGGCCCTGTACAGCTACAGAAGGATCTCTTTGCTCCTATACTCAATTCCTCTTGTTATAAAAGCCAGCATGCCATTAGCTTTCTTCACTGCCTGTTGTACCTGCATGCTTGTTTTCATTGACTGATGTACAAGAACACCTAGATCTCATTGTACTTCCCCTTTTCCTAACTTGACTCCATTTAGATAGTAATCTGCCTTCCTGTTCTTGCCACTAAAGTGGATAACCTCACATTTATCCACATTAAACTGCATCTGCCATACATTTGCCCACTCACCCAACCTGTCCAAGTCACCCTGCATTCTCATAACATCCTCCTGACATTTCACACTGCCACCCAGCTTTGCGACATCAGCAAATTTGCTAATGTTACTTTTAATCTCTTCATCTAAATCATTAATGTATATTGTAAACAGCTGCGGTCCCAGCACCGAACCTTGCGGTACCCCACTGGTCACAGCCTGCCATTCCAAAAGGGACCCGTTAATCACTACTCTTTGTTTCCTGTCAGCCAGCCAATTTTCAATCCATGTCATTACTCTGCCCCCAATACCATGTGCCCTAATTTTGCCCACTAATCTCCTATGTGGGACTTTATCAAAAGCTTTCTGGAAGTCCAGGTACACTACATCCACTGGCTCTCCCTTGTCCATTTTCATAGTTACATCCTCAAAAAACTCCAGAAGATTAGTCAAGCATGATTTTCCCTTCATAAATCCATGCTGACTCGGACTGATCCTTCTACTGCTATCCAAATGTGTCGTAATTTCCTCTTTTAGAATTGACTCCAGCATCTTTCCCACCACTGACGTCAGGCTAACCGGTCTATAATTCCCTGTTTTCTCTCTCCCTCTTTTCTTGAAAAGTGGGACAACATTAGCCACCCTCCAATCAGCAGGAACTGTTCCTGAATCTATAGAACATTGGAAAATGATTACCAATGCATCCATGATTTCTAGAGCCACCTCTTTAAGCACCCTCGGATGCAGACCATCAGGTCTTGGGGACTTATCAGCCTACAGACTCAACAGTCTATCCAACACTGTTTCTTGCCTAATATAAATTTCCTTCAGTTCATCCTTTACCCTAGTTCCTTTGGCCACTATTACATCTGGGAGATTGTTTGTGTCTTCCCTAGTGAAGACAGATCCAAAGTACCTGTTCAACTCATCTGCCATTTCCTCGTTCCCCATAATAAATTCATCCGTTTCTGTCTTCAATGGCCCAATTTTGGTCTTGACTATTTTTTTGCTATTCACATACCGAAAGAAGCTCTTACTATCCTCCTTTATATTCTTGGCTAGTTTACCTTCGTACCTCATTTTTTCTTGACATATTGCCTTTTTTGTTATCTTCTGTTGCTCTTTAAAAGCTTCCCAGTTCTCCGGTTTCCCGCTCATCTTTGCTATGTTTTACTTCTTCTCTTTTATTTTTATACTGCCCTTTACTTCCCTCATCAGCCACGGCTGCCCCTTGCTCCCCTTAGGATCTTTCTTCCTCTTTGGAATGAACCGATCCTGCACCTTCTGCATTATTCCCAGAAGTACCTGCCATTTTTGTTCCACTGTCTTCCCTGCTAGGCTATTGTTCCATTGAACTTTGACCAGCTCCTCCCCCATAGCTCCAGAGTTCCCCTTATTCAACTGTAATACTGACACATCCGATTTTCCCTTCTCCTTCTCAAATTGTAGGTTAAAACATATCATATTATGGTCACTATCTCCTAATGGTTCCTTTACCTCGAGGTCCCTGATCAAATCCGGTTCATTGCACAACACTAAATCTAGAATTGCCTTCTCCCTGGTAGGATCCAGTACAAGCTGTTCTAAGAATCCATCTCGGAGGCACTTTCTTGGGGTCCAGTACCATTCTGATTCTCCCAGTCTATCTGCATGTTGAAATCCCCCATGACAACTGGATCATTACCTTTGCGACATGCCAATTTTAACTCTTCATTCAACTTACATCCTACATCCAGACTGCTGTTTGGGGGCCTGTAGATAACTCCCATTAGGGTCTTTCTACCTTTAGAATTTCTCAGTTCTATCCATTATCCGGTAGGTTAACCATTATCTAATTGAATGATTCAAGGGGCTGCACACGACAGACACATTATATCTAAACTGTGACCTCAATGAAACCGGCATTGAATTAGCCCTTGCTGCAATTCACTTGATTCATTCTTGGTTCAAATTCCCAGGGCCAAAGAAGCAGCTCAAAGTCAAAGTGGAGTTTATTGTCATATACAGAAGTCATGTATGCACAGGTGCAATGGAAAACAGCACCACATGCATATATGTACTTACCTACTGCTCGTTATGCCGCTGGGGTTATGCTTCCATCTCTGACTGCATAAAAGGAATCTTCACTGTTGTTTGCATAACAGTTGTTTTTTGACCAGTTATTAGCCCTGAACTGAAACCCCATACCTGGAGGACCAGTGGACCACTCTTAATCTGGCCTCTACCCTTTGACCTGTCTGGTATGGGTGACCCTACCAAGAACAAAAGCACAAGGCCTTCACTCCAGCAACGTAGCTCTCCAAGTCACTGAGGCACACAAGCCTCCAAGCCCTACAGCAAGGTTGAAGCACTCTTGGAGGTTAATTCATATAGCATACAACATTCAGAAGAAAATCATAAATTAAACATAAATTCTACAAATTTGTACAAGAAAGAGCAAAAAAAAAAATCCGCTGTAGTACAAGATGATTTCAATGTTGCTATACTGAGATAGTGAATAGGTTTGTGCAGGTCAGTTCAAGGATTAAATAGTTGAAGGGAAGTAGTTGTTTTTGAATCTGCTGGTGTCTGACTTCAGGCTTCTGTACCTCCTGCGCAATGGTCACTGCAAGAAAATAACATGGCCCAGATGGTAGGGATCTTTGATGATAGATGATGCCTCATGTGGATATTACTGTTGGTGGGGAGGGATCTGCCAGAGTTGTGTTGGACTAAGTCCAATATCCTCTGCAGCTTCTTGTGTCTCTGCGTCTTCAGACTGCCTTACCAGACCATGATGAAACAAGCCAGGATACCTTCAATTCATTTCACGGCTTTTGAAATATCCACAGCTATATGTATTCTTAAACTCCTGTTGAACAAAATACAATGTGACTAACCAAGTTGCTTAAATGAATAATGGGCAGCCATCGAGATCTACACCTTGAAGATTTAAGTGGACAACACACAGGAAACAAGGTAACTTTTCACACAGTTACAGTTAGGCAGTAATACATTGATATAGAAACAGGCCACCGATTGTCCAATAATACCCTCCCTTATTCTCCCCACATACCATCAGACACCTCCAGATCCCATACCTCACCCGCATACTAGGATTGATTAACCTACTACCCTGAAAACCTTTGGAATGTGAGAGAAGATTGGAGCATCAGAGGAAAACTACATGGTTGGAGGAGGAATGAAGGAGTTTAACATAAATATGGTCAATCTTTCAAATTAGTCCGCCTCCCCACATATCTCCAGCATTACTTAAGCATCTTAAACCACTATTTACATTGTAAATACATGCTAGTATTTATGGATTTATGCACATTTTATTCCATATCAGTAGTTTAATTTGAATTTTTATAAAGCCTTTTCTTTATAATTGTTGACTTTTGCTGTTATTTGGGCCTGCCGTGCTCTGATCACCACACCACAAAAAATTCCTAATACAAGTAAGTATACGCTCAGTGGCCACCTTATTAGGTACACTTGCTCGCTAATGCAAATATCTAATCAGCCAATTACTTGGCAGCAAATCAATGCATAAAGCATGCAGACATGGTCAAGAAGTCCATTTGCTTAGAGCAAATGTCAGAATGGGGAAGAACTATGATCTGAGTGACCTTGACTGTGGAATGATTGTTGATGCCAGGCAGGGTGGTTTGAGTCTCTGAGAAACTACTGATCTCCTGGAGTTTTCACACACAGCAGTCTCAGAGTTTACAAAGAAACAAGAAAAATATCCAGTGAGCGGCCACTTGTGTGGGCTAAAACTCCTTGCTAAAGAGCGAGGTTGGAGGAGAATGGCCAGACTGGTTCCAGCTGACGGGAAGGCGATGGTATCTCAGATAACCACGTGTTACAACAGTGGTGTGCCGAAGGAAATCTCTGAATGCACAACAAATCAAACCTTAAAGTTGATGGTCTACAGCAGCAGAATATAATGATGCACCTAATAGGTGTGCATAATAAAGCAGCCACTAAGAGTACATGGTGAATAAAGTTGATCCTTGATCCTAAATAGCAAATGAATGGCAGGATTGAGCACAGGAGGTGCAGCAGCATTACCCACTGTGCAGTGGCGCTGCCTAATGCTTTTCCAATACTTTTTTTCCAAAAGAAGACTAGAAGACAAGAGAACTCTAGATGTCCCTTCTGCTCTTTAATGTTCTGCTCCAAACTTCTAGATTTCCAGAACTCATTAAAAAAATAGCAGTGAACATATACTCTCCTTTCCCGGTGACCACAGTGCTATTGGGGATTGATGTGAAAGAGGGGTTTCCAGCTTCTTTTTTTTAATGCTATGGGCCCTACCATTAACCAAGAGGTCCGTGGAACCCAGCTTGGGAACCCCTGATATAATTTGAAACAATGGACTTGTCTTTTACGACGGTAAATGTAAAGCATGTTTGTCAGCTGGTGGAGAAAGGCATGTAGTAGCATCTTTCACTTTATCCCAAAGTAGCTCCCAGGCAATGGAACACTTTTGAAGCATAGGCATAGCTTTAGACAATGCAGTGACATGTTTGCACCCTGCAAACTATCTCAAGGGAATGTTCCACGTAACGTGTGATTGAAAGACAAGTATTGGGGCATGTTTCCTGCTCTTCGAAAGAGCACCACGGAACCTTTAGCCATCTATTTAGAAGGACAGCTGAAGAGCCCTCGGAGAGTTAACACCTCCGACACCGCAACTCTCCCTCAGTCAGGCAGAGCTGACAGCCCACAGGCTTTGAGCTCAGCTCTCCGGAAAGGAACATTAACTCAGGTAGATAGGGTAGTAAAGAGGGTTTTTGGCACATCGGCCATCATAAATCAACATATTGAGCACATGCATTGGAATGCTTATGTGGAAGTTGCATAAAACGTTGGTGAGGCCTAATTTGGAGAATTGTGTGTGGTTCTGGTCACCTACCTACAGGAAATTTATCAGTAAGATTGAAAGGGTATAGGGAAATTTTACAAGGATGTTGCTGGGATATGGGGACCCAAGCTATAGGGAAAAGTTGAATAGGTTAGGATTTCTGTCCCTGGAGTGTAAGAGAGTGAGGGATTGTGTGGTGTATTCTAATGAGTATAGAGAGGTTAAATGCAAGCAGGCTTTTTTCACTGTGGTTGGATGAGACAAGGACTAGAAGCCCTGGGTTAAAGGTAAAGTATTTAAGGGGAACCTCAGGGGGATCTCCTTCACTCAGAGGTTGCTACGAGTGTGGAAAGAGCTGCCAGCAGAAGTGATGGATGAGGTTGCAATTTCAACATGCTGGGAGCGGTATGGAAGGCATGTTGATGGGACTAGGCAAGTTAATATTTAGGCCTGTACTAGATGGGCTGAAGGGCCTGTTTATGTGCTGTAGTGCTCCATGACTCCTACACTACATTCATAAAGCAGAGGCCAGAGTGTTAACAGCTGAACTGAGGCTGACAGTGAGGAATGGAGAGAGGGAGGGAAATGGAGCAGGGACACACTGTAAGAGTTGCAAGGACAAAGGTATTCAATCACGATTCCCTGACCGTCATTGTGAGGGAGTGCTTGATGTTCTTTCCCTGAAGGCTATTTTTACATTTCACGTGCCCGGTAAACATACAGCTACAAAGTTCAAAGTAAAATGTATTAAAAGAGTACATACATGTCACCACATACAACCCCAAGATTCTTTTTCTATGGGCATACTTAGAAAATCTATAGAACAGTAACTAAACTGTAAACAGTAGGAATGATAAATTAAACAAACTGTGCAAATGCAGATATAAGTACACAGCAATAAATGATGAGCATGAAATAACAATATAACAGAGTCCTTAAATGAGTGTAGCTATCCCCTTTTGTTCAAGAGCCTGATAGTTGAGGGTTAGTAACTGTTCCTGAACCTGGTGGTGCGAGTCCTGAGGCACCTGTACCTTCTACCTGTTGGTAGCAGTGAGAAAAGAGCACGGCCTGGGTGGTGAGGATCCTTGATGATGGATGTTGCTTTTCTATGGAAATATTTCACATAGATGTGCTCAGTGGCTGGGAGGGTTTTACTTGTGATGTACTGGGCCGAATCCACTACTTTTCTAGGATTTCCGCTCAAAGGCATTGGTGTTCCCATACCAGGTGGTAATGCAGCCAGTCAGCACACTTTCCATCACACATCTATAGAAGTTTGCCAGGTTTCTGATGATATGCCAAGCCTTTGTAAGCTCCTGAGAAAATAGAGGCACTACCGCACTGTCTTCGCAATTATACTTTTTTTGATGGATCCAGGACAGATTCTCTGAAATAGTGACACACAGGAATTTAAAGTTACTGACCCTCTTCACCTGTGATCCTCCAATAATTACTGGCTCATGGACCTCTGGTTTCCTTCTCCTGAAGTCTACAATCAATCCCTTGTTCTTATTGACTTTGTGTGAGAAGTTTTTGTTATTACACCACTCAGCCAAGTTTTCAGTCTCCCTCCTGTATGCTGATTCATCACCACCTTTGATACGGCCCACAACAGTGGTGTCATCAGCAAACTTGTAGATGGCGGTGGAGCTGCACTTGGCCACACTGTCATTGGTGTAAAGCGAGTAGAACAGAGGGCTAAGTACATATTCCTGTGGTGCTCCTGTGCTGATGGAGATTGTGGAGGAGATGCTTTTGCCAATCTGAGATTTACTCAAATATACAAAATTTTGAGGGGTATAGATAGGGCAAATGCAAGCATGTTTTTCCACTGAAGTTGGTAGTGACTACAACCAGCGGTCATGAGTGAGGGTGAAAGGTGAGAAGTTTAAGAGAAATAAGAGGGGAAACGTCTTAATTTGGAGGGTTGTGAGAGTGTGGAATAAGCTGCCAGCATAAGTGGTGCATGTGAGCTTAGTTTCAACACTTTAGAGCAGTTTGGATAGGTACGTGGATGGTAGGAATATGGTACCAGTACAGGTGGATGGGAGTAGGCAGTTTAAATGATTTTGGCACAGACTGGATGGGCCAAAAGGCCTGTTTCTATGCTGTACTTCTATGACTGCATGACTAAATATCTGCAGCACTGAATTTACTCTGAGCTGCCAAGTAGAAATTAATGACAGGGATATAACCACCAAATTTCCAAAGCACATTGAATGAGATTCTGCAGATACCACCTTAATTAGCTTAAATTCCCAAACCACTGAACTCTTTGCTACAAGCTGCCATGTAGATGCTTTTGCGAAATTCAAAATTTGATCCCATAAATGGTTACATTTAGTCCACATACAAACACGAACATTAATAGCTATAGATATCTCCATGTTTAGAACCAATTGTCTAAAGTCATATGGTGCCTTTCAAAGCCATTTGACATCTCCAAACAGAGCAGCTAATTGTTTATTTTTTGATGTGAAGGGAAGCTTATAGCCACCACAAACCTCCAGAAGCAACAAGAGATAATGATCTATTTTTAGTGACGTTATTTGAGGGAAACTTTGGCTGAAACAATGGGAAGAACTTCCTTGCCTTTTCTGCAAAGGTAATTGTTCATGTTAACCAGGGAGCTGACAGGAAGTTAGGTTAAAGTTTCATCTGACAGTGTAGTTCTCTTTCAGTTTTCATAGTGTTAGAGAGCACAACAGCACATAAATGGTCTTTTGGCCCAAACTGCTCGACTGTTCTTCTGCCCAGCTCAATTGACCAATGCCTAGACCATTGCCCTCCATACCTTTCTCATCCTTGTACTTATCCATACTTACCTTAAATGCTGCAATCAAACCTTCCACCCGCAGCTCATTCCACACTCTCTCCACCCTCTGAACGAAGAGGTTCCCCCTCAAGGTGCCCCTTAAATATTTCACCTTTCATCCATAACCTGAGACCATAATTTTGTATACCTCTGTCCAATCCCCCAGTGCATAATGGGTAAAGCCCTCCTAACCGTTGAGCATGTCTACATGAAACGCTGTCGTAGGAAAGCAGCATACTTCATCAAAGGTCTTCAACACCCAGGCGATGCTCCTTTCTCACTGCTGCCATCAGGTAGAAAGTACAAGTGCCTCAGGACTCGCACCACCAGATTCAAGAACAGTTACTACCCCTCAACCATCAGGCTCTTGAACAAAAAAGGATAATTACACTCAGCTAGTGAGATATTCCCACAACCAGTGATCTCACTTTATCTTGTTATTTCATGCTCTCACTATTTATTTATATTTGCATTTGCACAGTTTTTTGTCTTCTCTGCTCTTGCCCTTTCTTTGATCCTGTTTACAGTTACTATTCTATAGATTATGCCCACAGATAAAAGAACCTCAGGGTTGTATGTGGTGACAGGTACGTACTCTGATAATTTTTTAAAACTTTTAATTTGAACTTTGAACTCATTCTCTTACCCTCCAGGGAGAAAAATAAAGTCCTAATCTATTCAACCTTTACCTTATTGATCTTTCAATCTTATTGATATCTTTCCTGCAGGTAGAACACCATTTCACTAGAAAGTCAATCTGGACTGTCTGACAAATCGCAGACCGTGAATTGAATCCATAAAATCACCCCTGAGAGCTAATATACTGACTAATTAGCTCAGCTGCCTAACCTATTGAAGAGTGACATCTCTTAATTAACATTCCTAAGAGTCCAACACCTTACTTAAGAAGAATTAGATTTTCTAATCTTGCAAAGGCATTCAATAGTGCATTGACATCAATAAACTTACTACAATGCCCTTAGCATGTATTAAAAGGATCACCATTTGACTCAAGGTAAGCAATTCCACCAGCACTTTATTGCCATTCTACAATGGTACTTCGAGCAAACTCTAGCTGCTGGTCGCATCATTTCTGAAACATAAATTCTCTACAACTAGCATCCATCATGAAGGAGCTCCACCATCCCCAGGCCATGCTCTCTTCTTGCTGCTGCCATTGGGATGGAATTACAGGCACCTTAAGTCCTATACCACCAGGTTCAGAAACTGTTATTACACTTCAACCATCAGGCTCCTGAACCAATATGGACAGCTTCAATTACCTCAACATTGAACTAGTTCCTCAGCCTGTGGACTTATATTCAAGTACTCGACAGCTCTTGTACATCATATTATTTATCACATTTTTCATATTGTAGTCTGTCTTCTTTTGCACATTGTTTGTCCATTTTTGTTTGTTGTTTTTCATTGACTGTATTTCTTTGTATCTTCTATGAATGCCTCCAAGAACCATGAATCTCAAGATATATGATGACATGTACTGTACATATTTTGATAAAACATTTACTTTGAACTTTGAACCAGAAATTCTTTAAAGAAGAAGAATAAATAAATTTTACTTTGTTTACTTTATTCACTCACAAGGTGAAGTCTCACTGGCAAAGCCAACAATTATTGCCCAAAACTAATTGTCCCCTGAACTTGCCGAGCCATTTAAGAACTAACCATATTACCACAGAGGCGGAATCACCTATGTATCCTGATGACCATTAGTGATATTAGATTATTAATATCAGACTCATTCAGTTAATTGAACATAATTTCTGCAGTAGTCACTGTAGAATTTGGACTCACGTTTTTGGATCAATAGGCTAGACACTGATTACTAGTCTAGTAACTGAACCATTACATAACCATTGCCCGAGTCTCAAAATCAGGTTTATTATCACTGACACATGTCATGACATTTGTTGTTTTGTGGCAGTACAGTGCAAAACATGAAAAAAACTAAGAGTTACAATAAAAATGTGAAAAGTAGTGTAAAAAAACCAAATTAATGAGGTAGTGTTTATGGGTTCATAGACCATTTTAAAATCTGATGGTGGAGGTAGAAGCTGTTCCTAAAATGTTGACTCAGGCCCCTCCATCTCCACCCTGATGGACGTAACGAGAGGAGGACATGACCTGCACAGTGAAGGACCTTTGCAAAAGATGGTGGGTGAGGCTTGTGCCTGTGATGGAGCTGGCTGAGGCTACAACCCTCCGCAGACACTTGTGATCTTGTGCATTGGTGCCTCCATACCAGGCAGCGATGCGTCTTAACTCCCTAAAACGAAAGAGCATTTCATTGAAGCAACGAGATCCATCCATAACGTTTGCCCTGCTGGAGTGTCAACAATCATCTCACAATAAGAGATTGCAATCCTATGCATGGAACCCATGAACCTCACCACTTTTTAAAAAATTTCTGTTGTTTTTACATTACTGATCTTAATTTAACTATTTAGTATACACAAATATTCTTACTGTAATTCAGTTTTTTTGCTTTTCTATCATTATACATTGCGTTGTCCTGCTGCCACAAAGTGAACAGATTTCATGACATACGCCAGAGATTTAAACCTGATTCTGGTCACGAAATAGTTAACCATTCTTGTAATCTATCCACATTTGATGTAATTAATGAAATCCTGCATCTGTGTGGCATTCTGTTCAGAAAATGCTAATGAAACAGATGACATTCATTATAAATTCAAGGAAAAATTACACAAAATAATTACAAATCAAATGACATCAAAAACCTCGAAGATAATTTGATAGCAAGTCATTACTTAATTCTTTGGCGTAATCAAATCTGGGCTTGCAGGAAGGTTTAACCAGCTAATGCCTCACTCTGCACTTCTTTGCTCTGTCTTCACTCGTATAAATTTTCTTCTTCTTTCTGCAGAGGTCTGTCAGTGTAATGACTTGTTTCCTCTCCAGTTCTGAGTGGAAGATTCCTGTATGTGAATCATTTTAGTCATTATCATGGTCATTACGTTCCACTTAACACATCAGCTAAGGTGTCAACAAGGTCCAGGATTGTTGGAGTCTAGGCATGGACACACACACTCATACAGACACAAAATTATAGGTTCGTCCAAACCCACACAGACAGTGTGAGATGATGCACCATCAATAACTCACTCTGAGACGTAAAGGCGAGATATCGGCTTTTATTGACTGGAAGAAGGAACAAGCAGTGGTTGACCACTATACTGGAGACAGAGAGGCCGGGCTCAGGCCTCAATCGCCTTTATACAGGGGTCTGTGGGAGGAGCCACAGGAGCAGTCAGCAGGGGGCGTGTCCAGACAGGCACACGTAGTTCACCACATGAGAAGACACTATTTACCGCACTATCTTGCCCTATAACCCTTCCCCAATCCACCCTCCTTCAGTGCCTCCTTTCTCAACCCCCTTCCTGAATCTCCCTGCATCAGATCACATCTCATTACTCTCTTCCTGGCTCCCTCCTTCTCAGCTTGCACTCCAGCTCAACATGAAGGGATCTGGGAACACAGATCCACAATTACTTGAAAGTGGGGTCACAGGTAGATAGGGTCATTAAAAAAATAAACTTCTGGCGCTTTGGCCTTCATAAATCAGAGTATTGAGTGCAGGAGATGGGATGATATGTTGAAGTTACATAAGACGTTGCATGAGGCCTAATTTGGAATATTGTGTGCAGTTCTGGTCATCTATCTACAGGAAAGACATCAGTAAGTTTGAAAGTGTGTAGAAAAATCTTACAAGGATGTTGCCATCACTTGAGGATCTGAGTTATAGGGAAAGGTCAAATAGGTTAGGATTTTATTCCCTAGAGCATAGGAGAATGGGGAGATTTGATAGAGGTATACACAATTATGAGGGATATAGATTGGGTAAATGCAAGCAGTGTTTGCAATTGAGGTTGGATGAGATTAGAACTAGGGGTCATGGTTGAAGGATGAAAGGTGCACTGTTTAAGAGGAACTTCACTCAGAGGATGGTGAGAGCGTGGAATGAGCTGCCAGTACAAGTGTTGGAAGTGGGTTCAATTTCAATATTTAAGAGAAATTTGAATAGGTATATTGATAGGAGGGATTTTGAGGGCTATGCTCCCATGCAGGTTGTTTAGACTAGGCAGAACAGTTTGCCATGGACTAGATCAGCTTTGTTCAGTCCTGCACTGCTCTATGACTCTATGACTAACACATTTCGGTTTTCCCTGTTTACTCACATCCTTCTGTTTTTTTAAATTCATGACCCAAACTGTATTTTGTTATAGGAAAGATGTTATCAAACTAGAAAGAATGCAAAAAAATGACTTGTCTAAACTTGGGGGAGGGGTTGTGTAAGGGATGAGTTACGAGGATATGCAGCAAAGACTAGAGCTTTATCCCCCAGAGTGTAGAAGCTAGAGTGAACTAGTAGAGGTGTATAAGATCATGAGGGGCTTAGACAAGGTGAAAGCACATGGTCTTTTTACCCGGGGAGACTCTGCTAAAATCAAGCTGGTAAAGACTGAGATCGGAGGTGAGAGATTTAAAAGGGACATCAGGGGCAACTTCTTCTTGCAAAGGGTGGTGTGCATTTGGAATGGGCTGCCTGAGACAATGATTGAAGCAGGAAAACTAGCAACAGCTAAAAGCCATCTGAATGAGTACATGGATAGGAGAGGTTCAGACTGCTATGGGTCAAATGCCCCATCTGAATGAGTACATGGATAGGAGAGGTTCAGACTGCGCTGGGTCAAATGCCCCATCTGAATGAGTACATGGATAGGAGAGGTTCAGACTGCTATGGGTCAAATGCCCCATCTGAATGAGTACATGGATAGGAGAGGTTCAGACTGCTATGGGTCAAATGCCCCATCTGAATGAGTACATGGATAGGAGAGGTTCAGACTGCGCTGGGTCAAATGCCCCATCTGGATGAGTACATGGATAGGAGAGGTTCAGACTGCGCTGGGTCAAATGCCCCATCTGAATGAGTACATGGATAGGAGAGGTTCAGACTGCGCTGGGTCAAATGCCCCATCTGAATGAGTACATGGATAGGAGAGGTTCAGACTGCTATGGGTCAAATGCCCCATCTGAATGAGTACATGGATAGGAGAGGTTCAGACTGCGCTGGGTCAAATGCCCCATCTGGATGAGTACATGGATAGGAGAGGTTCAGACTGCGCTGGGTCAAATGCCCCATCTGAATGAGTACATGGATAGGAGAGGTTCAGACTGCGCTGGGTCAAATGCCCCATCTGAATGAGTACATGGATAGGAGAGGTTCAGACTGCGCTGGGTCAAATGCAGACAGATTGGAGCAGCTCGCTGGATAACACAGTCAACGTGGGCAAGTAGGACTGCAGGGCCTCATTGACTCTATGACCTTGTTTTCAGAGTGGTGCTAAACAGTTCCCTATTAGTCCTGTAGATTAGTTCTAGTCTCACAGGAGTAGTGGTGGTAAACAGCTTCACTTGCAATTACTTGGCTGCACTCCAGTGCCTTCCAAAATAGATAGCTCAGACCTAACTGGTTCTGATGTGAACTTCTTCAGTAACTACTTACTGGTCCCATGCTGATATAAGGTGAAGGATAAGAATAGATCTTGGAAGGTGAACTATACAAAGGCCACAACAATCCCTGAATGGATTTTACTAACAGTGTGATGCTCTGTGTTAATCAGACTCCTGTGCCCTGAGAGATTTGGTGATGAACCTAGAAGTGGTCAGATTTAAAAGCTATTGTTTCTGATGTGGTAAGCAATCTAATACAAAATAGACAGCAAAGGCAGTTCAGATTTTTGTGGATTCACACAGAATGCTGGAGGGACTCAAAAAGTTAAGCAGCATCTGTGGGGAGGAGGGGAAATAAATCATTGACGTTTCAAGCCAAAGCCAAGGCCTTTCATCAGGACTGGAAAGGAAGGGGGCAAAAGGCAAAATAAGAAGGGGTAGGAAGGGAAGGAGTACAAGCAGGTGATAGTGAGACCAGGTGAATGAGTGAGGGAGGGGGATGATACAAGAAGCTGGGAGGTAATAGGTGGAAGAGGTAAAGGGTTGAAGAAGGAAACTGATAGGGGAGATGAGTGGACTGTGGGAGAAAGGGAAGGAGGAAGGGAACCAGAGGAAGTTGATGGGCAGCTAAGAAGAGCAGGGGTGAGAGGAGAACCAGAATGAGAAATGGAAAAAAAAATGAGAAGGAGGGAAGGGGGAATAATTACTGGAGGTTGGTGAAATCAATGTTCAAATTGGAGCCAACGTAGATGGAAGAGTCGATCTGTTTGTGTTGCTTTCTGTAGCATCTTAACATGTCTCTCAGGGGCAATTCGGGATAGCGCACAATGGAATGAATTTTTACTTGAAATTCATTCTCTTGTAGACCAAACCAGCCATTATTTTCTGAATGGCAAAACGCTACAAAGTTGAACATTTATCTCAAATAACAGTTCACAGAAAATATTTACTGGAATTAAAGAAGTTATAGAAGATACATTTCGACATGTCCACATAACATTTCTGAACAGTTTAGTGAAGAGATTTATACTTATCCTTAATAAAGACAAACTTGACATTGGTTTAACGCTAGAGCCTTTTATTCTGAATAGCTCCAGCTCAACCTTGAGCACCTGTGACCTGCTCACCAGTGACATTTCCAGTTCCTGGATAACCACCTGCAATGCTTATTGGGAAACCAAGTTCTTTATTTTGCACACATAATAACTCAAAGAATATGCAAGATGACCAACTCAATCAATTAGTAAGCAGATTATTTCCAGTCAGATGTGGTATTATGCAATTAAAATATTAATGAATAATCTGAAATAAAAACAGAAGGTGCTAGAAACCCTCAATTGCTGAGGATTTCTGGTGTATTCTATATTCTGTAGAAAAGGAAACAAGTTTAAAACTGAAGACCCTTCAGCAGATCTTGTGATTAGAGAGTCACTACGAACAATGATGAACAGGATTTTACATTAAGGGGGAGTGTGATTTGTTTAAATCTGAAACTACAGTGTGTAATCTAAATAAAGCCATCCCCAAAGGTATGAAGCATGTGTTAGCTGTGATAGATTGGGAAATTACATTAAGGTATGACAGTAGACAAACAATTATTAATATTTAATGAATTACTAGGATATTTATAGCAAACATAATTTCCTTTAACTCAAAAGAACCCACCAGAAAGTATGGTCCATCTATGGCTAACAAGAAATTAGAGATTGCATTTGATAAAAAGGAGCAATTTATAATATTGTCAAAAAGAATAATAAGCTTTGGGACTGGGAAGTCAGGGTATAAATGCCAAGAAAATGAGCTTTTAGTAGCTGCAGCACAGTACATTATGAACATAAGTTAGCAGAAACTTAAATTAACATGAATTATGCATAACTCACATGACAAAATAAACATAATGACACTAGTGCAAGTTAAAAGAGAGGAAAAGAAATATAGTCAGTAGTGTTGGAGTTTTTCAGATTGGTTCAAGATCCTGATGGCTCACTGAAAGGAGGACAAGGCCAGATTAGTGTAGGGGGGGCGGTCACTGGTAATGGAGGAGACCTTCCTTAGACATTGTCTCTTGTAGATGAGGAGAGTTTTGCCCATGATGGGCATGCTTGAACCCTCTCGCATTCTTCTGTGTCTAAGTTCCCACACCGGGCCACGGTGCAGGGAGTATAGACAACATAACAGATGGAATATAATGAGGGAAAATGTGAAATCATTCAGTCTGATACTTCTCAAATGGTGAAAAATTGAAAGCCACTCAGAAGAAGGTGGACGTCCTTATGCATAAATCACTGAAAATTTACGTGCAGGTAATTGATTAAAAAGACAAACAGTATGTTACTCTTCAATGCAAGGTGATTTGAGTACAACAGCAAAGACATTTTACTGGAGTTATATACTGCTGGACCCCGGTGAGAATATGCCCTGGAGCCAGCACATTTTTGATCCCCCATCTAAAGCATGATATACTTGTTATGAAGCAAACATTGTGAAGGTTCACCAGATTGATTTCTGGAACTGGGGCTATTTCAGAATCAGATTCAGATTTTTTTTTTATATGGTGGGAGAGTCTAAGACTAGAGGACACGGAGCTTCAGAATGGAGATGAGGAAGAATTCCTTTAGCCAGAGAGTGGTGAATCTGTGGAATTGTGGAGGCCAGGTCTTCATGTATATTTGAGGCAAAGATTGATTGGTCAGGGCATGAAGGAATACGGGGAGAAGGCAAGAGATTGGGGCTGAGAGGGAAAATAGATCAGCCATGATGAAATGGTGGAGCAGACTTCGTGGGTCAAATGGCCTATTTCTGCTCCTATATCTTATAGTCTTATGGTGCATAGAATCAGGTTTATTATCACTGTCCTATCTGATGTGAAATTTGGAGTTTTGCATCATCGGTGCAGACAAAGACATAAAATTATCACAAATAGCGAAATAATTAAATAGTGCAAAACCGAAGGAACAATAAGGTAGTATGATGGGTTCACTATTTTTGCTCTCTTTTGCCACTATTTATTAGATTAAATTATATATTTCTTATTACCATTTTTTGTAATTTTTATCTCTTACACTGTACTGCTGTCACAAAAAAAACAACAAACTTCACAACATATCTTTTGTCCATTATGCGCCATGTTGTAAAACATGGGCAATCATGGCCTTTCCATGACCATGATTGTTCTTGGCAAATTTTTCTATAGAAGTGGTTTGCCATTGCCTTCTTCTGGGGCAGTGTCTTTACAAGACAGGTGACCCCAGACATCATCAATTCTCTTTAGAGATTATCTGCCTGGTGTCAGTGGTCACATAGCCAAGACTTTTGATATGCACCAGCTGCTCGTACGACCATCCACCACCTGCTCCCATGGTTTCATGTGATCCAGATCGGGGGCTAAGCAGGTGCTACACCTTGCCTGAGGGTGAACTGCACAATAGCAGAGGGAAGGAATACCTTACACCTCCTTTGATAGAGATGGATCTCCAACCCACCACCCTCATGACATGTCATTGTATTAAATTTGATTCTGATCCATGGACTGATCAGAAATCTGATGATGGAGGGGAAGGAGCTGCTTCTTAATTGTTGGATGTGGGTGTTCAGACTCATGTACCTCCTCCCTGTTGGCGGTAAGGAGAAGAGGTGAGAGTCCTTAATGATGGATGCTGCCTTCATGAAGCAGTGCCTTTTGAAGGTGTCCTCGACGGTGGAGAAGTTTGATCCTGTGGTCGATCTGTCTACAAAACCGTTCTGGGGTACTATGAACAGTCATTATCAAGCAATAGCTGGGAGACCGGGCAACAAAAAAGAAGCTTCATAAAGAGAAAAGGTGGTAGATTGGTTTAAAGTGGTGTAAGGACCTTGTTGCTTCAATGAAATTATCTCTCATTTTCTAGAGAGTATAGAGGCATCACAGGCTGGTGGGAGGTTCCAATGGACAAGATCACAAGATCCCCGAGTTCCATTTCCCCACCATTGGTATCACTGCATTCAGCTGAAAAACCTCAAAGGCTCTGGAACCATTACCTGAAATTATCTACCTCTCTTCTTTCCTCCTCACGAATCTTCTTCTTTGTTTGGGCCATCTCCCAATATCAGCTTTATTTGCTAATGGACCTTCATAGCACTCCAGAATGACTTTGTTAAGTTAGAGGCACCACATAAATAGAAACTAGTGTGAAAAAAAAGAGCACATTCAAGTTTGTTAAATGATTATTGCTGCTCCAGGTTTTGCTGAAGCATTAAAATGGAATTTGCAAAAGAAAAAACATAATCATTTTTAGATATTATAGTCGTTCATCTCCCTTTTCCTCCCCAGCCTTAGGCTCTCACTTGAGATGCACAATTATCCAAATGCCAACAACCAGCTGACCTGATATTGCATCTCTCCGTTAATGCATTTTCAGTATATACGTATATAAACCTGTACCCAGCAGTTTCCCCTCAAGGCAGTTTGGATTCAAAAAGACCATGTTTAATGTAGAAAACAGTGTCAGACTTGCCCGGATTTACACATGAATCCAAAGGTTCCTTTATTTATTAAACAGTCTCATTTCCAAATCAAGGAAATAATTTGAAAGAAACCTCGCCCAAAATCATGCTGGCACACAGTGTTATCATAACAAATGTCAAAAATTGACCGAAGACAGAATCGAATGAAGACTTATCAGAGGGAAACGAATAGAAGGGTTTTCTGATAAAATAAAAACTCACGTGGAATTTACACACCAGCATTGATCTTTTGGGCTGAATTTCTGTGTTCTGATTCAGATTCATTTATTTATCATGCGTACATTCAAATATACAGTGAAATGTATCATTGGCATTAAAAATCAACCTAACCCATAATAGAAACCGATGTGAAACCGGTTTTGCGGGGCAGCCCGCAAAAGACACCACACATTCCGGCACCAACGTAGTACGCCCACTGTGTTCAGCGTTGGGAGAAGCAAGATAATTTAAGAGAATATTAAGTTTTCTTCTCAGTGGGAAGAACTGAAAGCACAAAGCTCAAGGTTCAAAGTACATTTATTATCAGTATGTATACATTAAACAACCTTGAGATTTGTCTCCTAACAGGCAGCCCTGAAACAAGGAAACCCAAATGAACCCATTTTAAAAAGACTCAATGTGCAGAGAAAAAGAAAATCATGCCAGTAATAA
Source organism: Hypanus sabinus (assembly GCF_030144855.1). NCBI lineage: Eukaryota > Metazoa > Chordata > Chondrichthyes > Myliobatiformes > Dasyatidae > Hypanus > Hypanus sabinus. The sequence goes on from NC_082714.1 coordinate 17,714,230, forward strand.
ACACAAGCAGGTAGCGTTCCAAACTGAAGTCCACGAAGAGAGTTCGCCCCAGACCATTAATTCAACGCAGAGCACAGCAGTGAGCTGAACTGGCCCGTGCTTGGACTCAGGAACCTGACACCCTGAGCTTTTCAATCTGGCCTGGCATCTAAATCGTCATCCAAACATCAGGTCCAATTGCTGGGCCTGGACCTTGCCGCCTCGATTAGGCTGGTGCCCAACCTTTCCAGTTCAGCCTAGCACTTAATTCAAGCAAACCTCAGGTTTTCCTCACACTCAGCAATGGGCCTACCACCTCGCCTCGGTTCTGCCACATCAAATTGCCTCCAAGGCCAAAGAGAAGTTACAGACTATTGCTTGCAATGATCGTTTACAAGAAAAAGAGTGATTAACTAAGTATTTAGTTGTTTTCTTTGTTTCATTGGCCACCAGCCAGAAGCCACTGAGTTCACCAGAACCATCTTAAACTGAAAACCAATATTGTTCAAATTATTCAAGTACATTTATTATCAAAAAATATATGTCATACAAACTTGAGATTTGCTTGCTCACAGGTAGCCACAATGCAAGGAACCCAAAAGAACCCAATTAAGGAAAAAAAGAAAAATAAAAACAAAACACCAACACTCGATATGCAAGGGAAAGAAAAAAAATACAAATCATGCAAACAATTGAAACAAACAACAACATTCCAAACCGAAAATGAGTCCTCAGATCCGAACCCTGGAGCAGCCCGGAGTAGGCCCAAAGCCTCACTTATCAGTTCATCATATTGGCGGCACAAAGTGCAGCAGCCGGGGCAGTCTTTGTAGCCTCATCGTCATGGAGATGACCATCACGGAGAACGAGCAAAATCAGCTCTCATCCAAACTGACACGCTATCTTTTCAGTCTATCTGAAACTTCACTTAAATTGACAAAACAATGGAACAGCAAAAGGCTCCAGTGCCCTCTCTATCATGGAGAGCCACCAAACTTGGCTCTCGCCTCGGATCTGGACCAGCATATTGTACCTTGCTGTAGGACCTGGGCACTACTGCTGAGAAAGGCTCCGGGCCTAGGCCAAGCCACCCAGCGACTCACTCTGGGCCCAGATTTCATTGCCCAGCCCAAAGCCAGTCTCAAGCTTTTCGGATCAGCTCGGCGCCCAGAGTGATCTAACCTCGCACCCAGGCCAGTTGTACAAGCACCCAATCTCCTCTGCCTGGATCATCGCACCCGGGCCAGTTGTACAAGCACCCAGTCTCCTCTGCCCAGACCATGCCTTTGCCTTTCGCCACCCAGAGTGATCCAACCTCGCACCTGGGCCAGCTGTACGGGGATCGGAACTCCATCTGCAACGATTCTGCAACACATCATCCCCCAAACTTAGCACGCCTTTACTTACCCCTTCACCGTTTGTGTAGATAATTTAACATGATTTCCCTCAGAAAAGGTAGATGCTTTCAGTTGGATTTCTTAGCTTTTTGACTCCCAGAAAACTGCCGCACAAATTCAGTAGTGCCATCTTAACTGGAAGAGAATATCAACAAGGTTTTGTGCTACAATATTACCTGTGTCTTCTTGAACATGTAAAACAAAGTTGACATGCTGACACAAGTAATCAGCAAAACAACTAGGATGTTAGATTCTACTGCCAAGCAGCTGAAGTATACAGACAGTGAAATCCTGCTACAAACGTGACATTACAAACTAGATATTGTATACAATTTTGGGCTCCACACTTGCATTGGAGACAGGAGTAAAAATGATCACTCAGTTGATTCTGCGGGCAATCTTATAAGGAAAAGCTAAACAAATAAAGGTGACTCTCTGTTGTCCATCCAGTAATGCCCCTTCAGAAAAATGTAGGCCTACCTGCTCAACCTTTCCTCATAAAATGATGCTTTTGTCCCAGGAGTCAAGTTCTCCATTACCTCCAATGCAAGTAAGGAGACATGTAGGTTCTGTACTCCTGGGAACACCCAGAGGCCCTGCATTGCCAACAGAAGGAACACATTTCCTCACAGCTATCCACACATCCTATTGGCAAACAGCTGGCCCATATGCGGAAAAATCTGCAGTTCCAATACCGGCCTCATTAACCACCTCAGAACTTTCAGACCCGGAATGGAAGAAAATCATCTTCAGTTCCAAAGGACTACCTCAGAAGGAGATATGCTGCTGTATTCACAATATACACTTACTGGCCACTTTATTAAGTGCACCTGTGCACCAGCTCGTTCATGCAAGCATCTAACCATATGCCTGTGAATCCTGAAGCAATCAACCCAGTTAATCCTTAAAAAAAAGCTTAAAAATTTGAAGTCCAAGTAAGCAGAAATTTGTGCTCTTTCAGAGCTGCCGTCCGGCCTGTGTGAAATAAGACACCTTGTCATCGAAGCTCAGAAGTCACGGTTCCACCTCCAACAGAAGGATAATTGGTGCTGCATTGCAAGCCTCTCTCAAGCACCATGGCTTGTTAATAAATTAGGATCTTAGAACAGGGTGCGTTTTTACCTCTTTAGCAATAATAAATGAGCAGAAAGAGTAACTCGAATAACCTCACATTACATTAGTGGTGTGCTGAAGAGATTCTCTGAACACACTCAGTGGTCACTTTATAGGTACACCTGCTCATTAATGCAAATATCTAATCAGCCAATCATGTGGCAGCAACTCAACTCATAGCAATATGCAGACATGGTCGAGAGGTTCATTTGTTGTTCAGACCAAACATCAGAATGGGGAAGAAGTGTGATCTCAGTGACTTTGACCATGGAATGATTGTTGGTGCCAGATGGGGTGGTTTGAGTATCTCAGAAACTGCTGATCTCCTGGGATTTTCACACACCAGAATCGTGCAAAAAATAAAGCCAAAAAGAAAAACATCGTGTGAATGACAGCTCTGTGGGAGAGATCAGAGGAGAACGGCCAGACAGGTTCAAGCGGGGAGGAAAGCAACAGCAACTCAAATAACCACCTGTTACAGCAGCGGTGTGCAGAACGCACAACATGTCGAACCTTGAAGTGGTTGGACTACAGCAGCAGAAGACACAAACATACACTCAGTGGCCACTTTGTTAAGTACACCAGTTACCTAACAGAGTGGCCAATTTCAGGGGCTGCTCAAAGGGAAAGAATGGAGGACTGCTGGAGCAATACTGAGTGTCTCAGTGGTAGAGGTGCTGCCTTCCCGATCCAGCAATGTGCTTTCCGTTTTGACTTTCGGAACGGGCTCTGTGGGGTTTGCACCTTCTCTCCGAGACTACGCTTCCATTCAGATTCCAGACACTTGTGCTTTAGTGGGTTAATTGACCACTGTAAGTTACTCCTAGTGTGCAAGTGAGTTGTAGTAACTGGGAGGTGCTGAGGGAACTGTGGTGAGATTGAGGGGCTTCTTCCCCTCTGCCATCAGACTTCTGAGTGGACAAGTGGGCAATGACTGCACAGACACTAACTCATCATTTCACTCCCTTTTTGCACTCCTCATACACCTACCTACTCGCAGAGCTTTGGCATGCCATCAGAAACTCCGACACACTTCTGTAGATATGTAATGGAGAGTGTATTGACTGGTTGCATTTGTATGGAAACACAAACACCTTGTAATGGATTCAGCCCAGTACATCACGGGTAAAGCCCTCCCAACCATTGAGCCCATCTACATGAAACAATGTCGTAGGAAAGTAACATCCATCATCTGAGATCCTCACTACCCAGGGCATGCTCTGTTCTCGAAGGTACAAGAGCCTCAGGACTCGCACTGCCAGGTTCGGTAACAGTTACTGCCCCATCAGGCTCTTGAACAAAAGAAGATATCTACATTCACTTGCCCATCTATTGAGATGTTCCCACAACCAATGATCTCTCTTTAATTACTCTATATCTTGTTATTTCATGTTCTCGTTATCAATTGCTATTTATTTATATTTACATTTTCACAGTTTGTTGTCTTCTGGCTGATCTTTCATTGATCCCATTGTAGTTACTATTCTATAGATTTGTTGAGTATGCCCACAGAAGAATGAATCTCAGGGTTGTATGTGGTGACATATATGTACACTGTTAATAAAATTTACTTTGACTTTTGACTTTTAGATGTAGATATATAGTTAGCATAGTTTGTGTCTTGCATTATACCGTTGCTGCAAAGCAATAAATTTCATGACATATGTTATTGATAATACATTTAATTCTGATCCTGAATTTGATCAGTGTTAATGGATGTTTGATGGTTGGCATAGACTCAAATGGGCCAAAGGGCCTGTTTCAGTGTTGTAGGTCTTTATGACCCAATACATTTCCATACAATACATGATGGTAAGTCAGCAAAGGATGTAGTAACATTTGCTTCCATGGCAACCACAGGCAATGTAAACGCCTGTTCTGAATTGATAATCTGAGCAATGATCAGAGGAAATGAGAGCCATCAATTTAAATTGTGACTTTCACGTTTCTGTTGGGATTTCCCAAAGCATTTTACAGCCAGTGAAGTACTTTTTAAGGCAAAGCCAGGATGCCCAATGCAAAGTAAACAGAAATGTGGTAATGAGCAGATAATTTATTTGTTAATGATGATGATTGAGGGGTGAATGTTGGTCTGGGAATAGGGAAATAACTCCCGTGCTCATCTTCAAGATAGCACCAAAAGATATTTAACACCCACACGAGGGAGCAGATGAGTTTAATGTCTCACTTAACACTGCCGTATTCCCTCTGTGCCACTCCAGAGTGTCAACCTACCTTTCTGCTTAGCTCAGAGATACTTCTCCAGGGATTTTCCTGCCCAGTCCAAAGATGCTGACCCTGTTCTAAATTGCAACGACAAAAGACTGGATTGCACATCATTAAGAGACAGAAATACCCTCCAAAAATGGGTTAATCATGAACTACTGATTGCCCAGCAACGATGACAACATGCATTTACATTTCTCTCAAGGTGCCCAGAGCATAAGCGACAGAAGTTTGACTGTAGGCAGGTTAAAAGCAGAGTTAAATAGATTAAAGTTCAGGAGGTTAGTTTTGTTTGTCGTACATGCTCCAGACGCTGCAGTTTCCTCACACATTCCAAAGGCGTACGGGATAGGGTTAGTGATTGTGGGCCTGCTGACGTTGGTGCCAGAAGCATGGAGGCCCTTGCGGGCTGTCCCGTAAGGCGGCAGCCGGTTCACAGGTTTGGTGAGTGGGGCAAAAAACACTGACGACCGATAAGCACACCAATCATTTATTTACAAATAAGCTGCGCAAACTACAAAACTAAATGCTCAACAAACAGATACTTAGTTAAAAATGCACGCAGAGCACCCCTTCCCAATGGTTCTGCATAGCGTGCGCTAGGGAGAAAGGGAAAGAGAGCATACCTCTCCAACATGTTACCCTTTATACCCAAGATGTTTGAAACCGGACACTAGGGTCCATGGCGCAGAAGGCAACCAATGGAAAGAGCCGCTACAGCTTTAAACTGACCAATCAAAGCAGCATTTGACTGGCAAATAAGCCAGTGCCCACACTACATGCCCTCACTGATTTAATTAGATGCAGATGAAACATTTCACTGTATGTTTTGCTGTACCTGTGAAAAATAAAGCTTAATCTCTTTAAGAAGTAACCTGAGAGAATAGAGAGAGATAGAGAGTTAGCAAGGGTTCAGGAAAGACTTTTCAGCTGCATAGGTGGGAGAAGATGTCAATCAAATCAAGTTTAATTGTCATTCAAACCATATATGGATATAGCTGAATGAGACAGCCTTCCTGTGGGGCCAAGGTCGCATAAGAAAACAAACTTTTAGACCAAGTTCCTGAGCAACAAGTTCTGCATATTGATGGTTCCTGGTGTTCAGCCTGTAATTCCACTGAACCGCTACTGAAAGGCAGCACAATGGGAGAGACCACCCCCCAACCGAGCCTAGACGCCATGCTAGACCGAGGACTGAGGCCTAGTCCTAGCTACAACCAAGGCAACACTGCTGCCTCACCACCTGTCTTCCCACCAAATAAAGGAAGCAGTCCTGCGACAATCATTGTCCAACAGGACCCTGCAATCGCAAAAGGAACGTCCAAGACAGTCACTCACGACTTTACTGCATGCCACCTTCGCGCTGACTGAAAGGCATCCGTTCCGGTGCCTCTGAGTAACACGCAGCAGTACAGTCTCTGCCCAGGTCAATCCGGCTTCTCCTGTGGCCCAATGGCCCGGCTCAAATCTCCAGACCCAACAGCCAGACTCAAATCCCCCCACCCCCCACCCGATGGGCCGAATCATCTTCTCCCGACCACTGGCTGGCCACTCTGAACAATGAGCAGCCTACTGATGTGATTTGTTAGTTTGGTATTTCCGATGCAACGAGCTCCATTTGCTAACGTTGCTGAAATATCCTGATAACCGTAAGGTGAGGAAATCTGTTCCACTGATGTCTAATGGCAAAAAATATCATGCTATCCTTTGAGTTACTCACTTGTAATGGTGCAGATCAGTAAAGGTAATTATTGGAATAAAGAATAGTCTGACTATGTATAAAAAAACATTTAACAAGGAGAAAGCACCTTCAGTTGGCCCCCAAGAGGCTGCTGCTAGTATACATGCCGCCATCTTATCAGAAGATATCATAATCTATGGCAAATTGGATCTGTGGCCCTGTTGTATCCAGCCACCTTTACACATCTGCACCATTACAAGTGACTAACTCAAAGGATAACAAATATTTTTGTCATTTGGCATCAGTGAAACAAATGTCCTCATTTTACAGTTACCAGGACATTTCAGCAACATTAGCAAGTGGAAAATGTCGCATTGGAGATACCAAACTAACAAATGATCCAAAATTGTATTAATTTAGAAGAAGGTCCTGATAACTCTGGATCATGAAGTTACATAAAAACAAGCCCTTCAGCCCATTGAGTCTGTCAGTCTTTACCCAATACCAGTTTTGTTTCTCTTTCTTCACATATCTCCTTCAATTTCCCCTTACAGCTATACAAGACCTTAGTTAGACCCCACTTGGAGTACTGTGTTTAATTCTGGTCACCTCATTACAGGAAGGATGTGGGTGCTATAGAGAGAGTGGAGAGGAGATTTACAAGGATGACGCCTGGATCAGAGAGCATGCCTTATGAGAATAGGTCGAGTGAACTTGGCCTTTTCTCCTCGGAGCGATGGAGGATGAGAGGTGACCTGATACACCTCATGTCATACAAAGATGATGAGAAGCATTTATCATGTGTATAGCCAGAGGCTTTATCCCAGGGCTAAAATGGCTAACACAAGGAGACATAGTTTTAAGGAGCTTGGAAGTAGGTACAAGGCGGATGTCAGAGGTAAGTTTTTCACACAGAGAGTGGTGGGTGCGTAGAATGTACTGCTAATAATGGTGGTGGAGGTGCATACAATAGGGTCTTTTAAGAGACTCTTAGATAGGTACATGGAGATTAGAAAAATAGAGAGCTATCCAGTAGACAGCTTCTAGAGTAGGTTACATGATCAGCACAATATTGTGGGCCGAAGGGCCTGTAATGTGCTGTAGATTTCTATGTTTCTATAATTCCTTTCAACATTCCCCTGATTTGTCAGTCCCTGGCCTACACAAGCAGGTGACAGGTGATTCACTGAGCTGCATATCTTTGGGATAGGTGAAGGAAGTGGAGCACGGGGGAGGGGAGACCCCAAGCTGTCAGAACCGGCTTGTAATCATTGTGAAATTTGTTGTTTGTGGCAGCAGCACAATGCAATAAATGAAATACAACTACAAGTAAAATGAATAAATAGTGCAAAAGAGAAATAGTGAGGAAGTGTTCATGGGTTCACGAATTGTTCAGAAATCTGATGGCGGGGGGAAGAAACTGTCCCTAAAACTTTGAGGGTGGATATACCTCCTTCCTGAAGGTAGTAATATCCCAGCTGGTGAGGGTCCTTAATGATGGATGCTGCCTTGTTGTGGTGTGAGGAGTACAACTGGATACTGGAGCCCACGATTGAATCAGGTCACTGGAGGCAGCTTCTGTTCTCCCTGTGTCTGAACCTACGTGGAGCATTATGGCTATTCAAAATGTAGTCTCAAAGTTCACTGTGGCTTTCTTCATCTAAAATCCAAACCACTAGAATATATTAATAGAAAACAATTGATCAGTTGTATAAGAGACAGGGAGTCATTTAATCATAGAGCCGTACAACACAGAAACAGGCCCTTTCTCCTATCTGTTCCATGCCAGCCAAGATTCCCATCTAAGTAGTCATTTTGTCCTCATTTTGCCTATATCCATCTACGTTTCCTATCCATGTACCTTTCCAGGTACCGCCTAAGTGGTGTTATATTCATAGTCATAGAAAAGTACACCACAGAAACAGGCCATTCAGCCCATCTAGTCAATGCCAAACTGTTTAAACTGCCTACTCCCATCGACCTGCACCGGGACCACAGCCTTCCAAACGTCTCTTAAGTGTTGAAATCGAGCTTGCATGCACTACTTGTGCTGGCAGCTGTTATTGTGTCTGCTTCTATCATTTCCTCTAGGAGCTCACTCCACATACTGAGTCCTCTGGGTGAAAAGCTGCCCCTCGGGAGCTCCTATTAAACCTTTTCACTCTCACCTTAAACCTAAGCCCCCTAAAACATGATCCCCTAACCCTGGAATAAAGACTGAGAACACCCATTCTCCTCATCATTTTATACACCTTCGTGAGATTGCCCCTCATTCTCCTACGCTCCAATGGAAAACTCCTAGCCTGCTCAACCTCTCTCTGTCACTCAGTCCCTTGACTCCTGGCGGCATCCTTGTAAATCTTCTGCACAGTTTCCAGTTTTATGGTATCTCTCCTGCAAAGGGGTGACCAAAGTGAAGACCATATTCCAAATGAAGCCCCACCAAACTCTTGTGCAATATCATACCCCAGCTTCTCGGCTTCCTGTCCTCAGTGTCCTGACTGATGAAAGCCAGTGTGCCAAGCACCCTATTCAGCACCCTGTGACACTACTTTCAAAGAACCGTGTACTTCTAGGTACCCCTGGGAGAGCAAAAGAACAGACGGAAATATGTATACAAAAAGACATACATCATCTTGTGCACTAGATGACAACCCTGGTTTATGAAACTTTGGCTAGCAGATTATTAGAGTACTTTAATTCAAATTTTCAGCATCTGCAGAATTGCTGTTCTGTGTCACATTTACTCTCCTCTGGTACGGATAAACAACCCTAATATTTCACGCCTTCAGAATAATGTAAATTTATCATGATACAGCCTGCTATGACTCAGTGCTTCTTTTTAATTTAAAGGGAATTAATAATGCATCAAATTAGCAAGTGCCTTTTTGAAGATTTAAGGAGAGAAGGGAAATTTAATAGGAATGCTCTTTAATGCAAATATTCTAGGAGGGCAAATCAGGACTTACACAAAGAATTGTAAGGCTCTGAGGTATGCTGTTGAACAAAGGGATCTGGAATTACAGGTCCATAATTTCTTAAAAGAGGCATCACAAGTAGATGCAGAAAGCTTTTGGCACATTGGCCTTGAGCACAGGCATTGAGTACAGGAGTTGGGAGCTATGTTGATGTTGTACAAATTGTTAAAGACCTACCTACAGGTGACCAATAAACTTGAAAAAGTGCAGAGAAAATTTACAAGGATGTTGTCAGGACCTGAGTTTTAAGGAAAAGTTCAACAGGTTACAGAGGTATAAAAAAATATGAGGGGTATAGATGGGGTGAAGGTTTATAGGCTTTTTGCCCTCAGGTTGGGTGAGACTAGAACTAGAGGCCAGAGAGTCATAGAGAAGTACAGCACAGCAACAGGCACATCTAGTCCATGCCAAAACAATTTAAACTGCCTGCTCATAGGTTATAGGTTTAGGGTGGAAGGTGAAATATTTAAGAGGAATCGGAGGGTGGCACAAGTGTGAAATGAGCTGCTGGTAGAAGTGGTACTGTAGATGCAGGTTAAATCAAAGAGAACTTTGGACAGGTACTTAAATGGGAGGGCTTTAGAGGGATAGGGTCTGGGTGCAGGGAGATGGCACTCTGCAGAAAGTCAGAGATGGTTGACATGCCTGTTTGCATACTGTAGTGCCCCAAGACTCTATAACTATGATGGCCCATTTTACAAAGCTTCAGAGCTTAAAGCACAGAAGCACTGAGTCTGAGCTGATCATGTCTCAGTCACTTCCACTAATCCGCATTAATCCCATTATTTACATTTTCCCACATTCTCAAACAACCCCCCCCCCCCCCCCCCATTTGTTCCACAGCGCAAGAGCCGGTGACCATTACGTCACAGTTGGTGAGACATCAGACTCTGAAGGCTTTCCCAAAGATTACTGAGAACTGCAGAAAAACATGTGTATTTTAATGTTTGAGAATATTAAACTTTAACTAGGTATTATGCTTTATTAATTATGAATAGGCAATCCACATGAGATGGCCAGAAAGTGAAGAGGTGACACAGTGAGTATTCAAGTTCACTGAGATTACATTAATTTCCAGGGCATGGAATTGAGGCACCAGTACCCAGGAATGGGAAAGTCTGCAAAAATTGGTGGATACAGCCCAGTTCAAAACAGAAATAGCTATCTTCACCATTGGGCATATCTACATAAAGCACTCTCATAAGAGAGAAGCATCCATCATCAAGGAGTCCCATCATCCTGGCCATGTTCCCTTCTCACTCCCACTATTGGGAAGGAGGTACAGGGGTCTCAGGTCCCACACCACCAGGTTCAGAGACAGTTAATACCTTTCAAGCATCAGGCTCGTGAACCAGCATGGATAACTTCACTCAACACAAGAATGATTTGATCACTGAACACAAACCATAGACTCACTTTCAAGGACTCTGTAACTCACTTCCTGAGTATTATAATTTATTATTATTAATATATGTTCCTTTTTTGTGCTCGTACAGTTGGCTGGTATGGGAACAGCGATGCCTTTGAGTGGAAAATCCTATGAAAGGTAGTGGATTCGGCCCAGTACATCACAGGTAAGTCCCTCCCAACCATTGAGCACATCTACGTGAAATGTTACCACAGAAAAAAAGCAGTATCCATCATCAAGGATCCTCACCACCCAGGCCGTGCTCTTTTCTCACTGCTGCCATCAGGTAGGAGGTACAGGAGCCTCAAGACTCACACCACCCGGTTCAGGGACAGTTACTAGTCCTCAACCATCAGGCTCTTGAACAAAAGGAGAGAATTACACTTATTTAAGGACTCTTTTATCTTGCCATTTCATGCTTGTTTCTTATTGCTATTTATTTAAAAAAAGAGAAATGGAGAGTTATATAGGAGGGTGGGTTGGCAGGGCGGGGATATATCTCAACAAAAGGAAGTTTAAGGTGCTCCTGCCCTCCACTACCCTGCAGGTCACCCTTTGGCAAGGTGAAGCACTTGCTTAGCCTCCTGTGAAGCCATGGGAGCAGGCGGTGGAATGGTGTATGAGCAGCCGGTGCATATCACAAGTCCTGGTTATGATGCCAGGCAGACAATGGCATCATTGTCTTCAATCTCTGAAGAGTATTGATAATGGCTGGGGTCACCCGTCTTGTAAAGACACTGCCCAGAAGAAGGTAATGGCAAACCACTTCTGTGGAAAAATTTGCCAAGAACAATCATGGTCACCATGATTGCCAACTTCATACAACACAGCACATATTGATAATGATTATCGAGGAGGGAAGGATTAGATTAATCTTAGAGTAGCTTAAAAGGTCAGGTGACATCATAGTCGAAGGGCTTCTACTGTGCTGTACTATTCTGTGTTCGCTATAACACAATAGATTCTGCAGATGCTGGAAGTCCAGACCGACACATACAAAATTCTGGAGGAACTCAGCAGCTCAGACAGAATTTATGGAAAGGAATAAAGAGTTGATGCTTTGGGTCCAGACCCTTCATCAGGACTGGAAAGGAAGAGTGCTGAAGCCAGAATAAGGAAGTGGCGGAGGGGAATAGCGAAGGGGTAAAAGCTAGCAGGTGATAGGTGGAAAAGGTAAATGGGCAGAAGAAGAAGGAATCTGATTGGAGAGGAGAGAGGACCATGGAAGAAAGGGAAGGTGGAGGTGTACCAGAGCAAGGTGATGGGCAGGTGAGGAGAGAGGGGAACGGGGTTAAGAAAGAAACCAGAATGAGGAATTGAAAAAGTTAAAAGGGGGAGGGGGGAGAAATTGCCAGACATTAAGGAGAGCAATGCTGATTTCTGCAAAGTGTTTATTTCTTCCTTTGAATCTATTCATAGGAGTATCTTGTAGTATTTCTGCATCAAGTAGCCTATAATCATGATTCTGTTTTTATTTTGGTTTTACAACATCTGTGGGATTTTGCTTCAATTCATTTCCATTCCCTGAAGGTCACACTGATCTTAACTGCAGCATTCATTAGGGGTTTCCATTGGAAGTGCACTAATGTCGGTTCGTTCACATCCACGCTTTCAGCTCAACACAATTCTCATTCTGCAATGACTCACCTCAGCCAAGTGGAACTGTGATCAACTGCTTCTTTCTCTTCCTGCCTTGTTTAACAATTGTTTGCTATATCATATTCTGCTGCGGAATAAAATATGAGAAGAGAGCAGCTTTTGCTCCCATGTAGTCCCTCAGTGTCTGTGAAGAAGGACCAGACCGAGCTACTGTCTAGACGGTGTCTCTGCCAATCTACTTCATGCTGCCTCAGTAAAGCAGCCAGCATAATCAAAAACCCCACCCACCCTGAACATTTCTCTTCTCCTCTCCCCCTTCAGACAAAGGATACAAAAGCCTAAAATCATGTACCACGTGGCTCAAGGACAGTTTCTACCCTGCTGTAATAAGACGATTAAATGATTCCTTAGTACAATAAGATGGATTCCTGTCTTCTGTTGGATTGGGGTGTAGAATTGTTATTGTTCTTACAGCTTAACTTTCCTGTGCTTGCTTGCCTGTATTTTTATACTTAATTATTTACTGCCTACTATGGTGCTGGCATTAAGGGCTGCAATGAAGGTACTCCATCTTTGCCTATCATGCAAATCCCAGGTAGAGACTTGGGAATACCATCGCACTCGGATATAGAAGGATTCTTCATTGCTGTTTCTGTAATGGTTTTGTTTGACCAGTCACGGTTGTCAGACCTGAGCTGAACCCTGAACCTAGAGGACTGGAGGACCTCTCTTAGTCTGTCCTCTACCCTTTGACCTGTCTGGCATGGGTGACCCTACCAAGAGCCAAAGCACAAGGTCCTGACTACAGCCAACGTAGCTCTCCAGGTCATTGAGGCACACAAGCCTCCAGACCCTATGACAAAGTTCTGGTACTCTTGGAGGCTGTATTTTTATGTAATCACCTGGATATATTTAATTGTTCAGTGAATTTTCTACTAAAGCACAGCTGCTTCTGTATTTTTCTAGAAGTTCCTTAGCTGTCAGTTGTAAGCGTCACACCATTTGAATCTGACAATTTTTGTACGCTAAATATTACCACTGGAATTTTGCTTATATCTAGTCTGAGTATAAGATTGCCTTTTTCCCTTTTCTTTTTGCTCTCTCAGCTCACTTTTGTTCATTTTTTCATTCTCGTAACACTTAATAAAATGACGGTAAGCGATAAGTTCAATGCCACATTCTTCACTTTTGAAGAACATAAAGGGATCAAGATCCAATATCTCGCAATCCACCTTCACCTCACACCTTATTGTTCACCTGCACTGCACTTTCTCCGTAGCTGTTACACATTCTGTTACTGTTTTACCTTGTTCTGCCTCAGTGCACTGCGTAATGATCTGATCTGTATGGACAGTACGCGAGTCCGTATTTTGGAACACGTGACACCAACAAAGCATTAAAAAATTGTATAGGGATTGCCTTCTGTTACTGTGTTATCTGCAGTTCTAAATCTGACAAGGGCACTTTGAAGGCACTTTGCCCAGACGGTCAGACTGAAATTGGCTTAGAACTCACGAGGTTAGACTTGGCTGTTGCCGTTGGAACAGCATGTGACTGTAGAACACTGTACTGAATCAGACCCTTTGCCATTTACTTAAACATATATTTCTTTTTTAGCTTTCGTACGTTTGCACAGATTTGGATTATGAGTTCACTGTTTCCTTGGCAACTGCTGGGTTAACTGGTAAGCTGACACTCTTATAGTCACAGCTGCGGGTAATCTTATATAATAGATCAAAAATAAAGAGCAGAAGTGCATTTCTGGTGGCACACATACGTCATCTTCAAACTCATGATTCCTGCACTCCCATCCATGTCACCAGTGAAAGCTTCAATTTGACAGCAATGTTCCATTGATTGCATTCATGGTTAACACAGTCTATTGCCAAACTGGTGTTCAATGTGTCTTCTGTAGTGCACCATGCACTCAGAGCCCATTTGACTAGGTTTACCTGTACACCTGCTCATTAATGCAACTATCTAATCAGCCAATCACAAGGCAGCATCTCAATGCATAAGAGCATCCAAACAAGGTCAAGAAGTTCAGTTGTTGTTCAGACCAGACATCAGAATGGGGAAGAAATGTGATCTCAGTGACTTTGACCATGGAATGATTGTTGGTGCCAGACAGGGTGGTCTGAGTATCTCAGAAACTGCTGATTGCCTTGGATTTTCATCCACAACAGTCTCTAGAGTTTATAGAGAATGAACATAGAACGGTGGAGCACTGAATCAAATCACTGTGCCAAACCAAATATATGGCCAACTAAGGTAATCTCTTCTGCCTACATTTTCCTCACATTCACGTGCTATCTAAACATCTCTTAAAAGTCCCTAATGTATCTGTCTCTACCATCACTCCAGAGAACAGTGCAAAAAAAAAGAAAACACCCAGTGAGCAGCAGTTCCTTTGGTGAAAATGCCTTTTTTGATATGAGAGGTCAGAGAGAAATAGCCAGACTGGTTCAAGCTGACAGGAAGGTGTCAGTAGCTCAAATAAGCACACGTTACGACAGTGGTGTGCAGAAGAGCATCTCTGAAAGCACAACATACTGAACCTTGAAGTGGATGGGCTACAGCAACAGAAGACCATGCCCCTACTGTACCTGATAAAATGGCCATTGAGTGTATATTAATTATCAGGTGTACCATCTACCGATCACCACCATCTGTGTACCACATACTAATCACTATCAACAGTGTACCATACACTCATTACTGCCATCATTGAATCTTTACCAATAGTGCCTGATTTCAAAAGTCTGGCTTGGAACACTGCGAGGTCGAATGTCAGCAATCTCAGAGGTCAAGACAACAGATCAGCGAATCCCGAGTCAAGGGTCAGTAAAGGTGGGAATCACAAGGCCCAGTGACCACTGGTCACTTCCCCCCACCCCAGGCCGTCAGGATCGAAGGGTCGTGCGATCCTCGATGCTAGCCCGAAGCACCTTGCAGTTGAAGGTCAGGTCAACAGGTTGGTGATTCCCGAGTCGGACGTCCATACGGGCAGGAGTCACAAGGGCCAGTGAGCACTGATCTCACCCCAGGCCATCAAAATTGGAGCTTCATTCAAGCCTCGACGTTCAGACTCAAAGCAGTCTGCAGGTAAATCAAATCGTGATTGGTGATTCCTGGGGTAAACACCTAGAAGTCAGCAAACTCTGGAGGGCAAAGTCAAAGGTTGAAGTCCAGAGCTTGGCAAGTCTGAAAGCCTGAAAGGTCGAGCCTGTGAGTTCAGGCCAGGGACTGGAGGTTGGATGGCCAATGTCTCAGAGGCTATGGCCAAGCCTGGATGCTCAGAGGCAGCCTCTCTTGGGGTTTGAGGCCTCTGTGTGCTTGTGTGAGACAGAGACAGGTGTGTAGGAGGCTGAGAAAGGGGCTTGTTTTGCTGTTGTTTTCTTCTGCGCTGTTGTTGTTGTGTGTGCTGTTATGAGCAGGTTACGTTGGCGCATGTGTGGCAATGCTTGCAGGCTGCGCCCTGCAAATCCATACGTCACATTGGTTGTTAACGTAAATGGCTCATTCCACTGTATATTACAATGTACATGTGAAACCGAAGCATTCGGGCTCTCACGACCAGACTATGTAACAGTTTCTTCCCCCAAGCTATCAGACCCCTCAATACTCAGAGCCTGGACTGACACCAACTTACTGCGCTATTGTCTTGTTTATTATTTATTGTAATGCCTGCACTGTTTTGTGCACTTTATGCAGTCCTGGGTAGGTCTGTATAGCGTAAATTTTTCTGTGTTGTATTTTTAAGTAGCTCAATCTAGTTTTTGTACTGTGTCATGTAACACCATGGTCCTGAAAAAACATTGTCTCATTTTTACTATGTACTGTACCAGCAGTTATGGTCAAAATGACAATAAAAGTGACTTGACTTGACACATAAATTTGAATCTTACTCTACAAACGCAGTGTACAACAATGACTGCTTTCTTTATTGTCACACCCAAGTAGCTAGGCATTTTCGGAACTATGTGTAACTTTGGAGGAAAAACATTGGATTCAAACAAAGTACATATACACTGTTTGATGACCAGATTCAGGCAGGATCCGGGAATGAGTACCTGGGAGAGATCCCCTGCCCACTTGAAGACAAGTATTTTCAATAACTCAATAAGGATGACTTCAGAAGCTGACTCTTCATTGCAATGTGGGAAAACGTAAAACTATATTTTGCGTTAACACGATCTCACTGTGAGACAGTTAATCTGCCTTAGGATAAGTGTTGACTAGTACAACAGGGTTGATCTTCCCATTCTTCCTCAAAGTCCATTCAGAGTGGGTAGCACCATGCTTGGCAGTGTCAGTGGTCACTGGTCTGGGTTCAGTTCTGGCCACTGTCTGCGAGGGATTTTTACGTTCTTTCCATGACTGCATGGGTTTCCTCTGGGTGCTCTGGTTTCCTCCCACATTCCAAAAAGATGTATGATTAGGGCTAGTGAGCTGTGGGCATGTTATGTTGGCACCAGAAACATGTCAACACTTGGTCTCGCCTTCAGCACAATCTTCAGACTGTGTTGGTTTGTTGACACTAATGACTCATATCAATGTTTCAGTGACAGATAAAAATAACCTTTTATCCTTATTTGCCTACTCTGATTACCATTTGAAAGATAGTAACTCTGATGATGTGCCACCCATTTGTACTGAATTGAAATGTCAACCTAGGTTGCCTTGAGCTCAATTGGGAGGTGAGATTCTTCCCATCTGAAACATGGCCATGATCCAAAGGCTTGGACTTAACGGGCAATTAGCAAATCATAAAAGTAATTTCTAATACTTCATTAGCTTATAAATACCCTGAGCAGGCCACGTTGACAGGAATGAGTCAGCTCCATTTGAAGCGGCTGCCAGCCATTGGTGGGTCCTCTTTGACGATGGGTGAACAACAAAAGTAAGTTGTGGAAGCCATTTTGAAGAGACAGCAAATAAAACATCTTGTGTTTGTTCATCCTGGGTGTTGAGACCTGTGTTTACACAGTCGAGTAAATAAATCTGTCATGACGTTGAGAGGTAGAGGGACCTTTTCCCTTACACAGCAGCTTCTATGCTCAATACTCAATACGCCAAAATTACATACATTTGTACATCTTTCCAAGGACCACCACTAAGCCTACTGCCCATCTTGGTGTCCACTCAAATTTTAATTTAAGGAAATCAGTTTCATTGCCTGCATCTTGTGTGTTTTGCTCAAGATTTCCGACATTTGCGCAATATCTTGTGTTTATTATTTTGTACTAAGTGTGCCAATTTACAAGAGTCTTAAACACATTATCTAAAGCTATCACTTTAATCCGTAGCAAGGCCAGTAACACCAAGCTGCCACTGAAGAACTTTGTTATGACTGCGAAGGAAATTATTGCTTGGAAACAGTTAATTAACTTCCAAACAATTTATTTTCATCTCAGTTGCCTTGCAAGTTTAGATACAAAGTCAAAATCAAGATTTGGAACCTCTCCCAGATCTGCGACTGCTTCTCCAGTGGCCCAAGGCTGGTTAAAAGGGAGTGGTAGATGAGAATTATTGAGAGGTGCACAATACTGTAAAATATATCCTCCATTTTCAACTATGTTTTCTGTCACACTTTTGCATTGATTATTACTGTGCTCTCTGAATTTTTTTGGCTGCTCAAAACTGCGTGTATAGAGGTATAGACAGGGTCAGATGGCAGAGTGGAGATACGTCTCCACCAAAGGAGGTGTAAGGTGCTCATTCCCTCTGCTAACCTGCTAACCCGTGGGTAAGGTGTGGCACCTGCTTAGCCCCCGATCAGGGTCGTGTAAAGCCATGGGAGCAAGTGGTGGGTGGTTGTATGAGCAGCCGGTGCTTATCACAAGTCCTGGTTATGTGGCCATGAATGCCACTGTCTGAAGAGCATTGAGAATGGCTGGGGTCACCCATTTTGTAAAGACATTGCTCAGAAGCAGGCAATGGCAAACTACTTCAGTAAGAACAATCACGGTCAGGGGATCGCGAACACCTACGTCATATGACACGGCGCATAATGATGGTAGATAGGGTGAATGCACGCAGGCTTCTTTCCTTTCAGGTTGCATGAGACAAGATCTGCAGGTCATAGGTTTAGGGTGAAAGGTGAATTTAAGAGGAACCTGAGAAGGTTTTTGATTCAGAGGGTGGTGTGAGTGCAGAATGAGTTGCCAATGGAATGGTAGATGCAATCAATTGTGGCATTTAAGAGAAGTTTGGATAGGTACATGGAAGGGAGGGGCTGAGAGGGATATAGTACAGGTTTTGGTAAATGGGGCTAGCATCCTGTCAGGTTTGCATAGACTAGGAAGGCCTGTGTCATTCTATGGCACTATATTCCATGTTACAGACTCCCTCTCGCATTGTCTCTCTAGTTCAGTCTCTACCGCCTTCTTCAAACATTCAAACAGCTTCCAAAACTCTTTCTTTGTACGAGAACCCAGCTGCCTGCTCAGGGAAAGTTACAAGATCCTACGGAACTCGGAGGAAAATCATGGTCGTTTTATTAGCTCACAGGCTCACATCATCTGCTAGTTTACAGCAGTGCTATTTGTGTGTCTTGGCATTCATTTGTCATGGAAATTCAACTGCAGTGGAGATGTTCCCATTACTAAATGGTTAAGCAAGTCAAAGAGCGGATGTCATGGAAATGTCCCTGGCTCAGACACGGGCACGTGCTTAATTAAACTGTCTGAGTGAGAGAACTGTACTATCCGTTCCATAAACCACCAGCTAACCTGCTTTATCACTATCATCCTGGCCCCAAGATGTCAGCGTCAACACACATGCTTCCACAAGAAAATCAAGAATAAATCTCTCAAAGCTGCCTCTTCTCAGTCAAAGCTTCACCAACAACTCATCGACTCCCAACCTACAAGAGGCAGAAAGAACGCATAGCTTGTTGCCCTGAAATCTACTATAAACAGTGCAACTTTTGACAGCACCGGCTGGAAGACTGGATTTTCGCTCTCACCTCTGACTGTCAGGATTTTGGACATTCTCCCCGTGACCATGCAGGTTTCCCTCAGGCGCTCTGGTTTCCTCCCACATTCTGAAGATGTACGAGTTAGCGCTAGTAATGTGCGGGCATGCTACTCTACGGTGACGCCAGAAGCATGGTAACACTTGCGGGCTTCCCCCAGTACATATCAGACTTCGATGTGAACAACACATTTCACTCTATGTTTTGATGTACGTATAACAAATAAAACTGATCTTCAAATGACACCTATAAGGAGGTCCTTGGCTTCTCCAACAAACAGCACCAGGACTAGTTTGACAAGAACGATGAAAGATTGAGGAGACAATAAAGCACTTTTCCTCGGACAGCTGAATGGCAGAGTCCCAGCAGGAAGCCAAAGACCCAAGGGGCAAACTGTGAATGGAGAGATCCCAGGAGGCTCAGCAACTCCCTGAGAGCAAACAGCCAAGGCACCACCCCACTGACAGCCAGCAACAGGTGGAAAACTTGGGGAGGGAGGCAGTGAACACCTTCTGGGAGGAATACTTTGAAGAATTTGGAATCACATTTCCACGTACAGCAATAGCAACAACATTTCAAGAGCCCACTCTAGACTATTGATTGTTTTCAACACTAGCTAGACACATTCCTCATTTCTTTTTCACTGGTTTTCTTCATTTTCAACAACAGTCCTTTGGAAATCCACACTTAATGATCCCTGTTCTCTATACTCCTCTTTAATACCATGTGATTCAAACTACAAGATATACTCAGTGGCTTTTTTTTATATCAGGTACCACTTGTATCTAATAAAGTGGCCACCAATTGCATATTCAGGGTCTTCTGCTGCTGCAGCCCATCCACTTCAAGGTTTGACGTGTTGCTCATTCAGAGCTACTCTTCTGCACACCAATGGTTAGTTGAGTTACTGTCGCCTTCCTGTCAGCTTGAGCCAGTCTGGCCATTATCCTCTGAGCTCTCTCATTAAGAAAGCAATTTTACCCACAGAATTGCCACTCACTGAAGGTTTTCTGTTTTTCACACAATTCTCTGTAAACTCCAGAGACTGTTATGCATGAAAATCCCAGGACATCAGCAGTTTCTGAGATAATCAAATCACCCCGTTTGGCACCAACATCATTCCATGGTCAAAGTCATTTCGATCACACTTCTTTCTCACTCTGATGTTTACACTGAACAACAGCTGAACCTCTTGACCATGCCTGCATGCTTTTATGTGTTGAGTTGCCACTACATGATTGGCTGATTAGATACTTGCATAAACGAGCAGGTGTAGAGGTTTACCTAATAAAGTGGCCACTGAGTGTAAACTGCAGCTGAATTAAGGGATAGTTAGTCTTCTGTGGCTATATACCTGAAGGATGAATATATTAGATCACCTGCTGGAGGAATTCAGCAGGTTGAACAGCATCTACAATAGGGAAGGAGCCACTGTGATCATGTGGTTCAATTCAAGATTGTTTATTTCACTCTTCAAAACACAAGCCTAAAGTGAACAAAATGACTGTTATTCCGGATCTGATGCAGCATAAAAACACAATAACCATAAAGAAAATAATGAAAATCACAATAAATATTTAAAAATCCTATAAAGCACAATGTACAAGTAACTGAATATGGCCATATATACATATGATTATATTATATACCTAGACTGATTGTATGTGCATAAATGGCTCTGGGTACAGGTGCTTCATTATCTGTAATGATGACGTGACAAAGTGACTTTTGGCAAGAGGAGCTCTTCTAGGTAGCACAATGAAAACACAGTAGGCCAGTGAATGTGTCAGTGTAGCTAAGCTTTTCTATAATGCTTGATAGGTTTTCATAACTTCTCTTTAATTAAAACTTTGACAGGTCCGGTTTTGATCTAGCACCTCTCTTCAAGTTGTCCTCATTCACTCATTCGTGATTCATGGCCATTTCGAAACGTGTCTGAAGTGACTTTATTTAAAATCAAGTAGCAAATAAGGTACTGGTGTATTTCAATGCTAGTATATAAAGCAATACACGCATAATAAATCAAGGCAGCACGAAAAGATGGGCGGTGGGAATCACAAAAGGAAATAGTGTAAGGCATCTACATGTAGAGTAGAATGGGTGAGTTCAACAGGAGCCATTGTCAATTTTGGGCCACGTCCTCAGAGGCAAGAAAGGCTTTACTTTTGGTTAGTTGGGAATGGAAATGGTTTATTATTGTCACATCAGAATCAAAGAGGAATTGATTATCACTTCAAGTCAAGTCAAGCAAACTTTTATTGTCATTTCGACCATAACTGCTGGTGCAGTGCACAGTAAAAATGAGACAACGTTTTTCAGGACCATGGTGTTACATGACAGTACGAAAACTAGACTGAACTACGTAATAAAAAAAAACGGAGAAAGCTACACTAGACTACAGACTTACACTTGACTGCATAAAGTGCACAAAAACAGTGCAGGCATTACAATAAATAATAAACAGGACAGTAGGACAAGGTGTCAGTCCAGGCTCTGGGTATTGAGGAGTCTGATAGCTCGGGGGAAGAAACTGTTACATAGTCTGATCGTGAGAGCCCAAATGCTTCGGAGCCTTTTCCCAGATGGCAGGAGGGAGAAGAGATTGCAGAAGAGAATGAAGTGCTGAGAGGAGATCTTATAGAAACATATAAAATTATGAAAGGGGTAGATAAGATAAAGGCAGGAAAGTTGTTTCCACTGGTACGTGAGACTAGAACTAGGGGACATAACCTCAAGATTCAGGGGGAGTAGATTTAGGACGGAGCTGAGGAGGAGCTGTTTTTCCCCAGCGACTGGTGAATTTGTGGATCTCTCTGCCCAATGAAGCAGCGGAGGCTTCCTCAATAAATATACTTAAGACAAGGTTGAATAGATTTTTGCATAGTAGGGGAGTTAAGGCTTATGGGAAAAGGGCAGATAGGTGGAGATGAGTCCATGGCCAGATCAGCCATGACCTTATTGGATGGCAGAGGAGGCTGGACAGGCCAGATGGCCGACTCCTGCTCCTATTTCTTATGTTACAAGGAAATAAGGAGATTTTGAATGGTATTCATGGAATTACTGCCCAGGGAGCATACTAAACTCAATGGGCCAAATGATATTCTTCCGTGTGCAAGAAAGGACAAGATAACTGAGAGGTATCATTGTTTAAGTCCTATCAAACATTGCTTGACAGCAAGCTGCAAGATGTGTAGATATTCAGTAACGTGGCCCAAAGAAATAGGCTTTAAGAAGAGTCAGAGATGGGAACGGACAGGTTTAGGAAAGAAAGTCTAGATCTTTGGGCTTCAGCAGCTGAAGCAAAGTAAACAAGGGATGCTTGTGAGAGAAAAACCTGAGAAACGATAAACCAGTAAATTGGCAGTTTCTTATTGTCATACATTCAATGGCCCATCATTGGGTGCCTCCCATATGTTGGTGGTCTTCTTGCTGATCAGATAGTTGCATTAATGAGTGGATGTACAGGTGTACCTAATAAAGTGGTCATTCAGTAATTACACCAAGGTACAGTGAAACGCTTGTCACAGAGTCATAGAAAAGTACAGAACAGAATCAGGCCCTTTGGCCCATTTAGTCCAGGCTGAATAATTTAAACTGCCTACTCCCATTGACTTGTACTGGGACCACAACCATCCATACCCCTCCCATCCATGTGCCCATCCAAACTTCTCTCAAACGTTGAAATCGAGCTCATATGCACCACATGTACTGGCAGCTCATTCTACACTCTCATGATCCTGTGAGTTTCCATTTAAGTTCCACCTTGTTACACGAATCACCCCTTGTAATAATGATCAGGAAAGTACAGAGAAAATCTGTAATTACCTACAAGTACCTTCATTCTCTCAGCCAAAAACACATGAACTTACACAATAAATTACCTGTGTGTACACCTAGTAATTTTTCCTGAGCTTTCACAAACAGTCAAGGAACAGAAAGGGAGTTTCTGCTGCTGGCTACATGTTCCTTGTAGTCCCATTTCAAATCTCCACATGTCTGTGGGGCACCTCACATCCACAATGGTGAACCTCCTATTGAGTGATCATTGTTATGCATTTGGAGTTCCTGGCTCTTATAGTGTTGAGCTGATGGATCTCCATCCCATTGGCTCAAGGTCACCTGACCTACCTGATCACCTTCTTACTGGCTCTAGTCCAGGGCTACACCAATGTTGTTCCCCCTCCCCCCCCCCCCCACTCCCAGCTTCATTCCTTTCAACTTTGACCGGTTTAAATCAGTCAAAACTAGGTGACCCAGTCACTGAGTCAAGCGAGTTTGCAGATCACTTCTCTCGTAAGTCGGCCACTTTACCGAATAAATAGCTACTCGTCTCAGGTTTAGCAGGTTATTGGCTGCAGTTCCTTGTGTCCACATTCAATTGTTCTGATAAGGTTATCCCAGAGCAAGAATCAGTTTAGAGTTCACAGAATGGGGGGGGGGAGCAAAGACAATTGGTTTGTTGTCTGGTCCCCCTGTCCTTGATTCATCTAAATCCACTGATTTGTAGACCTTAATTCCTTCTGGCCAACACTTTAAACTTTTCACCTTGCACCCTTAACCCATGACCTCAAGTTGCAATCTCACCCAACCTCAGTGGAAAAAGGCTGCTTGAATTTACCCTATCTATACCCCTCATAATTTTATGTACCTCAATCATTTCTCCACTCAGTCTTCTACGCTCCAAGGAATAAAGTCCTAACCTTTTCAATCTTTCCTGATAACTCAGGTCCTCCAGCCCTGGCAGCATCCTTGTAAATTTTCTCTGTACTCTTTCAACATTGTTTCCATCTTTCCTGTGGCGGGGGGGTGACCAAAATTGCACACAATACTTCAAATTAGGCCTCACCAATGACTTATACAATTTCAACATAACATCCCATATCCTGTACTCAGAACTTTGATTTATGAAGGCCAATGTGCCAAAAGCTTTTTTTACGACTCTATTCTGCATGCTGTTCATACAGTTCAATTCATTATACAGTGCATTGAGGTAGTATGAGATAAAACAACAACAGAGAGCAGAATAAAGTATTACAGTTACAGAAAAAGTGCCATGCAGGCAGGCAATAAGATGCAAGATCAATTTATGTAGATTGTGAGGTCAAGAGTCCATCTTATCATACAAGGAACCATTCAATAGTATTCTAACAAAGGGACAGAAGCAGTCCTTGAAGTTGATGGCCGGGTAGTGAAGCATGAGGTGGTGCCAAAGTCACAAAGCACGCTGAAAGCAAGAATAAGATTATCAAAATCAAATCATCACCCAACCAAGAATGCAACAAACATGCTAACAAAGTTTTAGAGAGAATTACAACCATAAAAGGTGACACTGGCTCTACAGTGTGACTTAAACTGCTTGTAAACAAAGCCCGTTTGCTTCAGCAATTTCTGAATTATTTACTAGTCCCAGAAGCAGCTTCATGCATTGCTTGTAGATAGTCTGGCACACTAGGGAAATATCTCGCTCATAACCAAAGCCATGGCCAATGCACGAGGTCACAGCTAACTGAACCAAAAAGGTTGCAAAGACAAAACTCTGTAAAACTACTTGAATCTTTTAAAGCAAAGTTCAAAGTCAATTTCTTGTCAAAGTACAGATATGTCACCCTGAGATTCATTTTCTAGCAGACATTCACATTAGAACAAAGAAATATGATGGAATCAATGAAATAACTACACACAAAGACTGACAATGTGCAAAAAAGACAAACAGTAAGTATAAATAAAAGAAGCAAAACTGATCTGCAGCTGAATCTTCACTATGAGTCTTCCTGTTACGATCACCACCAAGATAATGGGTGTAATTGAGCAACTGGTCCCTCTTAGGAGATAATTTCTCCAGCTGTGGTCAAACAAGGATTGACATAAGAACAAAAATAAATGCCGGATATGTTCAGTGGCATCAGTGAAGAGACAGATACAGGGCTGACGCACCAGGTCTATGACCTGTCACCCAGAGCTAGAAAACGTTTGAGGCTTTGACTAAGCGCAGAAGTTGGGCCAATGCTGGAGTGAGGTTAATAAACAAAATCCGCTGCTGTCTGTAAGGAATTCGTAAGTTCTCCTCCTGACTGTGTGGGTTTCTTCGGGTGCTCTGGTTTCCTTCGTCCAAAGACATATGAGTTGGTAGGTTAATTGGTCATTGTAAATCGCTATATGTCTTGATTCCAAGAAAGATTGCACGAGACAATTCTGTCAGCAGAAGATAAGCTTTGTATTAGATTATCACAGGAGGGAAGTTAAACTTCTGCAAATCAAATTTGAAATCTGTCAATAAAATGCTTTCCTGCAATCTCTCTGTCAATCCTGACAGATTATATACTGAGGGGGCAGCAGTGGGAAGGGTGTGTAATTTCTAGTGTCAGCTTCTCAGGGGATCTATTCTGAGCCTAACGTATTGACGCAATCATTGAGAAAGCATTCCAGTGACTACACTTCTCTAGGAGTTTGAGGAAAATTTGGCATGTCACCAAAGATTCTGGCAAATTTCTACGGATGTAGTCTGACTGTGTGTACGGGGGCTTCAATGCAGAGGATTGAAGGAGGTTGCAGAGGGTTGTAGACTTGGCCAGCTCCATCACAGGCACTAGCCTCCCCACTATCGAGGACATTTTCAAAAGGCGGTGCCTCAAGAGGCGGCATCCATCATTAAAGACCCTTAGTATGTCTGCAGATGAAACAAAGGTTGGTGATGCTTTGGGTAGTGTAGAAGGTTGCCCCTTTCTCACTGCTACCATCAGGGAGGAGGTACAGGTGTCTGAAAACCCACATTCAATGGTTTTGAAGCACTTTTTTCCCCTCGGCCATCAGGTTTCAGAATGATCCACACAAACCCATGAACACAACCTCACTATTCCTCTTCTGCACTATTTGTGTATTTGTTACAATAAATCATAGATATTTTTATTTCTTGCACCATACTGGTGCCACACAGCAACAATTTCCACAGCAGAAGTGAGCGATAATAAACCTGATTCTGATATACAGTATATGTGTAAAGTAAGCTGAAGATGGAGTAACTCCAAATTTCCTGCTTTTGCACTCCTGCAGGACTCCTGACATTTTTAAGTGGCTCCGGTCAATATGCATTAATACAACTGAACGGCAGGACTCCCTGGCCAAGAGGTGTCGAGTGAGTTTGAGAAATTATGTGTAACATTGCTCTCCAATTTTTTTTTTTGCAATTCCATCAACACACACTTGGTGCTCAACACTTCTGTTCATATCAGATAGCTGCATGCAGAGCACCACCATACGTACAACAGGGCACCTGCCCAAGGCTGGCGGTGTGCGAGAGTAGATCCTTTTTTGGTACAGTGTAACATTTGGTGTGGCACAGTAGGTTTGTGGCTAGCATAACACTGCTACAGCACCGGAGACGGGTTCAATTCTCCCACTGTCTGGAGTTTGTGTGTTCTCCCAGTGACCATGTGGGTTTCCTCCGGGCACCTCAGTTTCCTTCCATGTTCCAAAGGTGGACGGTTGGTAGGATAGTTGGTCACGTAGGTATAATTGGGCCGTGCAGGTTCTTAGGGCCAGAGGAGACTGTAACCATGCTGTATCTGCAAATGTAAACAAAATAAAGTTAAAAAAAAACCCAAAGGCAGTTCCATGCAATGTAGACTTTGGATATGTAGACTTTTTCAGTATTACTTATCTACTTACTTATTTTTTATTTGCATAGTTTGTCTTTGTTTACACATTGATCAGTCTTTGTGCGTAATTTTTGATTCTCTTGCTCTTCTTTGTTCCACTGTGAATACCTGTAATAAAATGAGTCTCAAGGTAGTACGTGACGGCACTAGGGAGCTGGAGTCCCTAAGGCATTGAGTTCGACGCTAACTGGCAACTCCTGTAATGCTGCTGTTTCCTAACTGTATCTGCCTCTGCTGTTCCTTTGGGTTCATCGGATGCGTGAAGAGGGGAGCCTGCTACATGGGCAACAGCTTGCTCTCCGTATCGTACTGCCGAGGTATGTCGTACCTGACGCAACGTCCATGGTCGACCCTGACCGACGGAGGCCTCACTCATATGGTGACGTTGCTTTCATCTAGCGGAGGGGCCCCATCCAGCTACAACTGGAGACTCAGCACTGGTGGACAGCCTGGGCTGTTCACAATGGAAATGGGGAGCATCTTGAGCTCATAAACCGCTGGAGATTATTCGCAGCCTAAAGCTTCCTATCTCCCTCATTTCACCATTGTGGAGAGCTCAGCTAGAAAAAAAAATAGCTGTGCCTCCTGGAGCAGGTAATTAACTCCAGTGATCGCCTTCTCTTTGGGCCTTGGATCTGAATCACTCCAACCAACGTGTGATCCATGTTTTATAGCTCCAATGTACCAATGTTATTTTCTGATATTTCAACCACTAATTCATTTCACTACTTTGTTTTACAGGTTTAAGACCATAAGATACAGAAGCAGAATTAGGCCATTTGGCCCATCATATCTGACCTATTTCCCTTCCCAGCCCCATTATCCTGCCTTCTCTTCAAATCCCTTCATCCCCTGTCTAATCAAGAATCTATCAACTTCTGCCTTAAATGACTTGGCCTCCACAGCCGCCTGTGGCAATGAAATCCACAGATTCACCACTCTCTGGCGAAAGAAATTCCTCCTCATCTCCATTCTAAAGGGATGCCCTTCTATTCTGAGGCTATGTCTTCTAGTCTTAGGCTCCCCCACCATGGGAAACATCTCCTCCACATCCACTCCATCAAGCCTTACAACGTTCAATAGGTTTCAATGAGGTCACCCCTCTTTCTTCTGAATTCCAGTGAGTAGAGGCCCAGAGCCATCAAACTCTCCTCATATGACAAGCCTTTCAATCCCAGAATCATTTTTGAAAACCTCCTTTGAACCCTCTCCATTGTTAGCACATCTTCAAACTACTGATGAAATATAGCCACTGTCATGCCTATACTTAGAAGTAGTTACATTATTTCACCTTCTCAGAAGGCCTTTGCATTCAAATTTGAACCCAAACTCCACGATTCACTATTTCCTTCACGAGATCTGTTAAAAGAGATGTTTTTCAGGTCAAAGACACCAGAGATTATGTAGATACTGGAGATCGTGAGGACATCAGCAGGTCAGCATCCATGAACAGGAATAAAGAGTCGATGCCAAGACCCTTCATCACAACTGGAAGGGAAGGAGGCAGAAGCCAGAATAAAGTGCACCAGACATTGTCCTGGTGAATCTCATATTAAAAGCAATCACAATTGGGTCACAAGGGTCACATTAACATAGTGGTTAATGGACCAGACGATCAACAAGGAGAAGCTGAAGTCCCATCGTAGTTGCTGGGAACTTAATTTTATTAAATTCTGGAATTAAAACACTGCCATCAACAATGTTGACTGAACCGAATAGTTGTTCAAAAGTCAACATGTTTAATAATATCATTTAAGGAAGAAAATGTTCCTTTGCCTTAACCTGCCTTTAGCCTTAATTTATCCTGAACAGTTACAAAGAAGGCACTACTATGGCTATATTTTATTAGTGGCTTGAGGAGATTTGGCATGTCATCAAAAATTCTAGCAAATTTCTACAGATGTACCATGGAGAGCATTCTAACTATTGCATCACTATCTGATCTGGAGAGGCCGCTGTACAGGATCGGAAAAAGCTGCAGAAATTTGTAAACTCAGCCAGCTCCACCATGGGGACTAGCCTCCCCAGCATCAAAGACATCTTCAAAAGGCGATGCTTCAAAAAGGCAGCATCCATCAGTAAGGACCCCCATCACCCAGGACATGCCCTCTTCTCAAGATGTACAAAAAAGCTGGATGAACTCAGCAGGTCGGGCAGCATCCATTGAAATGAGCAGTCAATGTTTCGGGCCGAGACCCTGACAAAGTCCTGACGAAGGGTCTCGGCCCAAAACGTTGACTGCTCATTTCAACGGATGCTGCCCGACCTGCTGAGTTCATTCAACTTTTTTGTATGTCTTGATTTGACCACAGTTTCTGCAGTGTACTTTGTGTTTACAATGCCCTCTTCTCATTGTTACCATCAGGGAGGTGGTACAGAAGCCTGAAGACACACTCTCAATGCTTTAGGGCAGGGGTGTCAAACTCATTTTAGGTCACGGGCCGGTCATTTAGGTCATTGCCTTCATTTTTTCAACCTGCTCTCATGTGTCTCAGTCTCTGCTATATCTAAAATTGTTTCACTTTACGAATTTCGTTTTTTATGAAGCAGATTGCCTAGCAAGCATTCTTTTTATGATTGGTATTAACTTACAGACGTAGATTACAAGAAAGTAGGCAACGAGAAAGAAATGATGCTATTTCGGCTAAGATTGTTTTGGGAGCCATACCTTTTCCATTAATAAACCGTTTGAAATCAAGCATTAGCAAACACAAATGTAGACCTAACCATTACACAGAAACACCATTTCACAAAGCAACTTTTTATCCCGAAGCTCTGTTGTGTCTTTCCCTTTGCTTTCCATGAACTGACAGATCTCCTCACGCAACTCGAAACATCTTTTCAGCACTTTTCCTTGACTTAACCATCGCACCTCTGTGTGATAGGGCAAATCATTATATTCTGAACCCAACTCCTCCAGAAACGACTTGAACTCGCGGTGATTTAAACCTTTGGCTCTTATGAAGTTAACTGCTCATGTTATGGCGCTCATTAAATGTTCCATTTTCAAGGCTTTGCCACACAACGATTCCTGGTGTATGATGCAGTGATAAGCTGTCAGCTCACCTCCCACATCTTCTCCCGGATCCTGCCCACCAATCCACTCTTTTGACCGCACATCGCGGGCTTCTGTTTCTTGTCCAGATGCTTGTATTTGTCGTGGTGTTTCGTTTCATAGTGTCGTCTTACGTTATATTCTTTAATTACAGCCGCACCATCTCCGCACACAAGACAAACAGGTTTGCCCTTTATATTTGCGAACATATACTCTGCCTCCCACCTGCCTTGAAAACCCCTGTTTTCAAAGTCCACCTTTCGTTCAGCCATTTTTGGGGTGAGGGATAGCTGAAAGTTGACCACACGTGACTAGCGCCATAAGGATGCTGATGAGAGAGTAAGGCAAGCGCGAGCAATGCAGATTTGTAGTATTAGTGGTGCATGCAATATACCGGCGGGCCAGCTCTAATAGAAAAAAAATTATTCATTAATGATATTCAGGAAATAAACCAGGGAAACCGAATAAACACTAAAAACCCTGAAAACCTGGTACCTGAATAAACTCAGCATTAGCCATATCATACGCCATAGGCGCTTCGATTACTGGGGCCAGCTTTAATAGTAATTAGATATTATCTCGCGGGCCAAAGATAATTCCACTGCGGGCCGGATTTGGCCCGTGGGCCTTGAGTTTGACATGTATGCTTTAGGGACTGCTTTTTCCCCTCTGCCATCAGATCTCTAATTGAACAATAAACCAATCCATGAATACTACCTCACTATTTGAACTCTTTTTGCACAACTTATTTAATCTTTATACAGTATGTATGTACCTTATTATAATATAAAGTTTGTTTATGTATTGCATTATGTATTTCCTGCCACAAAGCAACAATATTGCACGGCATATGCCAGTGATATTAAACATGATCTGTGTCTCCAGACTCACAGCAATGTAGCTGACCCTCTGATATGGTCTGGCAAGTCAACAGGGGAAGATCATTTAATTCTGGGTGGAGACTCATGATTATTGTGTGCACACCTAGAGTATTGTTTGCAGTTTTGGTCCCCTAATCTGAGGAAAGACAATCTTGCCATAGAGGGAATACAGAGAAGGTTCACCAGATTGATTCCTGGGATGGCAGGACCTTCATATGAAGAAAGACTGGATCGACTAGGCTTATACTCACTGGAATTTAGAAGATTGAGGGGGGATCTTACTGAAACGTATAAAATTCTAAAGGGATTGGACAGGCTAGAAGCAGGAAGGTTGTTTCCGATGTTGGGGAAGTCCTGAATGAGGGGTCACAGTTTAAGGATAAAGGGGAAGCCTTTTAGGACCGAGATGAGGAAAACCTTCTTCACACAGAGGGTGGTGAATCTGTAGAATTCTCTGCCACAGGAAACAGTTGAAGCCGGTTTATTGGCTATATTTAAGAGGAAGTTAGATATGGCCCTTGTGGCTAAAGGGATCAGGGGGTATGGAGAGAAAGCAGGTACAGGGTTCTGAATTAGATGATAAGCCATGATCATACTGAATGGCGGTGCAGGCTCGAAGGGCCGAATGGCCTACTCCTGCACCTATTTTCTATGTTTCTAAGATTTAAAATGATGATTGCAAGAAGATGCCTTAACTCTTGGGTTGTTATGCAGCCACAAGAAGGCTAAATGAAATAATTTTCAAGAGCACTTCTCTCCTCAGCTTGCTGGTTGAGGATAGACCCACTGGATTAAACATGAGAGGGAACCCAAATTAGCGGAGACTGCCTCTTAATATAGTTCCTTAATCATCTGTTCACCTTTCCCTTTGAGTTTCATTGATTGAATTTGTACACCTGTTAGCCAGTTCCATCAGTGAAATTACAGAGGGCAAATTAAATGAAATAGTAATTAAGTCATTATAATTGTGGATAGGGAAACTGCAATTTAATTAGTGAGGGAGGGGCCGGGAAAAGCACAGTCATAAGCTGGGCTTGCTGATCTTTGACAGAGCTCGAACAATGCAAATATACAACTATTCAAATCTCCCTCACAGCACAGTCCCACTTAGCAAATACCAGCAGACTACCGGGAGGATTTCCCACTCAGCTTCTCAGTATTTAATTCCGTGGATGTCTAGCGCACATGGGTCTGGATGTCCTGGGGAATCTCACATGGTAAGTGGATGAAGTGCAGTATTTAAAACTTGTTGCTCTAGTGCCAGTGGCTGTATCCTACTGACAGTCTGCCATCCTGATATTTTCATGGTGACCGCTTTATCACCTGGGTGAATGCTCCTTGATCCCATTCTAGTTCCACTCTATTTAACTGTATCATCTCGAATGAAGTGGAAAGTACTGCGTTCACTGCTCAATGTGCATATAAGTAGCTGAAAGAATTAAATTAAAAATTTCAAGCAAGCTTTCTTACAAGCAAAGAAAAACAGAAAAATGTATAAGAAAGAGAAAGAGGGAGAAAATTTTGCATTTCTGAAATACCTTCAGTTGTACACAGATCTATTTCTTTTAGCACAATAACTCCCCTTAGAACTAATTATTGACTGATAACTTACCCATGCACATTGATTGTTGCTCCCTCTGCAAAGTAAATATCAAAGTTAACTTCACCTCCGAGTGCATGCGTTTACTTATTTGATACGTAGTTGTACTGACACAGCAAATTGGCGACAAGTACAAACCTGAATGTCAGCTAATATCACCAACTGCTCCAGCAGTTATAAGATGGCAGAGCTCGGAGGAAGGAAGAGAGACAGTGAGGGGAAAGAGAGAACTAGTACAGAGTGGGCAGCCACTGATACTAGCACAGGGATGTGTGAGTGACAGAACGTAGTATACAGTGAGAGGCGCACAACTAGCAAAGCTAAAGTGAAAATAACGTGACGATGGCTTTAGTTGGGAAAGTTGGCAAATTTGATGGTGCTAATGAGAGCTGGGAATTGTATATTGAGAGGGTTGAACCGTATTGTAATACTAATGACGTCTTATGCAGCTTAGAAACTCCTGTAAAGCCGACAAGCAAGACATTCAATGAGGTTGTTGAAATTTTACAAAATCATGTGTGCCAAAACCACTAGTAATAGCTGAGAAATTTAGATTTCACAAAAGGAACCAGTCAAATGATGAAAGCATTTCTGACTATATCGCAGAACTGCGCAAACTTTCCTAATACTGTGATATTGGAGATGGACTTTCTGATGCATAAGGGACATGCTTGTATGTGACATGCATAGTCAAAGAACTCAAAAGAGGCTATTGGCAGAAAGAGACCTAAACTTAGAATGGGCATTGACCATTGCAAAATCAATGGAGGCAGCAGCAAAAGAGGAGTCAGAACTACAGAAAAATAGCTTAGAATGTGAAATACACAAAATGTCCCCAAATGGTGCAAAATGTCAAACATTTTATCGATGTGGCAAATCTTCTGTGACTGAATGTGAAACAGAATTAGACAACACAGAGTCTGACAAAGGTGAGCTGTCATGCTTAGAATTGCATAGCATTACTGAAGCGGATCACAAAGTCACAACAGATGTGTCCAGTGTGAAACTGAAAATGAAGCTGGATACGGGGTCAGCTTTGTCTGCAATTTCAAAGGCTACCATTAGAAAACACCTCAGTGATGCTCAAGACCTACAGGCGGAAAAGTTGAACTGAAAGTGAATGTGACATACAGAGGCAAAACACAGCAGTTGAATGGTTGAGGAAAAATCCAACTAGACTGGTACATAATCAAAGCTCTCAATGTGTCGTCAACAGGCAACTGCAGCTGAAATGGTAGCACTAAGCGGAGCCTGTCACAGCTGCTTAATGTTAATGAGAATGCATTTGAGAAGGGTATTGGTAAACTCAAATGCATGAAGGCCAGAAATGAACTGAATGAAGCAGCAACACCAAGATTCTATAAACCGCATCCAGTGCCTTAGACACCACATCCTAAAGTGGATGCTGAACTTCAGACCTTGGAGGTGGCTGCCATTCTCTCCAAGGTTGAGTGGAGCAATTGGACCATACCCACTGTCCTTGTGATTGTGAAAGGGAAGGCTGGAGCCGTTCGCGTATGTGGGGATTTCAAAGTGAGCATCAACCCGGTGCTGCGTACTATGCAGTATCCCCTGCCATGAAAAACAGATATTATTGTATCTTTGGCAGGTGAGGAGAGGTTTTCAAAGATTGACGTCACAAGCCTATCTGCAAATGGAGACTGAGGAGTCAATACTCTCAAGGGACTGTTCAGTCTTTGACATCACATCAGCTCCAGCAGTTTGGCAAAGAGCGATGGGCCAAATGCTCCAAGATATCCCAGGAACTCAACGTTACCTTGATGACATCATTGAGAGTGGCATGAATGATGAAGAGAACCTCCAGAACCTTGGTGAAGTACTTACCAGGCTGAGTGAGTATGGTCTGCGTGTAAGGAGAGACAAATGTGAGTTTCACTGGATGAAATCTTACATTGTGGACATGTCATTGACAAGCACAGCTTACATAAGTCACAAGAGAAGATTGAAGCAGTGCTACAGGCACCCAAACTGGAAAATGTGTCACAACTCAGGTCATACTTGAGCCTTGTAAACTACTACCACAGGTTTCTCCAAAGCTTGTTATAGTGCTGCACCCATTGAATGGACTGTTGCTGACATGAGCAAAGTGGGAGTGGACAAAAAGATGAGAAAGAGCATTCAAGGAAACAAAGGGACTAATAACATCAGAAGAACTGCTCACCCATTATGACCCATCCCTGTCCATTAGACTGGTGTACAATGTGTCCCCTTAAGGCATTGGCACTGCTTTGTCACATACTGTGAAAGATGGATCTGAATGTCCAATTGCTTTTGCTCCAAGGACACTAACGAACTGAGAACACAACTGCACATAGATCAACTGAGAGGCTCTCAGTCTAGTACTCAATGGACAGAAGTTTACTGCCTGTAAGGACAAAAGTTTATTCCAATGACATACCACCAGTGCCTTTTTTCCATTTTCAGTCCCAGGAAGGGAATCCCAATGATGTCCACTACCCGGCTGTAACCCTGACACTTTTCCTAGAAGCCCACTCTTATGACATAGAATTCAAGGGTATCAAGCAACACAGCAATGCCGACTGCTTGTTATGCCTTCTACTGTTGGCAACTGAAGAGGAAACGTCTTCATTCTGTGACCCAGCTGAAGTATTCCACGCAGCATTGGCAGACTAGCTGTCGCTAACAAATTCTGAAATGCAAAGAGAATCAAGGAATGACCTGAGATTATCATAAGTCTATGACATCACCATGCAAAGATGGCCAGCTCATGGCAAGTCTATGTTTCCAGAGTTTTCAGTGAGACGAGACCAACTGTCTGTCTATCAAAGCATGCTGATGTGTGAATCTTGTGTTGTGGTTCCCACTAAGCTGCACACCAGAGTGTTAGAAAATCCACATGAAGAACATCTGGGTACAGTCAAGATGAAGACTCTCACCCAGATCTGCATGTGGTGACTGGGAATAAATAGACAGATTGAAGAATTGATCGATAGCTGTTTTGGATGCCACGAAGTTCAAAATGCAGCTTGACAGAGACCGTTACACCCATGGGACTTGCTATTTTCATCATGGAAAAGAGTGCATATTGACTTTGCTGGGCCAGTCGTGAACTCCATGTTTCTGATTGCTATGGCTGCCCATTGGAGGTGGCCAGAGGTCATACCAATGAAGTCAACCACATCAGAAAAGACTATTCCTGCTCTGAGGACAATCTTCTTCAGAAATGGCTTATCTGAACAAATTGTAAGTGACAACTGACCAGAATACATGTCAGTAGACTTCAGACTATTCATGAAGGAAATGGTATCAAACATTTCAAGTCAGCTCCTCTCCATCCAGCAACAAATGGGTTAGCTGAAAGGTTTGTCCATTAAAGTGATGGACAAGGAGGACATTTCTCTCCAGCACAAGCTGGCCAAGTTCCTTTTTGTGTATAGGAACTCTGTTCATGCAATGACAAATCAAACACCTGCAATGCTGTTTGTGAGCAGGAATCTGAGATCTCGCATAGACCTCCTGAAACCAGACCTACAGAGGGAAGTGCAGAATAAACGGTTAAACCAGTTGCCAACTAACTCAGCAAGGAACTTTGAGGTTGGACAGGAAGTCCTAGCCTGTAATTACCAAGAAGACAAGTGGACACCCAGTAGGAATGGTACCACTGGTGTGCACAATAGATGTTGGAGATGACACATGGATACCACGTGGACCAGATACTGGATGCTCAGTCGAAGAACACACCTGGGTCATCGGTGTCTAACAAGATGGACACATTGCATCCACCGGACTTACCTCTCAGTGATGACGTCACTGAGAGCAACATGACACCTGCAGCAGAGAAAGTTGACTTTGACAAGAAACCTGCCAAACCTGATGCTACTCCACAGGTCCGGGGGCACTATCCTGAAAGAAACAGAACGCCACCCAAAAGACTGGGGCTTTTGTATAATGAAGTTAGTTATGGACCGATATTTTAAAACAATCAAGCAAACAATGTCATTATGAAAGCACGTTTGTTTGAACATAGTCTGTTAAAGGGAAATTGAATGTTTTGTTACAGATACAGTTTTATGTTACATTAATCTAAAGAGGGGGGAAGTGTAATTCATGGATCTATTTCTTTTAGTGCAATGACTTCCCTTAGCACTAATTATTGACTGATAACTTACCCATGCGCATTAATTTGCTGCTGTCTCCACAGAGTGAATATACAAGTTAACTTCACCTCCGAGTGTGTGCCTTTATGTATTTGAAATGTAGTTGTGCAGACACAACACCTTCTATGGCTTCAAGACATTCCTGAACGTTTTTCAGATCATGAGATCTTTTTTCATGCACAGTGGCCAACTTTACCCACACTTTCTCCAGGAGCAAAATAGAAGTGACCAGATAACAATGCTGATTTAGGTATGGTATCCAGGATGAAAAGGCAGCTCCTCCAAAATACTGAGGCTCATTTTTATTTACTGTCCCTGAGAGATTGAAGTTTCATCCAAATGTCAGCAGTGTCAGCATTTCCTTCATACCCCACTGGCGTGTCAGTGTACATTTCCACAGTACCCCACTGGTGTGTCAGTGTACATTTCCACAGTACCCCACTGGTGTGTCAGTGTCTCCACAGTACCCCACTGGCGTGTCAGTGTATATTTCAACAGTACCCCACTGGCGTGTCAGTGTACATTTCCACAGTACCCCACTGGCGTGTCAGTGTACATTTCCACAGTACCCCACTGGTGTGCCAGTGTACCCACAGTACCCCACTGGCGTGTCAGTGTACATTTCCACAGTAGCTCACAGGCATGTCAGTGTATATTTCCACAGTACCCCACTGGTGTGTCAGTGTCTCCACAGTACCCTGCTGGTGTGCCAGTGTACCCACAGTACCCCACTGGCATGTCAGTGTACATTTCCACAGTACCCCACTGGCGTGTCAGTGTATATTTCCAAAGTACCCCACTGGCGTGTCAGTGTACATTTCCACAGTACCCCACTGGCGTGTCAGTGTATATTTCCAAAGTACCCCACTGGCGTGTCAGTGTACATTTCCACAGTACCCCACTGGCGTGTCAGTGTATATTTCCAAAGTACCCCACTGGCGTGTCAGTGTATATTTCCACAGTACCCCACTGGTGTGCCAGTGTACCCACAGTACCCCACTTGCATGTCAGTGTATATTTCCAAAGTACCCCACTGGCGTGTCAGTGTACATTTCCACAGTACCCCACTAGTGTGCCAGTGTACCCACAGTACCCCACTGGCGTGTCAGTGTACATTTCCACAGTACCCCACTGGTGTGTCAGTGTCTCCACAGTACCTCACTGGTGTGTCAGTGTATATTTCAACAGTACCCCACTGGTGTGTCAGTGTACATTTCCACAGTACCCCACTGGTGTGCCAGTGTACCCACAGTACCCCACTGGCGTGTCAGTGTACATTTCCACAGTACCCCACTGGCGTGTCAGTGTACATTTCCACAGTACCTCACAGGCATGTCAGTGTATATTTCCACAGTACCCCACTGGTGTGTCAGTGTCTCCACAGTACCTCACTGGCGTATCAGTGTATATTTCAACAGTACCCCACTGGTGTGTCAGTGTCTCCACAGTACCTCACTGGTGTGTCAGTGTATATTTCAACAGTACCCCACTGGCGTGTCAGTGTCCATTTCCACAGTACCCCACTGGTGTGTCAGTGTATATTTCCACAGTACCCCACTGGTGTGTCAGTGTACATTTCCACAGTACCCCACTGGCGTGTCAGTGTACATTTCCACAGTACCCCACTGGTGTGTCAGTGTCTCCACAGTACCTCACAGGCATGTCAGTGTATATTTCCACAGTACCCCACTGGTGTGTCAGTGTCTCCACAGTACCTCACTGGCGTATCAGTGTATATTTCAACAGTACCCCACTGGTGTGTCAGTGTACATTTCCACAGTACCCCACTGGCGTGTCAGTGTATATTTCCACAGTACCCCACTGGCGTGTCAGTGTATATTTCCACAGTACCCCACTGGCGTGTCAGTGTACATTTCCACAGTACCCCACTGGCGTGTCAGTGTCCATTTCCACAGTACCCCACTGGCATGTCAGTGTATATTTCCACAGTACCCCACTGGCGTGTCAGTGTACATTTCCACAGTACCCCACTGACGTGTCAGTGTACATTTCCACAGTACCCCACTGGTGTGCCAGTGTACCCACAGTACCCCACTGGCGTGTCAGTGTATATTTCCACAGTACCCCACTGGTGCGCCAGTGTACCCACAGTACCCCACTGGCGTGTCAGTGCACATTTCCACAGTACCCCACTGGCGTGTCAGTGTACATTTCCACAGTACCTCACAGGCATGTCAGTGTATATTTCCACAGTACCCCACTGGTGTGTCAGTGTCTCCACAGTACCTCACTGGCGTATCAGTGTATATTTCAACAGTACCCCACTGGTGTGTCAGTGTACATTTCCACAGTACCCCACTGACGTGTCAGTGTACATTTCCACAGTACCCCACTGGTGTGCCAGTGTACCCACAGTACCCCACTGGCATGTCAGTGTATATTTCCACAGTACCCCACTTGCATGTCAGTGTATATTTCCACAGTACCCCACTGGCGTGTCAGTGTACATTTCCACAGTACCCCACTAGTGTGCCAGTGTACCCACAGTACCCCACTGGCGTGTCAGTGTACATTTCCACAGTACCCCACTGGTGTGTCAGTGTCTCCACAGTACCTCACTGGTGTGTCAGTGTATATTTCAACAGTACCCCACTGGTGTGTCAGTGTACATTTCCACAGTACCCCACTGGTGTGCCAGTGTACCCACAGTACCCCACTGGCGTGTCAGTGTACATTTCCACAGTACCCCACTGGCGTGTCAGTGTACATTTCCACAGTACCTCACAGGCATGTCAGTGTATATTTCCACAGTACCCCACTGGTGTGTCAGTGTCTCCACAGTACCTCACTGGCGTATCAGTGTATATTTCAACAGTACCCCACTGGTGTGTCAGTGTCTCCACAGTACCTCACTGGTGTGTCAGTGTATATTTCAACAGTACCCCACTGGCGTGTCAGTGTCCATTTCCACAGTACCCCACTGGTGTGTCAGTGTATATTTCCACAGTACCCCACTGGTGTGTCAGTGTACATTTCCACAGTACCCCACTGGCGTGTCAGTGTACATTTCCACAGTACCCCACTGGTGTGTCAGTGTCTCCACAGTACCTCACTGGTGTGTCAGTGTATATTTCAACAGTACCCCACTGGTGTGTCAGTGTACATTTCCACAGTACCCCACTGGTGTGCCAGTGTACCCACAGTACCCCACTGGCGTGTCAGTGTACATTTCCACAGTACCCCACTGGCGTGTCAGTGTACATTTCCACAGTACCTCACAGGCATGTCAGTGTATATTTCCACAGTACCCCACTGGTGTGTCAGTGTCTCCACAGTACCTCACTGGCGTATCAGTGTATATTTCAACAGTACCCCACTGGTGTGTCAGTGTACATTTCCACAGTACCCCACTGGCGTGTCAGTGTATATTTCCACAGTACCCCACTGGCGTGTCAGTGTATATTTCCACAGTACCCCACTGGCGTGTCAGTGTACATTTCCACAGTACCCCACTGGCGTGTCAGTGTCCATTTCCACAGTACCCCACTGGCATGTCAGTGTATATTTCCACAGTACCCCACTGGCGTGTCAGTGTACATTTCCACAGTACCCCACTGACGTGTCAGTGTACATTTCCACAGTACCCCACTGGTGTGCCAGTGTACCCACAGTACCCCACTGGCGTGTCAGTGTATATTTCCACAGTACCCCACTGGTGCGCCAGTGTACCCACAGTACCCCACTGGCGTGTCAGTGCACATTTCCACAGTACCCCACTGGCGTGTCAGTGTACATTTCCACAGTACCTCACAGGCATGTCAGTGTATATTTCCACAGTACCCCACTGGTGTGTCAGTGTCTCCACAGTACCTCACTGGCGTATCAGTGTATATTTCAACAGTACCCCACTGGTGTGTCAGTGTACATTTCCACAGTACCCCACTGACGTGTCAGTGTACATTTCCACAGTACCCCACTGGTGTGCCAGTGTACCCACAGTACCCCACTGGCATGTCAGTGTATATTTCCACAGTACCCCACTGGCATGTCAGTGTATATTTCCACAGTACCCCACTGGTGTGTCAGTGTACATTTCCACAGTACCCCACTGACGTGTCAGTGTACATTTCCACAGTACCCCACTGGTGTGCCAGTGTACCCACAGTACCCCACTGGCATGTAAGTGTATATTTCCACAGTACCCCACTGGCGTGTCAGTGTACCCACAGTACCCCACTGGCATGTCAGTGTATATTTCCACAGTACCCCACTGGCATGTCAGTGTCTCCACAGTACCCCACTGGCATGTCAGTGTATATTTCCACAGTACCCCACTGGCATGTCAGTGTACATTTTTGTGCTCCAGTCTCTGGTGGGACGTGTTTTGACTCAAAGACATGTAAGCTACAAAAACATGTTTGAGAAGGTGTTCCGGAGAGATGGTGACTGAAAGTCAGTACTGACATGACCAGAAGCCACTGGGGATAAGTAGCAGGCCAGGTTACTAGGTCAACGTGTACAACATATCGCAAGAGGTAAAGCTCCCAATTGCCAGCTTGCATTCTGAATTACCACCATACATAATAAAATGGACACTGAGTGTCTGTTTGTGGATTTTCTGCTGCTGTAGCCCGTCCACTTCAAGGTTCAACATGTGCTGCGTGCAGAGACACTGTTGCACACCACCATTATAACGTGTGGTTTTTTAAGTTATGTCCCCTTGAATCAGTCTGCCTGTTCTCCTCGAACCTCCCATATTAACAAAGCGTTTTTGCTCAGTGGATTTTTTTTTACTTTTCTCACCATCCTCTATACACTCTAGCCTCTAGAGACTGTAGTATGTGTAAGTCCCAGACTGTCAGCAAGATACTCAAACCACACTAACTGACACCAACAATCATTCCAGGGTCAAAGTCACTTAGACCACATTTCTTCCCCCATTCTGATGTTTGGTCTGGACAACAAGTGAACCTCCTGACCATGTCTGCATGCTTTTAAGCATTGAGTTGCTACCACATGATTTGCAGGTTAGATATTTGCATTAAAGAACTGGTGAACAGTTGTATCTAATAAAACAGCCACTAAGTGTATCCAAGACTCCTTTAAATGTCTCCATATGTCTAAAAGCCTTAAAGTTTCCTAGAGTTTAATTAACGTTATGGTCACCAGATCTATAATATATAAGGCATAGGTGCAGAATTAGGCCATTTGGCCCATCAAGTCTTCTCTGCCATTCCATCATGGCTGATTTATTAACTCTCTCAACCCTGTTCTGCAATCTTCTCCCCATAACCTTTGACACCCTGAATAACCAAGAACCTATCAACATCTGCATTAAATATACTTAATGATTTGGCTTCCACAACTGCCCCGGTAATGAATTCCACAGATTCACCACCCTCTGGCTAAACAAATTTCTCCTCCTCTCTGTTCTAAATGGACACCCTTCCATGCTGGGGCAGCGCCTTTTGGTCCCTGACTCACCCGCAACAGAAACCGTTCTCTCCACCTCCACTTTATCTAGGCCTTTCAATACTTGATAAGCTTCATTCTTCTAAACTCCAGTGAGTACAGACCCAGAGCCAGCAAATGCTCCTCATATATTAACTCTTGCACTCCTGAAATAATTCTCGTAAACCTCTTTTGAACTGTCTGCAATGCCAACACATGTTTTCTTAGATAAGGGGTCCTAAGCTGTGTCTGACCAATATCTTATAAAGTCTCAGCACCAAATCCCTGCTCTTATATTCTTACTTACTTATTGCCCAATGTGCTGCTGCTGCTTAGGGCAGCAATTAAGGTCCTCCATCTCAGTCTGTCCTTGGCCATCTTCTCTATAGTGTCCCATTTGTGGTTCAGGGTCCTCATTTCTTCCTGCATCATACTGGACCAAGCTGTCTTTGGTCTTCTGCATTTCCTCTCAGGGGTCCAGTGAAGTGTTGTCTTGATGGTGGAGCTGGCCTCTCTTCCCATCACATACCCAATCCATCTAAAATGTTTCTTCATGATGCTTGTGGCCGTGTCCTCTTGATGACACTGAAGGAGTAGTGTCTGGTTAGAGAACTTTCTTCACTAGACGATACGAAGGATTGTGGTGGTGACAGCTTTGCAAGTGGCTCTCTGTCATGCGCTGGTGTTCTGACCTGTGCTCTGGTACAGCTTCACCTTGGTGTGGACGCTCCACTTGGTTTATCTCCAAATGTTGCTCATTGTTCTGAAAGCATTTCTAGCTTTGCTGAATCTCCCTATTAAAGGGGCAGAGAGGTGTCACACTGCGAGAGGGAAGACTAACAAGGCAAAAAAAAAAAATACAACTCGCCGATTACGAGGTTAAAGTCTGCCACATCACTTTTCTCCCCCAAGTTCTCTGACTCAAGAATCGCCAATAAACTCTCCCCCATCAACAAGAGAGAAAGGGAGCGCGGTCCAAGAACAGAGGACTCAAACAGGTGACCCGCTGTTCACAATATTCCGCTCTGTTGCACAACACTTCATTCAGCGATACTGACATAGAATCGGCTCGTCACCTCAACACCTCTAGGCCGCATTCATGGAATATCAAAAACCGGCTGGTCGGTGAGCGCCAGGAGCGGTAACCATCACCGTAAAGAACCAAATCAAATCTGGTTATTAAACAATACCCCATTGATTTTCTCTTGTGGGCTCAACCACAAACTGCTCTAAAAAGCCATTTCATAGCAATTCTACAAATTCCCTCTCTTGAGATCCAGCACCAACCTGATTTCCCAATCTACTTGCATATTTAAAATTCCATAACTATCGTAACATTGCCCTTATTGCATGCCTTTTCTATTCCTCTTGAAATTTAATCCCACATCCTGGTTGCTGACGGCATCCTTTATATAATACCCATCAGGGTCTTTTTACCTTTGCAGTTTCTTAACACTACCCATGAGGATTCTACATTTTCCCATCCTATGTCACCTCCTTTTTCGGATTTCATTTTTTCCCCAACAGAGCCAGCCCATTCCCCTGCCTACCTGCTATCCTTTTGACACAAGGTTTATCCTTGGATGTTAAGCTTCCAACTATGATCTTGCTTCAGCCACAACTCAGTGATGCCCATAACATCTCACCTGCCAATCTCTAACAGAGCTTCCAGATCAATTATAGATCCTTATTCCATATGCTGCTCGTGTT
The DNA here is from genome assembly GCF_030144855.1 of Hypanus sabinus. Taxonomy (NCBI): domain Eukaryota; kingdom Metazoa; phylum Chordata; class Chondrichthyes; order Myliobatiformes; family Dasyatidae; genus Hypanus; species Hypanus sabinus. The sequence goes on from NC_082714.1 coordinate 17,758,042, forward strand.
TAAATATAACGCCTTCAGTCCTATATTTTGATTTTACCCCCATGTTCCTGAAGTCCACAATCAGCTCTTTCGTCTTACTGACGTTGAGTGCTAGGTTGTTGCTGCGGCACCGTTCCACTAGTTGGCATATCTCACTCCTGTACACCCTCTCATCACCACTTGAGATTCTACCAACAATGGTTGAATCGTCAGCAAATTTATAGATGGCATTTGAGCTATGCCTAGCCACACACTGATGTGTATATAGAGAGTAGAGCAGTGGGTGAAGCACACATTCCTGAGGTACGTCAGTGTTGATTGTCAGCGAGGAGGAGATATTATCCGCACAGATTGTGGTCTTCCGGATAGGTTGAAAGGGCACAGAGAAAATAAAGTACAGATAAAATTTACAAAGATGTTGTTGGGAGTGGAGGATCTGAATTACAAGGAAAGATTGAATAGGGTTAGAACTTTATTCCCTGGAATGCAGAAGACTGGGGGGAGATTTGATAGAGGTATACAAAATTATAAAGGGTACAGATAAGGTAAATACCAGCAGGTTTTTTCCACTGAGTTTGGGTGAGACTACAACTAGAAGTCAAGGGTAAAGGGTGAAAGTTGAAACGTTTAAGGAGAACATGAGGGGAAACTTCTTTTTTCAGTGATCGGGAGAGTGTGGGATGAACTGCCAGTGTGAGTGGTGGACGTGGGGTCAATTTCAACATTTGGATAGGTACATGGATGGAAGGAGTATTGTTGGCTAAGATCCTTGCCCAGGTCACTGAGACCAGACTGTTTAAATGGTTCAGCATGGACTAGATGGGCTGAATGGCCTGTTTCTATGCTGTCATTTTCTATGACTATGACCCTCGTACAAATTTCAGTGGTCCCCTTAATGCCTCAAGCCTTCAAGGAATAATTGTATTTATGTTTTGACTATAAAGATAAATGAAATACTATAAAAATGCAACATATTCTGCAATGTGCAGCCAGAAATTCAAGCTCCACATGATCACAAACAAATTGTCTTCAAGGAGACAACAGTCCATTTATACCTCAGCAGGATTCTGCACTGCTAAGGTCCTACTACTGGCGTTATAATAGATGCAAGAATTGTTTTGGCACGGAGCCTGTTCCACTGACAATGAAATCTGGAATCCTTTAAAGTTCCTCTGTGGAATGTTAGTTGACTTGGTGCCAGGCAAGGGGTCAAAAATGACATTTTAAAGAGTCAAGTTTGTTTGGGAAAAATGTCCCTTATGCAATTATTCCACACCCTTTTTGGTCAAGACCTCGTCAAATGCTCATTTTGCAGCTATTTCAATTGAGTCATTAACCCATAAACGGAAATGGGAGGGGAAAGGATTTTTTTGTGTAGAACTGTAGATATGTGAAACTTTCCACTCACATAGTACAATGTAATCTCTGAGAATCACAGTATTGTTGATTTAAGTTAGTGATGTAGAGCAGTTATTTGCTTTCATCGTCAATTAATCAACTTAAGTAACAGCAGAGGAAGGAAATTTGCTTTGATTTGATAACCCAAAGTCTTAGCACTGAACACATGAAATGCAAATCTGCAGCTAAAAGCTATCATTGTGGTTGGGCCAAAAGTTAATTGCTAAATATTCTACTCATGATCTTGTGTCTGGTCCAGTACAAGCTCACATTAATTCTAAAATGATAAATCTTCTGGTCTTTGGTCTTACATCATCACAGATTCTCTGCTAACTACTCTTTAACAAAAATCAAAGCATTCATTAGTGAAACAATCCAAGTACATATTAATAGGCCTCAGTATTTAGTCAAGCCAGATTCAGACTGCCTTACAGAATAATTAACAACCTTGGATCATGCACATGAGGTTTTCTGCTCTGGTTTCATCATAAAAGCTCCAATGTTAAGCCATCTCACTAAACTTGTGCTACTACAATACCAAACACTCTTGTCAAATTTCTACAAATGATCGAAGGAGGCTGCAGAGGGTTGGAGACTCAGCTGGCTCTATTATTGTCACAAGCCTCCCACGATCAAGAACATCTTCAAGATGTTCCCCAGGAAGGTGGCATCCGTCATTAAGAACCCCCACCATCTGGACATGCCCTTTTCTCATTAGGGAGGAGGTACAGGTGCCTGAAGACCTATTCTCAATGCTTTATGAAAAGAAACAACTTCTTCACCTCCACCATCAGGTTTCTCAACAGTCCATAAACCTGTGAAAAATAACTTGTCACTCATTATTTTTTGCACTATTTAGTTATCTTTGTTGGGTGGTGGGGTGGAGATACATTGCTACCAAAGGAGGTGTAAGGTGCTCCTTCCCTCCACTAGCCTGCAGGTCACCCTTGGGCAAGGTTTAGCACCTGCTTAGCACCCCCTCCACCCACCACCAATCAGGGTCACATGAAGTCATGGGAGCGGGTGGTGTTTGGTCGTGTGGTGCATATCACAAGTCCCGGTTATGCGACCACTGATGCCAGGCAGGCAATCTCTGAACACTATTGATAATGGCTGGGGTCACCCATCTCGTAAGGACACTGACCAGAAGAAGGCAATGACAAAGCAGCTTTGTAGAAAACTCTGCCAAGGACAATCATAGTCGTGGAAAGACCATGATCACCCATGTCATATGACAGGGCACATAGCGAACATTTCGTGACTTGAATGCCACAAAACAACAAATTTCATGACATATATCATTGATGACAAACCTGATTCTGACTCTGATGTGCCTGGAAGAGAAAGAGAAAGCTTTGAGGGATTAAGTGATAACTTAATCCTCAAGGGAGATTTAGACTATTATCTACTCATGCATATCTGTGGCAGGTCTGCTTAGCTTTTGGTCAATAGAGACCCCGAACGTATTGGCACAGGGTAGTCCGTGATGGTAATGCCATTAAGGGTTATACTTAGGAGCACTCCTGGCACATGCAATGTATTACCTATTTCCAAGGGACTCCTTATATTCAATACCCACATGAGGCATGTCAGGAATAAGCTAAGGATCATTTTAAATAAATATGCCACGGGGCAGCACCGAGAGCATCACTACTGAGCGAGTGAGCCGGGTTCAATTATGCCACTGTCTGTAGAAGGCTTGTACATTCTCCCTGTGACTGCATGGGTTTCCTCCAGATGCTCCAGTTTCTTCCCAACATTCCATAGACATACAGAACATAGAACATAGAAATCTGCAGTCCGCAATGTAGTTCTGACCATGTAACCTACCCTAGGCACTGCCTAGATTTACCCTACCACATTGCCCTCTATTTTTCTAAGCTCCATGTACCTATCTAAGAGTCTTTTAAGAGACCCTGTTGTTTTTGCCTCCACCAACATCACTGGCAGTGCATTCCACGCACCCACCACTCTCTGAGTGAAAAACTTACCCCTGACATCCCCTCCGTACCTACTTGCAAGCACCTTAGGACTATGCGCCCGCTCGTGTTAACCATTTCGGCCCCGGGAAAAAGCCTCTGGCTATACACATGATCAATGCCTTTCATCATCTTATACATCTCTATCGGGTCACCTCTCATCTTCCGTCACTCCAAGGAGAAAAGGCCAAGTTCATTCAACCAGCTCTCATAAGGAACACCCTTCAATCCAGGCAACATCCTTGTAAATCTCCTCTGCACTCTGTCTATAGTATCCACAAACAGGTCAGTAGATTAATTGGACAAGTGGGTGTAATTGAGTATCAGGGACTTGCAGAGTCAGAAGGCCTGTTACCATGCTGAATCACCAAATAAAATAATATAATACTAGACGGGAGACCAGGAAAGACATTGGCTGTGATGCATCCAAATATTTTGAACTATTTCAGAGATCTTTTCACAAGATTAAGTAAATTAAACCAGGTGCAGAAGACATGGCTTGAAGCGGGCAATCAACTGGCACTTCCTTTCTCTGGAAATTGAATTTTATGCTGCTGATTTTTGGCTCATTTTGATAAAGTGGGAGAGAAGATGCTGTTTTCATTAGTGAATAATCGAGGACTGTCACTTACCAGAGAAGCTGCAGCAAAGAAATACACACAAAATGCTGGAGGAAATCAACAGGTCAGGCAGCTTCTACAGAGGGGAATAAACTGTTGACGTTTTGGGGCAAGACCCTTCCTAAACCGTCAGATATTTATTCCTCTCCGTAGATGTTTCCAGACCTGCTGAGTTCATCCATTTTGATTGTGTTAGACTTAATTTCCAGTTGGAGAATTTCTTGTGTTTATAGCAATGAAGTACACAATCTTTCTATAAAATTATAAATAAATTGAAATTGGTTAATATTAGAAAGACACATTAATGGGTTAAATTTTAACACCATCAAACCATTTCCAGCACATCTACTTGAGACATCGTCATAGAAAAGCATGGATCCATCATCAGAGACCCCCACCACTGAGGACATGCTCTCTTCTAGTGCTGCCATCAGGAAGGAGGTACGAGAGCCTCAGGACTTGCACCACCACGTTCAGGAACAGTTAATACCCCTCAACCATAGGGGAAAACTTCACTCAACGTCACTTGCCCACGATTGAAATAATCCCGTAACTTTCAGGGACTTTTCATTTCATGTTCTCAATATTTGTTGTTTATTATTTATTATAATTATTTTTCTTTTTGTATTTGCACAGTTTGTTGTCTTTTTCATTCCAGTTGAACAGCCATGTCGGTGCAGTCTTTAATTGATTCAATTATGTTTATTATTCTATTACGGGTTTGTTGAGTATGCCTGCAAGAAAATGAATCTCAGAGTTGTAAATGGTAACATACGTGTACTTTGCTAATAAATGTACTTTGAACTTTGAATCGAGACTGCTACAGCTTTACAGTATCTCCGAATCAGAGTCAAAATCAGCTTTATGATCACCGGCATGTGCCGTGAAATCTGTTAACTTAGCAGCAGCAGTTCAATGCAATACAGAATGTAGAAGAAAAGGAACAAAAATAATAATAAATAAATTATTCAGTCAATCAGTAACAGTATATGTATAATGAATAGATAAAAAATTGTTCAAAAAACAGAAAATAATATATATTTAAAAAGTGAGGTCGTGTCCAAGGGTTCGATGTCCATTTAGGAATTGGATAGCAGAGGAGAAGAAGCTGTTCCTGAATCGATGAGTGTGTGCCTTCAGGCTTCTGAACCTCCTTGCTGATGGTCACAATGCAAAAAGGGGAAATAATTTACAGCACTAATGAATCAAATTATAAAACCTGCACTGTGGACAGTGCCAGAGTTATATCAATAAAATATATATACTTTTTCCATCTAGATTTATTGTGATTTTTCTCTATTAGGGCATAAACCTGCTCATCATTCTGTTCTCCGAATATGAATTCATGAGTAGCAGACACAATGGAACACAGCAAGTTGGTGCCTAGTTAGGAAATATGGTTCTGGTTTTATTTTTCAAGGAATTAGAATTCAGTGCTACGAAAGGAATGCTTCCACCTTTAATCACTGAACATTATTCTGGCCAGTACATGTTGTTCAGTACCATTAATTAATGAACTTAATTCAGTGACGTTGGTCAAGCTTAAATAGAATGCTGCAATCTTTTCCTTTTGCCAGGATACAGACTCCTACCAATCAGCTGTCAATGCGAGGCCAAAGTGCAGTCAAGAATACTAATTCATTAAAATCAGGGATGTACTTTAATTAATGCTTATGAGGCATTCTGAGAGAACTTTCATAGCAAGCTGTGGGTCACTAGCTATTTGCATCAGTCAGAAAACAATAGAAACCAGCTCCAGTCCCAGAGTGGCATCGGTTACCTCAGAGAGCTTCGCCTGATGATACACAAAAGTAGAGATCCGCTCAGGTTTAAATTAACATCCGACCAAACCAAAATAAATCTACATCTTGATATCCAACCCAACTGAAACGTGACATATATCCCCAGGACCTGTCAACACTCAATTATCAAGCCAGACTCTGAGTGAAATACTGTGCCTTGATACATTCATTTATGCAGACCCAGCTGAGCCTGAATACAAGAGATTCAGCAGATACTGGGAATCCAGTGTAACACACACAAACTGCTGCTGGAACTCAGCAAGTCAGGCAGCATCTACTGAGAGGAATAAACAGTTGATGTTTTGAGCCAAGACCCTTCATCAAGACTAAGCACATTCTTCTGATACCCAATACAGATCAGGCCTCTTGAGACTCAGATAGCTGAACACTATGCACAAGCACAGCTCGGAAACAATGCAAGAAAACAAGGAGCAGTGACAGGCCACTCAGCCCTTCTAGTCTGTGCTGCCATTGAATACGATCATGACTGATCTTCCCCAGGTCTCACCTCCTCTTGTGTAACATCTGCATTGAACACAATTTTCAAACGCTAATATACTCTCTCGTCATATTATCAGAACCAGGTTTATTATCACCAACATGTGTCATGAAATTTGTTGTTTCGTGGCAGCAGTACAGTGCAAGATGTAAAAAAAAAATTCAAGATACTAATGAAAGAAAAATTATATTGTGCAAGGTAGTGTTCATGGGTTCACTGACCATTCAGAAATCTAATGGCAAAGGGGACAATGCTGAGTGTGGATCTTCAGGCTCCTGTATCTGCTGCCTGTTGGCAGTAACAAGAAGAGGGCATGTCCTCTCTCCTGGCTAGACGCTTGATCCTCCTCAGATGGAGAGATGTTGCCCCGCCCACTCATGCTCAATGGCTTAATGACATCGTGGCCTGTTTGGACCTCGAAAAAATTCATTATTCAGTTCTCAATTCGGATCTAAAGTTCCATAAGGTCTGGGGACCTTTTATCGAGTACTTTCATAACCTTCCTCTTGACTAGGGTATTTTTTTTTCTTTTCGGTCCCTTGCTTTCAGCTCCTTTTTTTTCTGGTAGAAGGCATTATTATCCTCTGTTGCTGAGTGTATTCACAGTCTGGGAGTTTGGCCGTCCTGACTTATACTCTCTATATTGTGTTGTGGTTGGTCTGGAGTTGCTGTTGTTTTTTCTTGTGTTGTGGGGCTTGGGGAGGACACTAATGTTTACTTGTCTTTAATTTAGGTGCTTTTTTTTGTTAAATTCTCTTCCTTTGTAGCATATTGTTATTGTATGCTTAATTTTGCACTGTTTTAATGTTCCTCATTGGGATTTGGGGTTTTTAATTTGTAAAATGTTTTGAAAAACTAATAAAAAAGAGGGTATGTCCCAGGTGAACCCAGCTCTACCTTTTTCTGATGTCCTCAATGGTCAGGAGACGTGCCTTTGATGGAGCTGGCTGCGATCACAACCCTCTACATCCGATTTCAGTCCTGCACATTGCAGCCTCCATACCAGATGGTGATGCAACCAGTTGGGAAGCTCTCCACTGTACGTTGGTAGGAATTTGCTAGAGCCTATGGAAGCATAGCAAATGGTCTCAAGCTCCTAATGAAATATAGCCACTGGTGTGCCTTCATCGTAATTGCATCAATGTAGTGGGCCCAGGACAGATCCTCCAAGATGTTGGCACCTGAAGCTAACTTTCTCGATCAAGGTAGGCATTTATTTTCATTCACTGGTTGTGGACATTCCAGCAAGGCCATTATTTATTTGAGCTATAGAGAATAACTACATGAAGGGGCAACCTTTGTTACATTGTGGAGGATGGATATACAGTCTGGAACCAGGGGTCGGAGGAAGTGGTTGAGTCAGGTACATTAGATATATTTAAGAAGCATGTGGGCAAGTAATATGCATGACATGAGTTTAGAGGGATAAGGGACAAGTGTTGGGAAATGAAGATTAGCTTGAATAGACTACTGTGCAAAAGTCTTAGGCACATACATATAGCTAGGGTGCCTAAGACCTTTGCACAGTACTGCAGTAATTTTGTGTATTGACCGCGCTGCTGCCACAAAAGAAAATTTCATGACATATGTGAGTGATGATAAACTGATTCTGATATGTCTCTCTTTTAAGGACTGAGAGTGGGAAGGAGGCAGGGAGAGGGGAATCAAGGTTGGGAAAAGGGGACGGGAGAGGGAAGCACCAGAGAGACATTCTATAATGACCAATAAACTAATTGTTTGGAATCAAATGACTTTGCGTGGTGGCAGCTTGCTTTTTCTCTGGGGTTTGGAAAAATCGATATTAGCTTGCTAATAGTTACAGCTCAGTGTACCTGTGTTCTTCAGTGCTTGATGTCACAGCACTTATTTGCACCATTAAAGTTATAAATTACAACAGACTGTACTGTGCCATAAAATACACGACAGTCAATAATTCATGCAGCTTACATTGAAGCCATTATATCAACTACTGCGATGCAGATAAATAGGAGCACAACTTAATCTGTTACAATAAGAGATAAGTTGCAATAATCTTGGTGGCAAAGTGACACATTTGGTTAACAGATATACAAGACTCAGTTCGTTGTTTGTTTTTTCTGCTGAGTTAGCTGTGGCTCAGAGGATAAAGTTTAAAGTAAATTTATTAGCTAGTATATGTCACCATACACCACCTTGAGATTCAATTCCTTGCGGGCATTCGCAGTAGAACAAAGAAATGCAATAAAATCAATGATAAACTACACACAAATTAAGTCTGCCGAACAGCCTAGGTGCAAAAGATGATATGAATAGGCCACTAGATAGGTAGATAAATAAATACATACATACACACTGACAACATGAGTTGTAGAGTCCTTAGATTGTGGAATCAGCTCAGTGTTGAGGTGAGTGATGTTCACCATGATGGTTCAGGAGCCTGATGGTTAAAGAGTATTAACTGTTCCTGAACCTGGGGGGCTGTGGGTCCTAAGGCTCCTGTACCTCCTTCCTGATGGCATCAGTGAGGAGGAAACATGGCCTGGATGGTGAGGGCCCTTGATGACGGATGCTGCCTTCTTGTGGCAGCACCCCTTGCAGATGTGCTTGATGGTGGGAGGGCTTTTCCTGTGACAGACTAGGCTGTGCTCATCACTTTTTGTGAGCTTTTCTGTTCTTGGTGAAACTGTACCGAGGCATGTTGCCCTGATTAAGAAGGTTATTGGGTTCAAGTCCCAGTCCATGATTCTGCACGGATCTGGGCTGATGTTTCTCCATGGACTACCTTCAGAAGCTGAGGTGAAATGTCGGATTACGACCCTGCCAGATCTCTCAAATGGATGTCCACAGCGATGTCACAACATCGCTGTGGACAGGAACAGAAAAGTTATTAGCAGTATCCTTGCTAATATTTATTCCTCGGTTCTATTCATGGAAACAGATCATCTAATCTTTATTATATTGCTGGTCAAGGATAATGTCAAGGGTAGTGTGCATGTTGGCTGTCATGCTTCTGAAAATGCTTCATTGCCTCCAAAGTGTTTTGTAAAAAGCTGGGACTGTACAGGCTGTTAAGTAAATGTAAATAAAGATACTGGAAATCTGAAATAAAAGCAGAAAATGGTAGAAACATTAGGCAAGTTAGACAACCTCAATGGAAAGGTAAACTGAGATAATCACTGCTTCATCCCCCACCCCTCCATCCCCCAACCCCATACATTCCACCTCACCTGGTTTCACCCATCACCTGCCAGATTGTACTCCTTCATCAGGGTCTCAGCCTGAAACGTCAGCTGTTTATTCCCCTCCATTGATGCTGTCTGGTTCACCGAGCGTTTTGTGTGTGTTGCTCAAGATAGCCAACATCTGCAGAATCTTTGGTGTTTATAATAAATTGATAAACTGGAAGTGGGCCAAGCATTGCTTTGCTCTAGATTTGGTTAAAAGACCGTCACTTCCAACAGGTTAGAATCTATTTGGGTTCTTTTGAATGTCCTCTCATTTATCAATCTTTACTGAAGGGAATGAGTAAGCCCAAAGGATTGGTGGACAGTTCTGCTAAGGGACAGCATTGTGGCATTTCAAGAAGACTGCTGTGAAGTGAATGGCATGTGGTCACCACAATGCTTCCAGTGAGAGGTAAAGCTGCCATACAGCATTGCCACATCCTGTTGCCACGTGATCCTTATTAAACTGAGCTGGACGATTATAAGTATCCACTCTTGAGGATAACTGCATTACCTGATTGTCACTGAGTCTTATACTTTGATGAGCTGACTTCTCAGAATCAGAAGCAGGTTTAATACCACTGGCACACACCATGAAATTGGTTGTTTTGTGGCAGAAGTACAGTGCAATAGATTATATATACATATCTACACACACACACACACACACATATTTAATGTATTACATATTGTGCGTACCCTGCCAAACATCACCATGGTTCACCAGTGCCATCATGCAGTTACGATCATCAGGGATTCATCAGGGGTTATTTTCTTTCCTCGCTGCTGCCATCAGGAAGAAGGTACAGGACCCTCAAGACTCACACCACCAGGTTCAAGGACGGTTATTACTCCTCAACCATCAGGCTCTTGAACTAAAGGGGAGAACTTCACTTGGCCCATCATTGATAGGTTCCCACAACCTATGGACTCACTTTCAAGAACTCTTCATCTCATGTTCTCAATATTTATTGCTTATCTATTTATTATTATTATTTCTTTCTTTTTGTATTTCTGTAGTTTATTGTCTTTTGTACACAGGTTAAACAAAGGACATATGGTCTTTAATTGGTTCTATTATAGGAACTATTCTATTATGGAAAAATAAATATGAAAAATAAACTCTGCAAGAAAATGAAGTAATGACATGGAAAAGGTCCAATTTAAGAGTTCTTCCAAAGGGCCAGCAAATCCTTAATAGCCAAAATGGCTTTCTGTACTGTGATTCTACAAGCATTAAATAATCATAAATAGGTTAGAAATGTAAAAGAAACATCACATGAAATAAAAATATTATTTGTCCAGTTTAATATTTCTGAAACACAATCTTGTGCTGAATCCCTAATGAATAGAAAACAGGCAATTCTGAAAAGTCTTCATGAAAGTAAAAAAGACTGAGTTGAGTATAATAACACAGCTTAGATAGAAAGCTTCTTTAATCTATATTAAGTCTGGGACTATTTTGACAATTCCCCCTCCCACCCGCATTCAGTGAAAGCTCAGACCTCTGTGCACTGTGCAGGCTGTGAATTAGATGTGGTTCATTAAGCACTAGGGTAAAATTATTCAAAAATATTCAGCCAGCAAGCAAGAATATGCTTTGGCAATCAAACACAGTGGATCTGAATCTGAGGCTGACCGTTCAGCGCTGAGGCTGACTCTAAGGGTTAACTTTTATCTGAGCTGATCTTCCTTCCTCAAATGCCTTGTGTCATGTCGGGGTTTCCAGCTGGTCAGACTAGAGCGACTGTAGTGGGAAGTGGCCATTACAAAGTATGGAATATCCAGCTGACGGAGGAATCAGGCACATGGCCACGTTCCAAAACAACGCACATAAATTTTCAGCCATTTACGCACATTCATGAGATCACTCAGCCATAAATTTCCTTCCTTAGGTTACTGAAGGTCACATTTTCTTAAAACATCGCTGAAATTGCAAGACTCGTGTCTCATATAATAAATGTGAGCAACGTTCCCTCTTAATTCATTTTACAGCTGCACGGACCAACCATTGCTCTGAGTAAGAAATTTTTACACAGCTTGGAAACTGTGCGGCAGTAAATGTTTCTTTTGTAATATGCATAGAATGAATATTCAAAATGAAAATTGAAATATCACATACTTTTGGTTTTGTTTATTAACTGAAGGGAAAAAGAAAGTGAATTTGGGCTGGCCAGTGGTGCAGTGGCATTAGCACTGGAGTTGGAGGCAGATGGTCCTGGGTTCGGCCAGGTCCCAACGGAAGAAGAGCCCTGGCAATCTGCTTCTGTACCTTTCCACGAAAACCCTACAGACAACCAGAGTCGACAGTAGCTCAAAGGCACTCATTACTGTTGTTGTTACAATGAAGTACAGTACGAAACCAGGGCATCTCCAGAAATGCGACTCATTAGCCACTCGCTGGCAGCCGCCGGATTCCGTGGTGAGAAACCCACCTTTTCCAGGCTTCCACGAGGAAATCTGCAGATGCTGGAAATTCAAACACACACAAAATGCTGGTGGAACGCAACAGGCCAGGCAGCATCTACAGGGAGAAGTGCTGTCGACGTTTCGGGCCGAGACCCTTCGTCAGGACTCAAGCTTCATACATTTCGGGTGCATACCACTTTGGTCCCAACCACCCAAACCCAGGTGTGAGCGAATGCTGTGTGATTTGCCGCCCCTGGCATCACCCATTAGCAAGAAATAACAGATTGTATGCTGCGTACAATTAATAAGAAGTATATTTAAGAATGTTAACTTAAGCAAACAGTTATTAAAGGAAAGAAAGAAAAAAAAACAAAAAGTGCCCTTTGTACTTAAACAGTCCCATGTGCACAGTAGAGCTCAAATCTTGAACTTGTCTGTATCTCGCGCTTGACCCTTGGTCTGTGTGAAAGCACACACCACCTTCCAAATATCGCTCAAAATCCATCTTGAAGAAACAGGCTCTCCCAGGGGAGTATCGGTCCTTCCTCCGTGAAGACATTCATTTGCTGGAAGCATCTTGTGCAACAGGGACAGCCTCCTCCACCATCTTCCCTTCTGTCTTCTCCCGCCAACAGAACGCTCTTGTAGAGCTGCTAAAACAAAATACCTACATCAAAGCAGTAAAAACCTGAACCAGGGCACTAAAAGTACAACCAAGACAGTCTTTCACATTCTGTAAACTTCTTCTCATCTGAATCCATTATCTATCAACACTGTCCAGATTAATTTCACATCCAGATGAAAAGTTCATTTTAATCTGCATTAGATCATCCACATAGTCCACTTCTAGTCTGTTTGCATAATTTCAAACTTATTATTAACATCATATAAATGAAAATTCCAGCTTGTGGTAACAAAGGCTATGGAGGTGGGAGCATTTTAGTTATTGTGAGGCCACACACCCACACAGCTTAGAGGGAACAGTGAATCTGGTGACAGTTCATTCTTTAAGACTAAAGCTACAGAACTGGCAGTGTGTGCCACAGGAGAAGTCAGCAGGGGGCATGTCCAGACAGGTATATGTAGTTCACCACATTCACCCCCCTCCCTTTGTTTTAAAAAGAGTCCCCATGTGGCAAAGTTTCTTACAGTTTAAGTCTATCAGGTGGTCGAATATGTCGCTGCGATCTGCGTAGCACCGGCTGTGATTGCACAGGTGCCGGTGGTGATTGCACCGGAGACGGAGGTTGTGCTGGTTCCGGCCTAACTGGTGGTGTCAGCCCACTAGGCGTCAGTGATCCCTCATGCATGTGCGAGGCACCTGGTATATGCGCGTGCGAGACGCCTGGTATATTAGTGTCGTGAGGAGTCTGTGTAGGGCCTGGTGTGCGCGGTGTCACCTCGGGTACAGGGTTCATAGTTACCGGGGAGTGTTCGGGGTAGTGGTCTGCTGCTCCTGCGGGCGCCAGGTCGCGGACGGAGACCGTGTCCTCCCGCCCATCAGGTAAGACCATGTAGGCATACTGAGGGTTCGCATGTAGAAGGTGAACCCTCTCGACCAGTGGGGAGTATTTATTGCTCCTCACATGTTTCCGGAACAGCACTGGCCCTGGGGACGTCAGCCAAACTGGTAGGGTGGTCCCAGTGACAGACTTCCTGGGAAAAGAGAATAGGTGCTCGTGAGGGGTGGCATTGGTGGACGTACATAACAGGGAGTGGATAGAGTGGAGTGCCTCAGGGAGGACCTCCTGCCATCGAGAGACCGGCAACCCTTTTGACTTAAGGGCTAAAAGAGTGGCCTTCCACACTGTGGCATTCTCCCTCTCCACCTGTCTGTTTCCCCGGGGATTATAACTTGTGGTCCAACTAGTAGGTAGCTAGCAGGTACCGGCACAGCACGTCACTCATAAAGGAGGACCCCCTATCACTGTGGATATAGCTGGGATATCCGAACAGAGTGAAGAGCTGGCGCAGGGGTTTTATGATGGATGTGGTAGTGGTGTCGGGGCAGGGAATGGCAAAGGGGAACTGCGAGTATTCGTCGATAATATTGAGAAAATAGACATTGCGGTCGGTGGAGGGAAGGGGGCCCTTAAAGTCAACACTCAGTCGCTCAAAAGGGCGGGTGGTCTTGACAAGTTGCGCCGTTTCAGGACGGTAGAAGTGTGGTTTGCACTCAGCGCAGATTTGGCAGTCCCTGGTCATCGTCCTGATGTCCTCCAGGGAATATGACAGGTTCCGGGCGTTCACGAAATGGTAAAATCAGGTGACCCCCGGATGGCAAAGATGTGCATGAAGGGCATACAGCTGGTCGAGCTGTGCACTGGCACACGCTCCCCGGGATAGGGCATCAGGGGGCTCATTGAGTCTGCCAGGCCGGTACAGGATATCATAGGTGTAGGTGGAGAGTTCTATTCTCCACCACAAAATTTTATCATTTTTGATTTTGCCCCGCTGTTGGTTGCTGAACATGAACGCAGCCGAGCGCTGGTCAGTCAGCAAGGTGAACCTTTTGCCGGCGAGATAGTGCCTCCAGTGCCAAATAGCTTCCACTATGGCCTGGGTTTCTTTCTCCACCGCGGAGTGCCGAATTTCAGAGCCTTGAAGGGTACGAGAAAAGAATGCTACTGGCCTGCCTTCCTGATTGAGGGTAGCAGCAAGCACGAAATCCAAGGCGTTACTCTCTACTTGGAAGGGAATGGTCTCGTCCACCACATGCAACGTAGCTTTGGCAATGTCCCCTTTAATGCAGCTGAAGGCCGCGCGGGCCTCAGCAGAGAGGGGAAAAGTGGTAGACTTGACCAGGGGGCAGGCCTTGTCTGCGTAATGGGGACCCATTGGGCGTAATAGGAAAAAAATCCCAGGCACCGTCTGAGGGCTTTGAGAGTGGTGGGAAGAGGGAGTTCTAACAGGGGGCGCATACGGTCAGGATCAGGGCCAAAGACCCCGTTTTCCACGAAATACCTGAGGATAGCGAGTCGGGTGGTTCCGAACACACACTTGTCCCTGTTATAAGTATGGTTCAGAGCTTCGGCCACTTGGAAAAATTGTTGGAGGTTGGCGTTGTGATCCGGCCAGTCGTGACCACAGATGGTGATGTTATCCAGATAGGGAAATGTTGGTACTGGTCCACCAACCGGTCCATTTCCCTCTGGAAAACCGAGACACCATTTGTGACACCAAATGGGATGCGCAGGAAGTGATAAAGCCTGCCGCCCGCCTCGAAGGCAGTGTAGGGGCTGTCCTCTGGGCGGATGGGGAGCTGGTGATAAGCGGATTTCAGATCTATTGTCGAGTACACCTTGTACTGAGCTATCTGATTGACTATATCCGCGATGCGGAGTAGGGGGTACGCGTCAAGCTGCGTGAACCTATTGATGGTTTGACTATAGTCCACCACCATCCTATTTTTCTGCCCGGTCCGAACAACAACCACCTGGGCCCTCCAAGGGCTTGAGCTTGTCTCAATGATCCCCTCCCTGAGCAGCCGCTGCACCTCCGACTGAATGAAGGCCCTGTCCCCCGCGCTGTACCGCCTGCTTTTAGTTGCCACAGGTTTACAGTCGGGGGTCAGGTTGGCGAACAGCGGTGGGGGTGGGATCTTGAGGGTGGAGAAGCTGCAAGTGGTGTCAGTAGCGCAGCTGTTGGCGTGGTGCAGGGTGGGATGTGTGGGTCAGTGTGTGTGTGTGGTCAGTAGCGGGGAATATGGCGAAGTCCCACCAAACTGAGGATTCCTGACAGTGAGTGGTGGGAGGGGCCCGTCATATGCCATAGTCACACTTTCGAGGTGGCTCTGGAAGTCCAGCCCCAATAGCACAGATGCGCACAGTTGAGGCATGACCAGTAGCGCAAAGTTCCGATATTCTGTGCCCTGCACCAGCAACGTCACTACACAACCCACCCGGATGTCTGTGGAATGTGACCCAGAAGCCAAGGTGACCCTCTGGCTTTCCGGCCGTGTCACGAGTCTACAGCGTTGTACCGTGTCTGGGTCAATAAAACTCTTAGTGCTGCCTGTGTCAAACAGGCAGCTAGTCCTGTGCCCCTCCACCAGGATGTCCATCATTGACCTTGCAAGCGGGTGTGGGACGCGTAGCTAAGCGATGTCTTGCGTAGACGGTGTTCTCCGGCCGCAGGTACTGTCTTTTGAGGGCGTCCAGTGCCCCTTCGTAGTTCGACAGGTCCCTGATAAATGAATAAACTTTTGGGGTGACCCTCGAGAGGAGAATTCTGTGCATAACAACGGATTCAGTTGCACTAACCTCCTCCAAGTATGATTGGAAGCATGCAAGCCATAGTTCAAAGGCAAGAGCTGCTTCAGGGTCCTGGGGGTCCAAATCCAATCTTTTTGGACGTAGAACGGTTTCCATGTTTTAAAACTTCCGATCAATAAAATTGATGCACCATCAATAACTCACTGTGAGACGTAAAGGCGAGATATCGGCTTTTATTGACTGGAAGAAGGAACAAGCAGTGGTTGACCACCATACTACATCCTGGAGACTGAGAGGCCGGGCTCAGGCCTCGATCGCCTTTATACCGGAGTCTGTGGGAGGAGCATGTCCAGACAGGTATATGTAGTTCACAACATGTGCTCAATATAGCTGCACTACTTGCATTAAAGACATAAAAATGCACACAAGCTCAAAGGAACTATGTGCAAGATTTTTAAAGGATTCAACACCATAGAACATAGAATATCACAGCGCAGAATGTTATGTCAACATTTTAACCTATCCTAAGATCAACCTAATCATGCCCTCCCACAAGGCCCTGCATTTTTCTTTCATCCAAGTGTATACAGAATCTAAGAGTTTCTTAAATGTCCCTAATGCATCAGCCTCCCTATATTAAACAAAGTCACACACAAGCGCCCTCCTTCAAGGGATTCCACTCTAACACCCCGGATTAAGTTCTGTGGTGGTCCTCAGGTGATGAAGGCGACAGGGTTGTGAGGCCTGGTAACACCTCAGAATACGTAGCTATTGGATCGGCCATGTAGAGTCCTACCAATAGGGAAACCCCTTAGGAGAACATCATACTCGACTTGAGTGATCACAATACTGCTACTTTCCTGTGGTTACAATGTGTGTACCTGCATCAAAACATGTATTTTTCTTTAGAAAAAGGATTAGCATTTAGAAATAGGATTAGACAGTGTAACAAACAGTCCGGAGACACGGTGGAACAATGTCCTTGGAAAACTTCTTCGTAGAATCTCTTTGAACTCAAAGAACATTGAGCTTTTACAGACTTTAAGGACAGTGGATGATTGAATGCACTTTCAATAGTCGCAATTGCACCGTTTACTTCAATACTTTGGGTGTAGACTAAATGGTTCCATAGAATTGCATACTTAGAATGGAAAAAAATCTCAACTGACATCATCAGACACTTCTGTCAGGGTGATATAAATTACATAGATGGTCTGAAAACATTTGAGGACAGAAAATGAGAACAAATTTGATCTTTGGGTTTGGAGGCTTGCATGCCTCAATGACCTGGAGAGCTCTGTTGACTGGAGTTGGGGCCTTGTGTTTTAACTCGTGGGAGGGTCACCCATGCCAAACAGGTTAAAGGGTAGAGGCCAGACTAACAGTGGTCCACCGGTCCTCCAAGTTCGGGTTTCAGCTGAAGGATAACAACTCCGACTGGTCAAAAATAATTGTTATAGAAAGAGCAATGAAGAAAAAGCCTTCACCGCTGCCCTAAATATCAGTGGCATAACAGGCAGTTACTAACTACTGCTTGAGCTATCAGGTCTGCTTTCGTCAGTGTCTGAAATTTAAACAATCTCCCCCAAATGATAATTTGCAAGTCACCTTTTTGTACTACGCTCCTAAACTGTGGAATTCAACACCCAAAGCTGTAAGGAATGCAGATTCAGTTGACACTTTTAAATGCCAATTCAAAACCTTTTCATTTTTACCTTGCTTTAAACTAACAGCATTTTAGCCTAAGTGTTACACCTGCCCATACACCACTTACTTCACCTCCTTTCAGGGCCCCAAGCAGTCCTTCCAGGTGAGGCAACACTTCACCTGCAAATCTGCTGGGGTCGTCTATTATGCTCGGTGATCCCCTTGCAGCCATTGGTGAGTCCCATCATAAATTGGGGGTGTGCTTCATCGAGCACCTCCACACCATCTACCACAAGCAGAACTTCCCGGTGCCCAAAAGTTTTAATTCCAATTCCCATTCTCATTCTAACATGTTGGCCTCATGGCTCCTTTTATGCCAAGATGAGGCCATCAGGGTGGCTTCCAACTTGATGGCATGAATATCGATTTCTGCTTCCTTCCTGATGCACCATCAATAACTCTCTCTGAGATGTGAAGGCGAGATATCGGCTTTTATTGACTGGAAGAAAGAACAAGCAGTGAGTGACCACCACACTACATCCTGGAGACTGAGAGGCCGGGCTCAGGCCTCAATCACCTTTATACCGGGATCTGTGGGGGGAGTCACAGGAGCAGTCAGCAAGGGGCTTGTCCAGACAGGCACACGTAGTTCACCACACCTCCAGTAATCAAATTCCACCCTCCACTTCCTCTATTCCCCACTCTGACCTTTCACCTCTTCTCACCTGCCTGTCATTTTCCCCAGGTCCCTTTCTTCTATTGCCCTCTCTCCTCCCCTATCAAATTCCTTCTTCTCCAGTCCTTGCCCATTCCCACCCACCTGGCTTCATCTTCCAGCCAACCTCCTTCCCCACCCGCCACTTTTTCACTCTGGATGTGTGTGTGTGTGTGTGTGTGTGTGTGTGTGTGTGTGTGTGTGTGTGTGTGTGTGTGTGTGTGTGTGTGTGTGTGTGTGTGTGTGTGTGTGTGTTGCTTTGGATTTCCAGCATCAGCAGACTTTCTTGTGTTTATCATTTTGACTTTTATTTTCATGGTTGCACTTTATCCCATTGTAAAGCACTTTGAACCTCATCATCTGTATGAAAAGTGCTCTATAAATAACTTATTATGGTTATTATAGAGATCATGTAGGTGAGTGAACAGACACATCCCTCTTTCCTAATTAATTGCTCCAGAACATTGTATATAAAAATAAACTGCATAACTGAGGTGCAGGTTTGTAATCTTGCAATATTAGCGGGTGATTTGTTATTATAATTTATGTTTAGCCTATGTTTGTAACCTGGACACCATGGATAGTTAGAACATGATAATCACTTCATTTAGTCATTTGGAGTAGCACTTGGCCCCTGGAGACTGATGGTTGCAAGGTACATGAGAAACATCATTCCCAATTGATCGCTAGCAATTTCAATATAATAGGCAGCAGGAGATAAACCACACGCTCCTTTGGTAATAGGATATCAAAGTCTTAGTGCCAGAGCCTGGCACATTCATTTCAGGCAATGTATCTACAAGAACAGATCATTTTTTACAATTAGAAGTCAGGAATTGAAGTTTTACCTCTGAGGAATTAGCTTTCGTTTGATCACTTCCTCCCTGAAGCAGAATAGTCTCACGGCCTGGTGCAGGAATTCCAACACACAGCAATGTAAGAGGCTGCAGAGGGGAAGGGACGCAGTCCCATCTATGATGTGTACATTCACCCTCACCATTGGAAGAATCTATCAGAGATCCCCACTATCTGGGTCATAACCGTCAGGTCAGAGATACAGAAGCCTGAAGTCCCACATTCTCAGCTTTAGAAAAGGCTACTTGCCTACAAACCATCAGGCTCTTGAACCAATATATACAACTCAACCCTTAGTAATGGAACACTGTGGACCATCTCTCAAGTTACCATGAACCAGTTTTTAAAATAAGGTCTTACTTTTGCATTTCTCTCTCTCTACCCCCCCTCTCTCTCTCTCTACACACACACACCTTTCTCTTTATCCACTGTCTGATATAATTTATATTCTGTGTGTTGTAGAAAGTTCGAAGTACATTTATTATCAAAGTACATATATATTATGCAACCTTGAGATTTGTCTAACAGCAGTCACAAAACAAAGAAACCACAAAAAAAATTAAAGACTGCCAAATACTGAATGTGCAGAGGAAAAATAATCAAATCATGCAAACAATAAATGGAAGCAAACAGCATTCTGAACTGAAGTCTACAAGGTGTTTGTCCCCAGACCCTTAGCTCAGCGCAGAGCCAAGCAATCCTCACGGAGCAGCGAGCTAAACCGAGTCATCCCTCACCTCAGACCCCAGAGCCCTGGCCCGGTGCCTGAATCATTGTCCAAGCATCAGGTTCAGTCGCCTCGATATGTGTCTGTGCCACTTTGTAAGTTGTTAACTTTAGCCGTACTTGTGCATGTGACGCTGAACTCAACTTGACATGATGCTACTTTAGATATAGGAGACAGTCTAGCTGAGTATCCAGTGCTAAGGTTTTAATGTCACTCATTAGCCAGAACAAACTGGGGAAGATTATTGTGTCCATGGCTGACCGTAAACTGATGGACATAGAGCCCACTGAAGTATAAAATGAGTATGAGTCGGTGTCACTCCATGTGTGGTCATTTTCTCAATCACAATTCGGGTATACTGTCAGCATTACGACAGGAAGCTCACAGTTATATAAAAAAAGACATAAGTAATAGGAAGGGAGTCATCTGTATGGTTCTCAAACCTTGTTCAACATTCAATAAAATCATGGCAAATGGAATCTTGGCCTCAGCATAAATCTACTGCCTGGACCCCGTGATATTTGACCTCGTGTAATCAAAATCTCTTCAATATATTCACAGACTAGCTCAAATAGATTCTGCAGCTCTCTGGGATAAAGGGTTCCTAAGAATTACAACTCTCTAAAAGAAGAAATTCTTCATCTTTGATTTTAAGTGGATGATCTCTTATTCTGAAAGTGTGCCGTCTGGTTACGGTTTTCCCCAGGAGGGGAAGCTTCTCAGCAATAACCATGTCCAGTTCATCTGAACCTTGCCAATGAGAGGAAGAAATGCCCTTGCAAGGTGTTAACATTTGACCGCAGAGTTCAGAGTTGAAACAGGTCATCTTCAATACTGAGGGATTGTTTAAGAAGAAGTAACACTCTATATTTAGAATCCACTAAGATGAGACGCAGACTGTGGCTATTAACCCTGTCTATGCCTCTGATCATTTTTTTTTATCTCTATTAAGTCAACTCTCAGAACTGCATACTTAACCCCAAATGTGGCCTAACTAACATTTTGTACCACTGTAACATGATGTCCCTTTGTCAATGAAGGCAAGCATGCCATACACACTCATCACCAACCTGCTGACCTGCGTTGCCACTTTCAGAGAACTATATATCGGTACTCCACGCTCTCTCCGTTCAACAACATTCCCCAAGGCCCTCCCATTCACCATGTATATCTTAGCCTGGTTTAACTTCCCAAAGTACATTACT
The DNA here is from genome assembly GCF_030144855.1 of Hypanus sabinus. Classification (NCBI taxonomy): domain Eukaryota; kingdom Metazoa; phylum Chordata; class Chondrichthyes; order Myliobatiformes; family Dasyatidae; genus Hypanus; species Hypanus sabinus. The sequence continues at coordinate 17,779,294 of NC_082714.1, forward strand.
TTTCAGTCATCTGAGTTAAATTCCATCTGCCATTCCTTTGCCCACTTCTCAATGAATCAATATCCTGTTGTAACACTGGCCAACCTTCCACTATGCTACTAAGTTTGTTGGTGGATCAATGGATAAATTAGGCTTTCTACTGTCCACTCTCGTCCCCTCTTGTGTGTAAAACTTTCTCCTCATTGTACATGCTCAAACATGCAATACTCTAGCTTCAAAGTTGAAAGTTAAAAATAAAGTTAAAGTAAATTTATTATCAAAGTACATGTATGTCACTGTATACAACACTGAGATTCATTTTTGTGTGGGCATACTTAGTAAATCCAAGAAACATAATAGAATCAATAAAAGATCGCATCCAACAGGATGGACAATGACCAATGTACAAAAGACAACAAACCATGCAAATACAAAAGAATTTTTTTTTAATAAACAAACAATAGCTATCAAGAACACGAGATGAAGAGTCTTGAAAGTGAGTCCACAGCTTGTGAGAACAGTTCAGTGATGGGGCGAGCGAAGTTGAGTGAAATTCAACTTCTCTCAAGCTTATACAATAAATTCCACTTAATTTAGTCAGTTCCACTTAAGTCAATAGATCCAAATTTCAGAAGTCAATATGAAATGCTACTAAAGCCTACACATTTAGACTACGTGGTCAGGATTGATTTTTTCCCTCAACAATTATACAGAGTGCACCCTTTAATCAAAGCTTTAAACAAGGATTTGGATACATGAAAGATGCAAAATTGTGTTTGACAATGGATTGTGGGGGGGAGGGAGGGTGAACATGACCGATCCCTCCAGTGGTCAGTAGACACAAACTTGGTCTGATTGTCCTTTGTCTGTGCTATGAGATTGTGTGATTCAATGAGGTAGACATGATCAAGTTAAACTGCTGATTGAGGAGGGCAGAAGAGGTTGTGATGTGCAACTGGTATAGTTAAGTGCATACAAATGTTTCCTTTTTCTAGGTGAGGATGAAAAGCTTACATTTGAGACCTGATCATTCAACCAATGTTTTCTGACCAGCTGGTTATATTAGGTCCTACATTCAAGGTGGTTTCCCAAATGCCTTCCTCGTGGCATTTGATCTGAGAATTTACTCTTAACAATGAGCAGAGCTGAAAGAAAACCACGTTAAACTGGTACTCAGTGCTGCCTCTCATGTGTCCGCTTGTAGAGGGATCCAAACTCTGTTCTTCTGGCACACAGGTAAGTATCTGCTCAGATAACCAAGAATCTGGACAGGAATAGCCTTTATTGAATGACCATGTTCTGGTCTCCATCCACAATGGCATGGAACATTAAGTCTTCATCTTATTCCCAGATAATATCACTATTCAGCCAAAGGTTCAATGTCTCAGATTGACAGACAATATATTCAAATGGACCTCTCCTTTGATCCTAGTCACAATTATTGGAAGGCAAACTCATGTGAGTTGTGTTCTACAGTACCCTCTGTATTTTAATTATTAATGCTGAATTCATGAATTGAATTTGAATTAAATTAAATTGAATTGAATTGACTTTATTACTTTCATCCTCCATATACATGAGGAGTAAAAATCTTTATGTTACGTTTGAGTCTAAATATGCAATGTGCAATTTATAATCATTTATAGTAAATAGTATGTACCACAGGACAGTCAATATAACATAGAAATACAATTGTATCAGCTTGAGTTAATCATTCTGATGGCCTGGTGGAAGAAGCTGTCCCGGAGCCTTTTGGTCCTGGCTTTTATGGTGCGGTACAGTTTCCCAGATGGTAGCATCTGGAACAGTTTGTGGTTGTGGTGACTCAGGTCCCCAGTGATCCATCAGGCCCTTTTTACACACCTGTCTCTGTAAATGTCCTGAATAGTGGGAAGTTCACATCTACAGATGCGCTGGGCTGTCTGCACCGCTCTCTGCAGAGTCTTGCAATTGAGGAATTTTCCTAATAAAGTTTATTTGGAGGAATGTCCTAAAATGGGTGGTCAGTTCCACCCTTGTTTTCCTCTGAGGTGTGGAGTTTCCATGAGTATTGTTCTTAAAGTCAGTCCTGATTTTTATCATTCACTGACTAAACCAAAACACTCATGCTCATCAAAGGAAGGATCCATAACTTTGTAGGATGGGAAGAAGAGAGTTCCAAGAGAGTTGGTTAAAATAGATGGCTCCAGGATGGTAGGAAACTTGGGCCATTTTAACTATCTATCCATCCTTTCTTTTCCTGTCTGTGTCCTCCTTCTTCCCTTCCAATTTCAACACAGCTTTATGATGCAGACAATAATCATTAGAAAAATGGGCTTCTTACTTTCCTTCTGATTCTGATAGGGGTCTCTATTGTGGACTGAGAGTGGGAAGGGGGCAGGGAGAGGGGAATCATGGTTGGGAAAAGAGGAATGTGAGAGGGGACGGAGTGGGAAGGACCAGAGAGGCATTCTGTAGTGATCAATAAACCAATTATTTGGAATCAAATGACCTTGTCTGGTGTCTCAAGACTGGGTGTGTCTGCATTGACACCACTGTCCCCCCCCCACCCCGAAACTCCTTCTCTGCCATCTCTCTCATGCTCCTCCTGCTGCACTCCACCCTCGCCATTCCCAATATCCTTTGCTCCCACCAGATTTACAAACTCACACCCCACTCCACGTTGACAAGTACAGTACTGCTCAAAAGTCTTAGGCACCCTATGTATTTGTGCCTGAGACTTTTGCACAATACTCTCTCTCTCTCTCTCTCTCTCTCTCTCTCTCTCTCTCTCTATATATATATATATATATATATATATATATATACAGTGGATTCCAGTTGATTGGGACACATCAGGACCCAATTAAGCGGCTGCAACAATTAGCCATAGTTAAAAGATATAAAAGAGGCAAACTACCATTTAACTGAGTAACAATTCATGTATTTAAATGAAATATAGAACAATTTAGAACATTACAAAAACCTCTACCATACTATAAAGTTATGAATTCATCTGCCATGTTCTTTTGCTTGATGGTAAGTGAACAAAATTATTGCCTCGTGCAGATTATGGACTGCCTTCATTTAATGCTTTAAACAATTGCATCCTCCAAATAGCCAGGCAGCATCTATGGAAAAAAGCACAGTCGATGTTTTGGGCTGAGATCCTTCGGTGGGACTGGAGAAAAAAAGGATGAGGAATAGATTTAAAGGTGGGGGAGGGAGAGAGAAATGCAAAGTGAAAGACGAAACTGAGATGGAGAGGGATGAAGTAAAGAGCTGGGAAGTTGGTTGGTGAGAGAGATTCAGGGCTGGAGAAGGGGGAGTCGGATAGGAGAGAACTGAAGGCCACGGAAGAAAGAAAAGGGGAGAGGACCACGAGAGGGAGGTGACGGGCAGGGAAGGAGATAAGGTGAGAGAGGGAAAAGGGATAGGGAATGGTGAAGGAGGTGGTGGGGGGGGGAGGCTATTACCAGAAGGCTATTACCAATGGATGTTCATGCCTTCAGGTTGGAGGCTACCCAGACTGAATATAAGTTGTTGTTTCTCCAACCTGAGTGTGACCTCATTGTGACAGTAGCGGAGGCCATAGATGGACATGTTGGAATGGAAATGAGAAGTGGAATTAAAATGGTTGTCACTAGGTGATCTCACTTGTTCTGGCGGATGGAGCGTAGGTGCTCAACGAAACAGTCTCCCAATCTACATTGGGTCTCACCAATAGGTAGGAGGCTACACCAGGAGCAACGGACGCCGTTAATGACCACAACTGACACACAGGGGAAGTGTTGCCTCACCTGGAAGGGCTGTTTGGTGCCCTGGATGGTAGTGAGGAAGCAGGCTTAGGGGCAGGTGTAATGTAGCACTTGTTCCGCTTGCAAGCCTAAGTGCCAGGAGGGAGATCAGTGGGGAGGGACAAATGGACAAGGGAGCGATCCCTGTGGAAAGCAGAAAGTCGGGGAAGGGAAAGATGTGCTTGGTGATGGCAGAAGTTCCACAGAATTATGGATGTGGAAGCTGGTGGGGTGGTAGGAACCCTGTCCCTGATAGGGTGGCAGGTGCATAGGGCAAGAGCAGACATGTGTAAAATGGAAGAGATGAAGTTGAGGGCAACATTGATAGTGGAGGAAGGGAAGCCCCTTTCTTTGAAAGAAGAGGACATCTCCTTCATTTTAGAATGAAAGGCCTCATCCTGAGAGCAGATGTGGCAGAGACAGAGGAATCGAGAGAAGGAGATGGCATTTTTATAAGTAATGGTGGGGGGGTGGGGGGGGGGGGAGAAGGAGGTATAGTCCAGGTAACTGTGAGAATCCGTGAGTTTCTAATAGACATCAGTAGATAAGCTGTCTCCAGAGAAAGAGACAGTCAGATCGAGAAAGAGGAGGAATGTGATGGAAATGGACCAGGTAAATTTGAGGGCAGGGTGAAAGTTGGAGGCAAAATTGATGAAGTCGACGAGCTTGGCATGGGTGCAGGAGGCAGCACCAATGCAGTAACTGATGTAGCATAGGAAAAGCAGGGGACGGATACCAGTGTAGGCTTGGAACATAGACTGTGTGTTGTTGGATTTCCAGCATCCGCAGATTTTCTCTTGTTTGCATCCACCAAGTAATCATTTTCATTGTAACATTCAACATGCTTGTCAATACCTTCAAATTCCTCATATTTTCTTATTTGTTGAAGTAGTGAATTTGTTTCATTTTAAGTCCTGGGTATTTCTGGTATCTCTAAGCCATAGTGAACAAAACCTCTCCAAACTGGATTACTGCTTATATCCCATCAACTATCAATGACAAAAATCACTGCTTTTTGAACATTAACACATGGAACTGACTCTATATAAAAACTGATCACTGTAACCACAGTGTGGTGTCTAACAGCCACCCTAGTGCACGCAACTGACATTACTTAGAAATTGTTCAGCAATGGTCTCCTGCCCAATTAAGAGGTATAAATAAATGAAGAGAATCCAGGCTATTTTAACGATTTAGTGTTTGTTCTTAAAGAGTTGTCCCAATAAATGACTGCCCTGATTAACTGATCGCTTGATTAATTAGAATCCACTGTATGTAGGTACAGTATATATTGTCTACTCTTCTCCTTTTTGAATTGAATTGGTAGAAAACTGCTATACATTAATATTCCAACTGGATGTTTTGGAAATTCACGCAGTTTTGTTCTATTAATCTTTTGTAACACTTCATCAAGTTTAATTGATGTCAGCCTTGCAAATGTTCCAGCTGAGTTCACTTTAAATTAATGATCCTTAGGCAATGATTCTGAGTAACAATCGTTCACTCCACATCAGACATAATGCTGACCAAACTTCATTAAATAATTACATGGCACTGAAACCTATGCTGTCTTGTAAAAGATTGCAAAACAATATTTACTGTGTCTCACAGTTCCCTCCTTTTCTGCCATTCATCAGCAGCTTTGTTCTGTCCAAAGATCAATAAAAATATACTCTATAATCACTGAAGTATTTTACATCCCTCTTGCAGCATAATTGCTTATCTTTAAAGAAAGGCATGCCTGCTTATTCTGTTACTTTCTCTGGGTCCCAACTTGCAGAGACCCCTGGCATGGATACCACCCTGAATTGAAGGGTATAGCCCCCTTTAAAGGTCCACAACCCATGGACTAACTTTCAATGACTCTACAGATCATGCTCTCAGTATTATTTGTTTATTGGTTTGTTTGCTTGTTTGTTTTTTATTATAATTATTTTTATTTTTCTCAGCTCAAGTTGGTAAAACCTGAGATAGAGGCATAGCCAAGCACACAAATTTCTCAATTGCTATGAATTTTTGGAGTACTCTAGTGGTATTTAGTATTGTGGCTTTCAAATATTGCCTTGTAGGTTTAATTGTTTAATGCTATTGTGCAGTAACATTAGGGTGACACCAGTTGTAAATATTACCTTTGGGACAATGGATACCCTGTTCATGTTCTGTAGTCTTTCAAATTCCTTCTTTAATTCAACATATTTCCTGTGTTTTTCACTTACTGATTTCTGTACGTTATGAGTGCTTAGAATGACTATATCTATTAATTAAGTTGTTCTGGCTTGTTTATCTTGTATTATTATATCCAAACCATTATAATGGATTGTCCTATCTGTAATAATGGGCCAGTATTAATTTAATTTTCAGGCTATTATTTAAAAATTAATTTAATTTTCTAGCACTAGATCAAGCTAGTTTTTATAGAAAGGTATGCTGTCTTTTATGAGTTTATATTTTAAAACAGGATTTGGGTGAATGATGTTTGCCACTTAATTTTGCCTATGTTAGTAATCAGATTGAATTAAACTATTACAGGATCCTGTAATGTGTTCGATTGTTTCTGGTTTCTCTTGGCATTTTCTGCATATATCATCTTGAATTTGTTAGTCATTTATTGTGTATTTTTGATCACTTTTGTGTTAACCGCCTGATCCTGTATTGTCACAAGGAACCCCTCTGATTCTGGGAAAAGGTCTCCAATTCTGAGCAAGTGTTCAAAGTTTCCTTGTCAACACCTCAGATCATGAAGATGACTTCCATGGAGGATCATGCTCTTCATTTGTTAACTTCTTCTTCTGCAGTGATAATTTCTTCATTTTTTATCTGGGTTGTGTTTTCATTTAAGTTTAGTGGTGTGTATTTTTATCAGAATTGCATACACTCGCATGGAGGTCTGAATCCTGTTTTGGATGATGAAAATATATCCTTAGAAGTTTTATCCGACTGTTGTGTAAATTTTTAATGTCTGTTCTTCCTCTTCCTCCTTCTGTCCTAAGAAATGTTAATCTTAGTGTGTTCAAGTATGCATAGTGTTTTCTAACATTTGTCATTTCATTTCTTATTTTACCTTGAAAAATTTTCAGATCAGTTTTGGACCAAGATATTATGCCAACAGGATATGTTAATATGAGGATAGTCAGATTTTATTGCCTGTGTCATATTTTTACTATTGAGCTCTGTTTGGCTGACTTTCTTCCGCCTTGAAGTAAGTTTTGCTGAATGTTTTCCCTTTATCACAGTACATCTATTTTCTTTGTGCGTTAATATCCTGAATACTAATAAGTTTCATTATTATTATTACTATTAATGTATTTGCAGAGTTTGGCAGTTGTTTGTCAGTTTTTGTGTGAAGTTTTTCTTTGATTCTATTGTATTTCTTTTTTCTACTATGAATGCCTGCAAGAAAACGTAGTTTTGTAGTAAGTACAGTCATGTGTATATAGTGATGTATACGTACTTTGATAATACATTTACTTTCAACTTTCAACTTCGATCATTGAACTTAAAGTTAGCTTTCCACGGGGAAATTTTCATGGTAGACATGTATTCCATTCTCTCTACACCGTGTTGAACTCCCTTACTTGAAACACTTTACAAATTATATATTTTCCCCTATTAAATGGTCAACCCCATTTATGGACCATGGACCAGTTCTGATCACCCAGCCCAAAGTATCTCAGCTCTAGTTGCATTAGTGTACCTTACTCACGTATTTCTTCCCTTTGACGTCTGCTGTTGAAGGATTTGAGCCAGTCTGTTCATAGCATTGTCTTGTTGGAAGAGTAATCTTAAATCAATTGCCTGAGTTGTCTCATCATTCAAGGGATATATTTGTATTAATGGAAACACTGATTGAGGATTTATAAACAACGGCATGGAACAACAAGGGCAAATAGCCCACTGGTATCTAATTTTAACCTGTGATATGACCTTGAACACCAGTGGTATTTACTTAGAGATGCAAACTCACAGCTATCTGAAGTTGTCTACACAAGGTCATTATTCTCTGTTAACTAAGAGAGCTAAATATTGGAGCACCCTTCCTTAACAGTAGAGTGCCTTTAAAACATGCACTGAAGTGATACAAGGAGTATCAATATCAATATCATCTTCACATAGAAAATAGAACCTAGAGCATTACAGCACAGTGAGAGCCCTTCAGTGTACGATGTGCTGACCTTTTAACCGACTGTATGATCAATATAACCTTCCCTCCATTTTCTACAATTCATGTGCCTATCTAAGGGTTTTGTACATTCCCCTAATATATCTGCCCCTACCACCACCCCTGGCAGGGCGCTTCATGCACTCACTACCCTCTGTGTAAAAAAATGTATTGGCCATTTCCACCCTAGTTTGGCTATCCACTCAATCTACACCTCTTATCACCTCTATCAAATCACCCCTCATCCTTCGTTCCACTAGAGGGAAAATGCCCTAGCCCATTTAACCTGTCCTCCTAAGATAAATAAGGATGGGCAATAATTTCCAGGTGCACCCATGTCTTTACAGATAAGCTGAGAGTGAACTAGTTCCCAGGACCCCATTACACTCTGAAGAAGGCAAAGTTACAACCTCTGTAGGTGAGGTACTGACAGAGCTGAATGCTACCCCGGTGATTTTCTGTCGAGCTCCTTCAGGACAGTCCAAGCAGAGAAAGCATGAGTTGAGGAATGTTGACTCAAGAGGTCCTGCAGCTGCCGAAGATCTTGAGTAACACGTGGCATTTTGAGGTAAGGGTGACACCAAGATGTAGCGGACTAAGAGGAAGACTCTCCTGTTTGCAGCAGGATCTGGACCAGCTGGAGAAATGGGCTGAAAAATGACAGATGGAACTTAATGCAGACAAGTGCGAGGTGTTGCACTTCGGTAGGACCAACCAGGGTAGGTCTTACATAGTGAACGGTAGGGCACTGAGGAGTGTGCTAGAACAAAGAGGTCTGAGAATACAGGTATATAATTCATTGAAAGTGGTGTCTCAGTTAGTTAGAGCCAAAAAGAAAGTTCTGGTACATTGGCCTTCATACCTAGGCAGTGTGGCTGTGGTTTCAATTTTTTTCCACTTTTTTTACAATGGACTGCACTAAGGTATGATCATTGTTTTTGAGATGGTCTTGTACCTTTCCCCAGATATGTGCTTCTCTATAAACATTTCCCAAGTCAAAATATTCAATACAGGAGAGGGGATGTTATGTTGAAGTTGTATAAGTCATTGGTGAAGCTTAATTTGGAGTATTGTGTGCAGTTTTGGTCACCTACTGCATCTACAGGAAAGATATAAATAAGGTTTAAAGAGGACAGAGAACATTAACAAGGATGTTGCAAGTTCTGGAGGACCTGAGTGATAAGGAAAGATTGCACTTAGGACTTTATTCCTTAGAATGTAGAAGATGAAGAGGAGATTTGATAGAGGTATACAAAATTATAAGGGGTATAGACAGGGTAAACGCAAGCAGACTTTTCCACCATGGTTGGGTGGGACTACAACTAGAGATCATGGGTTGAATGTGAAAGGTAGAAAGTTTAAGAGGAACATGAAGGGAAGGGAAACTTCTTCACTTTAAGGATCGTGAGAGTGGTGCATGCAAGCTCGATCTCAATGTTTAAGAGAAGTTTGGATAGGTACATGGATGGCAGGGGTACGGAAGGCTGTTGTCCCGGTGCAGGTCAATGGGAGCAGGCAGTTTAAAAGGCTTAGCAGAGGCTAGATAGGCTGAAGGTCTTGTTTCTGTTCTGTACTTTTCTATGACTGAATCTATGAACGTTGCTGGGGAGGTGGCCAGCAGATCTCTAAGGCTCATTGCATGTGATTGCAAACTGATTGGATAACGGAACATAAAATATATAGAAGCAAGAGAAATCCATACATCAACTTGAGTCTGTCTCATCGACAGTCAGCTCATGGTTGACCCTGTACCTATCCTAATTTCCCAGGTCCGTCAACTCACTTATTGTCCAACAATCTATCAGTCTGTCAAAGAGCCCATTGAATGAGCATCCACAGCAGTGTGCAGTGCAGAATTCCAAAGATTCTCAGCCCTAAACAAAGGAATTGCTCTTCACCTAAAAGATTGATCCTGTGGAAGTTGCAGCAAGGTAAGGATTAACATAAAGTTCAGGCAGGAATAGATTGAAGATGGAGAGCAGACAGCCCAGACAAGGAAGGACTTTGAAGAGCATAGAGTTCCTTTGCTCACTAGTGTTCTGGAGATGAGATACACGATTCAAAGAACACCCACCAACTAAGGGACAATTACTTTACTAACTTCAAAGTATCATTGGCTGCCAGCTTGTAGTTTCTCTCGAATACAGGCTTTTTAACACCTGTATTGTGAATGGTGCTTGATCTTGCAAGTAAGGAAATCAAACATACACCATTTGCCAGATGGTCAATTCGGAATGGTGTTGGTGACAAGGGCCATGCTGTTCTCCTTGTGCACGAGTAAAATAAAGTGTGATTGAGGAATGAGTGCAAGTCTTCAGAGTCCAGTTGATCGGCCTGAAACTACATTGACAAAGAGAATTGGATCCTTCATCAGACTGAAAGGTTGACTGTTCAGTTCCCTCTATAGATGCTGACTGACTCATGAAGTTTTGTGTGTGTTGACCAATAAGTTAAAAACAGGCACCTCTTGCACTCTCCTACCTTTTTTGCTGCTACCTTCTACATTGTCCACCGATGTCCTTAGCATGGCACTGGGGACCATAGCAAAAGCAGAACACTGCAAAGTGTTCCTCTCCACATTTGAGAATTACAGTTTTGTGGGCAGTGTAGAGACTAATGCCCTCTCATATATAGACCATAGCTTGAAGAGTTAACCTCTAGATCAGGGGTTCCCAACACTCTCTCGTATTCAGGAGAGGTTCTTCTTTCAGCTCCACAGATACGTGACCCAGATCAACAGTAGAGATTGCAAGCATGAAGTCTCTCATCACCTGCAGTGCCCACAGACTTGCCAGAAGCTACAGTTTTCCATGGGCGGTGGGTTCTCGATCCCAGGTATTTTGATACCTCCAGATGTGGCCTGGAAGAGGTGCACCCCTGGGGTGTGGCCCCATAAACGACTCGGTTCCTCGCCGACAGAAGAAATTGAACCAGCGAAACAGCAGGCAGTGTGCTCTGCTGTCGGAACGCCCCTGAACCCGAGTGATCTCCCTCTCTTGATGGTGAGTGAGAGTCCATTGGTCCTTGAGTTGGGGGGGGGGGGGAATTCAGGTAAGCAATGTGGCAGATTGTAAAAGCAGGCTTCTGGTCTCCTGCACACATCTGTTGCAGGAGCAATATCTTCTTCCTCACTAGTGAGAGAGAGCCTGTCTGAGATGTTGAAGTGTTCAGATGGACAGTAGTTTTTGATGGACTCTAGATCATGATCTCTTTGGGGGGTGGGGGACTTTGCTATTGCTTGTGTGGTGGGTGGAGGAGGGTTGGTGCGTTTGCTGCTGCTTGTGGGGGGGCTTTGGGGGGTTCTAACATTTCTGTCATTCAGTCTTCGGGGCTTTTGCTGTTTTGTGGGTGTCTGTGAAGTGTAGGAATTTCAGGTTGTATATTGCATACACTCTCTGATGTTAAGTTGAAGAATTTGAACCATTTGGTCCCAAAGTCAAAAGAGATAAACTTCTTGATAAACTTGAGAATTTGGCTCCCATTTCAAAATCACAAGTAACAAGCCTGAGTGTTATCCTTGATTCAGACTTGAATTTTAAATCCCACATAAAGAAAGTGATTACAGCAACATTTCTGCACTTAAGATATAGTGCACAAGTACATTAGTTTCTGTCACATTATAACATTGAAAAACTAAGTTGCACCGTTATATTGAATAGGCTAGTTTACTGCAATGCACTTTTTGCTGGACTTCCAATACAATCTACTAACAAACTTCAACTCTTTCAAGACACCGCTGCTAGACATTTTAACTAAAAACTGGATGACGGAACATATCACACCTGTCCTAACTACTCTTCACTGGCTTCCTGCATCTTTTAGAATTGATATTACAGTCCTCTTACTTGTTTTGAAAGCTCTTAATGGTCTGGGGCCAGAGTACATCACAGAATAATTTTTATTTTGTAATCCTGATTGAGCTCTCAGGTTTTCTTCCACCAGTCTCTTAAATTTAAATGATCTCACTTGAAAGATAATAGGGATACAGACTCAATTGACACTTTTAAACACCAGCTCAAAACTATTTATTTAACCTTGCTTTTAACTAACATCTTTTATTTTTATTTATGTATTTTATTTTCATGTTTGTACTTCTATCCTATTGTAAAGCATTTTAAATGACATTATCTGGAAAGTGCTTTATAAATAAAGCTATTATTATTACTATTTTCATAGCATACGTCATGAAATTTGCTGTTTTGTGGCACCAGTGCAGTGCAAGACATATGTAAAAATTGCTATAAGTTACAATAAATAAAGTAATTAATAGTGCAAAGAGGAAGAGAGAGGTGGTGCTCTTAGATTCGTGGACCGTTCAGAAATCTGACGGCAGAGGGGAAGAATCTGTTCCTGGAATGTTGAGTGTGGACCTTCAGACTTCTGTAATCTCCTGTAATGGTGGTAGTGAGAGGAGGGAACACCCTGGACATTGCGGGACCTTAATGATGGACTCTGCTTTCTTGAGGCACCACTTGTAGAAGAAGTTATTGACGGTGGGAGGGCTGCGCCTGTGACAGAGCTGACTCGGTCTACAGCACACTGCAGCCTCTCTTAATCCTGTGCTTTCGAGCCTCCATTATTAGGCTGTGATGCAATCAGAGAGAATGGTCTCCATTGTGTACAGTGGAAAAATGCTAGCATCTTTGCTGATGCACCCAGACACCTCAAACTCCTGAAGTATTGCTGCTGCTGTGTCTTCATCATAATTACATCAATGAATTGGCATAGGATAGATCCTCTGAGATGTTGATACCCAAGAACTTAAAGCTGCTCAACCTTTCTACTGCTGATCCCTTCAAAGAAGACTGAGTGTGTTCTCTCCCAACTTCCCCTTCCTGAGATCTACAGTCAGTTCCTTGATCATGTTGACATTGAGTGTAGGGTTGTTGTGGCACCTGACTTATAGAGGTGGTAGTCTCCAAAAATCGCACTTGTTAAATTCTCTAATCAGGTGCAGTTTCTACCACTCTCCTCCTTCTAGCAAATAACACCTAGATCAGGGGCTCCCAACCTTTTTTTTAATCAGAATCAGAACAGGTTTAATATCACCAGCCTATGTCATGAAATTTGTTAGCCCTGCAGCAGCAGTACAATGAAATACATAATAATAATAGAAAAAATTATGAACTGCAGTAAGTATATATTAAATAAATTAAATAAGTACAGCAGAAATAGAAATAAAAAAAGTAGTGAGGTCGTGTTAGTGGGTTCATTGTCCATTCATAAATCAGATGGCACAGGGGAAGAAGCTGGTCCTGAATTGTTGAGTGTGTACCTTCTGGCTTCTGTACTTCCTTTCTGGTAGTAGAAATGAGATCAAGGCAAGACCTGGGTAACAGGGGTCCTTATTGAAGGATAATACTTTTTAGAGGCAACGCTCCTTGAAGATGTCCTGGATACTACAGAGGGCATCTTCAAGGAGCGATACCATGGATCCTTACCTCTAACCGATACGATATGCCCATAATGATGATGGTCTCCAAAAATCGCACTTGTTAAATTCTCTAATCAAGTGCAATTTCTACCACTCTCCTCCTTTTAGTATAACTTCTAGATTATTTATTAATAACATTCCAAAGAAAAATGGCCACCAGATTTAAAGCTGTGCTGTTGAAGCTCTGAAACCCTCTTTTCGAAAGGCATCAGATTGACAGCTAACACTCCAGCCAGACAGTGAGTAGATTCATGTAACTGCTCCAACAGTATCTTCATTCACTCCAGTCATCGGAGAGCTCTCCCTTGATAATGAAAATATAGATCACATTCATTACCTTGAAGCTAGGAAGTAATGAGTTGCTCTTTAGTTCTCCTTTGATATGCTGTTTCCAGGTAGACCTAAACAGTACTCCCTCACCTGCTGAGAACTTGCAACTATGTTTGACTGCCATTGGGCATTCTGTCTAAAGTGACATAATTGCCTTTGGCATTTACACAACACGGTCGTTAAGAGTTGAAAAGTAATCTGTTCTCTTGTGATGCATTTTTCCCATTTTAAAAACAAGTCATGCTATTGGAAAGATCCAATTAAGGGCTCTTTCAAAGGACTTCAGAAAAGAAATATTCTATTAACCTTTTACAACCTATTTCTAACTGGAGCTGTGCCTGCAGTATGGGTTTTGGAAACATCAAGATTCAAGTTTACTTATCACGTGTACATCGAGACATGCAGTAAAATGTGTTGTTTGTGTTAACGACCAAGACAGGTTGTGCTGAGGGAAGCCTGCGAGTGTCGACACTCTTTCCAGCAGCAGTATAGCATACCCACGATGCTCAGCAGAACAACACAGAACAAGCAACAAAACAACAGCAGCAAAACAAGTCCTGTTCTTCCCTCCCACCCACGCACATTTACAGCCCTCTAACTCCAAGAAAAGCCGTCTTCTTCCACTTCCAGGCTCCAACACAGTCAAGCATCAGACATTGTGCCTTTAACTCCCCCAGTGGATTCACAGAGATTTGCAGACCTGAAGCCCAGCCAATGGGCCTCAATTTCCAGGAGTCCAATTCGACAGTAGGCCTCCGATCCTCTGCATCGACCCCATAACCCACAGTTCACCAAACACCAGGCCTCCACCTCCAGACTCGCCAGTGCAGGGTACCCAAACACTAGGTCTCAACCTTTGGACCCACAGATTCGCAAACCCAGGTGGTCATCAGACCTTGTTCCTCCTCCCAGCACAGGACTGTGATTACGGAACCCATCTGCAATTCACTACCCTAGGGCCAGCAGTTTTTGCCAATACTGGTCTGCTGGCCCGACATCCAGCCAGACTAGAATATTTTCTGGTGGTTGATATGTCGCTGCTAAGACATAGTGCTCCACTTGTGCTTCCACACAGGATGGCATTCCGAATGCAGACAGTACATTAAATTAGGTGTAGGCAACTACAGAACTCAGGGTCATAGAGTCATAGAACAGTACAGTTATGGAACAGGCCCTTAAGCCCATCTAGTCCATGCCGAACCATTTAAACTGCCTACTCCCATCAACCTGCACCGGGACCATAGCCCCTGTGGTCCTATATACCGCTACTATCCATTTACCTAACCAAACTTCTCTTAAATGTTGAAATTGAGCTTGAATGCACCACCGGCACTGGCAGCTCATTCCACACTCTCATGACCCTCTGAGTGAAGAAGTTTCCCCTCATATTCCCCTTAAACTTTTCACCTTTCACCCTTAACCCATCACCTCTAGTCCCACCCAATCTCAGTGGAAAAAGCCTGCTTGCATTTACCCTATCTATACCCTTCATAATCTTGTATACCGTACCTTTATCGAACCACCTCAATCTTCTATGTTCCAAGGAATAAAGTTCTAACCTATGCAATATTCCCTTATAACTCAGGTCCATGAGTCCTGGCAACATCCTTGTAAATTTTCTGTGCACTCTTCAATCTTATTTACATCTTTACATGTGTACAAGATCAGTTCTCTTGAGCTTGTTCAAAATAATAGTTTTAATTGGCATTTGGCTCTATTTAAAAGCAAGGAAATGTCCGAAGTTAGCTTTTGCCTCTCCATCTAGAAGATTAACTTGTGACTGAAGCTTTCAATAGGGACTGTTCCCACAACCTATGGACTCACTTTCAAGGTCTTTTCATCTCATGTTCTCGATATTTATTGCTGCTTTGTTTATTAATATTGTTTCTATTTTTCTTTGGTATGTGCACAATTTCTTGTCTTTTGTACACAGGTTGTTTGTCCATCCTGTTGGGTGTGGTCTTGCAGTAATTCTATTGGTGGTTGGCAACCGTCTGTCTCAAAGGACAATGGGCGATGATCATCACCATCACAAGCCTGCAGAGAAGGGATGAAGATCCTGAGGTGTCCAGTCATCAAGATCCCCCTCTCGGCCTCACCAGTGTAGTCCAAAGGAAAGATAATGAAACATAAAAACATAGAAAATAGTTGCAGGAGTAGGCCATTCGGCCCTTCGAGCCTGCACCGCCATTCAGTATGATCATGGCTGATCATCCAACTCAGAACCCTGTACCTGCTTTCTTTCCATACCCCCTGATCCCTTTAGCCACAAGGGCCATATCTAACTTCCTCTTAAATATAGCCAATGAACCGGCCTCAACTGTTTCCTGTGGCAGAGAATTCCACAGATTCACCACTCTCTCTGTGAAGAAGTTTTTCCTCATCTCGGTCCTAAAAGGCTTCCCCTTTATCCTTAAACTGTGACCCTTCGTTCTGGACTTCCCCAACATCGGAAACAACCTTCTTGCATCTAACCTGTCCAATCCCTTTAGAATTTTATATGTTTCAATAAGATCTCCTGTCAATCTTCTAAATTCCAGTGAGTATAAGCCTAGTCGATCCAGTCTTTCTTCATATGAAAGTCCTGCCATCCCAGGAATCAATCTGGTGAACCTTCTCTGTACTCCCTCTATGGCAAGAATGTCTTTCCTCAGATTAGGGGACCAAAACTGCACACAATATTCTAGGTGCGGTCTCACCAAGGCCTTGTACAACTGCAGTAGAACCTCCCTGTTCCTATACTCAAATCCTTTTGCTATGAATGCCAACATACCATTTGCCTTTTTCACTGTCTGCTGTACCTGCATGCCCACCTTCAATGACTGGTGTACAATGACACCCAGGTCTCGTTGCTTCTCCCCTTTTCCTAATCGGCCACTGTTCAGATAATAATCTGTTTTCCTGTCCTTGCAACCAAAGTGGATAACCTCACATTTATCCACATTAAATTGCATCTGCCATGAATTTGCCCACTCACCTAACCTATCCAAGTCACCCTGCATCCTCTTAGCATCCTCCTCACAGCTAACACCACCGCCCAGCTTCGTGTGATCCACAAACTTGGAGATGCTGCATTTAATTCTTTCATCTAAATCATTAATATATATTGTAAACAACTGGGGCCCCAGCACTAAGCCTTGCGGTACCCCACTAGTCACTGCCTGCCATTTCTGAAAAGGTCCCATTTACTCCCACTCTTGGCTTCCTGTCTGCCAACCAATTCTCTATCCACATCAATACCATACCCCCAATACCGAGTGCTTTAAGTTTGCACACTAATCTCCTGTGTGGGACCTTGTCAAAAGCCTTTTGAAAATCTAAATATACCACATCTACTGGCTCTCCCCTATCCACTCTACTAGTTACATCTTCAAAAAGATTCGTCAGACATGATTTTCCTTTCACAAATCCATGCTGACTTTGTCCGATGATTTCACCTCTTTCCAAATGTGCTGTTATCACAACTTTGATAACCGACTCTAGCATTTTCCCCACCACCGATGTCAGACTAACCGGTCTATAATTCCCCGGTTTCTCTCTCCCTCCATTTTTAAAAAGTGGGGTTACATTAGCCACCCTCCAATCCTCAGAAACTAATCCAGAATCTAAGGAGTTTTGAAAAATTATCACTAATGCATTCACTATTTCTTGGGCTACTTCCTTAAGCACTCTCGGATGCAGACCATCTGGCCCTGGGGATTTACCTGCCTTTAATCCCTTCAATTTACCTAACACCACTTCCCTACTTACATGTATTTCCCTCAGTTCCTCCATCTCACTGGACCCTCGGTCCCTTACAATTTCCGGAAGATTATTTATGTCCTCCTTAGTGAAGACAGAACCAAAGTAGTTTTTCAATTGGTCTGCCATGTCTTTGTTCCCTATAATCAATTCACCTGTTTCTGACTGTAAAGGACCTACATTTGTCCTGACCAGTCTTTTTCTTTTCACATATCTATAAAAGCTTTTACAGTCAGTTTTTATGTTCCCTGCCAGCTTTCTCTCATAATCTTTTTTCCTTTTCCTAATTAAGCCCTTTGTCGTCCTCTGCTGGTCTCTGAATTTCTCCCAGTCCTCAGGTGTGCCGCTTTACATTGAAGCAATACGTTTGGCACCGGCTTGGCTGCAGGAGCTGACGGAAGGATGCTCAAGGATGCCCAGCTGCCTTTGGGAGGCTCCACTCCAGATTTGATCTCTGGGTTTACTCCCATATCTCCGCCTCTCCTGAAGCTGCCCTCAAGGCAGTGGGGCTATAGCTGGGGATTCTATAGGGTTCAATTGGTACATTTAAAGTCAGAGAAATATATACAATTTACATCCTGAAATTCTTTTTCTTCACAAACATCCATGAAAACAGAGGAGTGCCCCAAAGAATGAATGACAGTTAAATGTTAGAACCCCACAGTCCCTCCAGCTCCCCCTACCGTGCACAAGCAGCAGCAAAGTGTCAACACCCCTCCCCAACCAGCAAAAAAGTATCAACACCCAGCCCCCAACTACTCAAGTGTGCTGCAAAGCATTGAAAAAGACACAGACTTGCAGTACCCCAAAGACTACTCATTCACCCAGTAATTCAACACACCACTGGCTCCCTCTCTCTCCCTAATAAGGGAAAAAGAGGTGTCCCCATTTCTATTATGGTTAATAGAATTACTAAGTATGCCTGCAAGAAAATGAATCTCAGGGTTGCATTAGGTACATATAGCACTGTGCAAAGGTCTTGGGCTCCCTAGATTTTTATATCATTTCAGATGGTAAGGTACAGAGCTGGGATCTTAATATCATCAAGGCTGTCTGGGATAACCTGGAGAGAAAGAAGCAAGCAAGACAGCCAAAGTCTGCAGAAGAACTGCGGCAAGTTTTCCAAGATGCTCGGAACAACCTATCAGCCACGTTTCCTATAAAACTACACAACAACGTACCTAAGAGAGTTTTAAAGGCAAAAGGTGCAACACAGAACAAGCAATGAAACAACAGCAAAACAAGCCCTGTTCTTCCCTCCCACTCAAGCATATTTACATTCCTCTAACTCCAAGAAAAGCCATCTTCTTCAACTTCCAGGCTCCAGCACACTCAAGCACCGGACATTGTACCTTTAACTCCCCCAGAAGATTCACAGAAATTTGCAGACCTGAAGCCCAGCCAATGGGCCTCAACATCCAGAATTCTGATTCGACAGTAGGCCTCCAATCCTCGGCATCAACCCCATGACCTGCAATTCACCAAACATCAAATATTGACTTGATTTAATCTTTTTTTAACTGCTTACTGCCCTTTATATCCTTTATATTTTTGATATTTAGAAACTTTTCATTATTTTTGGAAGTCTCTTCACTTTACAGAACTTTTTTTACATGCCCCTAAGAATTTGCACAGAACTGTACACTGATAATACATGTACTGTGAACTTTGGGATGACCAGAGAAAATTTGCCTACATGCTAATAAAAATGGAAAATTCCAAAAATACTCAGCAGATCAGGGAAAGAGAAACAGAGTTAATGTTTCAACTCAGAGATCTTTCTTTAGAACACTTAAAATGAGAAGGAGTGTGATGAAAAGAGAATTCGCTATATTGATTTTTTTTTAAATAACTCTTGTGGATGTTTTAAGTAGAAAAGCACCATTCCCATCACTATGCATATATTCTGACTCATTCACCAATTTCTCCAAAGATTTGAAAAGTCTTAGTTGGAAGCTTATCCTGTGGAGACAAGCCGTAGGCAAGGGAGCATTTAGAAATATACTTACAGAGGAGTACATGACTCATAACAGGGTAAAAACGTGCAAGAACACATTTGACAAGTACTCCACCTGCATTGAAAGACTGAATAACATTAAGATGCAAGTTGAATATCTTGCATTCGGTCTTCTCCTGCTGTGCCAACTGTTCATTGAACAGAAGAGTGAGATATTCAAATCAGAACCAATGGTGCTCGTGGCAGAATCTAAAGAGATGAGACAACTATCAGCCGCAATGTGGTTGTGGCATATGTAAGCACAGCTTTGGAGTTCATCAGGTATTTCAGAAAGTGGTCACAGTTGTGAAGTAGGGAGCATAGCAGCCAATTTGCACAAGCAAAACACTATTTACCCTTCCATTTCACACACCAAACGGAGCTTGGAAATGCATCACTGTTCCTTCACTGTTTCCAGCACTAAGTTCTGCCCTGTAACTTTGCGGAGAATCTTCCTTAGACAGACTGCTGGAGTTCAAGTGGCTGATTCCCATTTTCCTCGGAGCACTAGAATGGGTGTAAATACCCAGATTTGACAATGATATCTATGTACAGAACCAAAACTGAGTAGTATACTAGAAACATAGAAAACATACAGCACAATACAGGCCCTTCGGCCCATAAAGCTGTGCCAAGCATGTCCACCTTAGGACTACCTAGGCTTTACCAATAGCCCTCTATTTTTCTAAGCTCCATGTAGCCATCCAGGAGTCTCTTAAAATTACCTATTGTTTCCACCTCCACCACCGCCGCCGGTAGCTCATTCCACACAATAGTCATCAAAAAAATATCTTGGTGATCTTTCATGAGAAGTAAATGTTGGCTGGGATACTGTCAAGAGATCGCTGACACAAAGGGGATGAAAATCTTGAGGGAGCACACGCAACATTCTGAAGGAATTCAGCAGGTCGGACAGTATCTATGGAGAGAAAACAACACTCAATATTTCGGGCTGAGACCCTTCAGTGGCTGTACCTCTAAATAAAAATAGAATATCGTTTTCATGCCTTAACTTTTAATAAATGTTTCCACAGAGGAATACAGCCATCTTGTGTTATCTGGGCGGCTGATATGTAACCTGCCACCGTAATATTTAGTCACAGCAGGAGAAGTATAGAAGCAAAGAAGCTGCAAAGATGGGAAGAAAACCAATTATTGTAGTATTCCAGAAGTTCATATTACAAATTGCAATTCTTGTTTGAAGCTGACAGACATGATTCACCAGCTGTGTTGCTCGTTGTCATTTCAAATTTAGCAAGACAATCTACTGTCAAGGCTCCATGTTTTATCTGTTGGAAAAGCTTGTAACAGGAGTTTACAAGATGTAGCATTTGCATCTCCAATGGTGAGAAAGAATCAAGTGGCATTATCTATTAAAGCTGTCATGTGAGTTTATATTAATAATGGGATTTAACCAAGCAACAACTGTTGCAGTAATATTCTCCTCAAAGAGCATATTAGTAATTGTGGTTAATAGCTCCATTTCACATGACCTGACCTGACACAAATTAAAACATCCCTGCATTGCCTTTCATGAATAAATGTACAACTTTCCATTTTCATGACTCAAGATGTTTTAAAGCCAATTTTCATTTCTGAAGCCCAGCAATGGTTGTGATGTCACCAAGCAGGGCACCCAATGAAAGTACTATGAGATCACACAAACTGCAATTAAATAAGTGGAATTGAAACAGAAAATGCTGAAGATACTCAGCAGGTTAGCTTCATCTGAAAGAGATCTTATTTTCAAGTCAATTACCTTTCATCAGAAAAGTTTGAAATAGAATCAGATTTATGTTGAAGAGAAAGTGGGGGAGGAACTGAGAGAGAAAAAATCATTCTGGTTAACCCTCTCACATCTTCTCTTCTCATCAGCCCATCATCTCCCTCTAGTTCCCCTCCTCCTTCCCTTTTTGCCATTGTCCACTGTTCTCTCCTGCCAGACTTCTTCTTCTTCAGGCCCCCACTTCTCCCACCTTCTCACCATCACCTCTTCCCCCTCGCCTGATTTTACCTATCAATGCCAGCTTGTACTCCTCCCTCTCTCTGCACCTGATTGCAGCTTCTGCCCCCTTCATTTACAGTCCAGATGAAGGGTCTCAGCCTGAAATGTCGACTGGTTACTCCTCTCCATAGATGCTGCCTGGCCTGCTGAGTTCCTCCAGCATTTTGTATGTGTTGCACAATGTTTCCAGAATCTGCAGAATCTCTTAAGTTTATGGGGGAGATTAGAAGCTATCTAAAGTCATAGAGAAGTACAGTGAAGAAACAGGCCTTTTGGCCCATCTAGTCCATGCTGAAACCAGTTAAACTACTTACTCTTATTGACCTGCACTGGGACCATAGTCCTTCATAACCCACCATCCATATACCTGTCCAAGCTTCTCTTTAACATTGAAATCAAGCTCACATGCATCACTTGTGCTGGCAGCTCTTTCCAAGCTCTCACAACCCTCTGAGTGAAGAACATTCTCAAGTTCACCTTTCACCCTGCTGCATGACCTCAGTGGGAAAAGCCTGCTTGCATTTACCCTATTGATATCCCTCAGAATTTTGGATATGTCCATCAAATCTCCTCTCAGTCTTCTACATTCTAAAGAATAAAGTCCTGACCTATTCAGTCTTTTCTTGTAACTCTGGTCCTCCAGGTCCTTGTAAATTTCCTCTGTGTTCTTTCGACCTTATTTACATCTTTCCAGTAGGTAGGTGACCAAAACTGAGCACAATACTCCAAATTAGACCTCACTAACATCTTATACAACTTCAGCATAACATCCCATCTCCTGTCCTCAGTACTTTGATTTATGAAGGACAAAGTGCCAGAAGTTTTCCTTATGACCCTATCTACCTGCGATGCCACTTTCAACAAATTATGGGTCTGTATTCCCGGATCACTTTGTTCTACAACACTCCTCTCTACCCTACCCCACCATTCACTGTGTAAGACCTACCCTGGTTAGTCCTGCCAAACTGCAATACCTCACACTTGTCTGCAATAAATTCCATTTGCCAATTTTCAATCCATTTTTCCAGCTGATGCAGATCCCTCTGGTAGCCATGGTAGACTTCTTCACTGTCCACTACACCCCCCCCAGCCCCCCGTTTTGATGCCATCTGCCAATTTGCTGATCCAGTTAACCACATTATCATCTAGATCGTTGATTTAGGTGACAAACAGCAATGGACCCAGCACCGAGTCCTGCAGCACTCTACTAGTCACAGGCCTCCAGTCAGAAGGGCAGCCATCTACCACCACACTTTGGCTTCTCCCATAAAACTAATCAAGTTTATTATCTCGTCTTGAACTAATCAAGTTTATTATCTCGTCTTGACCGACCTCTCATGTGGGACCTTGTCAAGTGCCTTGCTAAAGTCCATGTAGACAACATCCGCTTTCCTGGTAACTCCCTCGAAAAACTCTATAAGGTTTGTTGGTCATGACCTACCATGCACGAAGCCATGCTGACTATACTTAATCAGTTTGTGTCTATCCAAATACTTATATAATCCCATCTCTTAGAATACCTTCCAATAACTTTCCCACAACTAATGTTGGACTCACCAGCCTATAATTTCTTGATTTATGTTTAGAGCCTTTCTTAAGCAGTGGAACAGCATATGCAATCCTCCAATCCTCTGGTCCCCTCATCTGCCGCCAAGAATGATTGAAGTCTCTGCTAGGGGCTCGGCAGTTTGTGCACTTGCCTCCCAGAGGGTCTGAGGGAACACACTGTTAGGGCCTGGATATTTATCCACTCTGATTTGCCTTGGGACAGAAAACAACTCCTATGATAGGGCAACCCAATAATTCTGGCTGAAATAACGAAAGGTGTGCTGGGTGAAATATAAATGGTTTCAAAGTTTCAAAGTATACTTGTTGTGCTGTCTTTACGACAGTTATTTAGTTTATAATATTTTCGCTTAGTAATTCATTCAATAGTATTTTCTAGTTAGAATTAGAAGTGTTTAAAGTATATTCATTGCATGTAAAATATATCGGCATGCGATGACGTCACATCCGGTTTCGCCGCGTCTTGTGGGAAAGTACCAGTTTGAAATTAGCGCGAGGGTGGGGGCTTACCACGAGGCACACCTGAGCAGAAGTTGTTTTGCAGGCATGAGAAATCACAGTGAGAGCAACGCTGTAAGTTAATAGATAATCGATATATTGAACTAAGATGTTAATGCCGATCCTGTTAGAAGTAACGACGGTCGATAATGTTTATGCTTTCGTTAGTTAAAGAGTTGCGGATAGTTTGCATGGAAGTGTATTTAAAGTAGTCAATGGAGCAGGTAAACTCTCCCTGTATACTGCACCTTAGTGTAATGTTGTTATAGTCACCTTTACAAGTATTTACAATTGAAATGTGATATTAAGGAAGGAACAAATACTGTATCAATCTTGTATTGTTTTATCAACAGTTTTCACCATATGTTAATGTGAAGAGTGAACAGTAAATGGTTAATCTTACTGCGATCTGGTTCGTATTGACTGTGGTTTATCTCAACGTTTAATTCGGCGTTTCGTTACACGCGAAGGAGAACGTTACACTTGTTATCAAAGAATGCCTAAATTGTACAACCTTGAGATTTGTTTGCTTATAGGCAGTCACAAAGCAAGGAACCCAAAAGAACCCGATTTTGAAAAATAAGCCCAACCCACCCTGCAGTGCCCACAGAGGAAGAGAAAAAAAAAACAAAACAAATCATAGACACATTAGAAGCAAGCAAGAACAATGTCATTCTGCACCAAAATGAGTCCTTATGTCCAAACCCCTGGAGCAGGCCCAAAGCCTTAGTATTCAGTTCAGCAGGACACATCATTGCAAAGTTTGCTGACATGAAGCACAGCAGCCAGGGGCAGACTCACAGGCCTAGCAGTGTGGAGAGAGAAACCACCAAACTACCTGGGCCAGCATTTCAATTGCCCGAACCTCACACTAGGACTCAGGCCCTGCCACTGGCAAATCACTCCTGGACTAGATTTCGCTGTCGAAGGAGCCAAAGGAGGCTTAACTAAAACTTCATGGATTTAACTTATCACATGTACACTGAAACATACAGTCCAGATGTGCGGAATAGCATAAGGTAACTTTGTCACTAACGTGGGTACAGTGGCTTTATCTACTCTGTACCATTCTATGACCTGGTGCTCAAGGTAGTACAATACCAAACTGACAGAGATACAACTGGAGCTGATGGTTTCTTTGATAGTGTGGTAAACTATGTATACTTGTCTGGACACACCCCTTTGCTGACTGCTCCTGTGGCTCCTCCCACAGACCCCTGTATAAAGGCGATTGGGCCACTGCTCCTCCCTCAGTCTTCGAGATGTCATGCTCCCTTTTTGCTGTTAATAAAAGCCTATTGTTCACTTCCAGTCTCCTAGAGTTACTGATGGTGCATCAGATAGTGCAAGCATCCTTAGTGAAAAGATTTAGCTTGCTATCTAGCAGTTCCTACATTTTGCCTTTAATGGAATGTTGATTATAGCACAAAAGTATTTTCAAACAAGAAAGAAGATGACCAAAAGCTAGGCCTAAGAGCTACTGATTAAGGAATGTTTCATGGGAGGAAAAAGCAGGCCAGGCGTGGGGACAGAATTCCAGAGCTTGGACCTTTAGTAGCTGAAGGCACAGCCAACAAAGAGGGGATCAAGGAGGCAGTTTTAACAGAGCACAGAGATCTTAAACATTCTGGATCAGGGGAGGGTGGGGAATAAGAAAGATTTGCAAATGAGCACTGAAGTGCTTTCCAACCTACAAAATTGGGAAGGGTATATGAAATATGGTTTATCTTAGGGTATAGATTCGAGTCACCATGAGAATAGACAGGAGGGTGGACACAAGCTTACTTGTCTAATCATGTGCAACAATTCGACTGCTGTAATTATGAGAGCTACGGAATTCTTTTCAATGCTAAAATGTCTACACTATACAGAATAATAAAACACTTTTACTAGATTTTCTAACATTAAAAATGGATTTTGCATAAACGCAACATTTATTACAACCTGACACCTTACTTTAGAGAATAATGGCTCAAACAAAACTACTTCGGGTCACAATGATTTCAAACGATTTTGACTCTAATGTTGTCATAGAAACTGGAGAAACCTTTAAAACATGCTCGGCTGAACATACTAATTAAAGCAAACTGTGCACTGCACACCCGCACAATAATCAGCCGGACTTTTGAAAAATATGGGCTTGTAACTGAGATAACAGGGTTATTTTACCTTGTAAGTGCAGGGGTGGATATTGTCTAATTCATATCAAGACAGACAAGTGAGCAACATTTGCACCAACCGCCCCTAGCAACAATGAATTTCTCTCCGCCCTTCTGTCTAGCACAGAGCAGGTTATGCAATCAGCCACATTACTACCGGCCCAAATTTTACTGACTGCACTCAGACCACGTTCAGCCCTTTTTTTTACAGTCTCCCAATCCTTCAGGAATTATGGTTTGTAATAACATAAAAGGCCATTAGATCCAAGCTCTGCATACTAGCTCTTTGAAAGAGTTGTCTATTGGTCCATATACCTTGCTGCATCTGCCCAATGCCCCACAAATGATCCCACTTTGAAAGAGTTTTGTATTTCTACAGCAGCACAAAATGATGGAGGAACTCAGCAAGTCAGGCAGCACCTAGGAAGGGAATTAAACAGACCACATTTCAAGCCGCAACCCTCCATCGCATTTTGTGTGCGCTCCTCAAGATAGCGGCAGAATATCTTGTGTCTGTATCTCTGTTACTTCCTTCCCAGCCTAAAAACATGACAAAACATTTTCCAGCCAATTAAGTGACTTCCAAAAGTTTTTCTTTGCGTTTTAGGAAATACTGGCCAATTGAAATGTGGGGTTTTGCATATTGAATAATGACCTGCTTTAGTCATTCACTGAGGGATAAGTATTGCCTAGGGCACCATGTCAACTCCTAAGCTCCTCTGCAAAGTATTACCATGGGTTATCATGCTTCTGTTTTTGTACTCTTATTTAATTTAACTATTTTATATAATATGTATACTCACCGTAATTCTTTTTTTCCAATTATTCTGTATTGCATCGTACTGCTACCGCAAGGACACCAAGTTTCACAACGTATGCCGGTGATATTAAACCTGGTTCTGATTCCGATTCTGGTTTCCATAGATGCCGCCTGACCTGCTGAGATCCTCCAGCATTTTTTGTGTGTTGCTCTGGATTTCCAACATCAGCAGAATTTCTTGTGTTGGTATTTGCAAAACATTTTTCATGTCCTCGAGAGGACAGACAGTGAATATCCAGAGAGATGGTGAAGTCATCAGAACTGGGATTTGAAAGAGATCCTGAATCAGGTCTATTATCACTGCCTTCTATATTTTAAAATGTGTTGTTTTGCACAGTTGTACAGTGCAGAGACATAAATTTGCTATAAATTACAAAACAATATTTATTGCTTATTTATTATTAATAATGTGTCTTCTCTTTTTGTATTTGCGTATATTATTGTATTTTGAACATTGGTTGTTTGTCCATCTTTGTTGCTGTGGCTTTCATTGATTCTATTGTGTATCGTTGTATTTACTATGAATGCCTGCAAGACAATAAATCTCCGGGTAGCATATGGTGACAAATATGTACTTTGACAATAAATTTATTTTGAACTTTGAAAATAAATAAATACTAAAATATGAAAAGGGATGGTATTCATGGGTTCATGAACCATTCAAAATTCTGATGGTGGAAGGGAAGAGGCTATTTCTGAATTGTTTAATGTGGGATTTCAGGCTCCTGTACCTCCTCCCTGATTGTAGTAGCAAGAAGTGGGCACGTCGTGGAAGGGGAGGATCCTTAATGATGGATTCTGTCTTCTTAAGGCACTGATTCTTGATGATGCCCTCATTGGTGGGGAGGCTTGTACCCATGAGTCTAAAACCCTCTGCAGCATCTTGCAATCCGATACACTGGAGCCTCCACACCAGGCCCCGATGCAGCCAGGCAGAATGCTCACCACCATACATCTGTGTAATTTTCAGAACTGGAAAGGTGTATTTAGCCAACATCGGCTCCCAAAAAAAGGAACATTTTATGCATTTAATATTTCAGTAATATTTGAGTAATCTTATAAAGATGTTGTTTGATCAAGCATTCAATGTTCATTATAAGATATATAAAAATATGTGTTGGCACGTGGCCAAGTGGTTAAGGCATTCATCTAGTGATCTGAAGGTTGCTAGTTCAAGCCTTGGCTGAGGCTGTGTGTGTGTCCTTGAGCAAAGCACTTAACCACACATTGCTCTGCAACGACACCGGTGCCAAACTGTATGGGTCCTAATGCCCTTCCCTGGCACAACATCGGTTGCATGGAGAGGGGAGACTCTCTGCTGGTCTTTCATAAAAAAAAAACCTTGCCCAGGTGCAAATCCAAGGTCTATCGAGACTAACAGAGGCCTACATATAAAAATATATGAATTGCATATGTCATGACTCTACCACATGATAAATATGTGCCTCGCTTAAAATAAACATGAATTAAGACTTGCATCTCTCAGCTCTCTTGTTTTTCTTTGAATTAGTTTAATGTTTTGAAGTTACAAAACCTAACAGTGGTGATGAGGCATTTTTAAAACAAACCCGAGCAATGGATTCCAATCTGTTGAAGCACTGCGAAGAACAATGAGTTAAAGTAAAAGCAGTGTGGCATGTGCAGAGAGAGTCACGTTAAAGAAAGGCAAAAAATGGAAGAATTCAGGGTTCATAAACAGTGAGTACTGGGTGAATATAGTCATTAAAAAAAAGAGCAGAAATGGACAGCCACATCAGAAAGGTAGATGCATTTGATTACATAATGTGTAACTGCTTCATGTATACTGAGCTAATTGAACAGTATTTTGAAGCAAATGAAATAGCCAATGAGAAACAATTTTGCTGAGTGCATTGGGTTTAAATGCATACAGTTTGCTATGAAGTTTAACTGTTCCAACCAAACAAGCAGAAATTAGCTTTGCTAATAGCGTGAAAGTAATGCAGGAACATTTAAAACCAAAGTCACTGTTGATTTCAGAATAAATTGGGTTTTGAAAAGTGGAATCAAAATGAAGTGGGTCCATTTCAGCATACATGGCTGAATTGACGAGATTGTCTGAGCACTATTAGTTAAATGATGGGCTTAATGATACACTGAGAGATTACACAGAATGCTAAGGAACTCAGCAGGCCAGGCAGCATCTATGGAAAAGAGAAAACAGTTAAAATTTTGGGCCTTCAGCATCTTGTGTGTGTTGCTCACATACACCAGACCAATACAGATTTAAAGGAGAAATTACAACAAAGTGGGATGCATACAAAGTGCCTGTCAGGCAGACAAAAATAAAAATGTCTGCACAGCAATGTTCCCTCTAATTTGTAATGACCAGTATTTGCAAAAATCCTGTGCTGTGTGTGCAATTTTTTGCCCAGTGACTACAACGTGTGTGCACTGAATTTTTAAGTGGAAGTAAACCTGAAGCTATTCTTAGGATAATAAACCATTCCGCTTTAAATGAACTAACCATTCTTTTGTGCTTCACCTCTTTTGCTTCTTTGGAATTCAACACAGTGAATCAATAATTTCTTCAATAAGCAAGTTCTGAAATCCGTAGAAAAATCATCACAAACTCCATGTTGTCAACACCATCTGCATCAGAATTGGGAAAAGGAAATGTGATTGTGTGTGAAATATACTTGGCATGCCAACGAGGTAAAGGGTGCTAACCTTTTGTGCGCAGTTTAAGCTCCTTTCATGCTAGTAACTGAAGATGTGTGCGCACACACGCTCGCTCACCTTAGAGGGAATATTGCTTTGCAGCGAGGAGAAACAGAAAAAAAGCTAAGTTGCAGTTTCAAAAGGAGCACTAAATCTGTATGCTGGTGATGAAAAACTGATTATGATGAAAGTGAAACAGGTCTGGGTACCCTTGAGATTTACAATGTGAAAACTAACAAGAGCCAAGCAGTATGGCTTACACCAGAAGTAAATGGCTAATTAATTAAAATGGAATTGGACACTGGCTCAGCTGTTTCAGCCATTCCACAAAATGAGTTTGAATGGCATTTCAATGATACTAAACTAAAGCCGGAAGATATCCAACTCCCATGGGAGTGACATCCATGACAGTGAAATACAACAACCAACAAGCCGCATTGGTCTTGGATGCGGTAAAAACAGAAGGGCTAGCATTGTGGAAAAGTGAGTGGCCGAGACAACAACAACTCGATTGGAGGTCCACCCACCATTTGCAAGCCTCATCCCCTGCAGTAGAGTCAACTGAAAGTGAACTAAGAAAGGTACTAGATGATGCCACAGTGGTCTCCATTCTGCATGTTAAGAACCTTTGCCCAACAGAAGGCAAATGGGTGCTGGTGTCCAATCTCTGTGCCTCTGGTTGGAAACCATTTTGGACCAAGGAAGAACCATATTGGTTGAATGAATCATGAAAGTGACAAAAGCAGTGGTCTGACTACAACTTGGCAACACATCTGAGATACAACTTGTATCTGTTGTGTAAATCAGGCAGTTATTTGTGAAATGTGGCTCGGTTTTAAGCTGGAAGGGTCTTCAGGACCGTTTCAAGCATTCAGCTTTTATGAGAATAAACAGCCAGAGTCTACTCTGCGTGCATTGAGGTTATTGCATGAACTTAACGAGAGAGACAGAAAGCTGCTTGTAAAAGTAGACGCAAAGACCAAAGTCCAGCTGGATGAATGGAGGCCCAAAATGAAAGGTGTCAATGGAGATACGAAAATAAAAGATTCAGCAGAAGATGTGGATGCAGACACCGAGGAGAGATCAGATCATAGAAGGACGATTAAGAGAATACTCCAGCAACCTTCTCAAGATCAAGATGCAGAAACTGAAAGAAAAAGAAAGGAGAAGAAAGCTGTCAGAACAAATTCCTGCAGTCTCAGATAACTCTCTGAAGAACCTAAGTGAGATAATTTTGAATCATTCTGCATTTCAAGATCATTACTAGCTCTGCTAGAATGGGTCATCTGTACTTGTTTCCTTGGAGCTAAGGAGACTGAAGGGAGACCTGTTAGAAATACACAGAATTATCAGAAGCATAGACAAGGTGGAGAGTAAGAAGTCTCCCTCTGTGGCTAAAGTGTAAGACCAAAGGGCACAGGCTTAAAGTGAGAAAGAAGAGGTTTAGGGGGAATCTGAAAATGAGTCTTCTTTCCAACCTGGAGCCTGGAGACTCAGTGGACAGGTACTCTTACAATGTTTAAGAAACACCTGGACAAGCAGTTGATTGCCAAGTATTATAGACCACAGACTGAGCAAAATAGGATTAGTATAGAGGGCTCCATGAAAAATAGCATAAATATGTGGGCTGAAGGACTTATTTCTGAGCTGTGTGACTCTGTATCTCTATGGCAACCAAATATATATATATAATTACTTGAATTTAAGTTACCCTGGGAATATAAATTATGTGCAATGCCCTGGTTAAGATTTCTCCTGCTATGCAGTGAGGTATTTTTTATTTTAGCAGTTTTCTGCAAACACAGTGTGTCCTGTTAGTTAGCTTCATAGACTAGTGTTTTGGCTTCGCACAAAATTAAGGAGCCATTTTGTCTAATTTGGAAATGTTGTGTCAACCAGTTGGGTTTGTCTTGGTAACGTACTATAACATTTGGCCCAGTGGAACACAATGGAAGATTCAAAAAAGCTCGGTGGGATCGGATTTCTGAAGGACGGTGGTCTGGTTTGGGGTCTTTTGTTAGGAGATGTGGAATAGAACACAAGGGAAAATGGTTGGAGATCCCACCCGAAGGGGACACCCTATTGCGAGGAGTGCTTTGTGCAGATGAATGGCTTCAAGGAGGAAGTGCCAATACTTCTAAGATGGCCATTTTGTTCATGACATTCTTCGAGGAAAGTTTTACCTGTGGTCGGTGATGAGGATTCTGCACCATGAGTAAAGTATGTACACCCAGCTACTACAGAAATGAGCTCCAGTGTTAATGAGCACATTTAGACTGGTTTAATTGTAATGTGCCCATTTATTCCTTTTCCCTCTTTTTCTGTTGGCAGTTTATTATAATTGAAAAATTGGTAAATATACTTCCTTTGTCATTTTATGCCAGTGTACAATCTGTCATTTCCTAGCAAATGATAACTGTGTACAGACAGTATTTACACAGCATTCACTACAATCTATGTTCCTTAATCGGGACATCCCAACTTTCCTGTTTGGTTGAACCCAAATCATACTGACCCTAGACGTGTGGTACTTATCGAGGGTGGTCTTCTCACTGGCACCCATGCGATGCCGAGTCCAGTGGCTGTTAGCCGGAGGTAGCTAATGAGCTGAGTTTGTTACAAGCCCGGTGAGAGGGCCGCATCTGTATGTAGATTAACAGCTGAGGATTCTGGAAGGCAGCCTAATAACATCAGCATAGTGCTCCATGCTCTGTTGGGCAGTAGGAGAAAATATGCCAGAAGATTGTGGTCTTATGGCCAATAATACTTCAGAATTAGTAAGAAGACATCTTATTTCATGAGCATAGTCACAGTGTCCTATGTCCTATACAACCTGTTGATCTGGCCTGATTTGCAAATCCCAAACACTGGAGATTCTGCAGATACTGGAAATCCAGAGGCACACCTAAAATCCTGGAGGAACTCAGCAGGTCAGGCAGAATCTATTGAAAGGAATAAAGAATTAATGTTACAGGCCAAGACCCTTCATCAGGACTGGAAAGAAAAGCCAGAAAGATCCCAGGTCGCACAGTCCTCACTCTATTAAAGGACAAAATTTTGAAAGAATGGACTCCACAAACTAGTTATTTTCTCCCAGGTAATCTAAAGTACACTGTGGTGCAACCTTCAATCAAACAATATATTGACCGAGCTCCCAACATGGTGCTGCACAGAGTGACTGTCAAATTAGTAAGCCACAAATCCGTCTGTCTACGTCTTTTTATTTCCCCTTCTATAATCACTCAGACCTTCTGCTTTGTTCCGATACCTACTGAGACCAATTACTGTCTTCCTGAGTCAGTGCTACCTTTTTAAATCTCCTGCAGGTATCCACCATCAACACACTGTCCATGTATTATTAAAACAACATGCCAATTTTCAACAGGAAGTGTCACTGAGAACACAATCAGTCGAATTCCTTACTTTCACCACCTCTGCCCTACACTGGGATTTGCGGAGGAGATTAATAGGGAGAGATTTATACTGAAAACAGCTGTCAGTTGGTAAGCAGTTCTACTAACCACTCATTTTGTGTTCTCTTACTTATCGACTCACTTCCCCACATCCACTTTATATGCACATGTGGATGAGTCGTCAGACTTGAATCCATATTCTCAATGTCTGCAACCTGACACATCTTGTAGCCCTGTGCAAATTGACTTTTTTTTTAATGGGATTGTGACTTCTTCTCAGGAATTAAAAACTGATCAAAAATCCTGGAAGATGGCAGACGGTGCAAAACGTGAGGGTGTCAGCAGAGGGCGTGGTCACAGAGTCCTGCAGTCCTGGTACAGCAGGAAGCCAGTTGGTCCATTGTGTCCCTGATAGCTCCCTATAGGTTAATCCCACCAAATTTCTGATCTTTATTCTATTATTATTCACCAAACTAGATGGCATCCCTTCTTTCCACATTATAATCAATCAGGCCCATAAATGTTTATATTTAAAGGAGAGAATTGTTCTTCCCATTTAATCCAAAAATTTGGTATGTCACACCAATAACATTTGGTATGTAGAGACGTATGGTGAAAAACGTCTTGACTTGTTGCATCACAGCCTGGTATGAAGGTTCCAAGACACAAGATTGAAAGAGGCTGCTGAGGATGTAGCCTCAGTCAGCTCCATCATGGGCACAACCCTCCCCACCGTCAAAGAATCTCCAAATGGCGGAGCCTCAGGAAGGCAGCATCTATCAGTAAGGACCCTCGCCATCTTGGACATGTCTTCTTCTCCTTGCCAAAGAGAAGGGGCAGCACTGTAGAGTAGTGGCTAGCACAACACTTTACAGTATCAGTGACCGGGGTTCAATTCCCGCCGCTGCCTGTAAGGAGCTTGTACGCTCTCCCCGTGACTGAGTGGATTTCCTCTGAGTGCTCTGGTTTCCTCCCACAGTCAAAAGACAAAGTGGCTGGTAGGTTATTTGGTCATTGTAAGTTGTTCCGTGATTGCTCGGGGGCATGGCTCAAAGGGCCAGAAGGCCAACTCTGCACTTTACGTCGATAAGTAAATAAATACTGCCATTGAGAAGGAGGAGCAGAATCTGAAGATCCACACTCAATGTTTTAGGAACAGTTTCTTCCACTCTGCTATCAGATTACTGAATGGTCCATGAATCCATGAATACCACCTCACTAATCGTCTTTTGCGCTACTTACTTATTTATTTGTCTATTTATCCATTTGTTATTGCAACTTTGAGTAATTTGCTATGCCTGCATTGTACTGCTTCCACAAAACAACAAATTTCACAACTAACGTCGGTGACAATAAGCCCTAATTCTGATTCTGCTTCCATATATTCTTAGCTCCCTGACTCACTCAGCTTTCTGTTGATCCCTGTCCAATTACCTCCATGCATTTATGACCCAGTACAGACCGTGATGAATGAAGACGGAAAATGGGACTACCAACTGATAATGGTATTGAAGAGGAAATTCTAGCTGCAATATTTGTCCTAATGATTTATCTACCATTAATCATTAGGACAGGAACTTGGATGCTCTGAGAAATAGACGTGCATGTATATGGGATCGGGACTGAACTTAGCATGAAGAACTCTTTCAATTAATTTCTAAGTATCTCTAGATCACAAGCCCATCAGACTGGAAACAGTCATCTAAAGGTCAATAGATATTTCTGAGTAAATTTCACTTTTACAGGTTCTTTGTTATTATCCAGGTCTCTTGCTCTAGATATATTATGATTCTAGGATCACTTTTGAGGTCCCTAGCATTTAATTTTTCACGAGCTCAGTATGTGCATAGAATTTAAATAACCCAAAAGTGACTGCATTATAGATGCCCACCAGGATGACTTGAGGTCATTTGATTAAGTTGCCAATAAATTACATAAACAGTTTGTTCTGATTATCATAATGAACAGGTATAGTGAAAATTTGAGCTAACATATTCACAGAAAAGTAAATCACACAGGCACAAAATTTCACTATTCAGCTCATAATACAAGGCATTGATTATTAATATGATGCATACAATTGCATACACTAATTTTATTTTAATACAGTACTATTCCTTCCTTCTTTAATTGTAGTCCTATTATAATTTAAATCTATAACTAATTGCAAATACTTCCCAAAGATGTGAATACATGACTTTATACATTCAGTGGCCACTTTATTAGGTACATGTGTGCACATGCTCAGTAATGCAAATATCTAATCAGCCAATCACGTGGCAGCAACTCAATGCATAAAAGCATGCAGACATGGTCAAGAGGTTCAGTTGTTGTTCAGATCAAACATCAGAATGGGAAAGAAATGTGACCTAAGTGACTTTGACCATGGAACGGTTGTAGGTCCAGATGAGGTGGTCTGAATATCTCAGAAACTGCTGATCTCCTGCAGTTTTCGCACACAACAGTCTCTGGAGTTTACAGAGAATGGTGCAAAAAACTAAGAACATCCTTTGACCAGCAATTCCTGTGGGAAAAAGCCTTTTTAACGAGAGGGGTTGGAGGAGAATGGCCAGACTGGTTCAAGCCGACAGTAACTCAAATAACCACGTTACAACAGTGATATGCAGAAGAGCATCTCTGAGCCTTGGGCTCCTGCAGCAGAAGACCATGAGCATACATTCATTGGCCATTTTATTGTGTACAGGTGGTATCTAATACAGTGCTCACTGAGTGCACATAGAACTGTACTGAGTTTTAAAATGTGTTTTAACACGTTCTGCTATCTTTCACAAGTAAGTTCTTGTTAGTTCATTGACAACATACATTCCTCATTGCCCTTGAAAACATGATGGCAAGCTGCCTTAGTGTGTCCAATAAAAAAAATATAAAGAATACCTCTTATGTCATGCACATCAAAACATACAGTGAAATGCATCCTTTGGCATCAAATCAAATCAGCAAGGATTATGCTGAGGGCAGCCCAGAAGTGTTGCCAAGCTTCCAGTGCCAACGTACCATGCCACAAGTGACTAATCCTAAACCTAACCGTATGTCTTTGGAACATGGGAGGAAACCGGAGTGGGGAGAGGAAACCCACACAGTCACGGGGCTGTCGAAGAGGGACTTTTTGGATTTTGTCAAAGTGATGAGAAACAACAGAATGATATAAAGTATGATATAAAGGAGAATTTGCAGTGCTGCTGTTCCAATGTGTCCATGACCGATGCTTTTGAGGCATAACTCCAAGAAGTGGTGGATACAGTCTTGTCCATCACCAGGAAAAGCCCTCTCCACCACTGAGCACATTTACAAAGAGTATTGTTACAACAAAGCAACAACCATCATCAAGGCTGTGCTCTCTTCTTGATGCTGCCATGAGAAAGGAGGTACAGGAGCCTTAGATTCCACACCACCAAGTTCAGGAACAGTTATTACCCTTCAACCATCAGACCCCTGAACTAGTGTGTACAACTTCATTCACCTCAACACTGAACTGATCACCGCACACAACCTATGGACTCAATTTCAAGGACTCTGCAACTCGTTCTCAGTATTATTTACTTACTTACCATATTTATTATTATTATTATTATTAGTTTTTGCTTGTATTTGCACTATTTGTCTTCTTTTTGCACATCGCTTGTATATAGCTTTTTGTTGATTCTATAGTATTTCTTTGTTCTACTATGAATGTCTGCAAGAAAATGAATCTCAGGGTAGTATTTGGTGACATATAAGTATTCTGATAATTAATTTACCTTTGCCTTTGTACTTTGAACTTTGGGTTACTCTCTGAGTAGCTTGAGTGAGTAACTGCAGTGCATTTTGTAAGTCCCCCGAAACTGCAGTCACAAATTTCAGGTGGTAGAGAGAAAGGGTGCTGTCATTTAAGTGGGTGGCTTCACCCCTGAGCTTCTCAACAGTTCTTGGAGCTGTACTCATCTAATCAGTTTGAGAGTATTCCATCACATGCCTGACTTGTGCCTTGCGGAGGGGGAAGAGGCACTCAGGAGTCAGCAATCAGCATAACCAGAGACACCATACATCCCGGCCACTCCCTGTCTGACCCACTGCCGTCCAGCAAAAGGTTCAGGACACTAAAAGCGAGAACAAATAGACTGAGGAACAGCTTCTACCCCAGAGCTGTGGCCTCCATCACACCACTCCCACAGAGCAATGACTGAAACTATGAGCACACACATGCACACACAAGGTCTCAAATACTTGCACTAACAGAACTTTGTGCATTACTGTGACATTCTGGTGCTGCTGCAACTTATTTTCTGCCACTTATCCATTTAATACTGTTTTTCTCTTACTGTCTTATCTACCGCTTTATTTAATTGCTTGAGAGGAAGCCAAATGGAATTTCATTGTACCTATGTATAATGACAATAAAGATCATTCAATTCAATTCAGATGAGTCCCCCCATTGCTGAGAGTAATTATACACTTTCCTTTTACCAGATGCTCAAAAGAAAACTGCAAGGATATGGACTTCGATGATTTCTGCACTTGGGGTATTGCAATGCAGAAGACGGAAACCTGCTGGATGTCAAAAGAGGGTTCTCCAGACCTCCGGCTTCATTGGTGAACCCTGGGCTACAGCTGTGTTGGGCAGAGCTGAGGACCTCAATTTATTCCATGCCTTGAGTCTGAGCTTAACTCAGTTACAATAACACATTTCTTAAAAAGGCATTTCGACGGGTACACGGGTAGGAGAGGCTTTGAGGAATATGAATTCTAGCTTAGACAGGACTTTGGTTGGGCCAGTTTCTGTGCTGTCTTGCTCTGTGATCCCATGACTCCAGCCTGTCCACAATAATTTCAACTGGG
Source organism: Hypanus sabinus (assembly GCF_030144855.1). Taxonomy (NCBI): domain Eukaryota; kingdom Metazoa; phylum Chordata; class Chondrichthyes; order Myliobatiformes; family Dasyatidae; genus Hypanus; species Hypanus sabinus. The sequence continues at coordinate 17,816,685 of NC_082714.1, forward strand.
TTATCAGCCTGAAAGGAAATGGTGAGTGAAAAAAATGCATTGTGTTACTCCAGATTTACATCTGCAAAGTCTTTTATGTCGCCATAATGAGTGAAAAAGCTGTTTCCTCCTTATTTTAATTACTCTAAAAGTTTAAAATTAATTTGTATCACTTAAATAGGTTTTTAAATAAATGCATTATTTTGATTGTTTTTGTTCCTATTATTTTAAAATTTATTTAAATCTATTTCAACTGTTTATAGTCGTCAATGAACAATGCAACGTTCATTCCTCATAAACTTACGAAAGCGAACGTTGGATCATATCAAAGCAAAACAAGGGGAGACTCGAAGCTGCAGAAATGTGGTTTTTGAGAAGAATGATGAAAATATCGTGGAAGGACAGAGTAACAAATGAGGAAGTGTTGCAAAAAGCTGGAATAAGAAGAGAGTTGATATCATCAATCAGAAGATGGCAGCTGGAATTTCAGGGACATGTACTGAGGAAAGAGAAGCTTGAACGTTTTGCAGTGACAGGAAAAACAAATAGGAGAAAAAATCGTGGTTGATAGTGCATGACATTCATAAGTTATATCAAGGGATGGACAGACAAAAGTTTTGAAGAGCTTATTAGAACTTTGCAGATTAAAGACAGATGAATGACCATGATCGCCCATGTCATAAGACACAGCATTTAATGATGATGAAGATAACTGTCAATGATAATCAGAAATTTTCAGAGAGAGTTGAAACGATATTAGATAGTTTAAACAGTTAAGGACTACCTGGGTGCAGAGCCTAAGGTTCAGCCATCTAAGGCCTAGTAGACACTCATGGACGGTTACATTTCATTGGACAGCTGCTGTAGTGAGACCTAGAATTTGATTGGACCAAGGAGGAGAAGTGGGGAGGGAGCTATAAAGGAGTGGCTGAGATAGGTTGAATACAAAGCACAGGTCGGATCAAGTAGGATCTTGTCCAAAATTTGACTAAACCAGATAGGTCAAACAGATCTATTAACCAACCTGTGATATTAGGCACATTTTCAGACTGAGAGAAAAACCATATGTGAATCAATTTAAATAGTAATTATCCCCATGGCAAAAATACAGATTAATACATTAATCACAAGAAATTTGGCCAATGCTAGAAATCCAAAGCAACACACACAAAATGCTGGAGGAACTCAACAGGTCAGACAGCATCTATGTAAATTAATAAACAATCGATGTTTTGGACCAAGACCCTTCTTTAGGACTGGAAAGGAAGAGGGACGATGCCAGAATAAAAAGGTGGGGAAGGGAAAGGAGGATTAGCTAGAAGGTGTTAGGTTAACTCAGGAGGGTGGGAAAGGTAAAGGGCTGGAGAGGAAGGAATCTGATAAGAGAGGAGAGTGGCCATTGGAGAAAGAGAAGATGGAGGGACACCAGGGGTATGTGGTAGGAAAGTGAGAAAAGGTAAGTAAAGCAATAAACTTACTGTTTGGTACAGGCATGGACATTATCATATACTGCAAAGTGGAACATTCTGTTACTAAAACAAAAGTGTGTTTAATCCGATTGCCTACAAGGTAAGTAGATGCACTCTGAGAATAATTAGAGGCTAATTCTTGTCAAGCATTCCTTGCAGTTAACTAGGGATTAGTTAACTTCCTGTAGGTTTTCTTGAAAGTCCCTGGCCAAACTGAAAATACAAAAGAAAATTAAGTACTTTCTTTTACTTGGCCTTTTCTTTAAATTGGCCTCGAGATAAAGACAGCGTTGTGGGCCAGATGGCCTAGTCTGTGCTGTACTGGTCTATGCTCTACGTACTTCTGGTTTACTTTAAGTTAATGTCCTTTTTGAATCGATAACAAATATCTTGAAGCACAAGAGGTTCTACAAATGCTGGAAATCTTGAGAAACACAGACAAAATGCTGGACAAACTGAGCAAGTCAGGCAAAATCTATGTAGAAACATAAACAGTCGACATTTTGGGCCTAGACCCTTCATCAGGCCTAGTCTTGGCCAACACATCAACTTATTTGTTCCCCTCCATAGATTCTGCCTGACTTGTAGGGTTCTCCAGCATTTTCTATATCATGAGGCACAGTGTATCTAAGCATTGTATTTAAATATATAACTTCTGTATTGTTAATCATAACATGTAAGATTATAGAGAAGAACTTTTAGAAGGGAAATAACTTTGCATTTGGTTGACAGAGGATATTTCAAAAAGTGATAACAAGACTGAAGAACAGCTGAGGTTTAGTATTAATCATAGAATCAGTGGCCACTTTATCAGGTACCTCCTCGACCTGAGAAAATGGCCATTGAGTGTATAGTTATGGACTGCTGCTGCTGTAGCCCATCAAGGTTCAATGTGTTGTGCATTCAGAGCTGCTCTTCGCACACCACATAATCGGGTGATTAGATATTCGCACTAACGAGCAGGCGTACAGGTGTACCTAATAAAGTGACACCGAGTGCACTTTGAAAAGGGTTGTTCAGTACCTGAGGTCATGATCTCTGTGGTTGTTTCTCTTCTCCAACTAACACAAGAAAAGTGCCTACATGATGTATTTCATTAAACTGTTGCCGTTTATGTCTGCTCCCTGCTGTATTTTCGCTGTTTTTTCAACAATGAACCCTTGTCTGAACCAATGAAGAAAGAACAAGAATTGTTTTATACCAGGCACTGTGGTGCACAGGTCCTCTACTCGTTTAAGTTATTTGTTAAATAAATCAAGTCTGAGTGCAGGGGAAAGTGTGTGTAGTTGTAAATCAGCAGCCGTACATAGCTCTGGTAGTTTTCCAGCTCCCTGGAGCAGCTGGGCACAGATGACGCATTCTCTGAAAAATAGGAAGTTTATTAGAATTATAAATCATATTCCTATTGATTCCTTGTGGCATCTAATTCTGGCACCTTGCTTATCCACAGATCTGCCCTCAGTGGCCACTTTATTAGGTACACTTGTGCACCTGCTTGTTAATGCAAGCTTCCAATCAGATCATCATGAGGAGCAACTCAATGCTTAAAAACATGCAGACGTGGTCAAGAGTTTCAGTTCGTGTTCAGAAAAACATCAGAATGGGGAAGAAATGTAATCGCAGTGACTTTGTGGAAGGATTGTTGGTGCCAGATGGGGTGGTCTGAATATCTCAGAAGCGGCTGACCTCCCAGGATTTTCATACACAGCAGCATCAAGAGTTCACAAACAATGACAAGAGAAACAGAAAAGCATCCAGTGAGCAGCGGTTCTGTGCCAATAAAGTTCTGTTACTGAGAAAGGTGAGAATAGGATGGCCAGACTGGTTCAAGTCGACAGGAAGGTGACAGTAACTCAAATGAGCACCTGTTACAACAGCTCTGTAACATCTGAACACATAACACATCAAACATTGAAGTGGATGTAGCCCATCAGCAGCAGAAAACCATGAACGTGCTCTTCATGGCCACTTTATTGGGTGCAGGAGGTACCTAATATAGTGGCCACTAAGTGTATTACTGAATTAATGACAGCCGTGTCCGATGTACCACGCTCTGGATTGCCCTTCCTGTATGGCCCCCACCTCTATTTGCTTTAGGACAATCCTTAAAATCTTTGTCTTGGCTTTCGTTTTTTTTTTGTGATCTCACCCATTCTTTCTTGTTGCTTGTCAGTGGGCTGAGGGTTCAGTATTTGATGTTCTTGTTGATGTTTCCCTGTGAGGGCAATCTGTTTAGCTTTGTGCGAGGGAGGAGTTGGGTTGTTTGTTGTTGGTGAGTTTTATGTTTCTTTATTCTTTTCGTGGGTGGGTGGAGAATCGATATCTTTTCTTTCAACTTTTCTATAGTTTTTCAGTATTTCATGGCTATCTGGAGAAGACAAATCTCAGATTTGTATTCTGCATACTTACTATGATAGTAAAATGAACCTTTGAACTTTTGTCCATCTGACACATAGTTCTTGAAAATGGCTCAGTTTTTAATAATATTCCTGTGAACTGCTTTGAGGTGTATTTGCTTTGTGGAAAGTGCACAATAATATAAGTTGTTCTTGACAAGATATCTGGTCAGGGTGCATGTCACCAGCATTGAATAGTATTTCAACAACATCTGAAGCCTCAGGCTTTGACTGATGACATGGGCTTTAGGTGAGGAAACAGACAAATCAATATCTACCAAACAAACCCTTAGATGTCTAAACACAAGATATTCTGCAGATGGTGAAAGTCCTGAGCAACACACATAAAATGCTGCAGGAACTCAGCAAGTTAGGCAGCGTCTATGGAGTGAACCTTCCTTTGGTTCCCCTCCTCCTTTCTTTTCTTCCATGGTCCACTGTTCTCTCCAATTAGAAACTAATACCTTCTTCTCCAACCCTTTACCTTTCCATCTAACTCCTCCCAGCTTCTTGCTTCCACCCCCCACACACCAATCCTCCCCCTCATCTTGTCCCACCTGCCAACTAATTGCTAGTTTGAACTCCTTCCTCTCCGTCCACCATTTCATTCTGGATTCTGCCGCCTTCCTTCCCAGTCCTCATGAAAGCTCCTGGCCCAAAACTGTGGTGTGTGTGTGTGTGTGTGTGTGTGTGTGTGTGTGTGTGTGTGTGTGTGTGTGTGTGTGTGTGTGTGTGTGTGTGTGTGTGTGTGTGTGTGTGTGTGTGTGTGTGTGTGTGTGTGTGTCTGTGTGTGTGTGTGTGTGTGTGTGTGTGTGCGCGCGCGCGCGCCCTTGCATCTCTTTTTAGAGTGATTGCAGTGTCGTTTGGATTTCCTCTCTCAGATGCGGTGATTCACTAGCGCTGACAAGATGAAGAGGCCTGTTTAACGCGCTGTTCTCATCTATGATTCTACAATGTTGAAGGTTCCAATTTTATTCTGAGAGCAAATAAAATTCATTCAGCTTTGGAATTGCCAAGCCTCTTCTGTAACCAACGTTCTGAAAGGAAATGCTACATATTTAAATTTTACAAGTCACAGCTTAAAATAAAACAACCTGCACAAGTTTTATTTCAGTGCTATTTCGGTTCTCGGGGGAAGCGCTAACTACTGAAATGGCTTGTAGGAGCTTTATCTATCAGCTGAACAATTTTGAGACCAACAAGAAGATCTGAGGGAGGCTTTTTTAATTACTGCTGCAGGTATCAAGAGGATCTTGATTTCCATTTTAAGGATTTTTAAGGATCAAGATGAACAATTAAATGAAAATAAAAAAACAGTTTTCATTGGCAAATAATTTCAGGGTATAATCTAACTAATATAGTTGGAGCAGTGAGGAAGAATATTGTGAAAGGGCATTTTTTTCTGACCATAAGCTAAATAGAATTCAGCCTATCCCTTTGTCTCCTTTCAGTTATCCTTGTGTACCTGATTTTGGCGTTAAAAAATGATCAAAAAGACGCTTGAATTAAAATAACTATTGCACAAGCTCAGTGCAAACTATAATTCTCCATTCCCAGTGGAATGCTTTTAAAATACACCCAGTGACATCTTTATTAAGTATCTCCTATACATAATAAAGGGGTCTCTGAGTATATGTCCATCGTCTTCTGCTGCTGTATCCCATCCACTTCGAGGTTCGTTGCACAGTATTGTAGTAATTTTATTTATTGCATTGTACTGCTGCTGCTAAAATAATCATGACATATGAGAGTGATGATAAAGCTGGTTCTGATATGGGTCTCCAATGTGGACTGAGAGTGGGAAGGGGGCCGGGAGAGGGGAGGCAGTGGCAAGCATCAGGCAGACATTCAGTAATGATTAATAAACCTTTTGTTTGGAATCAAATGACCTTGCCTGATGTCTCAGGGCTGAGTGACAGTACCTGTGCCACCCCTCGTCCCTGGCACTCCTCTGCCCCCTGTCCCGCGCCCCTCCCGCTGTGCTCCACCCTCGCCATTCCCAGCATCCTATGCTCCCGTCAGATTTACAAGCTCACTCTCCTCTCCGTGCTGACAAATACAGTACTGTGCAAAAGTCTCAGGTACCTAGCTACATAGATGTGCCAAAGACCTTTACACAGTATTGTACCTCTACCTCACCATACATTGAGTTGAGAGTTAAGGGGTAAAAGTTTAGGGGTAACACGAAGGGGAACTTCTTTACTCAGAGAGTAGTAGCTGTGTGGAACGAGCTTCTGGTAGAAGTGGTAGAGACAGGTTTGATTTTGTCATTTAAAAAAAAATTGGATAGGTACATGGACAGGAAAGGAATGGAGGGTTAAGGGCTGGGTGCAGGTAGGTGGGACTAGGTGAGAGTAAGCATTCGGCACGGACTAGGAGGGCCGAGATGGCCTGTTTCCATGCTGTAATTGTTATATGGTTATATGGTTACGTGACGATAAACTCAACTCGGCTTGAAAGGCAAAACAGAGTCAGAGAGCTGACTAATCAACCCCCGTTGAATGTTCCTAGTACCATGAAATCATCTACGTCCATGTGAAAGGGCTGGAGGCCACCACTCAGTTCTACAGGGAGGACCTGTTCTAATATACAGCGTGTAGAATATGGGCCACAATGAGGGAGCAGTACATTTAAAATCCACTTCTGTTTTTATTGATATTAAACAGTCTGACAATTTTATCATCAGTTTTACATTACCCTATCATATGGGCACACTCTCAGGAGTCACTCTATTAGGTAATCGCTACTCAGACCAAACATCAGAACGGGGAAGAAATATGATCGAAGTGACTTTGACCGTGGATCGATGGCTGGTGCCAGTTAGAGTATCTCAGAAACTGCTGATCTCCTGGGAGTTTCAGACTACGGTTTTACAGAGAATGGTGCGAGAAACAGAAGAGAAATAAAAGTCCAGTGAGCAGCAGATGTCTGATCAGTGAGAGAGGTCAGAGGAGACTGGCCGGACTGGTTCAGGCTGACAGGAAGGACGCTAACTCAAAATAAACACGCGTTGCAACTGCGCTGTGCAGAAGAGCATCTCTGAACGCACCACACATTGAACCTTGAAGTGGGTGGGCTGCAGCAGCAGAAAACCAGGGGCAAACACCTAGTGGCCACTTTAATAGGTACAGGAGATCCCTAATAAAGTGGCCACTGAGAGTAAATTTGACTGCTTCGAGAGGGATGTGTTCAACATACCTATTGTTTGCAAACATGTTGGATGTTAAAGTGTTTAGTGATCCGCCGTGCCAAGGCATGCTTCCAATCGCGTGCTTCTGCGCCAGTAAGATCTCCTTCTCTATCCGTTACTGAAAGATCAATAATCTTTATTGCTTTCCTGAAATCTATTGGGAAGAAACAGGTTTGATTCAGTGATACGCAGAACCGATGTGACAGGGACTTTCTGTTGTTCCTTGCCAGTCGGTCACAGAGCTGTGGAATGATAGAGCTCCACAGCTCAGAGACATTTAGTCCATGCCAAACTGTTATTCTGGCTTGTCCCATTAATCCACACCTGGACCATAACCCTCCGTTCCCACCCCGTCAGGGTACTTATTTGAACTTTTCTTCAACGTTGCAATTAAACCTGCATCCACTCCTTCTGCTGGCAGCTTGATCCACGCTCTCACCGCCCCCTGAGTGAAGACGCTCCCGCCCATCAAATATCACATCCTCACCCTCCAGTCGCAGTCTCACCCAACCTCAGTGGAGAAAGCCTGCTTGTACTTACGCCATCTATACCCCTCAAATACCTCTTTCAAATCTCCCCTCATTCTCCTATGCCTCAGGGAGCAAAAGTCCTAACCTATTGAAATGTTCCCTATAGCTCGGGCCCTCAGGTTCTTGCAAAGTCCTTGTAACTTTTCTCTTTACTCTTTCAATTTTTTATTTATTGAGGCGGTTCATAAGAGCATTAGAAATAGGAGCAGGAGTCGTCCATCTGGCCCATTGAGCCTGCTCCGCCATTCAATAAGATCATGGCTGATCTAGCCATGGACTCATCTTCACCTACCTGCCTTTTCCCCACAGCCCTTAATTCCCCTTCGTTGAGCCACACTGCCCAGCAACCACTGACTTAACCCTAGCCTAATCATGGGACAATTTACAATGAGCAGTTAACCTACCAACTAGTATGTCTCTGGACTGTGGGAGGAAACCAGAGCACCTGGAGGAAACCCTTGTGGACAATGGGTCAATCAAACCCGGGTCACCGGAAGTGTAAAGCATTGTGCTAACCATTACGCTACTGTACTACTTATTGTATTCTTTCCTGTAGTGTTGATGAATGGTTAACAGAAAGATGCTCTTTAAGTCCTGTGCTGCAGTAACTTCCTGCAATGTAAGGTCACACAAAGGAAACTGAAGCAGCTCCCAATTTTTGATTAGCAAGCAGAACAGGAAATACTCAGGAGCCTCTCCGTCAATTCAGCTACTTGATTGCTGGGCAAGAGTATCCTCAGAAGCTCTGGAATTAATGACCTCTTAATGAGGCATCAATACCCATGTGTGCTAGCTTTTTAACATCCACCAGTAAACTGCATGTACGAGGCTGTCTGTCAGTACAGGGTATTCACAGTAACATGCACAAAAAGCTGGAGGAACTCAACAGGTCAGGCAACATCTGTGGAGAGGCTAAAAACAGTCTACGTTTTGAGCTAAGACCCTTTGCTAGTATTCAGAATCAGAATCAGCTCCAGGTTTAATATCATTGACAGAACACACATCGTGAAATTGGTTGTTTCGTGGCAGCAGCACAGAGCAATACATAAAAAATTACTTCGTTACAATAAGAGGTAAGATTCTTAGCAGTGTGGAAGAACAATGGGATCTGGGCAAGCTGAGAGGTGACTTGATAGAGGCGTAAACACAAAGTACACTGCAGATGCTGTGGTCAAATAAAGACGTACAAACAAGCTGGAGGAACTCAGCAGGTCGGGCAGCATCCGTGGAAATGAGCAGTCAACGTTTCGGGCCGAGACCCTTCGTCAGGGCTCATAGAGGTGGATAATCAGAAACATCGATCAAGTGCACAGCAGAAACATTTTCCCAGGGAGGAAGTGGCTAATGTGAAGAAGTATAATTTTAAGATGATTGAAGAAAAGTATAATATCTGAAGTAAGTTTTTTTTTACACAAAAAAGTGATGGAAGCATCGAATATGCTGCCAGAGGTGGTGGTAGAGGGAGATACATTAGGGACAATTAAGAGACTCTTGGATAGGCACAAAAATGAGAGAAAAGTGAGAGGGAAGGGTTAAATTGATATCAGAACAAGTTAAAAGGTCAGCACAACATTGTGGGCTGAAGGGCCTGTACTGTGCTGTACTGTTCTATGTTCTATGTTCTGAATAAGTAGTGCAAAGAAGAAAGCAAATTAATGAGATAGTGTTCATGGACTATTCAGAAATCCGATGGCAGAGCAGGAGAAAGCTGTTCCCGAACCATTGAGTCCACATCAACAGACTTTTCTACTCCTCAGTCAGGGTGTTGATTTGCTCAGATAGCATGGCGACTCAGTGAGTGCACAACTACAGCTATCTACAGGATCTAAGGACGTTCTATCTGTAAATGCCGCCCTAGCAGCTGGGGGTTTCGAATTGAAGTTATTAAATAAACCAGGAAGTTTAAAAATTCAGCAAGAAACAACAAGGTTGTTGTGAAATTCACCTGATTCTTTAATGACCTTCAGAGCAAGGAAACCACCCAGTCCAGACCTCACCAGTGCAGCAGATTATCAGCATTCTTCTGAAACAGTCCAGAAAGCCCAGTCAGGAAAGACAGCCAATGCTGGATCTGCCTATAATGTCTCACCTGTGACTGAATTAAATGCAAGAAAGCCCTCACTGATGTATTGCAGAGCAAAGACTGTAGATGCACTCCTTTAAGGTGCATGGATATGGAGGGAAGGCCAATTCCTACTTTCTGTAGTATTTGGCATAGCTCTATGTGAAGTTCACAAAGGATGCAATTACAAAGCCATATTTTATTAGGAGTTTGAAGAGATCTTGTATGTCACCAAAGACTCTCGCAAATTTCTACAGGTGGAGAGCTTCTAACTGGCTGCATCACCATCTGGTATCGGGGAGGGGGCCACCACACGGGATCAAATTGAGCTTCAGAAAATTGTGAACTCAATCCACAACTTCATGGGTACTAGCCTCCACAGCATCCAGGACATCTTCAAGGAGCGATGCCTCAAAAAGGCACCATCCATTATTAAGGACCCCCATCTCCCAAAAAATGCCTTCTTCTCATTGCTACCAATAGGGATGAGACACAGGAGTCCGAAGCTCTCCACGGTAACATTTCAGAATCAGCTTCTTCCCCTTTGCTATCTAATTTCTGAATGGATACTGAATCCATGAACACTACCTCACTACTTGTTTCTGCACTATTTATTTAATTTAACTTTTTAATATATATTTTACTGTGATCCACAGTTTTTATTACTATGTAATGCAATGTACTACTGCCACATAACAACAAATTTCATGACATATGCCAGTGACCTTAAAGCTGATTCTGATTCTGAGCAGACTCCTGCTGCTATTTGCCTCCCTCTACACAATACTCTTCCTTCTAACATAGAAATAGTCACTGGCATGGTGACATGTAGGCACCGGCAGAATACAGAGCAATCCAATTCTTGTTTCTTTTGACCTAAATTGAATTTTGTTTTCAATATCAATCATGGATCATTTATTATGAAATCAAATGTCCTCAACCAAAGGCATTCTCAAGTTGGAAGAGCAACACCTCATACTCCATCTGGGTAGCCTCCAACCTCGTGGCATGAACATTGATGTGTCCAACGCCTGGTAATTCTTCCCCCTCCCTCCTCCTCTCTTTATCCACTTCCCATTCTGGTGACTATCTCACCCCTTCTCTTCTCATTTGGACATCGCCTCCCTCCTCCTACCCTTCCTCCCATAGTCCACTCTCCTCTCCCATCAGATTCTTTCCTCTTCGGCCCTTTATCTTCCAGTTATCACCTCACTTCATCCCTCCTCCCCACACCTGGGGTGTCTCCTTGCAGCTTGTACCCCTTCCCCTCTCTCCACCTTATTCTGGCTTCTTCCCCCATCTTTTCCAGTTCTGATGAAGGATCTCAACCCGAAATGTTGACCATTTATTTCCCTTAGATGCTACCTGATCTGTTGAGTTCCCTAGCAGTTTGTGTTTGTTGCTCTGGATTTCTAGCATCCATGGCCTACTCCACTGTCATGATGAAGCTACACTTAAGTTGAAGGAACAACACTTCACATTCTGTTTGGGTAGCCTCCAACCTAATGGCATAAAGATTGATTTCTCAAGCCTCTAGTAATGCCCCCCAACCCCCTTCCCTCACCAGTTCCCATCCCCTTTTCCCTCTCTCACTTTATCTCCTTGCCTCCCCTATCACCTCCCTCTGCCTCTCCTTATAGATGCTGCCTGGCCTGTTGTGTTCCACCAGCATTTTGTGTGTGTTGTTTGAATTTCCATCATCTGCAGATTTCCTCGTGTTACCTCCCTCTGGTGCTCCTTTCCCCTTTTCTTTCTTCCATAGCCTTCTGTCTCTGTCACCGAACAACTTCCCAGCTCTTTACTTCATACCTCCCCTTTCAGGTTTCACCTCTCACCTTGCAGTTCTCTCTCCACTCCCCTCACCTTTTAAATCTACTCCTCAGCTTTATTTTCTCTCCAGTCCTGCCGAAGGGTTTTGGCCCGAAACGTCGACTGTACTCTTTTCCATAGATGCTGCCTGGTGTGCTGAGTTCCTCCAGCAGTTTGTGTGTGTTGCTTGGATTTCCAGCACCTGCAGGTTTTCTCTTGTTTGTAGAATCTTGTGTGTTTAAAATGCCCTCAAGTGTTCACACGCAAAAATAAAAAGTAAGGCATGTTCCAGAATACAACAGCCAATCAGCTCCCCACCAGAAGCAAAAGGCTCTGCTTGTGTAGCCCTATTAAGGTTCTTCGTTATGTTTCTCTCTGCTCAATGCCACATTCTAAGAACTGTATAAGAAAAGGACATTTCAGTGGAGGAAAACACACTATTACTTCTTCATATCATGAACTACAGATGTTGGAATCAAACAGAATATGTTGGAAATCAGCCAATATTTTTGGAGATAGAAATAGAATTAATGTTTCATCAGAGCTGGGAAATGTATGGTAAAACAAGGAGAAAGGTTGGAAGGGAAGGAAAAAACAAAAGGGAAGGTTATGAGATAATTATCACTTGGCTACCACGTTAACAAAAACAATTTGGAGTGTTGGTTATTTTTATGGAGGTTAACTTCATTCTTGCTGCTTGTCATGTTTCTGAATTTGTTCAAAGTATTTAATTATTCCTTTTTTGCTGTTCATATCATTAATACGATTTCCATTAGTATTCCCTTTTGTTAAGAGTTCACCTCAGCAACAAACATTTCAGTTGGTGTAACAAATATCATTGTTCCTAGAGCAACACACACAGAGTGTAGAAGGAACTCAGCAAGTCAGGCAGCATCTCTGGAGAAAGATAAACACGCCCAAAGGGATTCTGGACCGTGGGGATCTAGGTCTAGTATGGTAAACTTGCGACACGGTAGTGAAGTGGTTAGTGCAATGCTTTACAGTACCAGTGACCCAGGTTCAATTCCCACTACACACAAAATGCTGGTGGAACACAGCAGGCCAGGCAGCATCTATAGGGAGAAGCACTGTCGGCGTTTCGGGCCGAGACCCTTTATCCTGATGTCCTGACGAAGGGTCTCGGCCCGAAACGTCGAAGGTGCTTCTCCCTATAGATGCTGCCTGGCCTGCTGTGTTCCATCAGCATTTTGTGTGTGTTGTTTGAATTTCCAGCATCTGCAGATTTCCTCGTGTTTGCTCTTCAATTCCCACTGCTGCCTGTAAAGAGTTTGTACAGCTTCCCCATGACTGCATGGGTTTTGTCTGGGTGCTCCAGTTTCCTCCCGCACTCCGAAGACCTACCAGTTGGTAGATTAATTGGTCTTTTAAATTCTCCTGAGATTAGGCTAGGATTAAATTGGGGGATTGCTGGGTGGCACAGCACAAAGGGCCAGGGGGGCACATTCCACACTGTATCTCAATTAATCAATCAATAAAATAGTAGTCCAATTTTTGGGGAAACGTGAAGGATCCCTCCTGGTCCTCGAAACCACCTGAAATCTTCCAGGCAGAATTCCCAACGCTCTGGCGTTGCTCCACTATGGAACAAGCACAGGATCAAATCCTACCCTGAACCCAGAGTCCAACTGCAGTGGGAGAGAGGCAACGCAGGAACAATGCATTTGCTTAAGGTGGAGGCAAGAATCCTTTGAGAGTCATGAATCATTCGAGTAGGTAAAAAGTGAGTCTGTTTGTCTCCCAGTTAGCTCAGAAAAGTAAACTGGCAAGCAGATGGGCCACTGGTGGAGACGGAGCTGTAGAAGTCAGATCGGGACAGTTCCTGGAATAGGTGTACATGACTTCACTTACAGGAAAGCTGGGACAAGTTTGGAGACACTTACTGGAGAAACGTCCAGTAAAGCCTGGAGGCATAATGTTGAAAATCAAATCCCTGGAGCTTAGACGATGAGTCAATTACTTTATTGGCAATCAGCTTTACAGAAGCTTATGAAACATAATTGGGATAATGACTGCATAGCTGTGATTACTTGCTGAGAAAAGATAAAGGTGTAAAACTTTTCTGATAGGAACCTAGATCGTCTTAATATTTAAATTTGATAGTTGCTGTTTGCAACACATTTGCCTAGTTAGTGGGTGCTGAGAGATAAAACCACGTTTCAGCACAGTCCATTTCTGATTTAACATCCGGGACAAAGCTCGTGTGTACACTCAGTGGCCACTTTATTAGGTACCTACTGAGTGCATGTTCATTTTCTTCCACTGCTGTAGCCCATCCACGTTGAGGTTTGATGTGTTGTGTATTCAGAGATGCTCTTCTGCACACCACCGTTGTAACACATGGTTATTTAAGTTACTGCAACCTTCCTCCTAGCTTGAACTATTCTGGCCATTCTCCTCTGACCTCTCTCATTATCTCTCCCACATAATTGCCACTCACTGGATATTTAACTTTGTTTTTTTTTGCACCTTTCTCTGTAAATTCTAGAAAGTATTGTGTGCGAAAATCTCACCCACAATCATTCCACAGTCAAAGTCACTGAGAACACATTTCTTCCCTCATTCTGATGTTTGGTCTGAACAACAACTGAACCTCTTGTCCACGTCTGCATGCTTTTATGGATTGAGTTGCTGCCATGTGATTGGCTGATTAGATGCTTCCATTAACGGGAAGGTATGCTGGTGTACCTAATAAAGTGGCCACTGAGCGAATGTTCCCTGGGCCAGTGCAAAAATAAAGGACCAAAGGAAACCAGGGAGGGAGGGAAACCTAAAGGGAAATAGCAGAAACAAGGAAAACAAATTAATCAGGAATGAAAAAAAATGTAAAACCTTGAAAACTGCACGAGCAACAATGAGCGGAATTAGAGGTTAGTTTAAGGTTCAGGAACAGGGATGTGGAGGAGTTAGAGGTCAGGCCTCTGCTCCAGATTCTGCATTCCGCACTTAAATAATCCATAAGACTGAAAGAGTACAGAGACAATTTACAAAGATGTTGCCGGGACCCGAGTTATATGGAAACTTCCAGAAGAAGATGGCAACAGCGAACAATGCTACCAGAGGCGACATCCCCAAGACGGGTCACAAAGCAATTTTTTTCACTTCTTCTACATCTTTTCATTTCAGATATGGCTCTACTACTGTTAGAACCTGTAATCCACATTCTGGCAGTTTGGTTTTGGGCCGATCAGGCGACCTGGTGCTGTGCTGTCTCGAAAACTGTTTCACAAAGGCTGTGACCAAAGCGTGCGACATGGAGACCAGGAGACAGGGTGTAAGCCCATGGTCGACCCATCTCTCACCGATCAAAGCACCGAGGAAGATTGAAATCATCAAGGTGATTGCGGAAAGTGTTCAGTGCCGTCTAACAACCTCTCGCTCACTGCTGCCGGAGAAGGTGTCTGCGTGTGATGGTCTCCCGCTCACTGCTCCTGAGGGTAGGTCCTTCATTTGAATGATCAATCTCTCCCTCGATGCTGTCTATGGATTGTAGATTTAAGAATCTGATTCAGGTCTATGATGTGTCTAGTTCTGGTCTCCCTTTTTCGTTAATACTTTTGGGTGAATTTTGAATTGGGGCGGCCTGCAGATAACGAACACTGAGCTGGAATCTCCCTTTCGTGTTTCATCTTCTGTGTTTTTGCTTGTTTTTTGTTACCATTTGTGCTTGGGGTCAGTTTCACGTTTGATGTTTTTTGAACGGGTTGGTTTTCCGTGACTGTCTGAGGGGAAGACTGAGTTCAGGGTTGCACACTGCGTATGTACTTCGATAATATATGTACTTTGAATCTTTAAAAGTTTCAGTGGGTTAGGACTTTATTTCTTGGAGCGTAGGAGGATGAGGGGAGATTTGATAGAGGTATACAAATAGGGTTAATGCAAGCTGAGGTTGGGTGAGACTAGAACTAGAGGTCATAGGTTAAGAGTGAAAGGTGAAATATTTAAGTGGCGCTTGGGGGGGGGGTGCTTCTTCACTCAGAGGGTATTGAGAATGTGGAATGAGAGGTCAGTGGAAGTGGTGAATGCAGGTTCAATTGGGAAGTTTGGGTAAGTACATGGATGGGAGGGTACGGTCCAGGTGCTGGTCAATGGCACTGGCAGAATAATGGTTTGACCTGGACTAGGTGGACTGTTTTTGGCCTTTTGACCCTCTGACTTTGTTGATAATTAAGGATGGACTCATGGGGTGGAAACTTGTTCGACAAGATTTGTCCTGATCTTAGCAACAGGATAGAACTAGGTAATTGTTCTTTTTTTGCTTGTTTGTTTTTGTGACTGTAGTGTAGCAATTTGGAACATCTCGCTCTCCAGCATGAGTCTGCAACAGTGTGATCCTGCAGTCTCTGCTCTCAGATGTTTCCTATTGAGAATCAAATTGGCTGAAAACAGGCTTCTGGGATTGTGGGCACCCAACAAAGAAGCCAGGACAGATTATTGACTCAGATCATCTGTTTGAACATGATTGTAAGCGCAGGAGACAGCTCAACCACCTTGAGATTTATTTATCATTTATTGAGAGATACGGCACGGATCAGGCTCAATGAGCCACGTCCCTAGCAACCTAACTATCCTAATCGCAGGACAATTTGCAAAAACCAATTAACCTACCAGACAGCATGTCTTTGGATTGTGGGAGGAAACCAGATCACCTGGAGGAAACCCACCTGGTCATGGGGAGAAAATACAAACTCATTACAGACAGTGGTGGGAATTGAACCTGGGTCATACTGTAAAGCGTTGTGCTAACCGAGGGAATTGAGGGAAGTAATGATGGCCACAAGTGGTGAGCCATCACAAGCATTAAAAGTGAGTCCATACTATTGCATCAGTGGGATAAAATTATTTAGTTTACCTTATAATGAGAACAGCCTCCTTTTCAAACCAAATGACTTGCCAGTGACATTCTGGATTTTAACTTTAAATCTGGACAACAATTTTTTTCAACAGTGATGGTTCCTCAGAATTTTTTTTTGTTTATGATAGACTGCTTGAAGCTGAATACAAATGTAATTTCAGACTACTTGTATCATGTAGGAATTTGGAGAAACAACAAATTAACTTTTATTGAATATAATGTGTTTAATTACATAATGGTGCTGATGCTTTGCAATAGTTCAACTAAGTTAAAAATATCTTGTTAATGATTTTCATTTGTACTCAGTGTCTGAGGCTTCTCACTTAAGTGTCCAACAATAATTCGCCAGCATTGATGGATTCCAGTTGCCCTGGTATCTTTTCTCCATGACCGCAATGTCCTGGTGAAACCTTTCACCATGCCCGTCACTAATAGCACCAAGATTTGCAGGGAAGAAGTCTAAATGGGAATGCAGAAAATGTATCTTTAGTGACATGTTGCACTTCATGGTTTTATATGCTTAAAGCATGCTTTCAACCAGCTGCATGTAGTTTGGTGCTCTGTAGATGCCGAGAAAAATTTCAACAACTTTCTTGAATGCCTTCCATGTGATTTTCTCCGGTCCCACTAGAAATTCTTCAAATTGCCTGTCATTGATGACCTGTTTGATTTGTGGACCAACAAAAATGTTTTCCTTAATCTTGGCATCAGTTATTTTGAGAAGCATCTGTCTCAAATATCAAAATCCTTCATAGAAATCTTTGTGCCTGGTAATAGCAAATTCCATCCTTACAGTCCTGAACCCAATAATTATTACTAAACCTGTCCTGCCATGCAGCAGCCACGCCACCTAAGCATGCCTGGATGAGATAGGAAACTCGCCAGCTTACATTGTAGGCAACATTTTAATTGACTTGAATTATGAATTGAAATAATAAACATGTTTATTAAAAATAGAGCATGATAGAGAAATTTCATGGAGATTTTCATGATCAGTAGCCCAAAATTCATTAGATACACCTAAAGGTATTCAGGAAGTAAAATCTTTGTTGACCAGTGGCTGCAATTGCAGCAATTTTGTTATCATAATCAGAGGTACTTAAATAATAGCTGAAATGTAAAAAAATAACATAGCAACATAGAACAATACAGTACAGAATGAGCCCTTCCACCCATGATGTGCTGATGTTTAAAATCCATAAGATATAGGAGCAGAATTAGCCTATTTGGCCTATCGAGTCTGCTCTGCCATTCTATCATGGCTGATTTATTATCTCTTTCAACTCCATTTTCCTGTCTTCTTCCTGTAACTGTTGATGCCCAGATTAATCAAGAATCTATCAACCCCTGCCTTAAATATGCCCAGAGATTTGGCCATCTGTGGCAATGAATTCCACACATTCACCAACCTCTGGCTAAAGAATTTTCTCCTCATCTTTGTTCAAAATGGATGCCACTCTATTCTGAGGCTGTGCACACTGGTCCTAGCCTTCCCTCACTATAGTAAGTATCTTCTCCACATCCACTCTATCGAAGTGATTCAATTTGATAGGTTTCAAGCAGATCCCTGTAATTGTTCTGAACTCCAATGAGTACATTCCCAGAGCGATCAAGTGCTCCTCATATCTTAACCCTTGTATTCCAGGGATCATTCTCGTGAACCTCTTCTGGACCCTCTCCAGTGCCAGCATATCGTCCATAGATAAGATGTCCAAAACTACTCACAATACTCCAGGTGTGGTCTGACTAATCTCTTACGAATCCTCAGCATTACATCCTTACTTTTGTCTTCTAGTCCTCTCGACATGAATGCCAACATTGCATTGCCTTCCTAACCACCAGCTCAACCTGCAAGTTAACCTTTAGGGAATCCTGCATGAGGACTGCCAAGTCCCTTTACATCTCTGGTTTTTTTTAATTTTCTCTCCATTTAGAAAATAGTCAATGCCTTTATTTCTTCTACCAAAGTGCATGACCATGCACTTTCCTACACTGTATCTATCTGCCACTTGTTTGCCTATTCTCCCAATCTGTCTGCAGCCTACCTCTCACCACTACCTGCTCCTAACAGCGTACTCTAACGTCTTCACCATCGTTTTGGGAGATTTTAACCAGGCCAGTCTGAAAAAATCACTAAGCAATTACCATCAACAGATCACTTGCAATACCAGAGGAAACAACACACTGGACCACTGCTACACCACCATCAAGAATGCCTACCGTGCTATTCCACGCCCTCACTTCGGGAAGTCTGATCATCTAGCTGTACCTCTACTCCCTGAGTATAGGCAGAGACTGAATACTGCAGCACCAGCAGTGAGGACCAAGAAGGTCTGGACAAGGGAAGCACAGGAGTGCCTACAGGACTGCTTTGAATCAGTGGACTGGACTGTATTCAGGGATTCATCTTGGAACCTGGATGAGTAAGCTGCAGTTGTTACCGACTTCATTAAAACCTGTGTGGATGAGTGTGTGCCCACAAACTCATAATATACTTTCCAAAACCAAAAGCCATGGATGAACCAGGAGGTACATCATCTGCTGAAGCCTAGATCTATGGCATTCAAGTCTGGTGACCCAGGCCTATACCAGAAAACCAGGTAAGATTTGTGGAGGACTATTTCAAGGGTGCAAAGACAATTTTGAATGGGGCTGGAGGTGACATCGGATGTACAACAACTCTGGCAGGGTTTGAAGGACATTACTTCCTACAAAATGAAACCCAATAGCAGTTATGCTTCACTACCAGATGAACTTAATGTCTTCTACGCCTGTTTTGAAAGGGAGAACACAACTACAGCTACAACTACATCTGCTGCACCTGGTGACCCTGTGATCTCTGTCTCAGAGGCCAATGTTAGACTGTCTTTAAAGAGGGTGAACCCTCGCAAGGCAGAAGGTCCCAATGGAGTACCTGGTGAGGCTCTGAAAACCTGTGCCAATCAACCAGCAGGAGTATTCAATGACATTTTCAACCTCTCACTGCTGCGGGCAGAAGTTCCCACTTGCTTCAAAAAGGCAACAATTATACCAGTGCCTAAGAAGAATAACGTGAGCTGCCTTAATGACTATCGCCCGGTAACACTCATATCGACAGTGAGGAAATGCTTTGAGAGGTTGGTCATGACTAGACTGAACTCCTGCCTCAGCAAGGACCTGGACCCATTGCAATTTTCCTAGCACTACAATAAGGCAATGGTAGATGCAATCTCAATGGCTCTTCACACGGCTTTACACTATCTAGACAACACAAATACCTAAGGCTGCTGTTCATCGACTACAGCTCAGTATTTAATGCCATCATTCCCACAATCCTGATTGAGAAGTTACAGAACCTGGGCCTTTGTACTTCCCTCGGCAATTGGATCCTCGACTTCCTAACCGGAAGACCACAGTCTGTGCGGATTGGTGATAACATATCCTCCTTGCTGACGATCAACCCTGGCGCACCTCAGGGGTATGTGTTTAGCCCACTGCTCTGCTCTCTATATACCTATGACTGTGTGGCTAGGCATAGCTGAAATACCATCTATAAATTTGCTGATGATACAACCATTGTTGGTAAAATCTCAGGTGGTGACAAGAGGGCATACAGGCATGAGATATGCCAACTAGTGGAATGGTGCCACAGCAACAACCTGGCACTCAATGCCAGTAAGACAAAAGAGCTGATTGTGGACTTCAGGAAGGGTAAGACGAAGGAACATGTACCAATCCTCATAGAGGGATCAGAAGTGGAGAGAGTGAGCAGCTTCAAGTTCCTGGGTGTCAAGATCTCTGAGGATCTAACCTGGTCCCAACTTATCGATGTAGTCATAAAGAAGGTAAGACAGCAACTATACTTTATTAGGAGTTTGAAGAGATTTGGATCACTACATCACTGTGTGATATGGGGGGTTGGGTGGAGGCTACTGCACAAGACTGAAAGAAGTTGCAGAGGTTTGTCAACTTTGTTGGTTCCATCTAGCCTACAAAGTACCCAGGACATCTCCAGGGAGTGGTGTCTCAGAAAGGCAGCGTCCATTATTAAGGACCTCCAGCACCCAGGGCATGCCCTTTTCTCATTGTTACCGTCAGGTAGGAGGTACAGAAGCCTGAAGGCACACACTCAGTGATTCAGGAACAGCTTCTTCCCCTCTGCCATCTGATTCCTAAATGGACATTGAATCCTTGAACACTACCTCACTTTTTAAATAAATATTTCTGTTTTTGCACTGATTTTAATCTACTTAATATGCATATACTGAAATTGATTTACTTATTTATTTTTTTTGCTTCTATATTATGTATTGCAATGAACTCTGTTGCTAAGTTAACAAATTTAGCCACACACACTGGTGATAATAATAAACCTGATTCTGATTCCTCCACCTATCTTTGCATCATCTGCAAACTTGGCCACAAAGCCATCAGTTCCTTCATTCAAATTATTGACATAAAACCAGAAAAGAATTGTTCCCAACACCAATCCCTGCGGAACACCCCTAGTCACCAGCAGCCAGCCAGAAATGGTCCCCTTTATTCCAACTCTTTGCCCTCTGCCAGTGAGACAGTCTTCTATAGATGCTCATATCTTTCTTGTAATACCATGGGCTCTGATCTTGTTAAGCAGCCTCATGTGTGGCACCTAGTCAAAGGCCTTCTGAAAATCAAAATAAACAATACCCATGTCTTAAGATGCCATGTCTTATTGATCAGTGCTTTGTTGTTTCTCCTGGATAAGTTTGCTATTATGCCTAGTGCATGGTCTCCGGCATCTCCTCCTACTTTGTTTCATGATTCATGGATTCTCAAAGCTGGTTGGATTTCTGCCTCATGCAGCTGTGGAGGCCAGGTCATTGGGTGTGTTTAAGATGGAGGCTGATAGGTTCTTGATTAGTCAGAGCGTGAAATGTTACAGCGAGAAGGCTAGAGAATGGGGTTGAAAGAGAAAAGTATTGGTCATGATGAATGGCCCATTTCTGCTCCTATTCTTTTACATGTATTTTCAAGTTTCTGAAATGCACTTCCTGTTACTATGTCAGACTTTTTCCTGTTGCTCTGTGTTTGAATTGAATGATGTGGGTATAACTGACATTGCCAGCATGCAGAAAGGTCAAATTTCATTGTCTTTCCCTGGTATTAATGGGGCTGACTGACCTTAAAATGGCCTTATTTTAGCTGTCAGAATACTAACAAGTTTAACCACATCAAAGGAAAATAGTTCATGCACAAGCAAAGCTTATCGATTAGATGTGGCTCCACAGGTCAGGGTTTGGAGGACAACCTGCCTTTCACTTTGGGTCAATGAAACGAATTAGAGTTATTGATTACAACACTTGCTGTAATCAGCAGAAGTCTTCACCGAGAGTGGCCAGGATGGCTCAGGATAAGCAGCTGGAGGAGGGCCCAGGTAATAGTGACTGAGACTCCGAGGTGATAGGTGGGGGCAACAATGGGCCTCCACCTATCACCTCCCGGGCAAACTATACAGGATTTCAGGTTTTATTGAAACTGCAATAAAAATAATGATTTCATTAATCTGTTTAAGTAACCAGGTTAATCCTGTCAGTGCAGTGGGACTCAGAATCACAAGGATAGCGTGCGGTCAAAAGAACAAAGTTAATCTGTAGATCTGTGTTCATGAAAGCACATGACTAATCCCAAGATTCTACAGGGCCAGAAGGTATTTGTGAGAGCTTTAATTGTTCAGAATTTAGACAAAGATATTTTCTTATAATAACATGGAGCAAGAAAATAAGAGTGTTTGCTAATACCCTGATGTCAGTTGACTAACAGTGAGCTATCATTTCAACTTGAGAGTCAATTTGTATCAACATCTTTTTCCACCAATCTACATTATTTCACATGAAAAACTGCATTGAAATCCAAATATGGATCTATCAAAACACCTGTAATTAGTAAGTACACACTTTAGCAATAGTTACATTTAACCGGGTGAAAAACAAATGAGATGACAGGCACAGTGTCAATATAAATGTGAAAACCAAGATGCCATGCTACCTTCAGGGATGTCAGATCTCAAATTTAGAATTTAGAATCAGATTTATTATCACTGACTTCTATGACAGGGGCTGCACCTGTCCATTTACTTCCTCCCTCACCTCCATTCAGGGCCCCGGTCTTTCCAAGTGAGTCAATACTTCATCTGCGAATCCGGTGGGGTCATCTACCGATTCCGGTGCTCCCGATGCAACAGCGTCCTTCTTTTTATTGGCCCTGCACTGATTTTAGCCCGCAGAAAGGGAATATTCTAACTGGTTGCATCACAGTTTGGTATGGAGGGGGCACTGCGTGGGATCAGAAAAACCTGCAGGAGGTTGCAAACTCAATCTGATTCATCACAGGCACTGGCCTTCCCAGCAGCAAGGACGTCATTAAAAGGCGATGCCACAAAAAGGCGGCATCCAAAATTAAGGACCCCCATCAACCAGGTCATTCTCTCTTCTCATTGCAACCATCAAGGAGGAGGTGCGGGAGCCTGAAGGCACATACTCAATGTCTTAGGAACAGCTTCTTCCCCTCCACCATCAGATTTCTGAACGGACAATGAACCCGTGTACACAGCCTCACTATTTTGTTCTCTCTTTGTGCGCTACATATTTAAATTATCATTGTCATTTATAGTTCTTTATTATACTGTACTGCTGCCACAAAGTAACAGGTTTCACAACGTCATGCCAGTGATATTAAACCCGATTCTGAAGATAATGTGCACTGGTAACTTGGTTTATTATTGTCAGATATACTGAGGTACAGCAAAAAAATTACTTTGCATGCCTTCATACAGAACATTTCTTTACAACAATTTATTTACATAGTACAAGGAAAAACAATACCAGTGTGCAGAAAAAAGTGTTGATACAGAGAAAGTGTAGTGCCCAGGCAGACAATAACGTGCAAGACCATAATCAAGTAGATTATGTGGTCAGGTTTCCATCTTATTGTACTAAGGGACCATCAATAAGCTTATACCAGAGGGGTAGAAGTTGTCCTTGAGCTTGTTGGTACATGTTTCCCTGCACTGTCCAAAATAGGCATTGCATTGTACACATCAACTAACTTTTCTCCAGGTGAAAGGTAGAGTTATAGAAAAGTACAGCACAGAAGCAGGCCCTTTGGCCCATCTGGTCCATGCTGAACCATTTAAATTGCCTGATCCTATCGACCTGCATGGGGACCATAGCCCTGCATACCCCTACTATCCATGTACCTATCCAAAGTTCTCTTAAACATTGAAATCGAGCTTGAATGCACCACTTGGGCTGGCAGTTCATTACACACTCACATAACCCTATGAGTGTAGCAGTTTCCCCTCATGTTCCTCTTAAATATTTCACCTTTCACCCCTAACCCATGACCTCTGGTTGTAGTCTCACACAACCTCAGTGGAAAAAGTCTGCCTGCATTTACCCTACCTACACCCCTCATAGTTATGTATGCCTCGATCAAGTCTCCCGTCAATCTTCTACGTTCCAAGGAATAAAGTCCTGACCTATTCAATCTTCCCATATAACTCAGGTCCTCCAGACCTTGCAACAACATTGTAAATTTTCTCTGTACCCTTTCCACACTATTGACATCTTTCCTTTCGGTGACCAAAGCTGCACGCAATACTGGAGCCTGGGGAAACACGGCAGGAGATGGAGCCTGGGGAAACACGGCAGGAGATGGAGCCTGGGGAAACACGGCAGGAGATGGAGCCTGGGGAAACACACCAGGAGATGGAGCCTGGGGAAACACACCAGGAGATGGAGCCTGGGGAAACACGGCAGGAGATGGAGCCTGGGGAAACACACCAGGAGATGGAACCTGGGGAAACACGGCAGGAGATGGAGCCTGGGGAAACACGGCAGGAGATGGAGCCTGGGGAAACACGGCAGGAGATGGAGCCTGGGGAAACACGGCAAGACATGGAGCCTGGGGAAACACGGCAGGAGATGGAGCCTGGGGAAACACGGCAGGAGATGGAGCCTGGGGAAACACACCAGGAGATGGAGCCTGGGGAAACACGGCAGGAGATGGAGCCTGGGGAAACACACCAGGAGATGGAGCCTGGGGAAACATGGCAGGAGATGGAGCCTGGGGAAACACGGCAGGAGATGGAGCCTGGGGAAACACGGCAGGAGATGGAGCCTGGGGAAACACGGCAGGAGATGGAGCCTGGGGAAACACACCAGGAGATGGAGCCTGGGGAAACACACCAGGAGATGGAGCCTGGGGAAACACACCAGGAGATGGAGCCTGGGGAAACACGGCAGGAGATGGAGTCTGGGGAAACACGGCAGGAGATGGAGACTGGGGAAATACACCAGGAGATGGAGCCTGGGGAAACACACCAGGAGACGGAGCCTGGGGAAACACGGCAGGAGATGGAGCCTGGGGAAACACACCAGGAGATGGAGCCTGGGGAAACACACCAGGAGATGGAGCCTGGGGAAACACGGCAGGAGATGGAGCCTGGGGAAACACGGCAGGAGATGGAGCCTGGGGAAACACGGCAGGATTTGGAGCCTGGGGAAACACACCAGGAGATGGAGCCTGGGGAAACACGGCAGGAGATGGAGCCTGGGGAAACACGGCAGGAGATGGAGCCTGGGGAAACACGGCAGGATTTGGAGCCTGGGGAAATACACCAGGAGATGGAATCTGGGGAAACACACCGGGAGATGGAGCCTGGGGAAACACGGCAGGAGATGGAGCCTGGGGAAACACGGCAGGATTTGGAGCCTGGGGAAACACACCAGGAGATGGAGCCTGGGGAAACACGGCAGGAGATGGAGCCTGGGGAAACACGGCAGGAGATGGAGCCTGGGGAAACACGGCAGGATTTGGAGCCTGGGGAAACACACCAGGAGATGGAATCTGGGGAAACACACCGGGAGATGGAGCCTGGGGAAACACGGCAGGAGATGGAGCCTGGGGAAACACGGCAGGTGATGGAGCCTGGGGAAACACACCAGGAGATGGAGCCTGGGGAAACACACCAGGAGATGGAGCCTGGGGAAACACAACAGGAGATGGAGCCTGGGGAAACACGGTAGGATTTGGAGCCTGGGGAAACACGGCAGGAGATGGATCCTGGGGAAACATGGCAGGAGATGGAGCCTGGGGAAACACGGCAGGAGATGGAGCCTGGGGAAACACGGCAGGAGATGGAGCCTGGGGAAACACGGCAGGAGATGGAGCCTGGGGAAACACGGCAGGAGATGGAGCCTGGGGAAACATACCAGGAGATGGAGCCTGGGGAAACACGGCAGGAGATGGATCCTGGGGAAACACGGCAGGACATGGAGCCTGGGGAAACACGGCAGGAGATGGAGCCTGGGGAAACACGGCAGGAGATGGAGCCTGGGGAAACACACCAGGAGATGGAGCCTGGGGAAACACACCAGGAGATGGAGCCTGGGGAAACACACCAGGAGATGGAGCTGGGGAAACACGGCAGGAGATGGAGCCTGGGGAAACACGGCAGGAGATGGAGACTGGGGAAACACGGCAGGAGATGGAGCCTGTGGAAACACACGGCAGGAGATGGAGCCTGGGGAAACACGGCAGGAGATGGAGCCTGGGGAAACACGGCAGGAGATGGAGCCTGGGGAAACACACCAGGAGATGGAGCCTGGGGAAACACGGCAGGAGATGGAGCCTGGGGAAACACACCAGGAGACGGAGCCTGGGGAAACACGGCAGGAGTTGGAGCCTGGGGAAACACACCAGGAGATGGAGCCTGGGGACACACGGCAGGAGATGGAGCCTGGGGAAACACGGCAGGAGATGGAGCCTGGAGAAACACGGCAGGAGATGGAGCCTGGGGAAACACGGCAGGATTTGGAGCCTGGGGAAACACACCAGGAGATGGAGCCTGGGGAAACACGGCAGGAGATGGAGCCTGGGGAAACACGGCAGGAGATGGAGCCTGGGGAAACACGGCAGGATTTGGAGCCTGGGGAAACACACCAGGAGATGGAATCTGGGGAAACACACCAGGAGATGGAGCCTGGGGAAACACGGCAGGAGATGGAGCCTGGGGAAACACGGCAGGAGATGGAGCCTGGGGAAACACACCAGGAGATGGAGCCTGGGGAAACACACCAGGAGATGGATCCTGGGGAAACACGGCAGGAGATGGAGCCTGGGGAAACACGGCAGGAGATGGAGCCTGGGGAAACACACCAGGAGATGGAGCCTGGGGAAGCACACCAGGAGATGGAGCCTGGGGAAACACAACAGGAGATGGAGCCTGGGGAAACACGGTAGGATTTGGAGCCTGGGGAAACACGGCAGGAGATGGATCCTGGAGAAACACGGCAGGAGATGGAGCCTGGGGAAACACGGCAGGAGATGGAGCCTGGGGAAACACGGCAGGAGATGGAGCCTGGGGAAACACACCAGGAGATGGAGCCTGGGGAAACACGGCAGGAGATGGAGCCTGGGGAAACACGGCAGGAGATGGAGCCTGGGGAAACATACCAGGAGATGGAGCCTGGGGAAACACGGCAGGAGATGGATCCTGGGGAAACACGGCAGGACATGGAGCCTGGGGAAACACGGCAGGAGATGGAGCCTGGGGAAACACGGCAGGAGATGGAGCCTGGGGAAACACGGCAGGAGATGGAGCCTGGGGAAACACACCAGGAGATGGAGCCTGGGGAAACACACCAGGAGATGGAGCCTGGGGAAACACACCAGGAGATGGAGCCTGGGGAAACACGGCAGGACATGGAGCCTGGGGAAACACGGCAGGAGATGGAGCCTGGGGAAACACGGCAGGAGATGGAACCTGGGGAAACACGGCAGGAGATGGAGCCTGGGGAAACACGGCAGGAGATGGAGCCTGGGGAAACACGGCAGGAGATGGAGCCTGGGGAAACACGGCAGGAGATGGAGCCTGGGGAAACACGGCAGGATTTGGAGCCTGGGGAAACACGGCAGGAGATGGAGCCTGGGGAAACACGGCAGGAGATGGAGCCTGGGGAAACACGGCAGGATTTGGAGCCTGGGGAAATACGGCAGGAGATGGAGCCTGGGGAAACACGGCAGAAGATGGAGCCTGGGGAAACACGGCAGGAGATGGAGCCTGGGGAAACACGGCAGGAGATGGAGCCTGGGGAAACACGGCAGGAGATGGAGCCTGGGGAAACACGGCAGGAGATGGAGCCTGGGGAAACACGGCAGGAGATGGAGCCTGGGGAAACACACCAGGAGATGGAGCCTGGGGAAACACACCAGGAGATGGAGCCTGGGGAAACACACCAGGAGATGGAGCCTGGGGAAACACGGCAGGAGATGGAGCCTGGGGAAACACACCAGGAGATGGAGCCTGGGGAAACACACCAGGAGATGGAGCCTGGGGAAACACAACAGGAGATGGAGCCTGGGGAAACACGGTAGGATTTGGAGCCTGGGGAAACACAGCAGTAGATGGAGCCTGGGGAAACACACCAGGAGATGGAGCCTGGGGAAACACGGCAGGAGATGGAGCCTGGGGAAACACGGCAGGAGATGGAGCCTGGGGAAACACACCAGGAGATGGAGCCTGGGGAAACACGGCAGGATTTGGAGCCTGGGGAAACACGGCAGGAGATGGAGCCTGGGGAAACACGGCAGGAGATGGAGCCTGGGGAAACACGGTAGGATTTGGAGCCTGGGGAAACACAGCAGGAGATGGAGCCTGGGGAAACACGCCAGGAGATGGAGCCTGGGTAAACACACCAGGAGTTGGAGCCTGGGGAAACACACCAGGAGATGGAGCCTGGGGAAACACGGCAGGAGATGGAGCCTGGGGAAACACGGCAGGAGATGGAGCCTGGGGAAACACACCAGGAGATGGAGCCTGGGGAAACACGGCAGGAGATGGAGCCTGGGGAAACACGGCAGGAGATGGAGCCTGGGGAAACACGGCAGGATTTGGAGCCTGGGGAAACACAGCAGGAGATGGAGCCTGGGGAAACACGGCAGGAGATGGAGCCTGGGGAAACACGACAGGAGATGGAGCCTGGGGAAACACACCAGGAGATGGAGCCTGGGGAAACACACCAGGAGATGGAGCCTGGGGAAACACACCAGGAGATGGAGCCTGGGGAAACACGGCAGGAGATGGAGCCTGGGGAAACACGGCAGGAGATGGAGCCTGGGGAAACACACCAGGAGATGGAGCCTGGGGAAACACACCAGGAGATGGAGCCTGGGGAAACACGGCAGGAGATGGAGCCTGGGGAAACACGGCAGGAGATGGAGCCTGGGGAAACACGGCAGGATTTGGAGCCTGGGGAAACACGGCAGGAGATGGAGCCTGGGGAAACACGGCAGGAGATGGAGCCTGGGGAAACACGACAGGAGATGGAGCCTGGGGAAACACACCAGGAGATGGAGCCTGGGGAAACACACCAGGAGATGGAGCCTGGGGAAACACGGCAGGAGATGGAGCCTGGGGAAACACGGCAGGAGATGGAGCCTGGGGAAACACACGGCAGGAGATGGAGCCTGGGGAAACACGGCAGGAGATGGAGCCTGGGGAAACACGGCAGGAGATGGAGCCTGGGGAAACACGGCAGGAGATGGAGCCTGGGGAAATACACCAGGAGATGGAGCCTGGGGAAACACACCAGGAGATGGAGCCTGGGGAAACACACCAGGAGATGGAGCCTGGGGAAACACGGCAGGAGATGGAGTCTGGGGAAACACGGCAGGAGATGGAGACTGGGGAATCACGGCAGGAGATGGAGCCTGGGGAAACACACGGCAGGAGATGGAGCCTGGGGAAACACGGCAGGACATGGAGCCTGGGGAAACACACCAGGAGATGGAGCTGGGGAAACACGGCAGGAGATGGAGCCTGGGGAAACACGGCAGGAGATGGAGACTGGGGAAACACGGCAGGAGATGGAGCCTGTGGAAACACACGGCAGGAGATGGAGCCTGGGGAAACACGGCAGGAGATGGAGCCTGGGGAAACACGGCAGGAGATGGAGCCTGGGGAAACACACCAGGAGATGGAGCCTGGGGAAACACGGCAGGAGATGGAGCCTGGGGAAACACACCAGGAGACGGAGCCTGGGGAAACACGGCAGGAGTTGGAGCCTGGGGAAACACACCAGGAGATGGAGCCTGGGGACACACGGCAGGAGATGGAGCCTGGGGAAACACGGCAGGAGATGGAGCCTGGAGAAACACGGCAGGAGATGGAGCCTGGGGAAACACGGCAGGATTTGGAGCCTGGGGAAACACACCAGGAGATGGAGCCTGGGGAAACACGGCAGGAGATGGAGCCTGGGGAAACACGGCAGGAGATGGAGCCTGGGGAAACACGGCAGGATTTGGAGCCTGGGGAAACACACCAGGAGATGGAATCTGGGGAAACACACCAGGAGATGGAGCCTGGGGAAACACGGCAGGAGATGGAGCCTGGGGAAACACGGCAGGAGATGGAGCCTGGGGAAACACACCAGGAGATGGAGCCTGGGGAAACACACCAGGAGATGGATCCTGGGGAAACACGGCAGGAGATGGAGCCTGGGGAAACACGGCAGGAGATGGAGCCTGGGGAAACACACCAGGAGATGGAGCCTGGGGAAGCACACCAGGAGATGGAGCCTGGGGAAACACAACAGGAGATGGAGCCTGGGGAAACACGGTAGGATTTGGAGCCTGGGGAAACACGGCAGGAGATGGATCCTGGAGAAACACGGCAGGAGATGGAGCCTGGGGAAACACGGCAGGAGATGGAGCCTGGGGAAACACGGCAGGAGATGGAGCCTGGGGAAACACACCAGGAGATGGAGCCTGGGGAAACACGGCAGGAGATGGAGCCTGGGGAAACACGGCAGGAGATGGAGCCTGGGGAAACATACCAGGAGATGGAGCCTGGGGAAACACGGCAGGAGATGGATCCTGGGGAAACACGGCAGGACATGGAGCCTGGGGAAACACGGCAGGAGATGGAGCCTGGGGAAACACGGCAGGAGATGGAGCCTGGGGAAACACGGCAGGAGATGGAGCCTGGGGAAACACACCAGGAGATGGAGCCTGGGGAAACACACCAGGAGATGGAGCCTGGGGAAACACACCAGGAGATGGAGCCTGGGGAAACACGGCAGGACATGGAGCCTGGGGAAACACGGCAGGAGATGGAGCCTGGGGAAACACGGCAGGAGATGGAACCTGGGGAAACACGGCAGGAGATGGAGCCTGGGGAAACACGGCAGGAGATGGAGCCTGGGGAAACACGGCAGGAGATGGAGCCTGGGGAAACACGGCAGGAGATGGAGCCTGGGGAAACACGGCAGGATTTGGAGCCTGGGGAAACACGGCAGGAGATGGAGCCTGGGGAAACACGGCAGGAGATGGAGCCTGGGGAAACACGGCAGGATTTGGAGCCTGGGGAAATACGGCAGGAGATGGAGCCTGGGGAAACACGGCAGGAGATGGAGCCTGGGGAAACACGGCAGGAGATGGAGCCTGGGGAAACACGGCAGGAGATGGAGCCTGGGGAAACACGGCAGGAGATGGAGCCTGGGGAAACACGGCAGGAGATGGAGCCTGGGGAAACACGGCAGGAGATGGAGCCTGGGGAAACACGGCAGGAGATGGAGCCTGGGGAAACACGGTAGGATTTGGAGCCTGGGGAAACACGGCAGGAGATGGAGCCTGGGGAAACACGGCAGGAGATGGAGCCTGGGGAAACACACCAGGAGATGGAGCCTGGGGAAACACACCAGGAGATGGAGCCTGGGGAAACACAACAGGAGATGGAGCCTGGGGAAACACGGTAGGATTTGGAGCCTGGGGAAACACAGCAGTAGATGGAGCCTGGGGAAACACACCAGGAGATGGAGCCTGGGGAAACACGGCAGGAGATGGAGCCTGGGGAAACACGGCAGGAGATGGAGCCTGGGGAAACACACCAGGAGATGGAGCCTGGGGAAACACGGCAGGATTTGGAGCCTGGGGAAACACGGCAGGAGATGGAGCCTGGGGAAACACGGCAGGAGATGGAGCCTGGGGAAACACGGTAGGATTTGGAGCCTGGGGAAACACAGCAGGAGATGGAGCCTGGGGAAACACGCCAGGAGATGGAGCCTGGGTAAACACACCAGGAGTTGGAGCCTGGGGAAACACACCAGGAGATGGAGCCTGGGGAAACACGGCAGGAGATGGAGCCTGGGGAAACACGGCAGGAGATGGAGCCTGGGGAAACACACCAGGAGATGGAGCCTGGGGAAACACGGCAGGAGATGGAGCCTGGGGAAACACGGCAGGAGATGGAGCCTGGGGAAACACGGCAGGATTTGGAGCCTGGGGAAACACAGCAGGAGATGGAGCCTGGGGAAACACGGCAGGAGATGGAGCCTGGGGAAACACGACAGGAGATGGAGCCTGGGGAAACACACCAGGAGATGGAGCCTGGGGAAACACACCAGGAGATGGAGCCTGGGGAAACACACCAGGAGATGGAGCCTGGGGAAACACGGCAGGAGATGGAGCCTGGGGAAACACGGCAGGAGATGGAGCCTGGGGAAACACACCAGGAGATGGAGCCTGGGGAAACACACCAGGAGATGGAGCCTGGGGAAACACGGCAGGAGATGGAGCCTGGGGAAACACGGCAGGAGATGGAGCCTGGGGAAACACGGCAGGATTTGGAGCCTGGGGAAACACGGCAGGAGATGGAGCCTGGGGAAACACGGCAGGAGATGGAGCCTGGGGAAACACGACAGGAGATGGAGCCTGGGGAAACACACCAGGAGATGGAGCCTGGGGAAACACACCAGGAGATGGAGCCTGGGGAAACACGGCAGGAGATGGAGCCTGGGGAAACACGGCAGGAGATGGAGCCTGGGGAAACACACGGCAGGAGATGGAGCCTGGGGAAACACGGCAGGAGATGGAGCCTGGGGAAACACGGCAGGAGATGGAGCCTGGGGAAACACGGCAGGAGATGGAGCCTGGGGAAATACACCAGGAGATGGAGCCTGGGGAAACACACCAGGAGATGGAGCCTGGGGAAACACACCAGGAGATGGAGCCTGGGGAAACACGGCAGGAGATGGAGTCTGGGGAAACACGGCAGGAGATGGAGACTGGGGAATCACGGCAGGAGATGGAGCCTGGGGAAACACACGGCAGGAGATGGAGCCTGGGGAAACACGGCAGGAGATGGAGCCTGGGGAAACACGACAGGAGATGGAGCCTGGGGAAACACACCAGGAGATGGAGCCTGGGGAAACACACCAGGAGATGGAGCCTGGGGAAACACACCAGGAGATGGAGCCTGGGGAAACACGGCAGGAGATGGAGCCTGGGGAAACACGGCAGGAGATGGAGCCTGGGGAAACACACCAGGAGATGGAGCCTGGGGAAACACACCAGGAGATGGAGCCTGGGGAAACACGGCAGGAGATGGAGCCTGGGGAAACACGGCAGGAGATGGAGCCTGGGGAAACACGGCAGGATTTGGAGCCTGGGGAAACACGGCAGGAGATGGAGCCTGGGGAAACACGGCAGGAGATGGAGCCTGGGGAAACACGACAGGAGATGGAGCCTGGGGAAACACACCAGGAGATGGAGCCTGGGGAAACACACCAGGAGATGGAGCCTGGGGAAACACGGCAGGAGATGGAGCCTGGGGAAACACGGCAGGAGATGGAGCCTGGGGAAACACACGGCAGGAGATGGAGCCTGGGGAAACACGGCAGGAGATGGAGCCTGGGGAAACACGGCAGGAGATGGAGCCTGGGGAAACACGGCAGGAGATGGAGCCTGGGGAAATACACCAGGAGATGGAGCCTGGGGAAACACACCAGGAGATGGAGCCTGGGGAAACACACCAGGAGATGGAGCCTGGGGAAACACGGCAGGAGATGGAGTCTGGGGAAACACGGCAGGAGATGGAGACTGGGGAATCACGGCAGGAGATGGAGCCTGGGGAAACACACGGCAGGAGATGGAGCCTGGGGAAACACGGCAGGAGATGGAGCCTGGGGAAACACGGCAGGAGATGGAGCCTGGGGAAACACACCAGGAGATGGAGCCTGGGGAATCACACCAGGAGATGGAGCCTGGGGAAACACGGCAGGAGATGGAGCCTGGGGAAACACACCAGGAGACGGAGCCTGGGGAAACACGGCAGGAGATGGAGCCTGGGGAAACACACCAGGAGATGGAGCCTGGGGACACACGGCAGGAGATGGAGCCTGGGGAAACACGGCAGGAGATGGAGCCTGGGGAAACACGGCAGGAGATGGAGGCTGGGGAAACACGGCAGGATTTGGAGCCTGGGGAAACACACCAGGAGATGGAGCCTGGGTAAACACGGCAGGAGATGGAGCCTGGGGAAACACGGCAGGAGATGGAGCCTGGGGAAACACGGCAGGATTTGGAGCCTGGGGAAACACACCAGGAGATGGAATCTGGGGAAACACACCAGGAGATGGAGCCTGGGGAAGCACGGCAGGAGATGGAGCCTGGGGAAACACGGCAGGTGATGGAGCCTGGGGAAACACACCAGGAGATGGAGCCTGGGGAAACACACCAGGAGATGGATCCTGGGGAAACACGGCAGGAGATGGAGCCTGGGGAAACACGGCAGGAGATGGAGCCTGGGGAAACACACCAGGAGATGGAGCCTGGGGAAACACACCAGGAGATGGAGCCTGGGGTAACACAACAGGAGATGGAGCCTGGGGAAACACGGTAGGATTTGGAGCCTGGGGAAACACGGCAGGAGATGGAGCCTGGGGAAACACGGCAGGAGATGGAGCCTGGGGAAACACGGCAGGAGATGGAGCCTGGGGAAACACGGCAGGAGATGGAGCCTGGGGAAACACGGCAGGAGATGGAGCCTGGGGAAACATTGCAGGAGATGGAGCCTGGGGAAACACGGCAGGAGATGGAGCCTGGGGAAACACGGCAGGAGATGGAGCCTTGGGAAACACGGCAGGAGATGGAGCCTGGGGAAACACGGCAGGAGATGGAGCCTGGGGAAACACGGCAGGAGATGGAGCCTGGGGAAACATACCAGGAGATGGAGCCTGGGGAAACACGGCAGGAGATGGATCCTGGGGAAACACGGCAGGACATGGAGCCTGGGGAAACACGGCAGGAGATGGAGCCTGGGGAAACACGGCAGGAGATGGAGCCTGGGGAAACACACCAGGAGATGGAGCCTGGGGAAACACACCAGGAGATGGAGCCTGGGGAAACACACCAGGAGATGGAGCCTGGGGAAACACGGCAGGAGATGGAGCCTGGGGAAACACGGCAGGAGATGGAGACTGGGGAAACACGGCAGGAGATGGAGCCTGGGGAAACACACGGCAAGAGATGGAGCCTGGGGAAACACGGCAGGAGATGGAGCCTGGGGAAACACACCAGGAGATGGAGCCTGGGGAAACACACCAGGAGATGGAGCCTGGGGAAACACGGCAGGAGATGGAGCCTGGGGAAACACACCAGGAGATGGAGCCTGGGGAAACACACCAGGAGATGGAGCCTGGGGAAGCACACCAGGAGATGGAGCCTGGGGAAACACAACAGGAGATGGAGCCTGGGGAAACACGGTAGGATTTGGAGCCTGGGGAAACACGGCAGGAGATGGATCCTGGGGAAACACGGCAGGAGATGGAGCCTGGGTAAACACGGCAGGAGATGGAGCCTGGGGAAACACGGCAGGAGATGGAGCCTGGGGAAACACGGCAGGAGATGGAGCCTGGGGAAACACGGCAGGAGATGGAGCCTGGGGAAACATACCAGGAGATGTAGCCTGGGGAAACACGGCAGGAGATGGATCCTGGGGAAACACGGCAGGACATGGAGCCTGGGGAAACACGGCAGGAGATGGAGCCTGGGGAAACACGGCAGGAGATGGAGCCTGGGGAAACACGGCAGGAGATGGAGCCTGGGGAAACACACCAGGAGATGGAGCCTGGGGAAACACACCAGGAGATGGAGCCTGGGGAAACACACCAGGAGATGGAGCCTGGGGAAACACGGCAGGACATGGAGCCTGGGGAAACACGGCAGGAGATGGAGCCTGGGGAAACACGGCAGGAGATGGAACCTGGGGAAACACGGCAGGAGATGGAGCCTGGGGAAACACGGCAGGAGATGGAGCCTGGGGAAACACGGCAGGAGATGGAGCCTGGGGAAACACGGCAGGAGATGGAGCCTGGGGAAACACGGCAGGATTTGGAGCCTGGGGAAACACGGCAGGAGATGGAGCCTGGGGAAACACGGCAGGAGATGGAGCCTGGGGAAACACGGCAGGATTTGGAGCCTGGGGAAATACGGCAGGAGATGGAGCCTGGGGAAACACGGCAGGAGATGGAGCCTGGGGAAACACGGCAGGAGATGGAGCCTGGGGAAACACGGCAGGAGATGGAGCCTGGGGAAACACGGCAGGAGATGGAGCCTGGGGAAACACGGCAGGAGATGGAGCCTGGGGAAACACGGCAGGAGATGGAGCCTGGGGAAACACGGCAGGAGATGGAGCCTGGTGAAACACGGTAGGATTTGGAGCCTGGGGAAACACGGCAGGAGATGGAGCCTGGGGAAACACGGCAGGAGATGGAGCCTGGGGAAACACACCAGGAGATGGAGCCTGGGGAAACACACCAGGAGATGGAGCCTGGGGAAACACAACAGGAGATGGAGCCCGGGGAAACACGGTAGGATTTGGAGCCTGGGGAAACACAGCAGGAGATGGAGCCTGGGGAAACACACCAGGAGATGGAGCCTGGGGAAACACGGCAGGAGATGGAGCCTGGGGAAACACGGCAGGAGATGGAGTCTGGGGAAACACACCAGGAGATGGAGCCTGGGGAAACACGGCAGGATTTGGAGCCTGGGGAAACACGGCAGGAGATGGAGCCTGGGGAAACACGGCAGGAGATGGAGCCTGGGGAAACACGGTAGGATTTGGAGCCTGGGGAAACACAGCAGGAGATGGAGCCTGGGGAAACATGCCAGGAGATGGAGCCTGGGTAAACACACCAGGAGTTGGAGCCTGGGGAAACACACCAGGAGATGGAGCCTGGGGAAACACGGCAGGAGATGGAGCCTGGGGAAACACGGCAGGAGATGGAGCCTGGGGAAACACACCAGGAGATGGAGCCTGGGGAAACACACCAGGAGATGGAGCCTGGGGAAACACGGCAGGAGATGGAGCCTGGGGAAACACGGCAGGAGATGGAGCCTGGGGAAACACGGAAGGAGATGGAGCCTGGGGAAACACACGGCAGGAGATGGAGCCTGGGGAAACACGGCAGGAGATGGAGCCTGGGGAAACACACCAGGAGATGGAGCCTGGGGAAACACACTAGGAGATGGAGCCTGGGGAAACACGGCAGGAGATGGAGCCTGGGGAAACACGGCAGGAGATGGAGCCTGGGGAAACACGGCAGGAGATGGAGCCTGGGGAAACACACCAGGAGATGGAGCCTGGGGAAACACACCAGGAGATGGAGCCTGGGGAAACACGGCAGGAGATGGAGCCTGGGGAAACACGGCAGGAGATGGAGCCTGGGGAAACACGGCAGGAGATGGAGCCTGGGGAAACACGGCAGGAGATGGAGCCTGGGGAAACACGGCAAGAGATGGAGCCTGGGGAAACACGGTAGGATTTGGAGCCTGGGGAAACACGGCAGGAGATGGAGCCTGGGGAAACACAACAGGAGATGGAGCCTGGGGAAACACGGCAGGAGATGGAGCCTGGGGAAACACACCAGGAGATGGAGCCTGGGGAAACACACCAGGAGATGGAGCCTGGGGAAACACGGCAGGAGATGGAGCCTGGGGAAACACACCAGGAGATGGAGCCTGGGGAAACACACCAGGAGATGGAGCCTGGGGAAACACACCAGGAGATGGAGCCTGGGGAAACACGGCAGGAGATGGAGCCTGGGGAAACACGGCAGGAGATGGAGCCTGGGGAAACACACCAGGAGATGGAGCCTGGGGAAACACGGCAGGAGATGGAGCCTGGGGAAACACACCAGGAGATGGAGCCTGGGGAAACACGGCAGGAGATGGAGCCTGGGGAAACACGGCAGGACATGGAGCCTGGGGAAACACACCAGGAGATGGAGCCTGGGGAAACACGGCAGGATTTGGAGCCTGGGGAAACACGGCAGGAGATGGAGCCTGGGGAAACACGGCAGGAGATGGATCCTGGGGAAACACACCAGGAGATGGAGCCTGGGGAAACACACCAGGAGATGGAGCCTGGGGAAACACGGCAGGAGATGGAGCCTGGGGAAACACGGCAGGAGATGGAGCCTGGGGAAACACGGCAGGAGATGGAGCCTGGGGAAACACACCAGGAGATGGAGCCTGGGGAAACACACCAGGAGATGGAGCCTGGGGAAACACGGTAGGATTTGGAGCCTGGGGAAACACGGTAGGATTTGGAGCCTGGGGAAACACGGTAGGATTTGGAGCCTGCCCTAAAGCACCAGTTTCCACTGGTCTGCTGCATCTGTCTTGCTGCTGCCTCAGTTGTTTGTCTGCATCTGTAACGTTACATTGAACAGCCAGACAAGTATTTGTTTACTTCTTTTAACTTCCATATCTCTGTCTGGCACCTGTATTTGCTGGATTTCTTTATAGCACAAAGCATACAAATGTGCATGTAAGTGCTGTTCGATGTTTCTACGCATTACTGCATCTGTATTGTTTGTATTCCTTCCCCTTCTCTTTCTGGTTGCGCCACAGTCTCTAATGACCAGGCACCACAGGAGCTTGCAAAGTATCCGAAACTGACTTGCAAGCAAAGCAGAGTAAAGCGACCTCCCTCACATTACAGAATCCAAATCTGAGTTGCAGTCATACTTTGAATGCATTGGGGTGATGGTGGAAGGGATGCAGCTCCATTCGTAGTTTAATGCTTCCAAGCAAGTTATCACCAATTCGGAAAGGCTCACCAGCGCCACCAACAGGAATATGCTGTGAGCATGATGGTCCGACAACAGTCTCAAAACGCTGGAGGAGCTCAGCAGGTCTGTCAGCATCTGGGCAGGGAAATAAATAGTCGGCGTTTTGGACTTGGACCTGAGACAGTGACTGTTTACTTCTTTCCATAGATGCTGCCTGACCTGCTGAATTCCTCCAGCATTTTGTGTGTGTGTGTGTGTGTGTGTGTGTGTGTTGCTCAAGATTACAAGCATCTGCAGAATCTCTTGTGTAATCGTTTTGTTGAGCAGTGAGTGCATTGTTCAAATACAGATTATTACACACCTAAGAACATTGAGGTAGAACAAAAAAACAGAATGCAGAATATAGTGATATAGTGTACAGTTAAAAGGTTAAAAAGTGAAGTACAAGGATGAGGACGATGTAGACTGAGCAATCATCTTTTCTGCATAAGAGGTCCATTCAAGAGTTTTATAAGCTGTCCTTGAGCCTGGTGGTACATGTTCTCAAAGTCCTTTATCTTCTGGCCAATGGGAGGAGGGGAAAAACAGGAAGACCTGTGTGGGAGGGTCTCTGATTACATTAGCTGCTTCCCTGCGGCAGGGAGAAGTGTAGGCAGGATCACTGGAGGGGAGGCTAGTTCCTGTGACATACCGGGCTGTGTTCACAACTCACTGCAATTCTTGGTAGAGCAGTTGCCATACCAACATGTGATGCATCCAGATAGGATACTTTCTATATGGTGTCTCTGTAAAAACTGGTGAGAGTCATTGGGGTCATGCTGAATTTCCTTAGTCTTCTGAGGAAGTAAATTCATTGGTGTACTCTATTAGGCATAAAAGAAAAGAATTAACATGGCATATGAAGCATTATCGTAAACAGACATTACGATTGCTAGTATAATGACAATAAGCCATAGGGCAGAATTAGGCCATTCAGCCTATTGAGTCTGTTCTGCTATTCCATCATGATTTTCAGCCCCGTTCTCTTGCCTGCTCCCTGTAACCTTTGATACCCTCACTAATCAAGAACCTATAAACCTCTGTTTTAATATACCCAATGACTTGGCCTCCACAGCCATCTGCGGCAATGAATTCCACAGATTCACCACCCTCTGGCTAAAGAAGTTCCTCCTCATCTCTGTTCTAAAGGGACATTCTCGTACTCTGAGACTCTGCCCTCTGGTTCTAGACTGCCCTACTATAGAAACCATCTTCTTCATGTCCACTCTATCTAGGCCTTCCAGTATTCAATAGGTTTCAGTGCAATCCCCCTCATTCTTCTAAACCCCAGTGAGTACAGTCCCAGATCCATCAAACACTCCTCACATGTTAACCCTTCGGTTCCTGGGATCATTCTCATGAACTTCCTCTGGACCCTCTCTGATGCTAGCACATCCTTTTTTTAGATAAAGGGCCCAACGCCACTCACAGTAACTCCAAGTGCCGTCCGACCAACTCCTAATAAAGCCTCAGAATGACATCCTGCCATTTATAATTCTAACATGGCAAAAGAACCTCAACAAAAGCAAATGTTTGGAGTGTTATGAACAGAGACTGCAGTTGCAAGTATGATGAAGACCATAAGACCACGATGAATGGTCTGCTGACATAGAAATCAACAGATCCCTGAATGGATTAATGAGATAAAAGAGTATCATTAACCACATACAGTACGTTCAAAGGGAATAATTTATAAGGACATACCACATCAGAGACTGACATCCAAATGTAATTTCACTGTCATCTGCTTCTGTTTTTGCCAAAGGGCACCATTATAAGTGCTAGAGCAATTGTTTTTATAAATGAGCCATTATCTTCACACTGAAAGTTTATACAATGATGTACGTAATCAATAAAAATCTACAAAGATAATAAATAGTGAATCACTGGAAAATAACAGTGCATTATGCATGAGGACTTGTGCAAAAATAGCAAGGGTCTGCATGTACTAAATAATTGAAAAACAGATAAAAATACAATATTCAACATTCAGGAAAAAGAGTCTCTACTGAGACAAGTGCTGAAACATCTGTTTACTTTGCATTATGAGAATGTTAATATGGACAATCTTCTACATATTACAAAGGACCTGATAACTTCAGATAACTTCAGTAATAACCATTAGCTTTCACTGCCACATATCTGCTGCCAATTTCAATTGTCTTATTTATAGAAACAAGATAAGGAGTATAATTTTGCAGTTTTAATGTGTCAATTACTT
Organism: Hypanus sabinus; assembly: GCF_030144855.1. Taxonomy (NCBI): domain Eukaryota; kingdom Metazoa; phylum Chordata; class Chondrichthyes; order Myliobatiformes; family Dasyatidae; genus Hypanus; species Hypanus sabinus. The sequence continues at coordinate 17,857,125 of NC_082714.1, forward strand.
GCTAGCCTGTATGCTCGATGTAATGACTGAAATCAGTTTGTTTATTATAATGTATAAATCTATTTCTTTTAGAACAGTGACCCCCCCCCCCCCACCACACTATGTATTGATCTGATGTCTATGCATGCCATTGTTCTCTCTCTGTCTGTCTGTCTCTCTCTCTCACTCACTGCAAGGTGAATATACCAGTCAAAGCCATCTCCTGCTTGCGAGCTTTTATTTAATCAATATGTAGTTGTGCACAGACACAACAAATTGGCGACGTACAAACCTGAATGTCACAAAATATCAGAAACTGCACCGACGGTTATGGAACAGAACAGTGAGAGTGCAACAGCATGAGAAAGCCATCACAGATGCTAAGAAAGAAACACGTGAGTAACAGTGAAAGATATGCTGAATTTCAAGTGAAAATAATGTGCTGATGGCTTCAGTTGGGAAAGCTGACAAATTTGATAGTGCTAATGAAGGCAATCAAGAAAGGGAAGGCTGGAGCCGTTTGCATATGTGGAGATTTAAAGGTGAGCACCAACCCAGAGCTGTGTACTGTGCAGTATCCCCTGCCATGAATAGAAGACGTTTTGGCATCTTTGGCAGATGGGGCGAGGTTCTCAAAGATTGACTTGTCACAAGCCTATCTGCAAATGAAGATTGAGGAGTCAAGCAGGGAGCTCCTCTCAATCAGTACTCGCAAGGGACTGTTCCAGTATAATTGTCTCATCTTTGGTATCACATCAGCTCCAGCGATTTGGCAAAGAGCAATGGACCTAGTGGTTCAAGATATCCCAGGAACACAATGTTATCTTGATGACAGCATCGTGACTGGCAAAAATGATGAAAAGTGCCTCCAGAACCTTGGTAAAGTGCTTACCAGGCTGAGTGAGTATGGTCTGCATGTAAAGAGAGACAAATGTGAGTTTTTCAAGAATGCAGTCTCATATTTTGGACATGGCATTGACAAGCATGGCTTATGTAAATCACAAGAGAAGACTGAAGCAGTGCTACAAGCACCCAAACTGAAAAAAGTGTCACAACTCAGGACATACTTGGGCCTTGTAAACTACTACCACCGGTTTTTCCCAAACACTGGTGCAGTTCTGCATCCATTGAATGCACAGTTACAGACAGGTGCAAAGCAGGAATGGTCAGAAAGATGTGAAAGAGCATTCAAGGAAACAAAGAGACTGATAACATCTGATGAACGGCTCACCCATCATGACCCATCCCTGCCCATCAGACTGAAGTGCGATTAGTCCTCTAATGACATTGAAGCCATGTTGTCACACACTATGAAAGATGGATCTGAATATCCAATTGTGTTTGCTTCAAGATCACTGATGAGTGCAGAATGCAGATCGACCGAGAGGCCCTTAGTCTAGTATGGGGAGTAAAGAAGTTCCATCACTACCTCTATGGACAAAAGTTTACTCTAGTGACAGATCACCAACCCTTTGTGTCCATTTTCAATCCCAGGAAGGGAATTCCAGTGATGTCCACTACCTGGTTACAACATTGGGCACTATTCCCCAGAGCCCACTCTTATAACACAGCAATGCTGATGGCTTCTCATGTCTTCCACTGCTGGCAACTGAAGAAGAAAAGTCTTCATACCTTGACCCAGCATAAGTGGACCAGTTGTTGGTAACAAATTCTGAAATACAAAGAGAAACAAGGAATGATCCGAAATTGTCAGAAGTCTATGAAATCACCATGCAGGGATGGCCAGCTCATGGTAAGCCTATGTTTCCAGAGTTCTCAGCGAGACGAGACCAACTGTCGGTATGACAAAACTGCTGATGTGTGGATCTCATGTTGCGGTTCCCTCTAAACTGTGCACCGTAGTGTCAGAAAATCTGCATGAAGGATTCCTGGGTAAAGTCAAGATGAAGTGTCTTGCCCAGTGCTATACATGATGGCGAGGAGTAGATAAATAGATTGAAGACTCGGCCAAAAGTTGTTTGGGATGCTGAGAAGTTCAAAATGCACCCCCTCTATAGCATTACACCTAAGGGAATATGGGGTTATGAAAGGGAAATTAAATGTTTTGTACAAAGACAGTTTTATGTTGCATTAATCTAAAGGGGGAGGAAGTGTAATGTGTGGATCTATTTCTTCTAGAGCAATGACCTCCCCCCAACTTAGCACAAAGTATTGATCTGTTGCTGTGCCATGGGCTGTTGTCTACGTATGCACATTGTTCTCTATATCTCGCTGCAATGTGAATAGACAAGTTAAAACCATGTCCCCATGCATGCCTTTATTTAATTGATATGTAGTTGTGCACAGACACAATATTTATCTCACCCCATGTTATAGAGTCCTGGAGCAACAGAGTTACAGGGTTGTGCTGCACAGATATGAGCCAGTGATCATCTTATCCATGCCAATCTTATGTTTATCTGCACAAATCCCATTTGCCTGCAACAGGTCCATATCTTCCATGCGTTGTCTAAATTTCTCTTAATTGTAGATCCTTCCACCACCTCCTCTGGCAGCAAATTTCAGATATCAGCCACCCTCTACAGAAGACATTTTCAGTTTGAGTCCGCTTTAAAACTCCTTCCCCTCATCTTAAACCTATACCCTCTTGTTTTTCAGATTCTCTTTTATGAATCTTTTTTATTGAGTTTGCTTATGTTGGAATTGCTGGACCATGATGTAACCAATCAGGATATCTTCTACCCTACATCTGTAAAAATTGTTTAGAGTACTTACTGACATGCTGAATCTCCTTAAGCTTCTGAGAACGTAGAAGGTTCGTGGTAACATCTATATGCAGGACAGGTTGTCCAAAACGTCAGTGCCCAAGTATTTGAAGCTAGGAACTCTCACCTGGTGGTCTCCAAGAGACACATAGTCTTCTGACTTCCCCTTTCTGAAGTCAACGATGGCTCTCATTCCATGGAGGCATGGAGTTATGGATTTATATAGCACAGAAACAGTCTCACTGTGCCCGTGTCAACCATGCATACCCATCCATCCATGGGTCTCCAGGTGCCCAAGGAGGGCAATTTAAGAAATGTAGACACTGCCACTCTGTGGCAGGAAATGGGTAACAGAGGAAGACTCATTGTTTGGTACATGATGTGCTTTCTCCATTTTTTTTCTGTTTTGATCTTCCATATGCTCTTGAAGGAATGAATGTTTTTAGTTCTAACCAAAGACTCCAGTTTAAGCTATAAGGGGTGATTGATAAGTTTGTGGCCTAAAGTAGAAGGAGTCAATTTTATGAAACCTAGCATGTTTATTTTTCAACGAAGTCCCCTCCTACACTTACACACTTAGTCCAGCGGTCGTGGAGCATATGGATCTTGGACCTCCAGAAAGTGTCCACATATGGGTGATTGATATGTTTGTGGCCTAAGGTTGAAGGAGATGAGTTATACAGCTCTCGTTACATGCACATGCAGGTCAACTCTTTGAATGATTATGCAAAAAGTTTGAAGTTAATAACTCATCAGGGTGATTGATAAATCTGTGGCCTAAGGTTATTAACTTCAAAACTTTCTGCATAATCACTCAAAAAGTTGAACTGCATATGCATGTAATGAGCACTGTATAACTCATCTCCTACCTTACCATGCTTCTGGCACCAACATGGCATGACAGCAACTTATTAACCCTAACCCATACACCTCTGGAATGTGAGAGGAAATCGGAGCCCTGTAGGAAACCTGCACAGTCAAGAGAAGAAAGTAGAAACTCCTTACAGATAGCTGCGGGTGTTGAACCCTCAATCTACAGCTGGCATTGTAAAGCATTACACTAACCGCTATGCTACCCTAAGGAAATCCTTGAGCCTCTTCCTTTATTCTCCAGGGAAAAGTGTCCGTGTTTCAGAAATCTCCATTGAACGTAGAAATGGCATGATCTGCCCAATAGAATTACTTACTTACTTGCTTACTTACCTACTGTCTGTTACACCGTCTGGCATTTAGGGTAGCAATGAAGGCACTCCGTCTCTGTCTGTCCTTGGCCAAAACCATTTTTGGTCTTGGTCTTTGTGGATTTCAGGTCTTCCTTCATTGTCCACATAGCTTCCTCTCAGTTTTCACTACAGTCAGCCATGCAAGTTCTGAATGTAGACTCAGGAATGCTATCGGGAAAAAATGTAAAAGGATTCTTCATTGCTGTTCCCGTAATAGCTTTCTTTGACCAGTCCAAATTGTTATCCCTGAGCTGAACCCCCAAACTTGGAAGACTGGCTCTTAGTCTGGCCTCTACCCTTTGACCTGTTTGGCATGAGTGACCCTACCAAGAGCCAAAGCGTAAACTTCTAGCTCCAGCCAGCATAGGTCTCCGGGTGAATGAGCCACACAAGCTTCCAAACCACAACAAGGGAGTGGTCCCTTTGGGGGGCCCAATTGAAAATCTCTGTGTTATAAGGGCCGTTGGACGGGGAGTGGATACTAACATTTATCCTTCCAGTGGTTTGGGAGGATTTTGCAGCGACAAAGTCGATGGTTCCCTGGTAATACCTAGCAGTACTTTCCCCAGGTAGTCCAGGCCACGGAGGCACATGGCAGGGTCACCGTTGCCAGTGGTAACTCTGAAATAAAAACAGAAAATACTGCAAAACAAGAGGTCAGGCAACAACAGCAGGGAGAGAAAAAGATTTGATATTTCTGGTCAATGACCTTTCATTGGCAAAATGGCAGTCATATTACCACTGGTTTTCCAATACCTGTTGAAAACTCATCCACCCAAATGTTGAGATTATAAAACCGTAATACCTAGGAGCAGAAATAGGCCATTTGGCCCATTGAGTCTGCCGTACCACTCCACATGACTAATTTATTTCCCCTCTCTATCCCATACTCCTGACATCCTGCCCCAATGGAACTTTTGACTCCCTTACCAATCAAGAACCTATTAGTCTCCACTTTTTTTTATCCAATCATTTAGCCTTAAAGCCATCTGTGGCAATGAATTCCACAGAATCACCTCCCTCTGGCTAAAGATCTTCCTCCTCAGTTCTGTTCTAAAGGGACGCTCTTGCAGAAAGGCTGCTTTCTCTGGTCTGAGACACCCACACTAGAGGAAACATCCTCTCCATGTCCAATCTACCTAGGACTTTCAATATTCAATAGGTTTCAATGAGATGCTCCCCCTCATTCTTCTAAGCTGTAGCAAGTACAGGCCTGAAGCCATCAAATGCATCTCAGGCATTAACTCTTTCGTTGCTTGGATCATTCTCATGGACCTCCTCTGGAGGCTGTCCAATGCCAGTACATCCTTTCGTAGATAAGGTTCAACGGTTCCATTTAATATCAGAGAATGTATACAGTATTGAGCCTGAAATTCTTACTCTTCACAGATTTCTGTGGCAATGACTCCTTTGCCTGCACCTTCGGAAACAGCTCTACTTCCACCTTTAATATCTTTACTTATCCCTTTCAGGGTTCTTTTGAAGACCCTGACCTGGAGTTACATGCAGGCTTCGGTTCTTTGCGGGAATGGGGCCCGTTTTCGGGGTTCCACGGCTGGCCATTATTCGACGTGCCAAGGGTTTGTCCTGAGAGTCTCGACCGTGTTTGGAACCCTACGATCTCAGGGCTCTGGAGACCGGCAGATAGAGGGTCGGTATCATGACAGCAGACTCGTATGTCGTCGGGGAGGCCGGAAAATCTCTCGCTGTGGGCCTGAAGACCCGAGGTCTTTGCAAACTTCGGACACAGAGCTTGAGAAAAGTGAAGAAATTGACTTTTAACATGGTAAACCAGCAGGTTGTTGTTATGTCTCCTGCTGGCTGTGAAAATAGGGGATACCTCCTTCTCCCTTGCCAGGAGAAGTGTGAAGCCTTTGGTCTGTGTCTTTGCTATCGCTTAGCTCATGCTTGTGCTCAGTAGCGGGTGTGTTTTTTGTTTCGCCGGTGGGGGAAGGGGAGGATCGTTGCTCGCCACCGCTTATGCGTGGGTGGGGGGAGCTGGGGGGGACTTTGGGGTTCTCACATTTAACTGTCATTCATTCTTCAGAGCACTTCTCTGTTTTTGTGGATATTTGCGAAGAAAAAGCATTTCAGGATGTATACTGTATGCATTTCTCAGACATTAAATTTGACCTTTGAACCTTTGAACATCCATGAAACAGAAGAAAATCCCCGAAAAATGAATGACAGGAAAACACTGGAACCCCAAAGTCCTCCCTTCCCCCCCTCAATATTCTGATCTCCCACGAAGCCTCAGTCAGCGACACTGGCAAGAAATCAGGTTGACCTCAGCCCACAATACTCCAAGTATGGTCTGACTAATGGTTTATGAAGCCTCAGCAATACATCTTTGTTTTAATAATTTATTTATTTGGAGATACAGTGCAGAACAGGCCCTTCGGCCCATCGAGCCTCACCCTCAAGAGTAGGAACAAGAACCAACACCTGCTTTTTCATTCTGCAGCTCATTAGGCAGGTTTCACATTCCTGTGTGTGTGTTTTGTAACTCTGTGAATGAAGACAGATTCACTTCATTTCATTTTAAAATCTTTTCATTAATTATTATTGAAGACTAACAAAAAAAGATACATTAAGTCAATATGTCATTATGTACAATAAGGAATTAAATTAGCAAATAACTGATTAACAAAGCTAAGCGATATATAAATATTAGTAAGAAAAACTAAAGAGTTAAGAATATTTTTTTAAAGAAAAAGAAAAAAATAGAACCCCTACTAACTAACTAAAAAAAACCCTCTACTAACTGAAAAAAAAACAAAAATAAAAACATAGGGAGCACAACCCCGGAGCTACACATCATACAAGCTTCCATTAAAAAAAATCAATCCGCCAACTCAAATCCACTTAAAGAGAAATCAGAAGGAAACTATATTAATTAACTCAAATCAGATGATAGTAGCGGGCGAATGAATCCCACCTTTTCTCAAAAGCAAATCGAGGATCAAAAGTTCGACTTCTGATTTTCTCCAAACTAAGACAGAGCATCACCTGGGAAAACCATTGTATCAACATAGGAGCAGAAGCATCGTTCTAATTCAACAAAATAGCCCTTCTGGCCAATAATGTAACGAATGCAATTACATGTCAATTTATTAGGTTGTAAATTAATTTTTAAAACTTTAGAAATTGTTGAGAAAGTAGACTTCTAAAAATGTTTCAGTACAGAACACGACCAAAACATATGTGTCAATGTGGCTGTCTCGGTTTTACATCTGTCACACTGACTATCAACATTTGGAAACATTTTAGACAGTCTCTCCTTTGTCAAATAGTAACGATGTACAGCTTTAAATTGAAATAAAGAGTGATTGGCACAAATCGAAGAAGAGTTAACCAGCTTCAAAATCCACAACCAATCTTCTATTATCAGGGTCATGTTAAGCTCTCTCTCCCAATCTTGCTTAATCTTAAGTGAAGGGTTACAGATTGATGCCAAACTTGCAAAGTAGGAGTGAATTGTCTGAAAGGTCAGCAAGGACTGATTGGTGTTCATGCTGTTTCTGGGACCGGGTGGTGGCTACAAAAAAACAAGAGTGAAAATGATTATTGGAGTCTTGCCCTGTACCTCATGGGAGCTGGAATTCAAAAGTTAGGACATAATCGTTCAGCTGCACCGAAACTTTATCAAGACTCCATCTGTGTTCAGTTGTACGTGCCACATTTCAGTAAGGACATGCTAGCCTTGGAAAAGATTTAGTGCAGACTCATCAGAATGATTAAAAGAACCTCAAAGAGTTTTACTATAAAGGCACATTGAATAAACTTGGCTTGTACTCCATAACTTTGGTTGAAGAGTGATCTAAAGCAGGTGTTTAAAATATCTAGGGACTTGAAAAAGCAGAAACAATAATTGTTTATTCTGATTCTGGGTGGAGCAGCCAAATGTTAAAATTTTTGCCGGATTTAGAAGAACGTTGGAGTTGCAAACTTGCAATCCCCTCAGACTGTGGATTAAAAGTATGTTTATTATCAAAGTATGTATGAAGTATACACCCTTGAGATTTGTCTGCTGACAGGCAGCCATGAAACAAGAAACCCGAAAGAACCTGATTTTAAAGAAAAAAAAACAACGCCCAATGAACAGGTAGGGAAAAAAAATACAAATCATAGTAACAATAAAGGAAGCACCAGCATTCAGAACGAAATTGAGCCCAGAAACCCAAAGCCCAGAGCAGTCAGATAAGGCTCAAAGACTCAGTCCATCACACAGTAGGGCAAATTGCCACGAAGCTCACAGACACTAACCCCAGAGCAACCAGATACCAGGCCAATTAGCATCTTCAGGACCAAGATGACCAGATTTTGGTGAAGTGATCCATATCCGTAATCATTTAGCATCGAAGATCAGTTAAAGGAGTAGAGATTGAGGTACGCTTTCAGGCAATTATTTTGGCAGAACGAGCTCTAAGTAGCTTGTTCACAATCCTCAGATTTTTCTTTGGATTTTTTTTTATTCTTGCATAAGAGAAATCTTACTATTGTTAAATACCAAAACATCAGTTTAAAAACTAAACTTCTGTTTTAGTTTCTGACATGACATATTAAAATATATCAGGCCGGGCTATGCTAGATCAGGGCTGCTGCCTGGAATCATCGCGCATAAAGCCCAGAAGGATCAATTATAATGGCCCTCCATATCCTCAATAGAGCATCAAGGCCCACAGACTTCAGATTCCGATATCCATGCCAACCTGAAACATTCCCAACAGCTGGGAATAAGGCTCAGACTTCAGTCAAAGCTCTTACATGTTCTGGTAGATTTTTAATATCTCTGACATTTAAAAACTAGAAAATAAAGTTAGCAGGTGAAAGATAATGGAAATTAAAACACGGAGATTTGATTCCACCCTTGGCTATATAGGCAGCGAGTCCCAGGCTCAGTGCATGTGCAGATGTGCAGTACTTATTTCCAAGTAAGTGCCTGACAATCAATGGTTCCCTTCAGAAATGCAAGCTGTAACCAGCTAGATTTAACCCTTCCATTAAAAGGTTGCTACTGCTTCCAACACAGAACGAGAAAGCCCATAGTTTAATTTAAATGCCTTGTACAATTCCACTCTGATATTCTCACAAAGCTTCTTAGATTTTATCACACACACACACACACACACACACACACACACACACACACACACACACACACACACACACACACACACACACACACACACACACACACACACACACACACACACACACACACACACACCTGGAGGAACTCAACAGACCAGGTAACATCCATGGAAAAAAGTAGTCGACGTTTCGGGCCCAGACAGCGACTGTTGCGAAGGGTCTCGGCCCAAAACGTCAACTGTCCTGACCTGCTGAGCTCCTCCAGCATTTTGTGTTGCTTGGATTTCCAGCATCTGCAGATTCTCTCTTGTTTGCTCTTAAATCTTATCTCCGTTAGGGAGCAAAGATTTTTCTTGGAGTAAGATGCTGAAGATCATGCCTCAATAATATAATTCTTTCTGCTGACCCAGCAGGCTGTGGGTTCACCCTCCAGTATTTTGAGCATGAAGTGAAAAAGAATACAGAGAAAGTACTATGATGCCCAACCTTTGAATATAAAAGATCCTCTCATCCTAATCAGAGCCATAGAGTGATAGACGACAGAAACAGGCCCCTTGACCCAACTCATCCAAGTTCAAAGTTCAAGGTAAACTTATTATCAAAGTACATATATGTCACCATATGCAACTCTGAGATTCACTTTGAGAATCAGGTTTAATATCACTGATATACAGCATGCTTTGCAGCAGTACAGTGTGTAGACTCCCAGTACCAGTAACTTTGGTGTTAACTGTTCAGGCTAACAAAATGGCTTCTCTGTAATGCTGTAATGGGTTTCTCTGTCTGGTATGTTTGGGTTGTGACTACCAATAAGGGGAAAAATAACCAGTGGAGAATTGTTATGCTATCTTCGGGAGGAGAGCGAGGAGGACGGACGTGTGAGGAGCGGACAGCGGTTCCAGAGCGATGGATTCTGGACGGTGGCTGAAGTCTCAGAAGGTCGTTGTGGATGGAACTGGAGGCGTGAGCTCCAACATATTAAAATATTATGTGTACAAAGTGATAAATCTATTTACTTGGTGCCTTTAGATTATCTGTTTCCACTAAACCATCACTAAGAGATAACTATAAAGTTGCAGTTATTTACTCGCTTTTGGGTGTATTGTCTGGTATTTGTGTTGTGAGCGTGTACTGGAGGGGGCATTACTCTGTATTTACACCAAAGTATTGCACTATTGCCGGGGTGATGCCGGTTCACCCTAAGGGAATGGGGTTCAACTGGGGGCATGGGGCTACAAGTATTATACATGAAAAACAATAAATTGCAATAAGAACTATATTTTTAAAAATAAATTAAATAGGTAGTGCAAAAAGAGATCAATCCAGAGAGGCAGTGTTCATGGGTTGGCTCATTGTCTGTACAGAAATCTGATGGTGGAGGGGACGAAGCTGATCCTAACCTATTGAGTGTGTGTCTTCAGGCTCCTGTGCCTCCTCTCTGATGGTAGTAATAAGAAGAGAGCATGTCCTCCGTGATCGTCGTCATCATTATGTGCCGTAGCATGTGACGTGGGCCATGATGCTCTACCATCTGTCTTTAGTCTGCCTGCGGGGTAGACCCCCTTCATGCTGTTGTTCGTATACTTCTCGCTAATTGTGGTGAACTACATATAGCCGTCTGGACATGCCCCCTGCTGACTGCTCCTGCGGCTCCTCCCACAGACCCCTGTATAAAGGCGATCGAGGCCTGAGCCCGGCCTCTCAGTCTCCAGGATGTAGTATGGTGGTCACTCACTGCTTGTTCCTTCTTCCAGTCAATAAAAGCCAATATCTCGCCTTCATGTCTCAGAGTGAGTTATTGAAGGTGCATCACTAATCACGATCATGATTGTTCCTGGCAAATTTTTCTCCAGAAGTGGTTTGACATTGCCTTCTTCTGGGCAGTGTCTTTACAAGACAGGTGACCCCAGCCATTATCAATACTCTTCAGGGATTGCCTGCTTGGCATCAGTGGCTGTTGAACCAGGACTTGTGATATGCACCGGCTGCTCATATGACCATCCACCGATGGCTTTGTGTGACCCTGATCAGGGGGCTAAGCAGGTGCTACACTTTGCCCAAGGGTGATCTGCAGCCAGGCAGAGGGAAGGAGCGTCTTACGCCTCCTTTGGGTAGAGACGTATTTCCACCCCACCACACATATCCTCGCTGACAAGGGTTCTTAATGATGGATGGAAACTTTCAGAAGTATGGCCTTTTGAAGATGTCCTCAATGTCGGGGAGGCTAGTGCACGTGATGGCACTGGTTGAGTTTACAACGCTCTGCATCTTCTTACAATCATTCACATTCACAGTAGAACAGAGAAATTCAATCAATGAAGCATCGTTGATGTCAACCGAGATTACCATCTAAGCTAGTCTCATGTTCCCCTACATAGCCCAAATCCCTCTGAACCTTTGCTATCCATGTACAGGCACAACTCTCTATTAAAAAGTTAGTGCTAATGACACAACCACTTTCTCTAGCTCCTTGTTCCACATGTGAACCATCCTCTGCATGAAGTTACCTCTCAGGTCACCTTTAAAACTTCCCTTTCTCACTTTAAATGTATGCCCTCTGGTTCTTGCTTCCTTCTCCCTGTGAAAAAGTCTGCACTCACCCAAACTATAGTCCTTAAAGTTTTATACATCCCTATAAAGTTACTCCTCTATCTCTTACACTCCAAGGAACAAAGTCCTAGCTTGCCCAACCTCTCCCTTTCACTAGGTTCCTCCTGATTTACACACACAAAATATTAGAGGAAATCAGCAGCCCAGTGATGCACCATCAATAACTCACTCTGAGACGTAAGGTGAGATATCGGCTTTTATTGACTGGAAGAAGGAACAAGCAGTGAGTGACCACCATACTACATCCTGGAGACTGAGAGGCCAGGCTCAGGCCTCGATCGCCTTTATACCGGGGTCTGTGGGAGGAGCCACGGGAGCAGTCAGTGGGGCGGGGTGGGGGGGTGTCCGGACAAGTATACATAGTTCACCACACCCAGACAGCATCTATGCAGGCAAATAAGCAATTGAGAGAGGAGGGGTAGAGGGGAGCCTGAGAGGCCTGGGTCTGGTGGGAAGTACTGGTAGGAGAAGAGGAGGCATAGGGCCCAGTAGCAGTGTGAAAGGTCTTGGCCTGGAGCTGGAGGGAGAGAGGGCTGTAGGAAAAGGAGCTGGAAGTGGCAGGGTTTGTGGTTTGGAGACCACCTCCAACTCCAGGTGTGCAGTTGGAGTTTTGTGTACAGCTTTGGGCTCCTTATTTTAGAAAGGATATACTGACATTGGAGAGGATTCCGAGAAGATTCACGAGGAAGATTCCAGGAATGAAAGGGTTACCATATGAGGAAAATCTGGCAGCTCTTGGCTGTATTCCCTGGAGTTCAGGTGAACAGGGGGCGGGGGGGGGGGGGGGATCTCATAGAAACATTCCAAATGTTAAAAGGCCTGAACAGATTAGATATGGCAAAGTTATTTCCCGTGGTAGGGGATTGTAAGACAAGAGGGCACGACTTCAGGATTGAAGGATGTCCTTTCAGAACTGAGATGCGGAGAAATTACTTTAGTTAGAGGGTGGTAAATCTATGGAAATTGTTGCCATGAGTGGCTGTGGAGGCCAAGTCATTGGGTGTATTTAAGGCAGAGATAGATAGGTTCTTGATTAACCAGGGGCATCAAAGGGTATTGGGTGAAAACAGGGGAGAGGGGATGACTGGAAAAATTGGATCAGCCCATAATTGAATGGCGGAGCAGACTCAATGGGCCGAATGGCCTACTTCTGCTCCTATATCTTACGGTCTTATAGTAACATTTATGTTGCAGATTAATAAAACTCTAGTCAGGTTGCATCTGGAATATTCCATTCAATTCTATTCACACCATTATAGGGAAGATGTGGAGAATAAGACCAGGAGCAGATTATTATTTAAGTGGTAAAAAAAATTGCAGCATGCTGCTGTGCAGAGGGACTTGGGATTGCTTGTGCATGAATCACAAAAGGTTGGTTTGCAGGTGCAGCAGGCTGTCAAGAAGGCAAATGGAATGTTGGCCTTCATTGCTAGAGGGATTGAATTCAAGAGCTGTCAGGTTGTGCTGCAACTGTACAGGGTACTGGTGAGGCTGCACCTGGAGTACTGTGTACAATTCTGGTCTTACTTGGGGAAGGATAGACTGGCTTTGGAGGTGGCGCAGAGGAGGTTCACCAGGTTGATTCCCGAGATGAGCAGATTAGACTATGAGGAGAGATCAAGTCGCCTGGGATTGTACTCACTGGAATTCAGAAGAATGAGAGGAGATCTTATAGAAACATATAAAATTATGAAAGGGGTAGATAAGATAAAGGCAGGAAAGTTGTTTTCACTGGTAGGTGAGACTAGAACTAGGGGAAGTAGCCTCAAGAATCAGGGGAGTAGATTTAGGACGGAGAGGAGGAGGAACTGCTTTTCCCGGAGAGTGGTGAATCAGTGGAATTCTCTGCCAAATGAAGCAGAGGAAGCTACCTCAGTAAATATATTTAAGACAAGGTTTTTGCATAGTAGGGGAATTAAGGGTTATGGGGAAAAGGCAGGCAGGTGAAGATGAGTCCATGGCCAGATCAGCCACGATCTTATTGAATGGCGGAGCAGGCTCGACCGGCCAGGTGGCCTACTCCTGCTCCTATTTCTGATGTTCTTATTTCTAAGGAAATGGTACAGAAGAGGTTTGTCAGGATTGCTGCTTGGAATAGAGGGTAGGTGATTGAAAGAGAGTTTGGACAAATGGGATTAGTTATTCTGGAGCCTCAGAGTCTGAGGGGAGACCTGATAAAACTTTATAGAATCATGAGAGGCATAGACAGCATGGACTACGAGTCATACTAGAGGGCATGCATTGAAGGTGAGAGGAAAGTTCAAAGGAGATGTTTGGCACGTGTTTTTTTTACACAGAGTGGTACATGTCTGGAATGCCCTGTCAGGGATGGTGGTGGAAGCAGATACAATAAGGGTGTTTAATAGCCTCTTAGACAAGCACACAGAAATGGAGGGATATGGACCTTGTGCAGACAAAAGAGACTAAGTATCATTAATTAGTTTGGCACATCATGGGTGAAAGGATCCATTGCTGTGCTTTATTGGTGCATGTTCATGTTCATCAAAATGTGGATCATAGTAACATTACTGCTGTTAAGCTCAAATTTATAACTAATCAAAAATACAATGCTTGGAAATGTATTTCATTGGCTGCCAAAAGGCTCTGAGCTGCACTGTTTGTGGGAAATATTTCATGGATGCAACAATTTATTTGCAGATGTTTCCAATAAGGAGAGATACAATGAAGGACATGCTTTTACGAAGTGATTCATTGAACCCCACTACTGGGTGGGTTAATTGGACAAAATTGATGTTCTCCTGACACACAAGAGATTGTGCAGATGCTGGACATCTGGTGAAACCCACACAAAATACTGGAGGAACTCAACAGGTCATGGGGCATCTCTGGAGGGAAATGAACTGTCGACATTTTTCGGGCTAAAACCCTTCATCAGCCCTGTTCTTTTCCCTCGATAGGTGCCGCCTGACCGGCTGCGTTCCTTCAGCATTTTATGACTTGAGTCACCGGCTGTGGAACGAAAGTGCTGGGCTGGTGGGGAGAGGTGAAGGCGGGCGCATCCGGTCCGTCGCGGATACCGGAGGATCGGACGAGATTGCGGTCCACTGTGGTTAGTGTCAGGGACGGGGTAGGAGTTGGTAGTGACCCGCCGTCCCGTTATCTCCCTCTTCACACGCCCAGATGCATTTCTCTGCCCTTCCCACTCCACGCCCCCGTTCCGTCAGCCCCAGAAACTTCCTGCAACTGCCCCGGGCCCCTTCATGCCTCCCCTTAACTCCCCAGAAGTCCCCCCACCACCCTTTCCCGAAGCATCCCGTGTTTGTAATGTTCTGTTTGCACTGGCGCTCCTTCCCAGTCTAATACAGAAACATTGTACTCCAGGCTCTGACCGCGGTGTTCACGGAGCTTTCTAGATTTGGCACTAAATGTGACAGAACCTAGTTTTCACTTATAAAAGCTTTAATCGAAATCGTATTAAAGATGATCATTTTGTAACACGGAATCGAACTTTTTTGGATTAATGAGCATTTTGCTGAAAATTTGGGGCAAAATACTTAAAATTAATCAAGTTATTTGCAGCTCTGATAAGGTTAAATGCAATGTACAGTACTGAGCAAAATTCTTAAGCACGTATTTAGCTAGGGTGCCTAAGACTTTTGCATAGTATTGTATTTGTCAATGTGGGTCGGAGAGCAAGTTTGTAAATCTGGTGGGAGGAAAGGATGTTGGGAATGGCGAGGGTGGAGCACTGCGGGAGGGGCAGCGAAGGTGAAGATATATATACCCAGCCCCGAGACACCAGCAAGATAATTTGATTCCAAACAATTGGTATATTGATTATTACAGTATGTCTCTGGTGCTTCCCACTCCCTTCCCCTTCTCCCTGCCCCCTTCCCACTCTCAGTCCACAACAGAGATCCATATCAGAATCAGGTTTATCATCACTCACATATCATGAAATTTTGTTTTTATATTCGCATTTAATTTAGATCACTTTGTGGAGATCTGTTTTCATTTTGACATGAAAATATTTTTCTCTTGATCAGCGTCAAAAAAGCCAAATTAAATCCACCGTGATTCACTGTTGTAAAACAATAAAACATGAAAACTTCTGGTGGTGGGGGTGGGGAGGGGTGATTACATTTTACAGGCACTTTATATGCCTAAGACTTTCATACAATACTGTTGCTAGACTGACCCAGGGGATCTTTAGTTTGACCTGTATTGAGCTCCACAGTGTTAGGTGGCCCGTTCAACACACTTAAACCTGCAGTGTCTAGTCAATGCTGTGTCAGTCATTTGTCATGGTCAAGCATTCATGTCTTAGAGACAGTTTTGTGGTGACCAGTGCCTGCAGAATCAAAAATTATGGCAGAGAGGAGGTGATACGTGCTTGTACATCCATCTGAGAAGATATATTCAGCCTTATCCCATTCCAGTCATTCCTCTTTAGCCTTATGAATTACAGTATTTCATAACTAAATACCTTCTACCTGTAGGAGCCATGTATTCTGTATTGTGCATTTATTTAGTTTATTATAGTAACTAAGCACAATTAATTTAGATCACTTTGTAGGGATCTGTTTTCACCTTGACACAAAAGTCTTTTTCTGTTGATTAGTGTCAAAAGAGCCAAATTAAATCCACTCTGAATCAATGTTGTAAAACAATAAAACATGAAAACGTCAATTGGGGGGGGGTGAAAGCGAAGGGGATAAATTGCGTACTCATGCTTATTTCATGGCAGTTTGTAGCTTGGGACGTTAGATGTCATAACTTTGCTGACCGCTGAGATAACACCTAATATTGTGTCAAGATTGTATGTTTGCTAATTGCTAATAGAAGATTGGAATTAGGAATTCGACTCTCTGGAGCAACCATTTCATTGGAGCTGAGGCTGCATCATGCAAATATAACAATCCCGTGGGGGTTGCAGACTAGATTTGATTTTTGGATTAGTTTTTGCTGCACCACCTTTTGTGACAATGGGATCCGAAGAAGAACCCAGTCCACAAACTGTAAAGGCAACATGTGACAGAAATACGAGGGGAAAACAAGTATTTTCACATGTAGTTATGAGCTCCCATTTGTATTTCTGATGGATAAAGTAGTTCTGGGACTTGGAATGGGTGGTGATGAAGGAAATGCATTTGTATATCCAATGCAGAAGGGTGAGAGGTTTGGGAGGGACTCACAGGTGGTAATGTGCCTGTATGCATTCTGTTAATTTTCAAGGTGGTAAAGATTGCAGGTTTGGAGGGGGGGGGGGGCGAATGCTAATGAAGAAGTTTTGGTGTGTTACAGTGTGTTTTGTAGACTCTGCACACTGTAGCCATGGTGTGTCGTGAGGGAAAAGCAATGAAAGTTTAGACAAGGATGTCCATTCTATGCATCAAAACACACCCATTGTTTTTTTAGTCCAGCGTTGGTACAATAGGCTGGACAGTTGATTATTTTCAGGGTGTTCTTTTGTTACATATAATTTATGTCAATTTAAGTTTATGTGATTTATAATGGACTGTACTACTGCAAAATGCTAATTTCCATGGCATTTATAAGATGGGTATGTATTCACAAAATAATAAACATGAACACCCCATTTGTCATACATTTGATGCTCCCAGCCTTACCATTCAGCAGAATACAATGTGTCACTCAACACTGTTTTTCTGTTTAAGTCTAAGAACATCACATATACATAGCAATACATTTCAACACATTTGATTTTCTTTAGGAATGGACCAAGATGACACAGAAGGGGAAGCTGTCCTGAAGAACCAGTCAGTTGGTGGCTGGGGTTTATTGCAGATTGCTGGATGTACAGGCTTAACTGCCTATGTAGTATGGGCAGGCATACTGATGCCTGGTTTCAGGAGGGTGCCTCTGAGGTTACAGGTAGGAGTATTCTTCAAACAGCTAGCACAAATGTCTAGTAAATTTCTCTTCTGTTAATCACCACAGCAATACTTCTAACTTCAGGATAAAATATGCTTATCAAAGTTGAAAATAAATTTATTTTCTAAGTACATATATGTCTCCATATTCAACTGTGAGATTCATTGTCTTCCAGGCATACTAGATAAATCTATTGAATAATAACCATAACAGTATCAATGAAATACCACACCAACTGGTGTGCAAAAGACAAGAAACTGTGCAAATACAAATAGAAGTAATAGCAATAAATAAATAAACAATAAATATTGAGAAATGAGATGAAGAGTCCTTTGAAGTGAGTTTATAGGTTGTGGGAACATTCAGTGATGGGGCAAGTGAAGTTATCCCCTTTGGTTCAAGAGCCAAAGGTTGAGGGGTAATAACTGTTCCTGAAACTGGTGGTGTGAGACCTGAGGCTCCTGTTCTACCATCCTGATGGCAGCAACGCAAAGAGAGCATGGCCTCGGTGGTGGGGGTCACTGTTGATGGATGTTGCTTTCCTGCAACAGAATTTCATGTAGATATGCTCAATGGTGGGGAGGGCTTTACCCAAGTTGGGCTGTATCCACTAAATTTATAAGATTTTCTGTTCAATGGCGTTAGTATTTACAAACCAGGTTGTGATGCAGCCAGTAAATATACTCTCCACCCCACATCTATAGAAGTTTGTCAGTTTGAGATGTCATCCTGAGTCTTTGCAAACTCCTATGGAAGTAGAGACACATATTTGCACTTAACAAACCATTTCCATCTTATGAAAATGGACAGCCCTATTGCAGATTCCTCCCACTATGTATGTCCCTCTTCCATTTTCTCACTGAGATCAAAACTGAACATGTTGTCCACAAATATGACCTAGTTTGCCAGTAACTTGCTTATTTATTTAAAGAGACAGTGCAGAACAGGACCTTCCAGCCCAATGAGTAGCACTGCCCAGCAACTAACCTATTTAACCTAACCTAATCATAGGACAATTAACAATGACCAATTAACCTACAAACCAGTACATCTTTGGACTGTGAGAGGAAATTGGAGCACCTGGAGGAAACACACACATTCACAGTGGGGTGGAGGGGATGCTGTGATGTGCAAATTCCTTACAGGTGGCAGCAGAATTGAACTCCAAACTCAGGAATGCACTGTGTGAATGTATTGTGTTAACCACTATACTGCTGTGGATCCGAAGAAAAATTGTGATAATGCTGAAGAAAATCCTTCAAGTGCCCTGTCATCCTTTTAACTGTTGTTTCACTAAAGTGATAGATAATGTTTTCGCACAAAAGATGTTTTAGTTCCTGCCCTTACACTGACCTTTAGTTAACAAGACATTACTTACCATTCAGTTATAGTCATTGAACTGACAGAAAGAAATCCAGCCTATCCCAAAATCCATTGTAATCTAAACGGCTTCCCAGCCATTGACAATCATCTAATCTCCTGGCATACGCTTTTCAGGGATAGAAAATTGCTATCAATCAATAGACTAGGCTACTCTTCACTATATGGTGCATCTTGCTCTTACGTTTTTTTAAACTAAGGTCTTAAGTTAATTTCTTTGGCATGATTTTGAAGTTTTTAAGCTTTTGAAGAAATCGAGATCTTTTGTTAGTGATGGTATTTCAGCAGAATAAGGAAATACGGCTTATCTTTTTCCAGGTGCCATACATACCTGCAAGCCGCAAACAAGTGCAGAATGTGATGATGTTACTTGAAGGCCGGTCTGGCAAGATGGTGGACTTAGGATCAGGTGATGGCAGAATTGTATGTAAAACATTTGGATTAAAAACATCCTGATTCTGCGAATAGCACGCTATTCAACCTTTGTCATTGGATTTCACAGCATAGAAAATGCCAACAGTATCTTAAAGATTTGCTTTTGTAGCCAGATATAATTTGCCTCATTTAGTAAGAGTTATTTAATCATGTTGTTTGATCAACTTTGAAGATGTAGGTCGATGACTTTTGTAATTCTGAACATGATTCCCAGTTGCCAAAGTGGTAAACATGTAGTGCCTCAGTTCCTACCAGTTCTGAAACTGCCCTCGGGGAATCAAAGATATACTGGAAGCCCATTCACCCCTTTGTATCTGTGCACAGTAATTTGGGTTAATCCCAATTCTCAGTTCTTAGAGCATAGTTCTGAAAGTTTTAGTAGATCAAGTGTTCATCCAGGTACTTTGTAAATGTGATGAAAGTTTCTGCCTTGACCACACTTTCCTGCCATGAATTCCAAATGTCTTCTCTCTGAATTAAGAATTAGTCTTCAAAGACCCTTAAAATTATTCTACCTTATACCTATGTCCCCGGTTCCTGATTTTCCTGCAATGTGGAAATTATTTCTTCTTTTTCACCCTTCTCAGCTCCCTCAATATTTTTCAAGGATTAACTTTATTCATCATATACATTTACATGTGTTGGGAATTTGCTGTGGTATGTTGGTGCCACAGGCAACAAAAAAACATTTATAAAGAATGATATAAAAATAAATTTAGAAGTATAGATATGGAATAAAATGTGCATAAATACATAAATGCCAGCATGTATTTACAATATAAGCAGCATTAATATGACAGCTTGTTTTTTTACTAAATTTCTTCCACATCTTCTCTTTCTTGCATGAAAAAGAGCCCCGGCCTCATCAACCTCTCCTCACACTTTAGATTCTTTAGCTCATTGCAGGGCTTTTGATTCTTTCAAACTGCATTCCCCAACCCTCACTCACAGCTGCTGCTCGACCCACTGAGTTCCATTAGCAATAGTTTGTAAACCCTAGGCATAACAGATAGGAACAGAATTAGGCCACTTGGCCCATCGAGTCTGCTCCACCTTTCCATTTTTGCTGCTTTATTATCTCCCTCAGCCCCAACCTCCTGCCTTTGTACGACACAGGAGCAGAATCTTCTCCAGTTCTGTCGGGTTTTCTAGGTCTATCAGAATAGGAGGTGCAAATACACAAAGTGGACAATTTTTTATCTCTATTAAATGAAAACATAACTCAAAGCCAAATGGAAAATATTCTGTACCACACTGCTGATTCATTAAAGTTAAAATGATAGTGGATGTTTATATTATAATTAATCTGTTAACCCAGCTTTCTTCAGTATTTTTAAAATATTGGAATATTTTATTCTGTAGCTGCAGGGTGAGTCTTACTGTCAGCCTCTTGTTTAAAGAGAAAATAGCTTTATTTGTCACATTTACATTGAAACATGCAGTGAAATATGTCATTTGGATCAGATCAAATCCGTGAGGATTGTGCTTCGAACAGCCCACAAGTGCCACTGTGCTTCCGGCACCAACATAGCATGCCCAAAACTTACTAAACTCAACTCGTACGTCTTTGGAATGTGAGAGGAAACCCATGTAGTCATGGGAAGAATGTACAAACTCCTTAAAGACAGCAGCGGGAATCGAACCCTGATTGTTGTTGCTGTGAAGTGATGGTGTTAACCGCTACAGAACCATACTGCCTTTATTTAGAGCCTCACGTAGTCCCTTCCCAAGATTATACAGCTGGGGGGAATCAATTACCTTTTGGTGAATTGTGAGCTTAATTTCACACCCCTGTCGAGAGAAATTTGTTTGAATTTCTCTTGTGCTTAGATCAAGGAAGAAATTTCTAATGCTATACAGGATACTATACTTTAGAGAAAAGGGAAAAGATCAGGATTACTCAAACACTGAAATTTGTGGCTGATTGCTGTATGGTTCCCTGGCCAGGAAGGCATAATGAAGGGAAAATGACATTAATTTGACATCAATTCAGATAAGGAGATATTAGGACAAAAGTAGAGAAAAGGAAGGTAGAGGGGTTCAGGGAGCAGATACCTGAGATTGGAACACAGCAGATGGAGACGGGGCAGCTATTGGTGGCATGGCACTATCTGTCGTAATGAATCATCTCCCCTCCAACAGGAATATGGAGTGATGTACTGAAAGGCTTAATTACCCTGAAAACATTGCTCAAATACTGTTCTGCTGGGTCTGACCATGAGACCTGGTGAGCTATTTGACTGAGGCAGTGCATAAGCTGAGTGCTGCCTTCTCCGCTTGCACTGAGATATCTCATGTCAAGATTATGCAAGTGAGATTGGGAACAAGAAATGGCCTGCTATTTTATTTTGCAGCCCATTAGACAGATTCCATGTTCCTGCTTTTTTTTTACTCTTCAAGTGAAGGCAGATTAAAACCAAACTTGCAAGGTAAAAGTGAATTGTTTGAAGGTCAGCAAGGAGCCGTGGGGTTTATGTGCTGCTTCTAGAAAAGGATGCTAACTACAACACAACGAGAAAATAACTATTGGCATATTCCCTTGTGTTGTATGTTAATCTTGCCTTTTTTGTCTACAAGAAGTGCCTGGCCCACTCATGAGGGAGTTTTTAATCACATATCATTCCATTCTGTAGTTCTTGGCTGAATGATTCCTCTGGCTTGAAGGAAAAATAGAGCAAGTCCCTCTTGAACTTTTCCTAGTAACAGTAGTGCTAGCAGAGGTCTATAAGCTGCTCATCTGGTAAACATCACAGTTGTAGTGCGATTTGGGATGACTAATACATCGAGGTGCTTTTGCAGTGACCTGTCATTGACAGTCAACACTTGGCAAACAAAAAATAATTAGAAGAAGCTTGCAGAAGGTTCTTGCATCATAAAATCTCACAGCTCATAATGGGCCACCGTTAGGCCTGTATCAGTCTTTCACATAACAGTGTATAATGTAAAGAAATAATCTGGTGCTTGAAAGATTAACTGTTGGAAATTCATGTAAAATGTGAACTGCTTCATTGTAAAGGCAGAGATCAATATTGCTCAGATCCTCTGGTTTAAAGAGCCTTGATGATAACTTCCTATGGAATGCATTTACAATAGGCTGTGTTGGCAGGCAAGTCATTGAGTGTATTTAAGGAAAAAGTTAATAGTAAAGGGGTTAAGGGTTTTGGGGAGAAGGTGGAGAATGGGATTGAAAAAAAATCGGCATGATTGAATGACAGAGCAGACTTGATGGACAAAATGGCCTAATTCTGTTCTTGTTCATTATGGGTTTTCCATGTGGCCTCTCCAAACACCATAGTGCCACTATGAGAGAGCAGGTGTTGAGTGTCAGCCTAGAACTTTGTTTTCAAGCTCCTGAAGAGGAACTTGAATCTGCCATCTCTAAGAGAGAAGATTGTGTCTGCAAATAACCCACAACTGATAATTGCAATGATCCAAAGCTTATAAGTATGTTGAACAGGATGCTTGTAAAATGTGGACTCAGGCACAGAGAGCAGTTGGGCTGAATGGTTGCTTCCATTCAATGAATGGTGAAAGAAAAATTGATGTAGCTGTTAAGTTTCACTTAAATTTGGGATGAGATTTTCCCCCCCCAAATTCCATTGTAGCTGTGTCTTCCTTGCAGTATTAATTCACCAAGTCCCCTGTACTCCACAGGTTTTGGAAGCTAGCAAGCGTGGCTTCCACCCAGCTGTTGGCTATGAATTGAACCCGTGGCTCATCAGGTTGTCACAGTTCCACGCTTGGAGAGCAGGCTACCTCAACAAGGTTTCTTACGTGAAGCAAGATCTGTGGCAGGTAGAAATAAAATCATTTTGACTTACTGAGGAGAAGAGTTCCATCACTTGATAGTAATGATTTTCCTCAAGTTTTCTCAGATTTAAATATGAACTTACATAAAACATCCTGCACTGGTTACTTTTAATTTTTTATGAAAAATGTTTTATTATAATAGTGCCAGTAACATTACAGTATACTGTCTTACATAAAATGCACCTCACACACTATGTTAACCTGTCAATCTTCAGGCCATCTCATTCAGAGATTTGTTATTCTGTGATTGTATGTGCTGGATTGCAGCTACAGTATACGCTGTATGTGACTATATGTACAGTGTTTTGCATCTTGGCCCCAGAGGAATGAAGTTTCATTTAGCATTTAGCTGTATACACATGATTGGTTGAATGACAATAAACTTCAACTTGAAATTGCACCTATGTGAAATTGTATTGAGATGTTCATTTTCTTTAGGCTAACAAATTCATGCATTGTAAAATAATGCAAGTATTGTTATGGTAGGTATGAACAATAAATTTAAAATTTTGTTCTAGAATAGCAAAGGTTTTAATTCTGTCTGTGTGCTGCCTTCCTGTTTAAGATGAAGGGATTTAGCAAAATTTAGCCTTTGTTAAGTAACTGATTGGATCCGAAGGGAACTATCAAATTATGCAAATACCTTTACAAGATTTAATGTTAAAATCTGCCATTGAGAACCATTATGATCTGAAGTGTTGTATGATACACAGAGAACACCTTGGTTACTAGCCCCCATAATACCTAAGATATCTTCAAGGAGCATGCCTCGGAAAGGCAACGTCCATTATTAAGGGCCTCCATCACTTAGGACATGCTCTCTTCTCATTATTCTTTAGGAAGGAGATACAGAAGCCTGAAGGCACACACTCGGCGATTGAGGAACAGCTTCTTCCCCTCTGTCATCTGATTCCTAAATGGACTTTGAATCCATGAACACTACCTCACTTTTTTAAATATATATTTCTTCTATTTTAGCACTGTTTAATCTATTTAATATACTTACTGTAATTGATTATTTTTTTTCTTTCTGTATTATCATGTATTGCATTACTACTGCTACTAATTTAACAAATTTCACAACACATGCCGATGATAATAAACCTGATTCTGATTTTGATTCAGAATGTTAAAATATTTGAAAATTATTGTCCTTAATTTGAAACAAAGTTGACTCATTATAGAAACATCCCACCCATCCTTTATCTGTCTCTGTACTGCCGAACACCTATTTACATCACCAACTTTCAATTCTGAGTAAATTGAAACGCTAGCTTCTGCTCTCTCAAAAGATGCTCCACATCCAGTATTTTATGCTTTTATTTTAGACTTCCAGCCTCGGTGCTCTCTTAAATTCATCTTGCTTTTCATTATGCAGCATTTTAGCAAGAGGGGCCTTGAGAGACAGGAAGATTATAGGAAATTCATGGACTATCAAGTAGCAAAGTTTAATATTTCAAATTATTATCTTTATTTTTACAATGATATAAAATACACAAATACTATGCTCAGAAATAATCTCCCAAATATTGATGATACTGGGTGTCCTTATTTTTCTTAGGTTGATCTGTCACACTGTTCCAATGTAACAGTTTTCCTAGCTCCCAGTGTGGTAAGTGATATTTTATCTTATCTCTCTTACCCATCCCTTTCCCCCCTCCCCCTCTAACACCCCTAACCCTCTCCCCATCTACCTCTCTATTACCCCTCTCTCCTTTCTGCATGTTCCCAGTACAAATATATTCATGTACTTCTTCTCATTCATCCAATTAGAAACTACATGAGTCTTTTCCCAGTGTTGTTAGAAGCATTCTTCCAAACATACTGTATATAATGTATGTGACAACATTTTTCTTTATTCCTCATTCTTTATTGCACATTCTCTAATGCAGACTGTAACTTTGTCTTTTAAATCTACATAAATATAATAAAGTTTTGAGTAGAGGAATGTTGTCATTCTAGTGTGATCTATTGGATTATTCCATATAATTGCTTGTCTCCTTATAGGTAAAGTACTAATACTCATCAGATTCGAGAAGTCAGAAAACTATTTCATTGTAACTTAATTATAGTAGTATCATTAATAATAAAACTGAATCAAAGGAAAAGATTTATAGTTAATGCTTATCACACCAATCCTCTCAGAATTGAAACAAGAAAGGGATTTCTGCAGTCTTAAAATAAAAATAACTGTAAAAAGATGATTTTAAAAGAAAGGTAAACATAACTAAAGGCAAGATAATTCAACCTTGGCTAACTAGAGATGTCAAGGCCAACATAAAAGCCAAAGAGAGGGCATATAATAGAGCAAAAATTAGTGGGAAGTTAGAGGAATGGCAACTTTTAAATACCAACATTAGGCAACTAAAAAGATAATTAAGAAAATAAAGCAGGAATATGAAAGAAAGTTAGCCAATAATATTAAAGAGGATACCAAAAGTTTTTTCAGATACATAAACAGTAAAAGAGAGGCAAGAGTGGCTATCAGACCACTGAAAATGATGCTGAAGAGGTAGTAATGGTGTACAAGGAAATGGCGGGTAAATTGAATACCTATTTTGTATCAGTCTTCACTGTGGAAGACACTAGCAGTATGGTGGAAATTCCAGGCGTCAGGGGTCATGAAGTGTGTGAAGTCGCCATTACTAGGTAAAAGCTTCTTGGGAAACTGAAAGGTCTGAAGGTAGATAAGTCACCTGAACCAGATGGTGTACACGCCAGGGTTCTGAAAGTGGTGGATGAAGGGATTGTGGAGACATTAGGAATGATCTTTCAAGAATCACTAGATTCTGGAAAGGTTCCAGAAGACTGGAAGATTGCAAATGTCACTCCACTCTTCAAGAAGAGAGAGAAGCAGCAAAAGGAAATTATAGGCCAGTTAGCCTGACCTCAGAGGGTGGGAAGATGTTGGAGTCGATTGTTAAGGATGTGATTTTGGGGGACTTGGAGGCACGTGATAAAATAGGCCGTAGTCAGCTTGGTTTCCTCAAGGGAAAATCTTGCCTGAAAAATCCGTTGGAATTATTTGAAGAAACAACAAGCGGGATGATAAAGAATTGGTTGATGTTATGTATTTGGATTTTCAGAAAGCGGTTGACAAGGTGCCACACACAAGGCAGGTTAACAAGCCTCGAACCCATGGTATTACAGGGAAGATTCTAGTAT
This sequence comes from Hypanus sabinus, assembly GCF_030144855.1. Taxonomy (NCBI): domain Eukaryota; kingdom Metazoa; phylum Chordata; class Chondrichthyes; order Myliobatiformes; family Dasyatidae; genus Hypanus; species Hypanus sabinus. The sequence goes on from NC_082714.1 coordinate 17,883,403, forward strand.
GGATAAAGCACTGGCTGATTGGCAGGAGGCAAAGAGTAGAAATAAAGGGAGACTTTTCTGGTTGGCTGCCGGTGGACTAGTGTTGTTCCGCTGGGATCTGTGTTGGGACCAATTCTTTTTAGATTATATGTTAATGACTTGGATGATAGAATAGATGGATTTGTTGCAAAGTTTACAGACAATATGAAGATAGGTGGAGAGGCAGGTGGCTTTGAGGAAGTAAAGAAGGTACAGAAGGACTTGGATAGATTTGGAGAATGGTCAAAGAAATGGCAGATGGACTACAGTGATGGGAAATGTATGGTCATGCATTTTGGAAGAAGAAATGAAAGGGTTGACTTTTTTTTTAAAAGGAGGGAAGATATAAAAATCTGAGCTGCAAAGGGATTTGGGAGTCCATTTGCAGGATTCCCTAAAGATTAATTTACAGGTTGAGTCTGTGGTGAGGAAAGCAAATGCAATGCTAGTATTCATTTCAAGAGGACTAGAATATACACACAACACACTAGAGGAACTCAGCAGGTTGGGCAGCATCCGTGGAAACTGTTCATTTCCATGGATGCTGCCGGACCTGCTGAGTTCCTCCAGTGTGTTGCTTTGACCCCAGCATCTGCAGAGTATTTGGTGTTTAGGACTAGAATGTAAAAGCAAGGTTGTAATGTTGAGACTTTATTAAGCACTAGCGAGGCTCACTTGAAATATTGTGAGCAGTTTTTGACCCCTTATTCTGAAACTGGAGAACGTTCAAAGGAGGTTTATGAAAATGATTCCAGGATTGAATGGCTTGTCATATGAAGAGCATTTGGTGGCTCTGGGCCTGTATTCACTGAATTCAGAAGAATGAGGGGTGACTTCACTGAAACCTATTGAATAGGTGAAAGGCCATGATAGACTGGGCATAGAGGGGATATTTCCACTGGTGGGAGAGTCTAAGACCAGAATAGAGGGACGTCCTTCTGGAATGGAGATGAGGAGGTATTTCTTTTGCCAGAAAGTGGTGAATCTGTGGAATTCGTTGCCACTGGCAGCTGTGGAAACCAAGATTTATCTACATAAATCTTTATGTAGATTTAAGGCAGAGGTTGATAGATTCTTGATTGGTCAGGGCATGAAGGGATACAGGGAGAAGGCAGGTGATTGGGTCTGAAAAGAAAAATGGATCAGCCATGTTGATGATCTGATTTTGTTTCTATATCTTATGATGTTATTTTCTTACAACAGAAATATTACTGAGGGTTTCTACCTGACTACAAATAGACCCTTGGTCAAAACTGTGTCAAATGTTTTCTGAAAAATGCCCTGGGGGGCAGGGCTCAGGGTAGGTAAGATTTGCTCTGATCTGAAAGAGTTTGGAGACAGCATTAGCTTTTTCTTTGGGTTAGAGTCACAACCACACAGCACAGAAACAAGCTTTTCTGATCTGGTTGACCAAGATCCCCATCTGAGCTAATCCCATTTGCCGGCATTTGGCTCACATCCCTCTTAATCTTCCCTCTCCATGTACCTCAACCTCTTCCTCCAGCAGCTCATTCTGTAGATTGACCATCCTTTGGCTGAAGAAGTTGCTCCTGTTAAATCTCTCCCATCACATGTCCGTGCCCTCTAGTTCTTAATTTCCCAACCCAAGGAAAAGTATGTACACTTTCACCCTATCAATAACCCTCATAATTTTATACATCTAAGATTGCCCCTCATTCTCTTAAGCTCCAGTGAGAAAGTCTCAATCTGCACAGCCTCACTCTATAACTCAGACCCTCAAATCTTCAGTACTGTGTAATCTTAATTCTTTATATATATATATATAGCTAGGGTACCTAAGACTTTTGCATGGTATTGTAGTAGTTTTATAGATTGCACTATACTGCTGCCATAAGAAAAAAACAAATTTCATGACATGAGAGAGATGATAAACCTGATTCTGATATGGGGCTCTATTGTGGATTGAGAGTGAGAAAGGGGCAGAGAGAGGGGAATTGTGGTTAGGAAAAGCTGAAAGGAGGAAGGGGGAGCAGGAAGCACCAGATAAACATTCTGTAATGATCAATAAACCAATTGTTTGGGATTAAATGACTTTGCCTATTGTCTCAGGAATGTGTCTGCATCCGTGCCATCCCATCCCCTGCCCCGGTACTCCTTCTCTGCCACCTGTTTGGAACACCTCCTGTGACTCTGTACCCTCACCATTCCTGACATCCTTTGCTCCCGCCAGATTTAGAAACTCGCTCTCCCCTCCACGTTGACAAATACAGTACTGTGCAAAGACTTGTGCACTACTGTATCTCAAACGAGAGAAAATCTGCAGATGCAAGAAATCCAAGCGGGATTCTGAAGGGTCTCGGCCCGAAACGTCGACTGTACTCTTTTCCATAGATACTGCCTGGCCTGCTGAGTTCCTCCAGCATCTTGTGTGTGTTGCAAACTACTTTATCTATTTGTTTAGAGATACAGCACTATAACAGGTCTTTCAGGCCCAACAAGCCCATGTGATCAATTAACAGACTAATCCATATGTCCGGGACATAGGAGGAAACTAGAGCACCCGGAGGAAATCCATGCAGTTACAAGGAGAGGAAATAAAAATGCTGAGATAGTGTTCATGGGTTCATTGTCCATTCAGGAATCTGATGGGGGGAGGTGGAAGAGAAGCTGTACCTGAAATGTTGAGTGTGTGTCTTCAGGTTCCTGCACCACCTCCTTGATGGTAGAAATGAGAAGAGGGCATGCCCTGGGTGATGAGGTCCTTAATGAAGGGTGCCACCTTTTTAGGTGTTCTGGATGCTAGTGAGACCATGATGGAGCTGGCAGAGTTTACAACTTTCCGCAGCTACTTCCAATCTTGTGCAGTGGTCCCTTCTTACCAGACGATGATGCAACCAGTTAGAATGCTGGTTAGTATGTTCATTGGTGAAAATAATTCAAACATGCCTCTTTCTGTGCAGCTTTCTTTACTAGAGGCCAAGCTGTTATCTGAACTTCCAGAAGATGCCTGGATTGTCGCTGGTCGTTTTCCTTTCCCAAGCTGGAAATCATGCTGCACGGTTGGTGAAGGAGTGGACCGAGCCTGGCTTTACAGTGCCAAAAGACTACGTCAAGAAAATAAATCCCAAATTGCACAGGAAGGAACAGCAGTGTAAAAGCAGCTGTCAAACCTTTACTGCAGATGCATGAATTAAAGAAGGGACAGTTAAATTATTTTACATTTTTAGCTGCAGGTCGCATGAAAAATATCTTTCATAACCACGGCATTGTTTTTTTTCAGAAATACATATTTATTAGACAGTACTGTATTCCAGGTTTAATTGTATCATTCTTCTGTAACTTTATCAAATGGAACATTGGTTTCTCCAGGGAAAATGGCATGAATAATTAGGAACTGTAGGAATTGCATTTCTGCAAGATATCCACCAATCTTTCCACACAGCTACAGCAGACATTTAGAAGAACAGCCCCTGTGGAGCCAAATTGGAATCTATTCCATCAGTTGAGAGTGTGAAGTTTTGCAGTGTGGGCAAGAAAGTAGGGTTTGGCGTTGTGTGTTTAGAACTTACTCATTTTAAAAATGAACTGTTGATGCTCTGCCACCATTCTGTCATTGATAATTCTTCTGAACTAAAGAAATCAGGAGAACCTCTCCCTTTATTATTCAAAAAATATAACTAACCTTTTTTGATTTTAGGGATAATAGTTGTAAAAGTGGTTAATTGGATATGCAAGAATGACTGAAGCATGATGTATTGTAGTTAAGTATTATAGATATGTGACTTAAATCTTTAAGAGTAAACAGTTTACTGACGAGTGGTTTATGCAAAGGTTATCCTTCAGACAGTAAATTCTTAGAGTAATATAAACTCTGAATATGAATCATAGAGTAATACAGCATTGATACAGACTCTTCAGCCCAACTCAACAGTGCTAACCAAATACCCCAACAAAGCTGTCCGCACTTACCCGTGCATAGTCCATTTCCTTTTAACCCAAGGGTTCCCAACTTTTTTTATGCCATGGACCTCTACCATTAATTGAGTGGTCCGCGGACCCCGGATTGGGTATCCCTGCTCTAAACCTTTCCACTTCATGTACCTATCCAGCTTTCTTTTAAATGTTGTTATTGTATCTCCTGCAATCATTTCCTCTGGCAATACACACAAAATGCTGGAGGAACTCAGCAGATCTGGCAGTATCTATGAAAAGAATAAAGAGGCAATGTTTTGAGCCAACACTTTTCATCAGGATTCAAAAGGAAGGTGGAAGAAGACCCCTCCACTTCTCTCTTTTTTCATTTGTCATTTTGGTTCCCCTCTTACTCCTTCACTTTTTCACCTCTGCCCATCACCTCCACCTGGGACCCTCCTTCCCTTTCTCCCATGGTCCACTTAGTTAGTTTCCTCCTTCTTCAGCCTTTTACCTTTTCCACCTCCCAGCTTCTCACTTCAGTCCCCTCCCCCAGAAACCAATCTTCCCCCTCATCTGGTTTCACCTATCGTCTTTCAGCTTGCTCTCCTCCCCCTCCCCACACTTTGTTATTCTGGCTTCTTCTCCCTTTTCCAGTCATCAGGGTCATGCTACAACCTTGGTCCAAGATCAAAGAGCCTCAAAGATTCCTGAGGTTTTAGAACTCACCAACTGAGTAAAAACAGTCAACGTTCAGGCCAAGACCCTTCACATCATGAGTGTATGGTTTAGTTTACTTCTCTTCATTGACTTCTCTTTCCCATTAAAAAGCCAAAGAATTTGTTATTAAATTCACTTGCTGCATTTTTGTTTATTGGTTGGAGACAGATTTCTTTCCCCAAAAGGCATCAGTAGACTACATGGCTTTGTACAACAGCAGTCAGCATTAAGAGAGTAGCACATTAATTCCAAATTTTGTCTAATTATTTTAATCAAAGTTTCCAAGTGCTACGGAGAGATTCAAATCTGTTTCTGGACCAACACAATTAGGTCCTGAATTTGTGTCAAATCCAAGATGGCGCTGGGCTGCAACTTCTGTTGAGCATTGAAGTGGGGTTCAAGGATTGTGTATATGCATGGGTCTGAGGGAGGAATTAGGCTTTTTTTTTGCTGTTCCACAAAATGTTGGAGGAACTCAGCAGACCAAGCAGCATCAACTATACTATGGAAAAGAGTATAGTTGACGTTTGGGTTCAAAATGTTGACTGTACTCGTTTCCATAGATACTGTCTGGCCTGCTGAGTTCCTCCAGCATTCTGTATGTGTTGCTTGAATTTCTAGCATCTGCAAATTTTCTCTTGTCCTTTTTTGTTGTACTGCCGAGCATTGTGGGTGTTCTTTGTTGGCACCAGAATGTGTGGCAACACTGTCATCTGCTCCCCAGCACACCCCCGGGTGTGTTGGTTAACACAAATAGCATATTTCATGTAACTAAACTTGATTCCTGAATCTTTAACTTAACCATGCTCCAGAATGAGTTGTCTCTGTTGCAGTCTCTTATTCATTTTTGAAGGGTATAATCAGATTTCCACTGGTCACTCAATAGTATTCAATTTTACATACTTCAGTCTTTCTGACATTTTATTTACTTTGATCTTCTGAACTTAGAGACATGGAATCATTGAAGTAACCTATGAAAAATTGTTTGACCTATTCATTTCCAGGTAGTAGGGTAAAATATACTTAGTAATAGTGAACACTAAGGGAAAAAGTGGTGCAACCTTGCGGGCTTTTTGTTCTAAAAGTAATTTTCACATCAGTATTTCCACCCCTGTTCTTGGATATGTCAACGTACACAACTAATTTGAGAGAAATTGTTATTCAGTCTGATCGTGGCAGCCCATTCAGTATCTCTTTTTGGCCCACTGTGTTGGAAGACCTGCACTGGTATCGTCATCATGGCTTCCTCCATAATGTTTTGGGCATTGATATGTTTCCATTACATTCAAGTATAGTTGTTGTGACTGTAGTTGATGTCTGGTGCTGAATATAATGGTTTCATCAGATCTTTAATATATAATGCACCACACAGCCTGTTGGCCTCCAGTTAGTAATATTTTAAGTACTTTTCTGCTTTATGTTTTGACTTTAGAACATGAGATCTTGTTTAAAATTTCTGGGGTTGTTAGGGTTTAAGTCAGAAGGAAAGGCGTTGAGATAGAATGCTGGAATTGGTTCTCTCTAGTTCCATTTTATCTACAGTGGCTGCCTTGTCTGTAAAACCTGGTGTCTTGTCTTTCATTTACAATGTTGGTTTTACCTCTACTTTGGCTTTTATTATTTTAATGTATTTTCAAACTTTGGCTGTAATTGTTAAGTATTTGTCAGATCATTTTTATTGTAGGTTTATGTTGTTTGATTAAGAGAAATTCATGCTGGTCTATTTATTGTTCGTCTTGCCAATTTCTCTTTCATTGAAGAATATTTGAGTTATTGTCTGTTTATTTCCCTAGTGTAACTTTTTATTGGAAAGGTTAAAGAATCATAGTTTTTGCTCTTGTTGAAATTATTACACCATAGGACATAGGAGCTGAGTTAGACCATTCAGCCATCGAGTCTGTTCTGCGATTCGAGTATGGCTGATTTATTTTCCCTCTCAACCCCATTCCTCTGCCTTCTCCCTGTAAAGTTTGATGCCCTTACTACTCAAGAACCTATTAACCAGCACTTTAAATAAACATACCTTATGACTTGGTCTCCCCAACAGTCTGTCGACACATTCATCACCCTCTGGCTGAAGAAATTCCTCCCCACATCTATTCTAAAGGAATATCCTTCTATGCTGAGTCTGAACCCTCTGGTCCTAGACTCTCACAGTACTGAAAATATCCATTCTGCCTAGGCCTGTTGATATTTGGTAGGTTTCAGTGAGATTTCACACCCACTATTAAATGCACCCCTTATGTTAATAACTATTGTAATACTTCAATCAAATTATTTCAGGTATTGCCATGTTGGTGTGTAAGTATGTGGGTTATAAATTCAATAAGACTGCTTACTGCCTTTTTAAACTTTTTTTGCTACTGTCATAATTTTCAGTATATCAGTTTCTCTGTCATTCCTTTTGCTGACCTTTGGTATTATTATTAAAATCTGACCTGAGGTTTCATAATTCACATCACTTTGGTCTGTGTTCTGTTGTTTCTGGAACTATTGCAACAGTTATTTAACATTTCTTCATTGCTATGATCTCAACTTCTCATTTTATTCAAAATGTTTTGCACTTTTTATTTCATGTTAATTTTGACAACGATAGCGTTCTAGTTGTACAGGGAGATGTAATTCTTTATTCATTGCAGTTGATTCTGCGATTTACTTACATTTCTATTCATTTTATCAAGAATGGAAAGTTATTGGAATGATCTACATTTTTTGCCCATTTGATTGTCCTTGAGGTAATGAGCTGCTATCTTGAACTGCTACAGTCCTTCTAATGAAGATACTCCAAAAATTGTTTTTGGGAGGGAGTTGCAAGTTCAAGTTCACTCTCAAGTTGCACAGATTTCTAAAGAAATCTGTGCAACTTGAGAGTGAACTTGCAGTTTGTTGTGTTCTCACATTCTTGTTGACCTTGCAGTAGATGTGTGATTGGGGAAATACTATTGAAGAAGGCTAGGTGAGTAACTGAGGACTTTCAGTAAATTTTGCAAATTAGTTTAAACAATAAAAGTAAGCAAATAACCTTCAGAACTGAAGTTCACAAAAGTGAGTTCACAGCTACGAAGCCAATCACAGCCGATCGAAGACCCCGTTAGTTTCAGGCCTATACAGTCTAACAGTCGTGTGTGTGTGTGTGTGTGTGTGTGTATGTATATATATATATAAAACAGCAGAATAGAAGCTGTCCTTGAGCCTGTGATGCATGCTTTCAGGCTTTAGTATATTCTGAATGATGAGGAAGAGGAGAAGAGAGGATGCTGGGTTGATTAAGGTCTTTGATTTCGCTGGCTGCTTTACAAGGAAGAAATGTAAAGACAATCTTAAACAAGAGAAAATCTGCAGTTGCTGGAGATCTAAAACAACGCACACAAAATGCTGGAGGAACTCAGCAGGACAGACAGCAACTATGGAGAAGAGTAAACAGTTGACATTTTGGGCTGACACCTTCAAGACTCACGAAAGGTCTCAGCCTGAAACGGCGACTGTTTATTCTTTTCCATAGATGCTGCCTGACCTGCTGAGTACCTCCAGCATTTTGTGTGTGTTGCTAAAGAGAATCTTGGCTTGTGTCACCGGTACTGTTGACTGGAGTAGAGTTGGATTAACTTGCATGGTGAGAAGGATTAAGGAGGGTGAGAAATATTTTTCATCAAGTGGAATGGATAACAATCATTAAACATTTGTGGAGGCGACATTACTGTAATTCTGCAGTGGTATAAATTTTTGAGTGGAAGGAGGCGGGAATGATAAATTAAAGCACCAACTGCAAAATTCAATGGATAAATCACATCCCACATCAGGCTTGTATGCAATTTATAGAAGAGTGAACAAATTCCATTAGCAGTTATAGATGATCATAAAAGTGTAAGACAGTAAATATTGAAAAGGCTGACGATTGCAGTGTACATTGCCCAGTTAGTAAAGTTCCAGAAATCGTAAAGACATTCCAATATGCAGTAAAAATAGAAGATGCTGGAAATGCCCAACAGGTTAGTAAGAATCTGTAAAATAAGAAGGAGATTGAAGAGGCTGAGGACCCTTCATCAGAACTGGCAAAGTAAGAAAAGTTAATTTTGCAAGGGTGGGGGGAAATAGATAGGAAATATCTCTGAAAGGATGAGGTGGGAGTTGCTGTAGTGATACATTGCTACATACGTTAATGAAGGAACAGAGATAAAAATGGGGCATACATTAGCTGTGAAATGCACAGAGATGGTGCAGTGGACTGAAACCAAAGGAAAAGGCCCTGCAGATCAGATAGTGTCTGTAGAAAGAGAAATTCTGTATTAATTTACAATCAGATAACCATTCAGCAGAGTCAGCATGTTTTGATACACAGTTATCTAAAATACTTGAATTTATAACTGAGCTATTGAATCCTTATGGACTGGACACAATTTATAGGAGGCTGGCATCATAATTAGAGATCATTATAGTTTAACCCAAAAGAAGGAGGTCTTTATTAGGTCTTTATTCTTTGGAGCATAGAAGGTTGAGGGGGGACTTGATAGAGGTATTTAAAATTATGAGAGGGATAGATAGAGTTGACATGGATAGGCTTTTTCCATTGAGAGTAGGGGAGATTCAAACAAGAGGACATGAGTTGAGAGTTAGGGGGCAAACGTTTAGGGGTAACACGAGGGGGAATTTCTTTACTCAGAGAGTGGTAGCTGTGTGGAACGAGCTTCCAGTAGAAGTGGTAGAGGCAGGTTCAATTTTGTCATTTAAAAAACAATTGGATAGGTATATAGACAGGAAAGGAATGGAGGGTTATGGGCCGAATGCAGGTAGGTGGGACTAGGCAAGAGTAAGCGTTCGGCAAGGACTAGAAGGGCCGAGATGTCCTGTTTCTGTGCTGTAATTGTTATTTAAGAATGTGGAAGGAATGGAAATGTAGAAGGCTTTGGAGGCCAAACCATTGGGTGTATGTAAGGCTAAGACTGGCCTTAAGTTGGCGTGTCTGGCAGTTGGAGGCCTGACAACTGAGAGTCCAGGCCAAGGACTGGAGGTTGGAGACCCTGAAGCAGCCTATCCTGTGTGCGTGAGTGGGTTGGTGAGAGAGAGGAAAGAAGCTTGTTTTGCCATTTTATTCTCGTTGCTTGGGCAGTTCTGAACATTGTGGGCATGGCATTTTAGCTGTGTGGTGGCACTTGCAGGCTTGCCCAAAGCATATCTTTTGGTTGTGTTGGTTAATGCAAATGACACATTTTACTGTGTGTTTCGATGTGATAAATGAATCTGAATCTCAGTGTTGTCAAGTGATCTAGACCATGATGATGCTTTTGCTCGAGTTTACATGGGCTTCCAGCAGAATAGTGCAGAGGACCATGGCCAGATGGGTCAGAGTGGAAGACAAATGAGAGTTAAAGTGCAAATGACTGGAAGGTCAGGGTCACCCCTGCAGACAGAATGAAAGTTGCTGCACAGAATGGTCACCTATTACCATTTGGTTTCTCCAGTGCAGAGGAGACTGTGTTGTAAGTACCGAATGCAGTATGCTGGATTGGAAAAAGTGTGAGTCCATTAGTCACTTTTCTTGAAAGACTTTGGATCCCTGAATGGTGGGAAAAGATGAATGAAAGAGCTGCTGTTGTACCTCTTGCAGTTGCTCGAGAAAGTTTCTATGGAAGTGGGAGTGACAGGTGAAGACAAGATTGAAAGAAGAAATCACAAAAGAAGTAGTCCCTGCAAAATGCTGAAATGGAAAGATCAAGTTTATTGTCATTTGACTGTCCAACCAACAAAACCACATTCCTCCAGACCACGGTGCACCCACACAACACACAAACCAAAATATTATTAAGTTAATAGAATATAATTCAAAATGCATATAGTCAAAGTGCAGGACAGATAAACAGCAAACATCTCACTGTCCTAGTGATGAGACCTCGGTGGTGGCAGGGTATTCATTAGTCTCACAGCCGGGAGGCACGGAAGAAGGCATTACCCAGTCTGGCAGTCCTAGACCTGATGCACTGTACCTCCTTTTTGATGGTAGTGGGTCATAGAAATTGTAGGATGGGTGGTAAGTATCCATATTGAGACTCTGGCTGTTCTCACACCACTTGACAAGCTTCATCTGTATGCCAGCTCATCACTGTTGCTGATGAGGACAACCGCTGCAGTATCATCAGCGAACATGAGCTAAATCTGACAGTGCAGTCATGAGTCAGCAGCAGATTGAGCACACAGCCCTGAGGGGCACCAGTGCTCAGCAGGATGCTACAATACTCCGTGTATGTCTGGTGGTGGAATCTTGTTGGAACTGATAGAAACTGCGAAATGTGATCCATTGAATGTGGAGCTGTTAGAGTGGAAAGTAACAAGCAAGGGAACTCTATCATTGCTTTGACCAGGGCAATGGCAGAAGATTCTCTGGATCAGATAATAATGGCAAAAGAGGAAGAGAAGAGTCAGATTGATTTCATGGAGAGAGCTACATAGAAACTCATAAAAAGTCATGAGATTTTGGGGTTTGATACAAATGCAGGAAGCAGCACGGATACAGTTAATGGATGGAAGAATACTCCAGCAGGACCAAAGAGAAGGTGTTTGTCATATCTTACTAGAAGACAGTCATAGCTTGGGCCCATGCGCAGTCCCACAATGAAACCTTTAATCTCGAGAAAGTGTATGATTGTAGCGATGTGCTACACACAACGCTGAAATAACGACACGGAGTCAGTAAGTCGTTTCGAGACTAGTTTATTCAAACTTTGTGGTGCTGGCATTTAATCCCTAGCGCCCGCCCTCTCTGGGCGGAAATGACATCAGAAGTGCATTACCAGTTTTCCCCCACGCGCTGGCTATTTGTGAGCCGGTTCCCCTGCGCAGAAAGTGGGTCGCCACATAACCCCCGCCCCACAGAACCGGCGATACACCCCCCAATGTCCATAGTCTGGATCTGCCTCTGCACCGCGGTGCCTGAACCTCGACCGGCTGCACCAAGTCCACATGGGCTGGTTTGAGTCGGTCCACCATGAAAACCTCCTCTCTCCCCCCAATGTCCAGAACATACGTGGACCCGTTGTTGTTCATCACATTGAACGGCCCCTCATACGGCCACTGTAGCGGTGCCTGGTGTCCACCCCTTCGTACAAACACAAACTTACAGTTCTACAGGTCTTTGGGTACATGGGTCGGGGTCTGTCCATGCTGTGAAGTTGGTACGGGGTCAGGTTGCCGAGCCTTTCGCGTAGTCTGTCCAGGACCGCTGCGGGTTCTTCCTCTTGCCCCCTTGGGGCTGGTATGAACTCTCCCAGGATGGCCAGGGATGCGCCGTATACCAACTCAGCCAACGAGGCGTGCAGATCCTCTTTGGGCGCTGTGCGAATTCCAAGCAGGACCCAGGGAAGCTCGTCCACCCAGTTAGGTCTTCTCAGGTGGGCCATGAGAGCCGACTTCAAGTGATGGTGGAAGCGTTCCACCAGTCCGTTTGACTGTGGGTGGTAGGCAGTGGTGTGGTGTAGCTGCGTTCCCAACAGGCTGGCCACAGCCAACCACAGGCTGGAGGTGAACTGGGCACCTCTGTCGGAGGTAATGTGGGCCGGTACCCCGAAGCGTGCTACCCAGGTTGCAATCAGTGCTCCGGCGCAGGAATCGGCAGATGTGTCGGTGAGCGGGACCGCCTCTGGCCACCTCGTGAATCGGTCTACCATCATTAGGAGGTACTGTGCTCCTCGGGACACTGGTAGGGGGCCCATAATATCCACATGAATGTGGTCGAACCTCCGGCAGGTGGGTTTGAACTGCTGCGGTGGGGCTTTAGTGCGCCGCTGCACCTTGGCTGTTTGGCACTGCGCGCACATTTTGGCCCATTCACTGACCTGCTTGCGAAGTCTGTGCCATGCGAACTTGCTGGAGACCAGCCGGATGGTTGTTCTGATAGATGGGTGCGCCAAACAGTGTATGGAGTCGAAAACCTGCCACCTCCAGGCTGCCGGGACGATGGGGCAAGGTTGGCCGGTAGCCACATCGCACAGGAGAGTCCTATCACCTGGGCCTACAAGAAAGTCCTGCAGCTGCAAACCCAAGACTGCGGTCCTGTAGCTGGGCATCTCGTCGTCTGCCTGCTGCGCCTCCGCCAGTGCTGCATAGTCCACCCCCAGGGACAGGGCCTGGACAGCTGGTCTGGAGAGTGCATCTGCCACGACGTTGTCCTTTCCCGAGACATGCTGGATGTCCATCGTGTACTCGGAGATGTAGGACAGATGTCGCTGCTGGCGAGCCGACCAGAGATCGGACACCTTCGTGAATGCGAAGGTCAACAGTTTGTGGTCTGTGAACACGGTGAACGGCCTGCCTTCTAAGAAGTACCTGAAATGCCGGATTGCCAGATACAGTGCCAACAGCTCCCGGTCAAAAGTACTGTATTTGAGTTTGGGTGGTCGTAGGTGTTTGCTGAAGAATGCCAAGGGTTGCCAGCACCCCTCGATGAGCTGCTCCAGCACCCCACCGACTACTGTGTCGGATGCGTCCACCGTGAGTGCGGTCAGAACGTCCATTCTGGGGTGCACCAGCATCGCGGCATCTGCCAAGGCTTCCTTGGCTTTAACGAAAGCGGCCACGGCCTCATCCCAAGTAATGTCCTTGCCTTTACCCGACATCAGGGTGTACAAAGGGCGCATGATACGGGCTGCTGAGGGGAGGAAACGGTGGTAGAAGTTCACTATACCAACAAACTCCTGAAGGCCTTTGACCGTGTTGGGCAGGGCAAAGTGGCGGATCGCATCTACCTTGGCGGGCAGAGGTGTTGCCCGTCTTTGGTAATCCTGTGGCCCAGGAAGTCGATGGTATCGAGACCGAACTGGCATTTGGCCGGGTTGATCGTGAGGCCGAAATCACTCAGGCGGGAGTAGAGCTGGCAGAGGTGGGACAGATGCTCCTGGCAACTACTGCTGGCTATAAGGATGTCATCCAAATAGATGAACGTAATGTCCAGGTCGCGTCCCACTGCATCCATTAGCCGCTGGAACATCTGTGTGGCATTCTTCAGGCCGAACAGCATTCGGAGGAACTTGAACAGGCCGAACGGGATGATAAGAGCTGTTTTGGGGATGTCTTCAGGGTGCACCAGAATTTGATGGTATCCCCGGACGAGGTCTACTTTGGAAAATATTCTTGCCCTGTGCAGGTTAGCTGCAAAGTCCTGTATGTGCAGCACGGGGTAGCAGTCTGGAGTTGTAGCCTCGTTCAGTCTGCGGTAGTCACCGCATGGTCTCCAACCCCCAGCTGCTTTGGGCACCATGTGCAGGGGGGAGGCCCATGGGCTGTCAGACCTCCGTACAATCCCCAATTCCTCCATCCTCTTGAACTCCTCCTTCGCCAGGCGGAGGTTTTTGGGGGAGTCTTCGTGCGCGGGCATGGAGAGGTGGTCCCTTGGTCGGGATGTGGTGCTGTACCCCATGTCTGGGCATGGCTGCCGTGAACTGCGGTGCCAGAATCGATGGAAAGTCCACCAGGATTCTGGTGAATTTGTTGTCCGACAGCGTGATGGAGTCCAGGTGTGGGGCTGGCAACTTGGCTTCACCCAGGGAGAACGTCTGGAAAGTCTCGGCATGTACCAGTCTTTTCCCTTGCAAGTCAACCAGCAGGCTGTGAGCTCGCAAGAAGTCCGCCCCCAGGAGTGGTTGGGCCACAGCAGCCAGTGTGAAGTCCCACGTGAACCGGCTGGCACCGAACTGCAGCTGCACTGTGCGGGTGCCATAGGTCCGTATCGTGCTGCCGTTTGCAGCCCTCAGGGTGGGTCCTGGCTTCCTGTTGCAGGTGTTGTACCCCGTCGGGGGCAAGACGCTAATTTCTGCTCCGGTGTCGACCAAGAAGCGGCGTCCCGACTGTCTGTCCCAGACGTACAAGAGGCTGTCCTGGTGGCCAGCCGCCATAGTCATTAGCGGCAGCTGGCCCTGGCCCTGGCCCTTACAGGGCAGGCAACAACGGCGGGCTTTTGTGCCCCACCGCTGGTGGTAGAAACACCACTGGTCACTGGCCTCCTCACTCCTGCCTCTGTGTTGTGTGTGCCCCACTGACGGGCCTGGTCTGGTCTGCTGTTGGGCGCGTGGCCTGGTAATCTGACCAATGTATGCCATGCTCTCCCTCTTGGCTTTCCACAGCATGTCAGCCCGGGCTGCCATCTTCCAGGGGTCACTGAAATCTGCGTCGGCCAGCAGCAGATGTATGTCCTCGGGCAGTTGCTCTAGGAACGCTTGCTCGAACATGAGGCAGGGCTTGTGTCCATCAGCCAGGGCCAGCATCTCGTCATCAATGCTGATGGCAGTCTGTCTCCCAAACCGTCCAGGTGAAGCAGGCGGGCACCCCGCTCACGCTGTGAGAGGCCAAAGGTCCCAATGAGCAGCGCTTTGAATGCTTCATATTTGCCTTCTTCCGGGGGCAACTGTATGAAATCCGCAACCTGGGCGGCCGTCTCCTGGTCAAGGGCGCTCACCACGTGATAGTAACGCATGGAATCAGAAGATATCTGCCGAATCTGGAACTGGGCTTCTGCTTGGCTAAACCACACGCGTGGTCGCAGTGCCCAGAAAGTCGGCAGTTTTAGCGAAACTGAGTGAACAGACAAAGAGTCAGTCATCTTTGGTCCAAATCCCATTTGGACCATCTGGGTCACCAATGTAGCGACGTGCTACACACAGCACTGAAATAACGACACACAGTCGGTAAGTCATTTCGAGACTAGTTTATTCAAACTTTGCGGCGCTGGCATTTAATCCCTAGCACCTGCCCTCTCCAGGCAGAAATGACGTCAGAGGTGCATTACCAAAGTCGCCCCCCTGTGCGCTGGCTATTTGTGAGCCGGTTCACCTGCGCAGAAAGTGGGTCGCCACATGATAAAGATTAATGTCACATGTACATCGAAATATGCCATAAATAACCCAAAGATTCATCATCAGTCCAAGGATCGTGTTGGAACACCCACAAATATCAGGATAGCATGCTCACAACTCACAAACCCTAACCATAGATATTTGGAATGTGGGAGAAAACTGGAGCACTGAGTGGAATACTACATGTTCATGGGGAAAATGTACAAACTCTTTACATACAGTGGCTGGAACTGAACCTCAATCAGCGACTGCAGGCATTGTAAAGTGATTACGCTATCAAAGATGAAGTAGGAGTTATTCAATGTGAGGACAAGTTCAGAGCTTGGAATGCATGTGTTGGTGGAAGGGAACTTGTTGGGCCTCTGTAGATGGAAGAAGGGGAGGGGTGTCAAACCATCCTGATGTAGGTTGGTGATACAAACAATCTGTGGTAAAGATTAGGGACTGGAAACTGTTAAAGTGATAGAGGGCATCAGCACTGTCACTTTATGAACATAATTGGTTAGGGGACTGGACAAGGGAATAACTGGAAGAAAAGTTGATCTTTGAGATAGGTGAGAATATAAATTGCCTCTCACCTCCGTCACAGCTGGAAAGCACTCTAATTTAGGATGAGTGGTAGAGTTAGCTTTAAGACCCTTGGCTCGGGGTGCAGGTTAGTATGGAAATTACATTCCCACATGAAGCCCAATGCTCAGGAAACTCTGGAAAAGGCAGATACTTGGAAGTGGAGAAGGTCAAAATAGAATGCTTTACTTCAGCCTCCCCTGGTCCAACTATGTAGATGCTGCAACCAAGAAAGCTTTTCAATGCCAGGACTTCCTCAGGAGGTTAAAGAAATGTGGCATGCTCTCGTCAACCCTTACTGCTTTTTAAAGACACACCATGTACGTATAATGGCTTGACATTGCAACTGCTCTAAATAAATATAATAAATTGCAGAGAGTTGTGGACACAGCTCAGCACAGCATGGAGACCAACCTCCCCTCCATGGGCATTTAGTAAAGCAGCCAGCATAATCAAAGTCCTATCCACCCCAGATATTCTCCCCTCTCCCATTGGGCTAATCATACAAAAGCCTGAAAGCACATTCCATCAGGCTGAAGGACAGCTTCTGCTCCGCTGTAATAAGACTATTGACTGGTTCCTTGGTTTGATCAGATGAATTCTTGACCTCACAATCTACCTTGCTATGATCTTGCACTGTATTGCTTTACATGCACTGCACTTTCTCCGTAGCTGTTGCACTTTATTCTGCATTCTCCTAATTGTTTTACTTTGTACTACCTCAATGCACTGTGTAATGATGTGCTGTGTGAACATTATACAAGACTAAGCTTTCCACTCCGTCTCATTACATGTGACAATAATAAACCAATTCCAATTGCATATTTAAATATTATTACAAACTGGATTATACAAACTAATTCTCCCAATTGGTGATCAATTCTTACCAGCTAATGGCTACTACACATTTTCTGTTGATTATCAGCAATCTTATAAAACACCTGAGCTCCAGGCATTGACTTCTTGAGGTAGGAAACAAGGACTAAAATATGGTCTTCACATTTTTGTATTCAGGAGGAAAACCGAGCACCACAGCAACTGTAATTGCTTTTGCAATCTATTAATTACATGGCACATGTTATACTATTCCCTTGAGTCAGTTATAGAATTGAAAAATTCAATATAATTATTCATTAATTGGACAAATTAGCATTGTTGTATAATGTCAATACTCACCAAAAATGAACTAAAATAATTATGAAATAGCCTCAATTTGTTGGGATATGACAGAGAAGAATGGATTGATTTCAAGATTGATTTCATTCTGGAATCGAGCATAAATTGCTTGTATCTTGCGACTCAGTGTGAACCCCTCAATATGTCTGCAATGCCATAATGACTTCAAGCTTTCTATTTTTCTAAATGTAAACTTGTTAATTGGAGTGAGGCAGAAAAATGCATCAAGCAAAATAAAGGCTTAATCTGATAATACATTTCAGAAATAAATTATTTAATTCAGACATTATATTTTAACAAATGCTTTTTAAGTACTCCAAAAGTGCTTTTTAAATGACTGACATTAACAAAGGAGATTAAATATAACCTCGTCATTCAATATGTTCAGAATCCTGCATCACTAACTATGAATGTGGAACTAATCAAAGTGCAAAGATTCAAAGCATATTCATTATCAAAGTATGTATGCAGTATACAACCCTGAGATTTCCCACAGGCAGCCACGAAACAAAGAAACACCATGGAACCTGTTCAAAGAAACCATCAAACACCCAATGTGCAATAAAAAGAACAAATTGTGCAAACGGCAACAAATGAATGAACAACACACAGAATATTAAACATCAAACTGCAGAGTCCTTGAAGTAGTCAGTTCAGTTCAATTTAGCGCTTGTCATTCATTAACTGTAGGCCGCAGAACCAGTCTGCGTCGAAGTGTCCTGATCAAAATCCGGAGAAATAGCAATATAAAAGGTGTAACCCAAACCAGAAACACATATAACATGAACTGCAGAGCCTTCTAAAAATGAGTCCAATCCATACAACACCAATCAAACCAATTAAGAAGTGAACCATACCAATTCAGAAGTGATAAAAAGAAGCATCAGGAATGCCTCTGGAAAACTCTCTTCCGAGAGAGCTGAAGATGCCGGGGATCAATTGAACATTTCAGAAATGAGATTGATAGCACTTTGAGAGGTAAGAAGATTAAGGCTTAAGGAAACAAATTTGGTAAGTACAATTATGATATACACTCAGTAACCACCTGTACATCTTGTTAACACAGATATCTAATCATCCAATCATGTGGCAGCTACTTAATGCATAAAAGCATGCAGACAAGGTCAAGAGGTTCAGTTGTTGTTCAGACTAAACATCAGAATTGGGACAAAATACGATCTAAGTGACTTCGCCTGTGGAATAGTTGCAGGTGCGTAGCTTGAGAATCTCTGGAACAGGAGAACAGCAGTGCCTAGAGTTTAGAGAGAAAGGTGTGAGAAACAAACACCATCCAGTGAGCGGCAGTTCTGAGGGTAAAATGAGAGAGATCAGAGGAGAATTGCCAGACTAGTTCCAGCTGACAGGACCTTGACAGTAACTCAAATAACAATGCACTATAACAGTGGTGTGCAGAGGAGCATCTCTGAACACAAAACACATTGAACCTTGAAGTGGATGGGCTACAGCAGAAGACGGTCATGAACATACAGAAATACACCCAGTGGCACTTTATTAGGTACCTCCTGTATCTAATAAAGTGGTCACTAAGTGTACATACAATAGGCCTGTGTTCCTGAATGGCTTTCTCCATGCCTATATATGGTCGATTTGTAAGTCTATAGGAATTTATTAATGGGTAGTCTATGGGTAGGAAGTATTAATTTTATTTTATAACAATGCCATGATAAATACATTACTATGTAAATTCACTAATCCTAGTATTTCCAGTGCCTTGAAATAACCATTCAAAAAATTGCTGACAGCATTAGGAGTTACTTTATTATTTTTCATATTTGAGGTTCTGGTGTGATTTCTAGCGAGGTTCTTAGCGTTGACCACTTGATTCGTCAGTTCCAACAAGTTTTCTGAGGCGTGTAATTTCTTGCTTGTACCTGAAATTTTTTAAACAAGGTTAATTTTGTAATTTCAATAATAACATGACATGGTACAGACTGAGAGTAAAAAATGCAAGGCATTACATTATAAACTTATTAAAGATATTTTTACAACTTTCTTTATCTTTAAGTAGATCCAGCCTGGAAATACAGAAGAGCTGACAGGATAGACCCAAACGATTTTTGCAGCACCTTTTATAGTTAATCATAAAAACAAGCGATTGTGCAGGTGCTGGAAATCCAGATCAAGACAGACAATGAATATTGTGTACAGTTTTGGGCTTCTCATCTTAGAAGAGATTTGCTGGCATTGGAGAGGGTCCAGAGGAGGTTCACAAGGATGATTCCTGGAATGAAAGGGTTATCATACGAGGAACATTTGATGGTTCTGGGTCTGTATTCGCTGGAATTCAGAAAGATGAAGGGGGGGATCTCATTAAAAAAAAATTTATGTTGAAAGGCCTTGACAGAGTAGATGTGGAAAGGATGTTTCCCATGGTGGGAGAGTCTATGACAAGAGGGTACAGTCTCAGGATAGACAGGCGTCCATTCAAAACAGATGCGGAGAAATTTCTTTAGCTAAGGGTGATGAATTTGTGGAATTTGTTGCCACGTGTAGCTGTGGAAGCCAAGTCATTGGGTGTATTTAAGGCAGAAATTGATAGGTTCTTGACTGGACATGGCATCAAAGGTTACAGAGAGAAGGCTGAGAAATGGGGTTGAGGAGGAGAAAAAAAGGATCAGTCATGATTGAGTAGTGGAGCAGACTCAATGGGCCAAATGGCCTAATTCTGCTCCTATGTCTTATGTCTTATGGTCTTATACAAAATGCTAGAGGAACTCAGCAGGTCAGGCAGCATCTATGTAGAGAAATAAACAGCATTTTGCACTGAGTCCCTTCTTCACGACTGATGAAGGATTTTGATCCAAAATGACAACAGTTTATTCCCTTCCAAGCAACCCAAGGTTTCTTTACCTCCAGCGCAATGACAGTAGTGAGGAAAGGGAACAGTGGGGGCCTTTAATGATGAATGCTGTTTTCCTGCAGCAATGCTCCATGTAAAGGAACATTGGTGAAGTGGGCTTTACCTGTGACGGATTGGGGTGTGACCACCACAGTCTGTGAGTTTGTATTCACTTTCTTGGAAGAAAACTACAGAAATAATTTGCATTTTTATCATGCTTTTAATAACCTCAGGGCAAATCCACAGTTCTGGGTTCTAAAGAGTCATTGCCAGCTGTCTGAATGACAACACTGTGACCTTCTTAGGACTTCCAGTGTCCTTACCTTCTTCAGATTGGTTATCAGAAATCCCCTCCCTCATCTCATTCATCATGATTAAATACTATTTTTTTCAGATTTACATCTCATTTATATATGCTTTAGATTTTATACTTGGGATGGTATTTTTTTTATATTGTAAGTAGTATCTCAGATTGAGTCCGCAGCATTCTTCAGTGGGAGGGTGAACATTCAGAAGCCGTGGTCCATGTAGGTACCAATGACATGGGTAGGATGAATGGCAAGGTTCTGCACAGGGACTTCAGGGAGTTAGGTGGTAAGTTAAAGGGCAGGACCCCCAGGGTTGTGATTCCAGGAGTGCTACCTGTGCCATATGCTAGTGAGCCTGGAACTAGGAAGATTATACAGTTTAAAATGTGGGTAAGGAGTTGGTATAGGAGGGAGGGCATAAGATTTTTAGATCATTGGGCTCTCTTCCAGAGAAGGTGGGACATGTACAGAAGGGACCATTTGCACCTGAACTGGAGGGGGACTAATATCTTAGCAGGAAGGTTTGGTTGAATTATTCAAAGAATTACCAAGCAGGATAGACAAAGGAGAATCGGTTATTGTGTACTTGGATTTTCAGAAGGCTTTTCACAAGGTGTCACACAAGGCTGGTTAACAAGCTACGAACACATAGTATTACAGGAAATATTCTAGCATGGATAAAGCAGTGGCTGATTGGCAGGAGACAAAAAGTGGGAATAAAGGGAGCCTTTTCTGACTGACTGCCAGTGACTAGTGGTGTTCCACAGGGGTCTGTGTTGAGACCAATTCTTTTCATGTTATATGTCAATGATTTAGACAATAGACAATAGGTGCAGAAGTAGACCATTCGGCCCTTTGAGCCTGCACCGCCATTCTGAGATCATGGCTGATCATCTACTATCAATACCCGGTACCTGCCTTGTCCCCATATCCCTTGATTCCCCTATCCATAAGATACCTATCTAGCTCCTTCTTGAAAGCATCCAGAGAATTGGCCTCCACTGCCTTCCGAGGCAGTGCATTCCAGACCCCCACAACTCTCTGGGAGAAGTTTTTCCTTAACTCTGTCCTAAATGACCTACCCCTTATTCTCAAACCATGCCCTCTGGTACCGGACTCTCCCAGCATCTGGAACATATTTCCTGCCTCTATCTTGTCCAATCCCTTAATAATCTTATATGTTGCAATCAGATCCCCTCTCAATCTCCTTAATTCCAGCGTGTACAAGCCCAGTCTCTCTAACCTCTCTGCGTAAGACAGTCCGGACATCCCAGGAATTAACCTTGTGAATCTACGCTGCACTTCCTCTACAGCCAGGATGTCCTTCCTTAACCCTGGAGACCAAAACTGTACACAATACTCCAGGTGTAGTCTCACCAGGGCCCTGTACAAATGCAAAAGGATTTCCTTGCTCTTGTACTCAATTCCCTTTGTAATAAAGGCCAACATTTCATTAGCCTTCTTCACTGCCTGCTGCACTTGCTCTTTCACCTTCACTGACTGATGAACAAGGACTCCTAGATCTCTTTGTATTTCTCCCTTACCTAACTCTACACCGTTAAGATAATAATCTGCCTTCCTGTTCTTACTCCCAAACTGGATAACCTCACACTTATTCACATTAAACGTCATCTGCCAAGTATCTGCCCACTCACTCAGCCTATCCAAGTCACCCTGAATTCTCCCAACATCTTCATCACATGTCAAACTGCCACCCAGCTTAGTATCATCAGCAAACTTGCTGATGTTATTCTCAATACCTTCATCTAAATCACTGATGTAAATCGTAAACGGCTGTGGTCCCAATACCGAGCCCTGTGGCACCCCACTAGTCACCTCCAGCCAGTCCGAGAAACACCCATTCACCGTTACCCTTTGCTTTCTATCTGCCAACCAGTTTTTTATCCATGTCAATATCTTCCCCCCAATGCCATGAGCTCTGATTTTACCTACCAATCTCCTATGTGGGACCTTATCAAATGCCTTCTGAAAATCGAGGTACACTACATCCACTGGATCTCCCTTGACTAACTTCCTGATTACATCCTCGAAAAACTCCAGTAGATTAGTCAAGCTTGATTTGTCCTTGGTAAATCCATGCTGCCTCTACCCAATCCTATCACTGCTATCTAGATATGCCATTATTTCATCTTTAATAATGGACACCAGCATCTTCCCCACTACTGATGTTAGGCTGACAGGACGATAGTTCTCTGTTTTCTCCCTCCCTCCTTTCTTAAAAAGTGGGATAACATTAGCCATTCTCCAATCCTCAGGAACTGATCCTGAATCTAAGGAACATTGGAAAATGATTACCAATGCATCCGCAATTTCCAGGGCCACCTCCTTTAGTACCCTAGGGTGCAGACCATCTGGACCTGGGGATTTGTCAGCCTTCAATCCCATCAGTCTTCTCATCACCGTTTCCTTCGTAATGTCAATCTGTTTCATTTCCTCTGTTACCCTATGTCCTTGGCCCATCCATACATCTGGGAGATTGCTTGTGTCTTCCCTAGTGAAGACAGATCTAAAGCACTTAGTAAATTCTTCTGCCATTTCTCTGTTTCCCATAACAATTTCACCTCAAGGGCCCAACATTGTTCTTAACTATCTTCTTTCTCTTCACATACCTAAAAAAGCTTTTGCTATTCTCCTTTATATTCCTGGCTAGCTTGCATTCGTACCTCATTTTTTCTCCCCGTATTGCCTTTTTAGTTAAGTTCTGTTGTTCCTTAAAAATTTCCCAATCATCTGTCCTCCCACTCACCTTAGCTCTGTCATACTTCCATTTTTTTTAATGCTATACAATCTCTGACTTCCTTTGTCAACCACTGTGGCCCCTTTCCCCCCTTTGAATCCTTCCTTCTTTGGGGGATGAACTGATTTTGCACCTTGTGCATTATTCCCAAGAATACTTGCCATTGCTGTTCCACTGTCTTTTCTGCTAGGATATCCGTCCATTTAACTTTGGCCAGCTCCTCCCTCATGGCTCCATAGTCTCCTTTGTTCAACTGCAACACTGACACCTCCGATCTGCCCTTATCCTTCTCAAATTGCAGATAAAAACTCATCATATTATGGTCACTACCTCCTAATGGCTTCTTTACTTCAAAATCGCTTATCAAATCCTGTTCATTACATAACACTAAATCCAGAATAGCCTTGTCCCTGGTCGGCTCTCGTACAAGCTGTTCCAAGAATGCATCCCGTAGGCACTCTACAAACTCCCTAACCTGGGGTCCAGCACCAACCTGATTCTCCCAGTTCACCTGCATGTTGAAATCTCCCATAACTACTGCAACATTACCTTTGCCACATGCCAATGTTAACTCCCTATTCAACTTGCACCCAATATCCATGCTACTGTTTGCTGGCCTGTAGACAACACCCATTAGGGTCTTTTTGCCCTTACTGATCCTCAGTTCTATCCACACAGACTCTACTTCTCCTGATCCTATGTCCCCCCTTGCAAAGGACTGAATCTCATTCCTCACCAACAGGACCACCCCACCCCCTCTGCCCACATTTCTGTCCCTACGATAGTACGTATACCTTTGTACATTCATTTCCCAGGTCTGATCTCCCTGCAGCCATGTCTCCGTTATCCCAACAACATCATAGTTACCCATTTGCACCTGAGCTTCAAGCTCATCCGCCTTATTTCTGACACTTTGTGCATTCAGATATAAAATTTTTAGCCCATTTCTCCTCTCGCTGTTTAAACTGCTGCCTATTGTGCTTAACCCAGCTCCCCAAACTCCCATCGGGCTATACACTCCTTGAATTTTGTTGTCCTTCCTAAATTTACTTATTCTTTCTGCACATTTAACTCCATGTTCTGTCAGATCATCCCTCTGTACACGTGTCCTCCTTATCACTTGTTCCGCCTCACCTTTCTCTACTACACACTTAATATTCCGGAACCGTGTAGTCCCCACCTGTCCTTTATTCTTCATCTCGCTATCCTCTCTCGCATTCTGGATCCCTGCCCCCTGCGAATTTAGTTTAAACCCCTCCAAGAAGCACTTGCAAACTTCCCTGCAAGAATGTTAGTACCGCTCCAGTTCAGGTGTAAACCGTCCCGTCGGAACAGATCCCACCTTCCCTGGAACAAAGCCCAATTATCTAAAAACCTGAAGCCCTCCCTCCTGCACCATCCTCTCAGCCATGTATTAATCTGTATAATCCTTCTGTTCCTTGCCTCACTCGCATGTGGCACAGGTAGCAATCCTGAGATTGTTACCCTGGAGGTCCTGCCCTTCAGCTTCGCACCTAACTCCCTGAACGCAGTACACAGGACCCCCTCACTCATCCTACCCACGTCGTTGGTCCCTACATGGACCACAACATCTGGGTTCTTGCCCTCCCTCTCGAGAATAACCTGCAACCGACCTGAGATGTCCTGGACCCCGGCACCAGGGAGGAAACATACCATCCGAGACTCCCGATCTTCCCCACAAAATCTCCTATCTGCCCCCCTGACTATAGAATCCCCTATCACTACTGCTCTCTTCTCTTCCCTCCTCCCCTTCCTAGTCGAGGGTCCAACCTCAGTGCCAGAGACAGGACCACTGCAACTTGTTCCTGGTAGGTCATCCCACCAACAGTATCCAAAGCAGTATACTTATTGTTGATGGGAACGGCCACAGGGGTGCTCTGCTCTCTCTGTCTGCTCCCCCTGCCTCTCTTGACTGTCACCCATTTGCCTACCTCCTGTCTTTTCGGTGTGACTACCTCTCGATAACTCTTATCTATCTCTGCCTCTGCCTCCCGAATGCTCCGTAGTTCATCCAGCTCCTGCTCCAATTCCCTAACTTGGTCTGATAGGAGCTGCAGCTGGATGCACCTTTTGCAGGTGTGGTCATCAGGGACAATTGATGTCTTTGTTGCAAAATTGCAGATGATATGAAGACAGGAGGAGGGGTAGGTAGTTTAGAGGAAGTAGACAGGCTACAGGAGGACAGATTATGAGAATGGGCAAAGAAACGGCAGATGGAATACAGTGTCAGGAAGTGTATGGTCATGCACTTTGGTATAAGAAATGAAAGAGTTGACTATTTTCTAAATAGAGAGAAAATATACAAAAACTGAGGTGCAAAGGGTCTTAGGAGTGCTTGTGCAGGATTCCCTAAGGGTTAAGTGGTGAGGAAGGCAAATGCAATGTTAGCATTCATTTCAAGCAGACTAGAATTTAGACAATAGACAATAGACAATAGGTGCAGAAGTAGACCATTCGGCCCCTCGAGTCTGCACCGCCATTCTGAGATCATGGCTGATCATTCACGATCAATACCCAGTCCCTGCCTTGTCCTCATATCCCTTGATTCCCCTATCCATCAGATATCTATCTAGCTCCTTCTTGAAAGCATCCAGAGAATTGGCCTCCACCATCTTCCGAGGCAGTGCATTCCACACCTCCACAACTCTCTGGGAGAAAAAGTTTTTCCTCAACTCTGTTTTAAATAACTGACCTCTTATTCTCAGTCCATGCCCTCAGGTACTGGACTCTCCCAACATCTGGAACATATTTCCTGCCTCAATCCTATCAAAACCTTTAATTATCTTAAACGTTTCAATCAGATCCCCTCTCAATCTCGTCAATTCCAGTGTGTACAAGCCCAATCTCTCCAATCTCTCTGCGAAAGACAGCCCTGCCATCCCAGGAATCAACCTAGTGAATCTACGCTGCACTTCCTCAATTGCCAGAATGTCCTTCCTTAAACCTGGAGACCAAAACTGTACACAATATTCCAGGTGTGGTCTCACCAGGGCCCTGTACAAATACAAAAGGACATCCTTGCTCTTGTACTCAATTCCCCTTGGAACAAAGGCCAACATTCCATTTTCCCTCTTCACTGCCTGTTGCACTTGCTCATTCACCTTCATTGACTGGTGAACTAGGACTCCTAGGTCTCTTTGCATTTCTCCCTTACCTGACTCTACACCGTTCAGACAATACTCTGCCCTCTTGTTCCTGCTTCCAAAGTGGATAACTTCACATTTATTCACATTGAATGACATCTGCCAAGTATCTGCCCACTCACCCAGCCTATCCAAGTCTCCCTGTATTCTCCTAACGTCCTCTTCGCATGTCACACTGCCACCCAGTTTAGTATCGTCAGCAAACTTGCTGATATAGTTTTCAATGCCCTCATCTAAATCGTTGACATAAATCGTAAAGAGCTGTGGTCCCAATACAGAGCCCTGTGGTACCCCATTAGTCACCTCCAGCCAGTCCGAGAAACACCCATTCACTGCTACCCTTTGCTTTCTATCTGCCAACCAGTTTTCTATCCATGTTGAAACCCTGCCCCCAAAGCCATGAGCTCTGATTTTACTCACCAATCTCCTATGTGGCACCTTATCGAATGCCTTCTGAAAATCTAGGTACACTACATCCACTGGCTTACCCTCATCTAACATCCTTGTTACACCCTCAAAAAACTCCAACAGATTAGTCAAGCATGATTTGCCCTTGGTAAATCCATGCTGGCTCGGCCTAATCCTATTACTGACATCAAGATATGCCACTATTTCGTCCTTAATAATGGACTCAAGCATCTTCCCCATGACTGACATTAGGCTAACAGGGCGATAGTTCTCCGTTTTCTCCTTCCCTCCCTTCTTGAAAAGTGGGATAACATTAGCCACTCTCCAATCTTCAGGAATTTAAAAGCAAGGATGTAATGTTGAATCTTTATAAAGCAGTGGTGAGGCCCCATTTGGGATATTGTGAGAAGGTTTGGGCCCCTTATCTTAGAAAGGATGTGCTGAAACTGGAGAGGACTCAAAAGAGGTTCATGAAAATGATTCCAGGATTCTCCAGCTTGTCATATGAAGAGTGTTTGATGGCTCTGGGCTTGTATTCACTAGGATTCAGAAGAATGAGGGCGACCTCATTGAAACCTCGTGAATGGTGAAAGGCCTTGAGAGAGTGGATGTGGAGAGGATGTTTCCTAAGGTGGGAGAGTCTAAGACCAGAGGACACAGCCTCAGAATAAAGGAGTGTCATTTTAGAACAGGAATGAAGAGGAATTTCTTTAGCCAGAGAGTGGTGAATCTGTGGAATTCTTTGCCACAGGCAGCTATGGCGGCCAGATCTTCATGTATAACTAAGGCAGAGTTTGATAGATTTTTGATTGGTCAGGGAATGAAGGGATACCAGGAGAAGGCAGGAGATTGGGGCTGAGAGGAAAATTGGATCGGCCATGAGCCATGATGAAATGGCGGAACAGACTCAATGAGCCAACTGGCCTAATTCTGCTCATGTACCTTATGGCCTTATGGAATTATCATTCACAATAGACAGAAGGCAACCTTGTGGGATATGACAATTGGAGAAAATTGGGAAAATAAATATCAATCTATGGATAGAACATAGACACCACAGCACAATAAAGGGCTTTTGGCATGTGATGTTGTATGAACCTTTCAACCTACTCCAAGGCCAGTGTAACCCCTTCCCTCCCATATAACTTCCCATTTTTCTTTCATCCATGTGCCTATCTACGAGTCTCTTAAATGTCCCTCATGTATAAGACTCTACTACCACCTTGTCTGTATGTTCCGTGCACCTCTATGTTTAAAAAAAACTACCTCTGACATCACTTCTATACTTTTCTACTCTCACTTTTAAAGTTCTTCCTCTTAGCCATTATCACCCAGGTGCTGGCTAATGATTCTTAATCATTTTATACACCTTTATCAAGTCACTTCTCATCCTCCCTCACTCCAAAGAAGTCCTAGCTTGCTCAACTTTTTCTCATTAAGATATGCTCTCTAATCTAGAGAATGTTCTGGTAAATCTCCCCTATGCCCTCAAAGGTTTCCACATCCTTCCTTTAATGAGGTTGCCAGAACTGAACACATTACTCCAGGTGCAGTCTAAGCAGAGTTTTATAGAGCTGCAACATCACCTCAGAGCCCTTGAACTGCTAAAAGGCCTGAACAGATTAGATATGGCAAAGTTATTTCCCATGATAGGGGATTCTAAGACAAGAGGGCACGACTTCAGGATTGAAGGACATCCATTTAGAACTGAGATGCGGAGAAATTACTTTAGTCAGAGGGTGGTAAATCTGTGGAAATTGTTGCCAAGAGCAGCTATGGAGGCCAAGTCACTGGGTGTATTTAAGACAGAGATAAATAGATTCTTGATTAGCCAGGGCATCAAAAGGTATGGGGTGAAAACAGGGGAGTGGGATTGACTGGAAGAATTAGATCAGTCCATGATTGAATGGTGAAGCAGACTCGATGGGCTGAATGGCCTACTTCTACTCCTATATCTTATGGTCTAACTCAACGTAATTAATGAAGGCTGACAATACACCATGTGCTTTCTTAACCACCTTATCAACTTGCACAGCAACCTTGAGAGATCTATGGACATGGACCCCAAGATCCTCTAAACTGCTAAGAAACACGCCATTAACTTTGTAAAAGGCTAATACATTCAATTACATCTCTAAAGTTGGGTATTCTGGTTTTACCTGCCTAGGTGCTTGTCCACATATTCCTGCAGCTCAGCCAGTTGCTCCTCTGCAATGATGACCCGCGAATTCAACTCAGCACGTTCACGTTCCAAATCTTCCTGTCAATAAAATCCAGTGTCGAGATATTAACAGTAGTCAAACTCTATGTTTCAGCGCAGGGCTTCTATTCCCATTCAAAAAGTCTTACAGCAAACAGCATTAAACCAGTTTTTATTTATATTCATTTGTAGAATATTAACACTATTAAGTGCAGGAAGTACCTCATGGTCATCTGCTGTTGTAGCCCATTCACTTCAAAGTTCGATGTGTTGTGCATTCAGAGATGCTTTTCTGTTGTAATGTGTGGTTATTTGAGTTACTGTCTCCTTCCTGTCAGCTTGAACTAGTCTAGCCATTTTCTTCTCATTAACAAGGCACCTTTGACCACCAAAGTGCTGCTCACTGTGTGTTATTTGTTTTTCGCACTATTCTCTGCAAACCCTAGAGACAGCTGTGCGTGATTTTAATGTAAAACGCTAACTTCCTAATCATATCTCCTACTTTAACGTCCAGATTTTGAGTGCATATAACAAAGGTTCCAGTACTGATCCCTATATACCCCACGGACCAGAAGTGTGACTAATGCCTTCAATGTTACATCTTTATCTATTATTTTGCATATTGGCAGCGCACTATTGGTTTACTGGCAATCTGCTTGTACTCCCCAGTGTGTTCTGCTGCTTTAGAATTGTTGTAGACTTCCTCCCTTGTTTCTAATGATGAATTTATGTAAGTAACTTTAATCTGATTCATTTATATCTGCCTTAGCTTTTATTTCTGAGAAAGATCTGCTTATCAAGTTGACTAAAGGGAATGCCGTCCCTTTAAGAAGTTATCATTCAGATTGTTTAATGCTCATATTGACTTGACACTACTTTAATCTTGCAGATTTAACCTCTACTATTTACTCCAGCTACAATGATTGCCTCTGTAATCTGCTTTTAAAAGATTTTGGGTTTTGTATGTTCATTTCATTTTCTCTCTATAGGATTTGTACAGATCATATTTCCTCTGTCTTGTATGATTTATTCAATAATCCTTAATTAATATATTTCAGAAAGGAGATTTGCCACTATTGGTGTATAAAATAATCTTCTCCAACTGACGTCTATTAGTTTTTCTTTGAACTCTTAAAGTTTGACTCTAAAATTATTTAAATGCCCTTTAAATATCTCTGTGCCTCTAATTTAGTTATACTTCATCACCCTTAACTCATGGGGAATACTTCATCTTCCATTTTGTTTATGCTGATGTCAGATCTACCTGGCACCATTACTCATCTGTTTGCTTCCACAATAAAGAATTATGAAGTCGGTACTGCTGTCTGAAACTCTTGTCCTATTAACACCATGAAAGTGCAACATTCCTGTTAAGGTATCTTCCTTGCTATCACAAACATTGCCCATTTAACATTATAGGAATTTAGCACGTGATTGATAGTACAAGCCTTGTACCACTCTGAAATGCAAATTGGGGTGGCCCAATAGCATGGTGAATAGTGTAACGCTGTTACAGCACTAGAGATCCAGGTTCAATTCCTGCTACTGTCTGTAAGGATTTTGTTCATTCTCCCTGCGACTGTGTGTGTTTCCTCTGGGTGTTCCAGTTTCTTCCAAAGACCAGTGTGAGAGGGATAATAAATCAGCCATGATGGAATGGTTGACCATGATGGGCTGAATGGCCTAATCCTGCTCCTATGTCTTATGGGTTAGTAGGTTAATTGGTTACATGCATTTGGGTGGCACGGGCTCATTGGGCTGAAAGGGCCTGTTAATTAAAAACAATATATATTTAATTACATGACTTTGCACTTTCTGCTAGATCAATACATGGGCTTTCACATAAGCCTCTTGTTGTGTTCTTTCTCTACAACCAATTTTGTATTTATTTAAAAAAGAGACACAAATTAATATTTATCTTAATAGAGCTGGCTTCTTGTAATAGAAATGACAATTGCTTTAACCCATGATTGTAGTTCAGAACCACATTGTATTGTCTGAGAGATGAGGAATGAAATGAACGTTTCAGGACACTGCATCTCATTGAATGGACGGTCATAAAATTAGAAAGCAGAATTTTTTTTTGTATTCCTGTTCTAAATGGTGACTATTGAATATTATAATATCTCAGAGACACAAACAAGTTCCACAATGAGCAGCAGCCCAGACCTGTGTGGTAAATGTGAACTCTCTCAGCTGTTTCTTTAGTTCACTCCAGCCTTCATTCTCAGACTTGCCACCGGTTTCCATTCTGAAAGTAAACAATAAAACTGTAAATTTGATCTTCCGATTTTTACTGAGAACAATGACAGAAGATTACAGCACCAAACTGCCTGCATTCATGGAAGCAGATGGCTACCAAGTGTTACAACAGTGTGCAGAGAAGTATCTCTGAGTGCACAACTTGTTGAACTTTGAAGTGTGTGGGCTACAGCAGCAGAAGACCACGAACATACACTCTGTAGCACTTTATTAGGCTCAGGAGGTACTGAATAAAGTGGCCGCTGAGCGTGTGTAACCAGTAAAACTCTTTTACACAGAAGTAGAAATGCTGGAAGAACTCAACCATTCAAGGAGCATCTGTGGAGAGATCAAAACCAGTTAACACTTGTCGTTGAAGATAGTTCATCGGAACTGAGAGTGATGCTACTCGACCGGCTGTGTTCTTCTAGCAATTCTAAGTTTGTTTCACATTCCAGTGTCTACAGTTTTCTAAATTCTACTCGTCAAAGGCAGCAACAATCACTAAGCATCCTTTGCATCTGACGCATGCCTTCTTCATGCTACTATGATCAGGGAGGAGGTACAAGAGCCTGAAGACCCTCCCACAAAGTTTTAGGAATAGTTTCTGCCCCTCTGCCATCAGATTTCTAAATGTCAACAGTGCTTCTCCTTATAGATGCTGCCTGGTGTTCCACCAGCATTTTGTGAGTGTTGTTTCACTTTCTTACTGCCCATTATGCCACTGGTGTTTGGGGCAGCAATTAAAGTCCTTCATCTCTGGCAGTATTCAGGGCTTCCTTTCCGTTTTCACTGTTGTCAGTCATGTATTCCTGAGTCTGCAACGGGACTTGGGAATACCATTGCACTCAGATGTAGAAGGATTCTTCACTGCTGTTTCCGTAACAATTTTGTTTTACCGATCAGGGTGTTAGCCCTGAGCTGAACCCCCCCCCCACCCACCAAACCTGGAGAACTGGTGAACCACTCTTAGTTTAGCCTCTATCCTTTGACCTGTTTGGCATGGATGAGCCAATTCATAAAGCCCTGATGTCAGCCAGCATAAGCTCTCTGGGTCGTTGATGCAAGAAAGCCTCCAAACCCTACGACCATGGTGTGCTCCTTTCGATGAACACTAGCTCACCATTCCTCTTTGGCTCCATTTATTTACTTATTTTATATTTTATAGTATTTTTATGACAAAAATAACACCGTTCACGACATATGTCAGTGATAATAAACCTGACTCTAATTCCAAAGTTTAAGTTTCACCTTGTCTCTATAGTTTCCCATTGCGGCAATGACCTTTTGCAAAATATTCAGATTTAACCTCCACCAAGTAGGCCATGCCATCTTCTCGTAGCTACCTTTGGACAAGAGGTATAGAAGTCTGAAGTCCCTAGGCTCAAGAATAGCTACTTTCCTTGAACTATTTGGTTCTTGAACGAAGTGACATAACCCTAATTGCTAGTGTAGCAACAGCACAACCACTTTGATCACTTTACACTAAAAGGGGGATTTTTAATTGTGTTCTTTCTTGTAAAACTTGTGTTTATGTTATTTCTTGTGAATACTGCCTGTATGACATTATGTGTCTGTGATACTGCTGCAGGTAAGTTTTTTCATTGCACTTGTGCACATATAGACATGTGCATGTGACAATAAACTCAACTTTGACTTTGGCCTAGATTCTTGTAATTTACGAAAACTGCTCAAGCCCCAAGGAGTTTAAAAGTAATTCTGGGACCCTTTATTCCTTCCCTTTCCCCTATGCCACCCCTTCTATCCATTCTCTGGAGCACATGCACCTAATTAAACACTGTGCCTCCGAGGATCTTGAGATCAGTCGAACACGGTTTGACCAAACACAAGAACTGCATGGAGACAAGACTGCGCAGGCGCGTTATGCAGCACGCCAAGGTTTAAAAGAAAGACTGCCATATATAGCGGCCATCATTGGAGTGGACTGAGTCGGAGTGGGACGGCTTTAGCTCAATCAGGCTTCGGCAAGAAACAGGCAGAGGCAAGGGTAGGTTCCAGTAAGTTTCTGTTTTCCTTCTTTTTTTTTGTTCGGACTAGAGAATATGCCAGGCAGGATGCTGGAATGCTCCTCTTGAAGGATGTGGGAAGTCAGGGAGACGTCCAGTGTCCCTGACAATGATACCTGCAAGAAATGCATCCAGCTGCAGCTCCTAACAGACCGCGTTAGGGAACTGGAGCAGGAGCTGGATGACCTCTGGATCATTCGGGAGACTGAGCAGTTTATAGATAGTAGATTCCGGAAGGTAGTTACACCTAAGGAACAGGGCACAGGTAATTGAGTTACCGTCAGGCAAGGGAAGGGGAAAGGGCAGGTAGTGCAGGGTTCCCCTGTGGCCATTCCCCTCCAAAACAGGGATACCGATTTGGATACTGTTGGGGGTGGGGGGGGGTGGGGATGGCTTACCTGGGACAAGCTGCAGCAGCCGGATCTCTGGCACTGAGTCTGGTTCTGCAGTGCAGAAGGGAGGGAGGAAGAAGAGGAGATCGGTAGTGATAGGGGACTCCATAGTCAGGGGTACAGACAGGAGATTCTGTCGTCATGACAGAGACTCCTGGATGGTTTGTTGCCTTCCAGTGCCAGGGTCAGGGACGTCTCTGATCACGTGCACAGCATTCTGAAGTGGGAGGGTGATCAGCCTGATGTCGTGGTACACATCCGTACCAATGACATTGGTAGAAAGAGCCAGGAGGTCCTGAAGAGTGAGTACAGAGAGCTTGGTAGGATGTTGAAAAACAGGACCTCGAGGGTAGTAATCTCTGGATTGCTGCCTGTGCCACGTGCCAGTGAGGGTAAGAGTAGGATGTTCTGGCAGATGAACGCGTGGCTGAGAAACTGGTGTAGGGGGCAGGGTTTCAGATTTCCAGATCATTGGGACCTCTTCTGGGGCAGGTGGGACCTGTACAAGAGAGACAGGTTACACCTGAACTACAAGGGGACCAATATACTTGCAGGGAGGTTTGCTAGTGTTATTGGGGAGGGTTTAAACTAGATTTGCAGGGGGATGGGAACCAGAGTGCTAGTGGAATGGGGGTAAAAATAAATGATGTTAGTAGTTCATGCAAAGTCACAAATAGTAAGGTTGTGTGTGGTGGTAATAATCTTCTGAGGTGTGTATATTTCAATGCAAGGAGTATTGTGGGAAAGGTAGACGAGCTGAGGGCCTGGATTGACACATGGAATTATGGCATCATAGCCAGTACTGAAACGGCTACAGGAGGGGCAGGACTGGCAGCTCAATGTTTCAGGGTTCCAATGTTTCAGACGTGATAGAGGCAGAGGGATGAAGGGTTGCGGTGGGGGGGGGGGGTGGCTTTGCTAGTCAGGGAAAATATTACAGCAGTGCTTCAGCAGGACAGATTAGAGGGCTTGTCTACTGATGCCATATGGGTGGAGCTGAGAAACAGGAAAGGTATGGCCACATTAATAGGGTTGTATTATAGACCACCCAACAGTCAGCGAGAATTGGAGGAGCAAATCTGCAGAGAGATAACAGACAACTGCAGGAGACAGAAAGTTGTGATTGTAGGGGATTTTAATTTTCCACACATTGATTGGGACTCCCATACTGTTAAAGGTCTAGATGGGTTAGAGTTTGTAAAATGTGTTCAGGAAAGTTTTCTGAATCAATATATAGATGTACCAACTAGGGAGGATGCAATATTAGGTCTCCCATTAGGAACTGAGTTAGGGCAGGTGAAGGAAGTGTGTGTAGGGGAACAGTTTGGTTCCAGCTATCATAACGTCATTAGTTTCAACTTGATCATGATAAAGATAGATCTGGTCCTCGGATTGAAGTTCAAAACGGGAAAAAGGTCAAATTTGAAGAAATGAGAAAGGATCTAAAAAAGCGTAGATTGGGACAGGTTGTTCTCTTTCAAGGATGTGATTGGTAAGTGGGAGACCTTCAAAGGAGAAATTTTGAGAGTGCAGAACTTGTATGTTCCTGTCAGGGTTAAAGGCAAAATGAATAAGAATAAGGAACCTTGGTTCTTGAGGGATATTATTGGAACTCTGATAAAGAAGAAGAGAGATGTATAACATGTATAGGCAACAGGGAGGAAATAAGATGCTTGAGGAGTATAAAAAGAGTAAGAAAATAAGAAAGAAATCAGGAGGGCTAAAAGAAGACATGAGGTTGCTTTGACAGTCAGGGTGAAGGATAATCCTAAAAGCTTCTACAGGTATGTTAAGAGCAATAGGATAGTAAGGGATAAAATTGGTCCTCTTGAAGATCAGAGTGGTCGGCTATGTATGGAACCAAAAGAAATGGGAGAGATATTAAATGGGTTTTTTGCATCTGTATTTACTACGGAAACTGGAATGGAGTCTATGGAAACAAGGCAAACAAGTAGGAAGGTCATGGAACTTATACAGATTAAAGAGGAGGAGGTGCTTGCTGTCTTGAGGAAAATCAGAGTAGATAAATCCCTAGGACCTGACAGGGTATTCCCTCAGACCTTGAAGGAGACTAGTGTTGAAATTGCAGGGGCCCTGGCAGAAATATTTAAAATGTCGATATCCACGGGTCAGATGCCGTAGGATTAGAGGATAGCTCATGTAGTTCCATTGTTTCAAAAAGGTTCAAAAAGTAAGCTGGGAAATTATAGGCTGGTAAATTTGACATCGGTAGTAGGTAAATTATTGGAAGGAATAATAAGAGATAGGATCTACAAGTATTTGGATAGACAGGGACTTATTAGAAAAGGTCAGCATGGCTTTGTGAATGGTAGGTCATGTTTAACCAATCTATTAGAATTTTTTGAGGAAGTTACCAGAAAGTGGATGAAGGGAAGGCAGTGGATGTTGTATACATGGACTTCAGTAAGGCCTTTGACAAGGTCCCGCATGGGAGGTTTGTTAGGAAGATTCAGTCACTAGGTATACATGGAGAGGTAGTAAATTGGATTAGACATTGGCCCAATGGAAGAAGCCAGAGAGTGGTAGTGGAGGATTGCTACTCTGAGTGGAGGCCTGTGACTAGTGGTGTGCCACAGGGATCAGTGCTGGGTCCATTGTTATTTGTCACCTATATCAATGATCTGGATGATAATGTGGCAAATTGGATCAGCAAATTTGCTGATGATACAAAAATTGGAGGTGTAGTGGAAAGTGAGAAAGGTTTTCAAAGCTTGCAGAGGG
This sequence comes from Hypanus sabinus, assembly GCF_030144855.1. Lineage (NCBI taxonomy): Eukaryota > Metazoa > Chordata > Chondrichthyes > Myliobatiformes > Dasyatidae > Hypanus > Hypanus sabinus. The sequence continues at coordinate 17,919,695 of NC_082714.1, forward strand.
ATTTGGACCAGTTGGAGGAATGGGCTGAAAAATGGCAGATGGAGTTTAATGCAGACAAGTGTGAGGTATTGCACTTCGGAAGGTCAAACCAAGGTAGAACATACAAGGTAAATGGTAGGACACTGAGAAGTGCAGTAGAACAGAGGGATCTGGGAGTACAGATACATAATTCCCTAAAAGTGCCGTCATAAGTAGATAGGGTTGTAAAAAGAGCTTTTGGTACATTGGCCTTTATACATCAAAGTATTGAGTGTAAGAGTTGGAATGTAATGGTGAGATTGTATAAGACATTGGTGAGACAGAATTTGGAGTATTGCGTGCAGTTTAATCACCTAATTACAGGAAGGATATTAATAAGGTTGAAAGAGTGCAGAGAAGGTTTACAAGGATGTTGCCGGGACTTAAGAAACTGAGTTACAGAGAAAGGTTGAATAGGTTAGGACTTCATTCCCTGAAGCGTAGGAGAATGAGGGGAGATTTGACAGAGGTATATAAAATTATGATGGGTATAGATAGAGTAAATGCAAGCAGGCTTTTTCCACTGAGGCTAAGGGAGAAAAAAACCAGAGGACATGGGTTAAGGGTGAAGGGGGAAAAGATTAAATGGAACATTACGGGGGGCTTCTTCACACAAAGAGTGGTGTGAGTGTGGAATGAGCTGCCAGGTGAAGTGGTAAATGCGGGCTCACTTTTAACATTTAAGGAAACCTTGGACAGGTACATGGATGAGAGGTGTATGGAGGGATATGGTCCAGGTGCTGGTCAGTGGGACTAGGCAGAAAAATGGTTTGGCACAGACAAGAAGGGCCAAAAGGCCTGTTACTGTGCTGTAATGTTCTAAGGTTCTATGGAATCCATTAACTCTGATCTAACCAACACAATGAGTAGATCCAGTTCATGACTTTACTTTTAACATCCTCCTTTCTGTCTACCATTCGTTCATTTGTTGTGTACCATGTTGTATATGTGGGTGATCACGGTCTTTTCATGACCATTATTGTTCTTGGCAGATGTTCAGACAGAAACAGTTTGCTATCACCTTCTTCTGGGCAGTGACTTTACAGGGCGAGTGACCCCAGCCATTGTCAATACTCTTCAGAGATTGTCTGCCCGGTGTCAGTGGTCACATAACCAGGACTTGTGATATACAGCAGCTGCTCATACGACCATCCACCACCTGCTCCCACAGGTTCATGTGACCAGGATCAGGGTGGGAGGGTCTAAGCAGGTGCTACACCTTGCCCAAGGGTGACCTGCAGGCAGTGGAGGGAAGGAGCACTTTACACCTCCTTTGGTAAAGTCACATCTTCACCCTGCCACCATTACCCATACCAGTAATTAAATAATGTGAAAATTATTTGAGACCACCGTCCCTATTCTCTTACAAAGGAACATCTGTGCAAAAAAATTAAAAAATGTAATACCACAACATTGCCTAAAAATTAAGAATTGGTGCAATACTTACACGAAGGAAGATGCAGCCAGTGCAGAACCCCCACCCAGTCTTATCTAAAAATAAATGCAAATTAAATGAGTAAATGGACATGATATGTTGTAAAGGAATATGCTCTGGTCATGGCATTTAAACAAGCAAACTGGGTCCAGTATAATTCATCGGCCTTGAACCAATCATTGTGTAAAATACTTCATCTGTAATTTTCTTTGCAGCCATGAAGATAGTCTTGACTAGAAGATTGGGCAGAGATTTGATAGAGGTACATGAAATTATGAGGGGTATAGAGAGGGTAAATGCAAGCAGGCTTTTCTCCCTGAGATTGGGTGGGGCTGGAACTTGAGTTCAAAGGTTAAGGGTGATAGGTGAAATGCTTAAATAGAAACTTCTTCATTCAGAAGGTTGTGTGAGTGTGAAATGAGCTGCCAGCACAAGTGGTAGATACAATTTGGATTTCAAAGTTTGGGAGAAGCTGGATGGTTACAAGAATGGGAGGGTTATGGAGGGCTTTGGTCCTGGTGCAGGTCAATGGGAGTAGGTAGTTTAAATGGTCTGGCATAATCTAGATTGGCCAAAGGCCTGTATCTGTGCTGTAGTTTTCTTTGACTCTGTGACTCTAAAACATTCATTTAAAATGGCTGCAGGATTGGTTATTGGTTTAGTATTATCACATGTACAGTGAAAAGCTTGTCCTGTAAACTATTTATATAGATACAAATCATTACACAGTGCGTTGGGACAAAACAAGGTAAAACAATAATAAAGCAGAATAACATGTCAAAGCTACAGAGAAAATGCAGCCTGGAAACAATAAAGTGCAAGATCATAAATGTAAATTGTGAACTCAAGTGTCCACCTTACCATACGAGAGAGCTATTTAAGAGTCTGACAACAGTGGGATACAAACTGTCCTTGTCCTTTCAGACTTGGGTACCATCTGCCTGATGAAAGAGGGGAGAGGAGAGAAAATCTGGGGTGGCTGGGCTCTTTCATTACACTGGCTGCTTTACCGAGGCAGAGAGAAGTGTAGCCAGTGTCCATAGAGGGGAAAATGGTTCCTGTGATGGCTGAGTTCTGTCTGCAGTTTCTTGCAGAAGAGTTGTCATACCTAGCCGTTATGCTTCCAGATAGGATGCTTTCCATGGTGCAAAAATAAAAATAGGCAAGACTAGATGAGAAGGTGCAGAATTTATTTCGCCTCCTGAGGAAGTAGATGTATTGATTAGTTTTCTTAACAGTAGCGTCTGCGAGGTTGGACCAGGAAAAGCTACTGGTGACATTCATGCCTATGAACTTGAAGTTCTCAACCTCAACACTATTAGCATAAACAAGAGCATGTGCACCACTTTATTTTCTGAAATCAACAGCCAGCTTGTTTGTTTTGTTGACACTGAGGGAAAAGTTGTCATATTACACCATGTCACCAAGCTCTCTATCTTCTTCCTGTATTCAGACTCATTGTTATTTGAAATGTGGCCCACTATAATGTTTTCATCTGCAAACTTGTAACAACATTTGGATAGGTACATGGATAAGAAAGATTGAGAGGGATATTGGTCAAAGATGGGGAAATGGGGCTAGAATAGATGTGCATCATGATTAGTATGGACCAGATGGACTGAAGGGTCTGTTTTCCTGCTACATGACTCCCTGTCTACTACTGCAGCCTCTGTTAGGACATACAGTATTCTGGAGTTATGGAATATAGCAAATATTAATTTCACTAGCAACCAGTCTTAAGATCTGAATCTGGATTGTAGATTGAATATAAAATGCAGATCGGAACGGTGGTGTTTGTAGGGCTGCAGAATTGGGTCAGTTGGAAACCACTGACCTCAGATGTCTGAATATGCATGAATGCAATTCAGAGACAACAGTGGTTTACATTCTGCTTAGGTGATTGGAGTGTTGGTGTGAAGATCTAGGTGTTTGAAAACTATATGTAATTCAAAGGAAGCACTGTGGATAGATTGTAACTGTAGAATTGTCCTGTTGTTACCTTTGATCTTCAGCATATAAAAATGTCAGTTAATATTGGATCAGGGGCCCTCTTCTCATAATGTCTCCAGAATGATTCCTACTTGTGTGCTGAATAAAGACTTCTCTGTCACCAGTTTCAGTGTCTCCTGGTGACTTCAATCACAGTCACAATCACTGTGGGACTGGCTCATGGCTAAGTCATCAATGAGATGTGTGTAACTATTAACACGCACATAAGCACAATCATACATACATACATACATAATGGAGAAGAATCGAGAATAGAATGGGCTCCTGACTTAAGGAGAAGATCTCCTTCCCCTTCTCTTTTCCCTGCAGAATCCTCACCTTCTCCTGAAGGTCTCGGAGTTGTCCTTCCAGGCGAGCTTTATCCTCACGTAATCTGTTCAGCTCCTGACTCTGATGATTCAAAAGTTCACCGTCAGTGATCGCAAGGGTTATTTCTGAAGGACCAGGATCCAAGTCCTTGTTGCCCAATGATAAAATCTGTTCCCGCTGCATTCTGTGTCAAACAAGAATGGATTTAGTTACAGGTGTAACTACACAGGCAAATATACAGTCATTTCCGCAACCTAGAATCATTTTTCTGCAACTTCCTTATCTCATCCCCCCCCCTCCCCCCCACCCCAGCTCAAATACAATAAACATTACTACGACATGGTTAACCATTGCTTCAGGAACGAAGATTTCAATGAATTCTATTGTAAAGCTCATAAATTACGTAGAAAACAGAGTCTATTTAGGAACAGGGAAACTACAGCAACTTTGGATTCAGAATTTTATCACAGCCATGTGTGGTGCAATTCGTTGTTTTGTGGAAGCAGAATTGAGGATCTTCAGGGTCCAACATGAATGTGGTGTACCGGCTGTCTACGTGATACACAAGCCAGGGCAGTACGATGTGGAGAGCAAGCTACTGCCCGTTCAGCTGGCTCCCCCTCTCCGTGCAACTGATGAATCCAAAGGAACAGCAGAGATTGATATAGTTTGGCCCTGGCAGCGTCACAGTAGTTGTTAGACAGCGTTGAACTCAACTGCTTAAGAGACTCCAGCTCTGGATTTTTCCCTCGGGGTTTACTCCTGAAGCCTTCCCCATGAGTGGCTATAACCACAAGGCAGTGGAGGTCTGAGATCAGTTTTCCTTCTCCTAGATGAGCTTCCCACCATAGCTAACAAGCCCCATTTGCCTGAAGCAACTGGTTTTAATGTGCTAGTAACCTGACTATACCCCTTCTCCTGTCAGTAGAAATGATTCTGCCATTCTTAGTAGCTAAGTCACACATGAAGGCTAGGAGCTGGAACTGGTTGTCAGAGGCTATTTGAGGCGAACGCCATTGGGAGCATTTAATAGGTAGTGGGAGCTTGTCCCTATTACCACCCCCAGCTATAACAAACTTAAGGAAACAAAACATAAAAAATTAGATAGATAGATAGATAGATATAGTAGGTAGTGTTAATACACCATTATTCATAAATATGATTGCAGAGGGGAAGACTGTGTTCCTATGAAGAAATTCTCCCTATGCATGTGGGACAATCTTTCCAGAAAGATGTTGCAACTATAAGAGAGAGATATATATATAAATTATGGGCATAAAATCATTCTTATTCACTTATAATTGTGTAATAAAGTTGACTGAGAGGGAAAGAACCCAACCATCTCCATTTGTTACTGGAATGCAGCCAGGTTTAGACAGTACGAAAGGACCACAGAAGACTTGGTATGTAGCTGAAGTGAGGCCGCCTATGCTTTGATACTGGAAGAGCAGTAAGAGTGAAAATTACAACAGGACAAGAATATTGAACTTCAGAGGATTTAAACCTATCAGAAAGGACAAGGTATTAAAGAATTACTGTGTCAAAGGAATGGGGATAATTTCTTTCAGAAAGAGATCCTTGTATTTCATGTCACTGAGCATTAATTTATTGTCCCACCTTAGGTCTGGGTCTGGATTTGAGACATATTCAATTATGTTACTGCAGATGACCGAATACAAATTCTTTGACATAACAGAGAGAAGCTGAATCATGGATCCCAACAGTACTGTCAGCCTACTAAATTAACAAATCAGAGGAATATCCCCAAATATCCCACATTAGCAAGGATCTGGGTTGATCTACTATATTCGCAAATACTAGAATTTGCCACTATCATTCTCTAACCTGTATGCGATCAGGAGGTATTCATGTTTCTTGAACACGTTCTGCATCCTTTTCTTGTAATTTCTGGCTGCCGTAGCCAGCTGTTCCTCTCGCAGTCTATAGGCAGAGCGTATGTCCTTGAGCATGCTGTCCACAAACTTCTTCAGGTGAGATGAGTCTGCTGAGGGTTTAGTGTCATCATTGCTAGGCTTCACTGAATTATCCACATAGTCCTTGCACAGAATATTGGAAGCAACACACCATTAGTTTTTCTTTCAGATATTTCATATTTCCTTGTATAAGACACAGTGAGGTAGATTTTGACAGCAGTGTAATTAATGGTTATGGGAAGAGATGGGTAGGTGGAATTGAGTCCACAGCTAGATTAGCCATGATTTTAGCCAGATGGCCTGCTCCTGCGCCTATTTCTTATGTTCTTATGATGTAGAACTTCAGTACGTCTATGCCACCTAAAGAGCAAGTCTATTCCCCATTAACTTTCCTTACATCCTACCCTCTGAAGAACTATCCTGGGCCCAATACTGTTAATTGATGCAATTATAAAGAAGGAACAACAATTATTATATTTCATTAGGAGTTTGGGGAGATTTGGCAGGTCACCAGAAACCCTAGCAGTATTTTACAGATATACCATGGAGGGCGTTCTGACTGGTGCATCGCCACCTGATATAGAGGTTCTAATGTGCAGGACCGAAGAAGCTTGCATAGGGTTGCAGACTCAGTCAGCTCCACCATGGGCACTAGCCTCCCACCATTGAGGACATCTTCAAAAGCTGATGCATCATGAATGCAGAATCCACCATTAAGGATCCTCACCACCTAGAACATATTCTCTTCTCATTATAGCCATAAGTGAGGAAATACACGAGCGTGAAAATATACATTCAACATTTTAGTAACGGTTTCTTCCCCTCTGCTGTCAAATTTCTGAACGGTCCTTGAACACATGAACACTACCTCAATATTTTTGTTCCCTTTTACACTATTTACATACACACACACACACACACTCATTCACTCACTCAGTGGCCACTTTATTAGGTATGCCCGTACACCAGCTCATTAATGCATACAGCTAATCACCTAATAATTGGCAGCAACTCGAAGCTTATAGTCATGTAGACATGGTCAGTTGTTGGTCAGACCAAACATCAGATTGGGGAAGAAATATGATCTAAGTGACTTTGACCATGGAATGGTTGTTGGTGCCAGATGGGGTGGTTTGAGTATCTCAGAAACCGCTGATCTCCCGGGATTTTCACACACAGCAGTCTCTAGAGTTTATGGAGAACTATGTGAAAAGCAAAAAATATATCCAGTGAGCAGCAGTTTTATGGGCAAAAACACCTTGTTAATCAGAGAGGTCAGAGGAGAACGGCCAGACTGGTTCAAGCTGGCAGGAAGGTTACAGTAGCTCAAATAACCACCCATTACAACTGTGGTGTGCAGAAGAGCATTGCCAGGCACACATGTTGAAACTCGAAGTGAATGGGCTACAGCAGCATAAAACCACAAACATACACCTACTGTATCTAATAAAGTGCAATATATGTATATTCTTATTGCAAGTTACAGCAATTTTTATGAATTACACTGCCGCAAAGCAACAAATTTCATTATTTATGTCAGTGATAGTAAACCCGATTCTGATTCTCCTCACATTCCCATTGCATTCACTCACTATAGCGGCCATTTAATCTATCAATCTGCACATTATTGAGGTGTGGGATGAAACTAGAGCATCCTGGGAAATCCACGTGCTCACAGGGAGAACTTGCAAACTCTACACAGATGACAGTAGAGGTCAGAAATGAACCAGGTCGGTGGAGCTGTGAGACAGCAGATCTACCAGCCATGTCACTGAGCTGCCCTAATAATTCAGACACCTTTACACAAGCAATCTTAAATAACAGAATTACACCATTCAATTAACTGCTTACAGAAACATCTTCAATGTAGCGAACAAGTCGCATGCGATATTCTTCATTTAGTTCTTTCAGTCGGAGCTGCAGCTGGGAGTTCTCAGTTTCCATCTCTTTCAGTTGACTCTGAGAACCCAGCAATGCCTATTGGAGATCATAGAAGTAGAATCAAATTCAAGAGATTTCTAGGCTTTTTTTTGTAAATAAAGTTAATAAAGAGAACAAATAAAGTTCTCCCCACCATTGAGAACATCTGTATGAAACACTGTCACAGGAAAGCAGCATCCATCATCAAAGACCCTCACCGCCCACCACCCAGTTCGCTGCTGCCGTCAGGTAGAAGGTGCAGGAGCCTCAGGACTTGCACCACCAGGTTCAGGAACAGTTCTTACCCCGTAACCATCAGGCTCTTGAACTAGAGGGGATAACTTCACTTGCCCGATCACTGAAATGTTTCCACAACCAATGGTCTCACTTTCAAGGATTCTTCATCTCATGTTCTCAATATTTATTTATTTATTTATTTTCATTTTTATTTGTATAGTTTGTTGTCTTCTGAACTCTGGCTGAATGCCCAAGTTGGGTGATCTTTCATTGATTCTGATATGGTTGGTATTCTATAGATTTCGGGGAGTACATTTAGGATGGAGATGAGGACGAACCGCTTTTTCCAGAGAGTGGTGAATCTGTGGAATCCTCTACTCAATGAAGCAGTGGAGGCTCCCTCAGTAAATACATTTAAGACAAGGTTGGATAGAGTTTTGCATTGTAGAGGAATTAAGGGTTATGGGGAAAAGGCAGGTAGGTGAAGATGAGTCCATGGCCAGATCAGCCATGATCTTATTGAAAGGTGGAGCAGGCTCAACAGGCAGATGCCCTACTCCTGCTCCTATGGTGACACATATTTACTTTGATAATAAATTTAACTTTGATATCTTCCTATTTAAAAGAAATGGCAGGCAGATCAGTAAATGTTTTACAGTTACAGCCATACGCAGTTCCAATGTCATATAGAAACTGACCGATGACAGCACAAGAGGTGACAAGTCAGTGTCCAGGAGGTTCAATGACAACTACTTCCCTTCAACCAGTCGGTTCCTTGAACCAAGCTGCACAGCCCTAAGCACTGCTCCAGCATAGCAACACTAGGACCACTTTGCTTTGCAATGGACAATTTTGTTGTTCCAAGTGTGTTCGTTCATGTATAACTTTTTCATCTGGTCCGGATTGTGCTGCAAGCTTTGATAGCCTACCTCACTGTCCACTACACCATCAATAATGGTGTCCTGGAGGACCATGTATGTATGTGAGTGGGTGAGGAGGGAGGAAAAAGATTTGTTTTGCTTTTGCTTTTGCCAAACACTGTAGGCATGCTATGTTGATGCCGGAATGTGTGCCGACGTTTACATGGATTTTTTTCTGGGAGTTCCAACTTCTACCCACATTCCACCCCCACCCACATTGGGGTTGATGAGTTTTGGCCTTGCTATGTTGTTGGCAGAATCAAGGTGATCCTTGCTGGCTGCTCACCAAAGATGCGACACAAAAAGACGCATTTCACTGTGTGTTGTGATTGTACACATGATAAACAAAGCATCTCTGCTCTGCCCCGATTATTGATTCTTCTGCTCCAGAAAATAGTTCTTTCTATTTATTATGCAATTTAAAAGGGGCACAGAAAATGAAGCAGTTGCTATTGCACGAGATGGAAATACCATCTCTTTATAACTTTAAAAAAATGTGGGTCAGTTTCCTGAGAGCAGTCTCAACTGACACTTTAAATTGGGATTCAGATCCAGATTGGATTAGTTTATTGTCATATACACCTCGGTGGGGGGTGGGGGGTGTTTACAGAGGGGTAGCCCTCTGGTGAAGGGGCTTGTGTCCACTCCAGGGCAGCTCACTCAGCTTTAGTCCCCACTGGACACTCAGCTCACACCAAGTCGCGATTTGCATGTGATTTGCATCCTGGTAGTACATCACTTCAACAGTCGGGCTGAACAAGGTGAGGGTAGCCAGCTGGACTCTTACCCCAGTGAATTAGGGACATGTCGGTCCCAGCACACAAAGTCAGCTCTGGCTGACTGGGTGGATGAGATCCAAAGGCCAGGAAGGTGGGACTGCAGTGCTCCGTGGAGAGCAAAGTGCGTGACAAGGCACGGAAGGTGTCATGGTCATCCACTGCAAGCAGTGGAGACTCCAGTCTGTGACACTTGTTCGTACCACTGGACTTGGACCTCTGATGTCAAGGGAGTGGAACTGCCCAAGTGCTTTTCCATTTTAAAAACTCTCCTGCACAGGTTTCCTGCCATTGTCAGACACGACGGACAAACCACACCAGGCTGCAGTGAAGCTCCTTGCTCACATGAAGCTTATAGTGCACATGCAATAGTAAATCAGCAGAACTGTGGTTAACTATAGCAGTACAAACAGAAATACTGGAGTGATAATAATAGAAGAGGTAGAATTAAGGCCTCCAAGAGGACAGCCTTGTCATTAGAGGCTTGCATTCCTCAATGACCCAGAGAGCTGTGTTGGCTGGAGTCAGGGTTTCATGCTTTCAATCTTGGTAGGGTCACCCATGCCAAACAGGTCAAAGGTTAGAGGCCAGATTTAGAGTGATCCACCGGATCTCCAGGTTCGGGAGTTCAGCTCAGGGCTAACAACCCTGACTGGTAAAACAAAACTGTTATGGAAACAGCAATGAAGAATCCTTCTACATCTGAGTGCGATGGTATTCCTGAGTCTCCACCCAGGACTTGTGTACTGGCAACAGAGAAAACTGAGAGGAAGCTACTGACGTAATGAAGGAAGCCCTGAACAGTACTAGAGATGAACGACCTTCATTGCTGCCCTGAATGCCAGTAGCAAAACAGACAGTAAGAAAGAATTAAGGATTCAAGAACGTGGCAGCACCACTGGGAAGGGGTGTGAAAGAAGTGTTTGGTTTGGAAGTCTGCGAGCAGTGAGGAAGAAGCTGTTCTTGACTCTGGTTATTCAGGCTTTCAAGCTCCTGTGCCTTCCCCAAGAAGGTAGAAGAAGGGAAAGGAGATGGCCAGGGTGTCAGGAATCGGTTGAAAATACTGTTAGCACTACTGATGCAGTGACTAAATAACTTACAGCAACAGTGAGGTTATCTCTACAAAGGAGAGGGGACAAAAACAGACCACTTACCTCATCAGAGCTATATCAATGTTTATATTCAACACTATCTCCTCCTATATTAGTCTATCTCACCATGGCAACCTAATCAAGGTAATCATGTCTGCCACTCCAAGTACTAGTGAGTTCAACATTCTAGCATCCTTAAACAAAAACAGTTGATTTCACTACTTATTCATTCCAATTTTGTTTAAAAGAACCTCACTGAGTCAAACACCTTGGAAACATGCCTTTCGGCCCAAAAGGTCCACCTCAACCAAGAAACACAGCTAAGATCATCCCATTTGCCAGCAATTGGCCCATGCCTCTCTAAACCTGTCCACATACCATTGGACCTAATTCTGGAATTATTCACAGGTGGAAAATCTTCTCAATACTACCATCAGGAGGTACAGCAGCCTGATGACCCGCATGCAGTGTTTTTTAAGAAAAGCTTCTTCCCCTCCACCATTAGATTTCTGAATAGTCCATAAACCCATGAACACTACTTCATTGTTTGTCTTTTGCATTATTTATTTATTCTTGTAATTTTTTGTAACTTTTTTTATGTCTTGCCACAAAACAACAAATTTCACGACATGTCAGTGATAATAAACCTGCTTCTGATTCTGACACTAAGACTGTATAGCACAAATCCTACAAAGGTGCTCAAGGTTAATAAATGTTGAAATAACATTCATGTGGTTCATGGAAACGGCTACTTAGCCAGAGAGTGGTGAATCTGTGGAATTCATTGCCACAGACGGCTGTGGAGGCCAAGTCACTGGGTATATTTAAAGTGGAGGTTGATAGTTTCTTGATTAGTAAGGGTGTCAAAGGTTATGGGGAGAAGGCAGGAAAATGTGGCTGAGAGGGATAATAAATCAGCCACAGTCCAATGGTGGAGCAGACTTTATGGGCCGAATGGCCTGTACTGAGCTGTATTGTTCTATGTTCTATAATGTCTTATGGTATCACACAATAATTTGTTTACTCTTCAAAGACTCACCACTGTCTGCTCCGCCAGTCTGTGCTGTGTGTTTCGAATAGCCCTTTTGGCCTCTTGAAGTTCTTTGCCCAGCTTAACACTGAAACAGAGGTTGCAGTTAGAATTTAAATTCAGCATACCATAAGCCAGTGGTTTGCAAGCAGTTATACAGCAACAAGCTAACAGAACTTGCAATTTAGATCAGCTTATGTAAGTGAAATATCAACCTTACAGGCAAGCATACAACCGGGATATTGAAGGAGTTACGTTGTAATAGATATCAAGCTATATTATGACCCAATGTTTCTTCTCCTCTCCCAAAACCACTATCAGTCTGTTGAGACACTGCTCTCTCTTCTAGATCCCTGATCTCACCTGTGGGAGAAACCACAGAGATGTTGAACAATGGCGTTTTGGGCAGGGTAAATTAAATGTGGTATGAATAACAGTGGACTATCAACCAATATGATTACTGAACAGTGCAAATGAATTGATCTCATCTAATCATAGATCTTTGCCAGTTTGAACATTAGCCCAGGGAGGAATTTCTTTAGCTAGTGGGTAGTGAATTGGTGGAATTCATTGCTATAGACAACTGCGGAGGACAAGTCATTGAGTATTGGGTTAAAGCAGTGGTGGACGCTCTCCTGATCGGTAAAAGCTTCAGAGGTTACAGGAAGAAGGCAAGATAATGGGGGTGAGAAGGATAATAATTTTGGTCACCTAATTACAGGAAGGATATTAATAAGGTTGAAGGAATTCAGAGAAGGCTTACAAGGATTTTGTCAGGACTTGAGAAACTGAGTTACAGAGAAAGGTTGAATGGGTTAGGACATTATTCCCTGGAGTGTAGAAGAATGAGGGGAGATTTGATGGAGGAATATAAAATTATGATGGGTATAGATAGAGTGAATGCAAACAAGATTTTTTCCACTGAGGTTAGGGGAGAAAAAAACCAGAGTACATGGGTTATGGGTGAGGGGGGAAAAGATTAAAGGGAACATTGGAGGGGGGGGCTTCTTCACACAGAGAGTGGTGGAAGTGCGGAATGAGTTGCCAGATGAAGTGGTAAATGCGGGCTCACTTTTAACATTTAAGGAAACCTTGGACAGGTACATGGATGAGAGGTGTATGGAGGGATATGGTCCAGGTGCAGGTCAGTGGGACTAGGCAGAAAAATGGTTCAGCACAGACAAGGGCCAAAAGGCCTGTTTCAGTGCTGTAATGTTCTATGGTTCTAAATCAGCCATGATGGAATGTCAGTGCAGACTCAATGGGTCACATCGCCTAAAACACTGCTCCTTTGTCTTACAGTCTTATAATGCACTTACATCTGTCCTTCCATTGCATTTTGCTGTTTTGCATTGTTTTGCTTCATTTCTTCTATTTGTTCTTTTATTTGATCCTGGTTTCCTAACAACTAAGATCAAACCAAGAAGAGTCTTCAGCAATGTTAAGCATTGAGAATGCACAAGGAAAAAAAAAGTAATGCTATTTAGGAAGTTCCGAAGGAACAACCAGGGCTCCAAATATTTTAAACTGAAGTACATTTCTAAAGACATTTTCTCCAGTTTCCCTCCACTTCTACAACCAATGGTTCCAGTTCCCCTTTGTATCACCAAAAGCCCCATTTGGTTCTGAACCAAATTGTACTTCTTCCCCTTAGGGTCAGACAACCAATGATGGAACCCTTTGTGTGACCAAGTGAGCGGGTACATGATCATTGCTATTTGCCCACCAGTACCCTTTCCTCTATTTCTGGGCAACTTGTGAGGGTAATAGCATGCAACTAAAAGACTAAACTATTTCTGGATATATACATTGGGTGGACACTTTATTAGATACCTGCTGTACCTAATAAAGTGGCCACAGAGTACATGTCCATAGTCGTCTGCTGCCGTAGCCCATTCACTTCAAGGTTCGACATGTTGGGCATTCAGAGATGCTCTTCTGCACACAACTGTTGTGACGCATGATTACTTGTGTTACTGCCGCCTTCCTGTCAGCTTGAACCAGTGTGGTCATTCTCCTCTGACCTCTCTCATTAACAAGGTGTGTTTTGGTTTTTTTTTGCACCATTTTCTGTAAACTGTTGTGCAAGAAACGCCCAGGCAATCAGCAGTTTCTGAGATACTCAAACCGCCCCGCCTGGCACCAACAATTATTCCACGGTCAAAGTCACTTAGATCACGTTTCCCCATTCTGATGTTTGGTCTGAACAACAACTGAAGCTCTTGACCACATCTGCATATTTCTATGCATTGAGTTGCTACCACATGATTGGCTGATTAGATATTTGCACTAATGAGCAGGTGTACCTATAAAGTGACCACTGAGTGTGTTCAGAGAATCTCTTCAGCACACCACTAATGTAATGCAAGGTTATTTGAGTTACTCTTCCTGCTCATTTATAAACACACCCTGTTCTAAGACCCTAATTTATTAACAAGCCATGGTGCTTGAGAGAGGCTTGCAATGCAGCACCAATTATCCTTCTGTTGGAGGTGGAACCGTGACTTCTGAGCTTCGATGACAAGGTGTCTTATTTCACACAGGCCGGACGGCAGCTCTGAAAGAGCACAAATTTCTGCTTACTTGGACTTCAAATTTTGAAACTTTTTAAACAATTAACAGGATTGATTGCTTCAGGATTCACAGGGCATATGAATCTAAATGCAGATGCTGTACAACCGAAATTAAAAAGGCCTGGTGGGTTACCAGTTACCAGTTACCAGTTTCAGAGTGATCAGTCTGTTGAAGTGTCAATGGCCTCAATTGTTAAGTCTTCCCATTGATGCTGTTATTTCAAATATTTCATGTTTTTATAACGTGAATCTACATTCAGTGGTCTCCTTATCAAGTAAATCTGTACACGTGGTCATTAATGCAAATATCTCATCAACTAATCATATAGCAGCAACTCAATGCATCAATGCATGCAGACATGGTCAAGAGGTTCAGTTGTTGTTCAGACCAAACATCAGCAAGGGGAAGAAATGTGATCCAAGTGACTTGACCATGGAATGATTCTTGGTGCCAGATGGGGTGGTTTGAGTATCTCAGAAATTGCTGATCTCCTGGGGTTTTCATGCACAACAGTCTCTGGCACAGGAATTCCTAACCTGGGCTCCATGGACCCTTCGGTTATCGGTAAGGCTCCATAGCATAAAAATGGCTGGGAACCCCCAATTCAGAGCTTAAAGTGAACACAGTGAAAAATTAAAAACATCCAGTGAGCAGCAGTTCCGTGTCTAATGACAGAGCTCAGAGGAGATTGGCCAGACTGGTTCAAGTTGACAGGAAGGTGACAGTCACCCAAATAACCTCACAGTACAACAGTAGTGTGCAGAAGAGCACCACTGAATGCACGACACATTGTACCTTGAAGTGGATGGGTTACAACAGCAGCAGACTACACTTGGTGCCACTCCTGTACCTAACAAAGTGGCAAATGAATGGGAGTTGCAACGAATTAGCATCATTCAAATGGTTTAACACACAGTCTGCCTGAGGAACTCATTGGATCAGACAACATCGATGGAGGGAAACGGAGAGCCATTGTTTCAGGTCGAGAACCTTCCTCATGACTCGAAAGAAAGAGGAGAGAAATGGCTCATTTTCTTTTGAGTCTATTGGAATTCTAATTTAATCCAGAAATGAGTTACCTTTATGTACTTCAACTGGAGAAATCAATATGAAGCAAGCCAACCTTAAAATGAAATTGCCGTGCTATGACATATCCATGCTAGATAACTGCAGGTTCAGAAAAAATTCTACATTTTAACAAATTTCAATTAACACTTACATTTCTCTCAAGCTTGGCATGCTCGTATTCCTTAACCTCTTCATTCTTGATGACCCATAGATATAAAGGCAAACTGATTAACATCACAGTAAGACTGCTACCTAAAATACAGCTGACTAGCTGTGAAGATTAATGGTTAATCACAACTGCACAAACTTACAGAAATTTCTGTGGACTCCAGCAGAAACTTATGCTCAGAATAAGGAGTGCACCAAAGTACAATGCTTGCAACTTTGCCTAACACGTTTGCTCTCATGTGTCTAATGGAACCAAAAAATTTTTGGATGTTGGATTATATAAAGGCTTAGCATGTCAGTGGATCACCAGGGTCTCCTTTATCCCTATTTGTGACATTTACCGGGAGCATTGTATATGAAGGGGCCAAAGCATTGTTGAGGATCCTTACCACCCATCCCACAATCTCTTTGACACAGTACTGTCAGGAAGGAGATACAGAAGCATCAGGACCAGGACTGCCAGACTGGGTAACAGCTGCTTCCTTCAGGCTGTGAGGTTAATGAATACCCTGCCACCACCAAGGTCTCATCACTAGGACAGCGAGCTGTTTACTGTACTGTTTACCTGTGCTGTGCACTACATGCATTTTGAACTAAATTTTATTAATTTATTTATGGTAATATTTGTTTCTGTGCTGTGTGTGATATATGTTTTATGGGTGCCCCATAGTCTGAAGGATAGTTGTTTCATTTGGTTGTATATATGTATACAACTGGCAATAAACTTGAACTTAAAGTTGGAATCAGAAGCTAAGACAATATCAAATACCACTTCTTTAAAAATTCAGATTAGTTTCTTTCTAAATATTTATCTGATTTCAATATCTTTACTTAATTCCCTTCATCTTTTAATAATTAACTGTGATTTTTAATAACTCTTGTGTGTTTCTAAATGTCTTGGTTACAAGTGCAAGTGACTGGAATTAGTATAGAGAGATACATTCAAAGTTCAAAATAAATTTATTATCAAAGTACATATATGTCACTATATACAACCCTGAGATTTATTTTCTTGTGGGCATTCACAGTAAATATAAAGAAACACAAAAGTATCAATGAAAAAATACACACAACAAAATGGACAAACAACCAATGTGCAAAAGACAACAAATTATTAATACAAAAAACAACAATAATAATAATAATAATAATAATAACCAAATAAGCAATAAATATTGAAAACATGAGAGGAAGAGTCCTTCAAAGTGAGTCCATGGGTTATCGGAACAGCTCGGTGCTGGTTCAAGAGTCTGATAGTTGAGGGGTAGTAATTGTTCCTGAACATGGTGCTGCGGGTCCTGAGGCTCCTATACTTTTTCTATAATGGCAGCAGCGAGAAGAATGCATGGCCTGGATAGTGGGAGTCCTTGTTGACGGATGCTGCTTTGCAGTGGCAGAGCTCAATACACATCCACAGACGTGACAGGTTGACTATCCCATGCCAGAGCTTCATCGCTCTTACGCCTTTGAAGGCCTAATCTCAGATTTATACATTACATATAGTAACCTCTAGAAACTATTTACTGGTAGCTATTGAATTAATACAACTATACAGAGTAAAACAGCACACCAACAGGCCCTTTGGCCCAACTTGGGTGTTTATTTAAACTCCTAAATACTTATCCAAATGTCATTAAATTTTGTTATTTTAACTACTTCAGCCACTTCCTTTGCAAGCTAGTTCGGTAAAGTTGCTCCTCACATCCCTTTTAAGCCTTTCAACTCTCACCTTCAACCTAAACCCTGAGAAAAAACAATTTTTGTTCACCGCCTCAATGTATAATAATTTTATACACCTCTATAAGATCACACCTCAATCTCTTAAGTTCCAAGGCATATACATACAATTGTACATACAGTACTATCCATCTATGTACAATCAATCTATGTACATAAGCTATCTCATGTATTTTTTTTATTATTGGGTTCTGTATCTTCAGCTGTTTTTTTTTGCTACGTCATTACACTTTACACTTGAGTACTGGAAATGACATTAAGTAATCCTGAGTCTTGAATCCAGAATAAACTCTTAGCCTGCTCAGCTTCTCCTTATAACCTCAAATCCTGGCTCATCCTTATAAATCTTCTCTGCACCCTTTCCACTTTAATGACGTCTTTCTGATAACAGGGCAACCAACACTGTACACATTACTCTGAGTGACAGCTCACCAACTGTCCCAACTCCTACACTTAGTGCACTGACCGATGAAAACCAACATGCTAAACTTCTTCACCACCCTGTCTACTCGTAAGGCACTTCCATAAAAATGCATACTTGCACACCTGGGCCCCTCTGTTCCACAACACTTCCCAGAGCCCAATCTTTCCCAAAAGTCCTAACTTGGTTTCTCTTCTCTATCTGCACATTAACACTTAATCTGAATTGAAAGCCACTTACTAAGCCCTTAATGTTTGATAGCCTTCCTCACCAGCTATTTTAGTGTCACCCATATATTTTGGTACTGTGCAAAAGTCTTAAGCTCATATTGCTAGGATGCACAAGACTTTTGCACAGTACTGTATTTGTCAACATGGAGTAAAGAGCCAGTTTGTAAATTTGGCAGGAGCAAAGGATGTTAGGAACGGCAAGGGTGGAGCAGTGCAGGAGCGGTGTGGGACAGGTGACAGAGAAGGAGTGCCGAGGGCAGGGTTAGTACGGGTGCAGACACACCTGGCCCGAGACACCAGGCAAAGTCATTTGATGGCACACAATTGGTTTATTAATCATTACACAATGCCTCTCTATTGCTTCGTGTTCCCTCCCGCTCCCTTCCCCTTTTCCCAATCATGATTCCCCTCTCGCTGCACACATCCCTCTCTCAGTCTACAATAGAGACCCCATATCAGAATCGGGTTTATCACCAATATGTCATGACATATTTGTTATTATTTTCATATCAGCAGTACAGTGCAATACATAAAATTACTACAGTACTGTGCAGAAGTTTTAAGCACCCTAGCTATATATGTATGTGCCAAAGACTTTTGCACAGTACTGTATAAACACTGTGTGTGTGTGTGTGTGTGTACGCATACATGCACAAGATATAAGTATACTGTATATAGGTATATATATGTATAGATGGGTGAGACTACATGGGCATAGGCATCCCAGTGAATAAAAGATGACCATGTTCTTAGCAAAGAAGACTGCTTTCACCTTCTTGTTACTGAGCCGAGTCACAAGGTCCTTCACTCTGCTCAGCTCTTCTGCAGCTTCATCATAGATGGCACGGGACTTCACATACTGGTCCTGTTCTCTAATCAGGGAATTCCTGGAGTTGGCCAAGTTCAGAAGCTCCATACTCAGTTCATCATTTCTGGCAACCTGAAAGAAAACAGATGCTGTTCATAATCAGCTCGATCCATCAAAGCTTCTGGGAGTCAAAGATCTGTTGTAAATCTTAATAAAACCTTCACCAGAAAAATATAAATTGATTTAAAACTTTAATTCTTCTATTTATGACCATTTCTCTCCAGTCTAGTGTTTAAAATATTTAAGTAATATTTTTAAAACTACCTTTTCGGTTCATTCAGTATATCTGATATTTAAAAACATTTCTAAAGCTTGAATTATACTTTCTTAAACTTTTCTTCCTGCCTAATAAATGGTTTTTAAAACTTTAATTGGCTTTTTATACTTTTTGATATTTTAAAAATTTCATTGTCCTTTTCAAAACCATTCTCATGTCCAAAACCTTTTAAAAATGTGATTGGTTTTCCTTTATTTAACCTTGCATTTGATATTAAAATTAAGTTGATAAAATTTTGTTTCAACTTTTCCTCATATCTGATAGTTAAATAATTTTTTGTAAATTTTCTTGCATTTAAATTTCTACATAACAGATTTTCAAAGATTTAAGATGGATATCAGGGACAGCTTTAGATCTGGAATTGGTATAGCTGGTCTCCCTGTTGTCTTTGAAACCAAAGTTCACTCCATTTTATCCTGCAGCCCACTTCCACTAAATCCCACGATGCCCAGCACAAATGAGGCAAGAAACGTTGCCTAGGAGCATCATTCCACAACTCCAATCAAACAACGCAATTGCGAAATAAGAACCAATGTGAATACATTGGAAGCAAGCCGCCTCACATCTTGCACATGCAAGATTTATGGGTTGGCCGTTTTCTATTGATGTAATCCAATAGATTGGAAAGAAATCATTCTCAATTTTATATCAAGCTCAGCAAAAGGATATAATAATTACTTTTAAAATTTTATTTATTCAGAGACAATGCCCCTCCCACCCCTTTGAGCCACGTCGGCCAGCAACCCCCAGTTTAACCCTTGCCTAATCACCGGACAGTTTACAATGACCAATTAACCTACCAAGTGGTACATCTTTGGACTGTGGGAGGAAACTGGAGCACTCAGAGGAAGCCCACACTTTCAAGGGGAAAACGTACAAACTCTACATTTAGCAGCAGGAAGTGAACCCAGGTTGATAGCACTGTAAAGCGTTGTGCTAACCATTACACTATCGTGCCGCCCTGTCATTCAACAATATGTCACTGGAGGAATTGAATACAAAAGTAGAAAAGTTATGTTTCATTTAGTAAGGGATTAGTGAATGACATCTGGATAACTATATGCAATATCATTCTCCCTACTTAGAAGAGGATGCAAATGTGTGTTATTTGTGTGGAGTTTGCAAACCTTGAGCAACACACAAGAAGTCAGCTGGTCAGGAGGCATCTATGGATGGGAATAAACACTCGTTGTTTCAGGTTGAGACCCTTCAACAGGACTGGAAAGGAACAGGGAAGATGCCAGAATGAAAACATGGGGGGGGGGAGGGGAGGAGTACTAGCTGGAAGGTGATAGGTGACAGCAGGTGAGGGGGAAGGTGGATGGGTAGAAGGGAGAATAAAGTAAGAAGCTGAGAGGTAATAGGCAGAAAGGGGAAAGAGTTGAAGAAGTGGTAATCTGATAGGAGAGGACAGTGGATCATTGGAGAAAGGGGAGGAGGAGGGGCACCAGAGGGAGGTGATGGACAGGTGAGAAGGGAAGGGGCAAGAGGGGAATGAAAACTTGAGTAGAGGGTGATGGGGAAGAAGTTACCAGGAGTTAGAGGAATCGCATTGGAGACTACCCAGATGGACGATGAGGCGGTTCTCCTCCAATCTGAGTTTGGCCTCATTGTAGCAGTAAAGGAGGTCATGGACTGATGCATTGGAATGGGATATTTGGGTATCTCCCTCCCCCACAGTCACGTTAGTTTCTTTCTGTATCCTAAGGATGTGTAGGTTGGGAGATTCCTTAGCTGCTGTAAATTGGACTGGTGTGTGCGTAAGATAGGATTGTGGCTGATTCTGATACAGGTCCCTATTGTGGACTAAGAGTGGGAAGGGGGCAGGGAGAGGGGAATCATAATTGGGAAAAGAGGAAGGGAGAGGGGAGGAAGTGGGAAGCACCAGAGAGACATTCTGTAATGATCAATAAACCAATTGTTTGGAATCAAATGACCTTGCCTGGTGTCTCTGCACCCAGGCACCCCTCCCCCCCCCCCCACCACTGGCACTCCTCTGCCACTTGTCCCACAACCCTCCCGGGGTGCTCCACCCTCGCCATTCCCAACATGCTTTGCTCCTGCCAGATTTACAAACTCACCACATTGACAAATACAGTACTATGCAAAGACACCCTAGCTATATATTTGTGCTGAAGACTTCTGCACAGTACTATAGGAGGTAATGAGTTAATCTTTAAGTAAAAGGCTCATCAATTTGAGGTGGAAATTAACTAAAATAAAATTCTCCTGGAGGGTTGAGAGTTTTCAAAGCTCTGTTTCTCAAAGGGTGGTGACAGCAGAGTCTTTGAATAACTTTAAATCAGACATTACTTGACAGGCTAGAGGGTGAAAGGTGACTGGGGTCGATGGGCTGAGTGGCCTTCTCCTGTTCCTAATTCATGTTTGTTGATGATCCTTGCCCTCTGTGAAACAAGTACTTAATGTACTTCCCACTACTACAATTCAGAGATTGATTTCATTAGTGGGCCAGTATTTGATGAAGTCAGTCACTATATAAATACAGGCTGTTGTGCATTTGTAATCTGGGCTGTAAAGAATTAGATATCTTGGAACGGAAGTCAAATTGTCCTGAATCTTGTGAAAAGAATGAAGGTTCAAGGGACTGTTTCAATTTGACAGATAAACCCAGCATGGATAACTTCTTTGATCACAACTCCAAAATGATTCTACAACCTACAGCTGTCTCACTACAACTGATTCTACGACCTACAACCGACTCAGTACAACTGATTCTACAACCTACAGACTCACTTTCAAGGACTCATGTTCTCAGTAATTTTTACACTTCCACAGTTTATGTCCTTTTGCACTTTGGTTGTTTGTCAATCTTTGTTTACCTACGGCATCACACACAAAGCGCTGGAGGAACTCAGCAGGCCAGGCAGCATCTATGGGAAAGAGTAAACAGTCGAAGTTTCAGGCCGAGACCCTTCATCAGGACTTCTTGTGTTTGTTTATGCTTTTTTTGAAGATTCTATTGTATTTTTTTCCCAGTATGTGCCTGCTAAAAATAAATCTCAAAGTAGTAGATGGTAACTTTGAATGTTGAGTAATTCTTCACCCTCACCGCGCTGATGATCAGGGATTTCTCACCTCTGAAGTCCACCAGCTGCTTCTTGTGATTTGCATTCACACAGTTCTCACTGATCTACTAAGTTCCCATGTATGACTGCAAATTACGCTATAAAAATCTAACCTATTGTTTGTTGACAATCAGTCATTAGCTATTGGTATTCATCCAGACTCCGCATATAATCACTGTCAACTCAGAATCAGAATCATGAAATTTGTTACTCTGTGGCAGCCGTATAAAAATATACTATAAATTATAGTGCAAAGAAAGGAATACCGATAATCAATAATAAAGGAATAGCTTTCGTGGATTGTTCAGAAATTTGCTGGTGGACTAAAACGTTGAGCGTAGATCCTCAGGCTAATGTACAACCTCCCCAGTGAGAAGATAGTATGTCCCAGATATAAAGGGCCTTAATGATGGATGCCGCCTTCTTGACTGCCTCTTGATGGTGGGGAGGATTGTGCCCATGATGGAGCTGACTGGTTCTGTTGCGGCTCTTGCAATCCTGTGCACCGCAAGCTACATTCCCGGTGATAATGTGACCAGTCAGAATCTATATACATTTACAATCTATGTAAATTTACATGCCAAATCTCCACAAACTGGAGATTTCTGGTTTTCTGCTGTGACTTCTTTGTGATTGTATCACATGACTGCTTCATGGCTGGGGCCAGGTTAGATCCTCTGGGATGTTGACCCCCAAGAACCTGATGCTGCTCATCTTTTCGAGCGTTGACCTCTCAATGAGGACTGGTACACGTTCTCCCAACTTCCCCTTTCTGAAGTTCAATACCTTGGTCTTGTGGATGCTCAGTGCTGCGACACCACTCAACTAGCTGATCAATCTTGCCCCTGTAAGCTTCCTGGACCCTAACAACAGTGGAGTCATCAGCAAATTTATAGATGGCATTTGAGCTGTGTTTGTTTACACAATCATGAGTGTAGAGAGAGTTGAGCATTGGGCTAAGCACATCCTACAATTGTACCTGTGTTGATTGTCAGCAAGTAGAGGATGGTATTACTGATCTGCACTGACTAGGGTCTCCCGATGAAGTTGAGGATCCAGTGGCAGAAGGTGGTACAGAGGTCCCGGTTGTGAAGCTTAGTTATTAGTACTGAGGGGATGATGGTGTTGAACACTGGTATGTAATTGATAAAGGGTAGCCTGGCATACATCTTGCAAAGTCTAGGTGCTTCAAAGCAGAGAGCTGAGCCAGTGAGACAACGTCCACTTTAGAGCTGTTGTTTCAGATTCTCCACACACCCAGCACAGACGTTCATCGTTACCTTTCAAGTAAAAGGCTCTGCATCACATCTCCAGTTGAGAAAAGGTGGCAACTGAAAGTTAATCATCAATTTACTGATGGAAAGCTCGTCTTGCATACTGTTCATACAGATCAATTCATTACACAGTACATGAAATAGTACAAGGTGCATCAATAAGTGCAGACCATTATCTAAATGGAGAGAAAGTTTAAACATCAGAGGTGCAGAGGGATTTGGGAGTCCTCGTACAAGACTCCCAGAAGGTTAATTTACAGTAAAGAAGGCAAATGCAATGTTGGTATTCATTTCAAGGGGAATAGAATATAAAAGCAAGGAGATAATGCTGAGGCTTTATAAGACACTAGTCAGGCCACACTTGGAGTATTGTCAACAGTTTTGAGCTCCATATCTCAGAAAGGATGTGTTATCATTTGAAGAGAGTCCAGAGGAGGTTCATAGGATGATTCGGGGAATGAAAGGGTTAACATATGAGCTGTGTTTGGCAGCTTTGGGCCTGTACTCTGGAATTTAGAAGAATGCAGGGGTATCTCATTGAAACCTACCGAATGTTGAAAGGACTAGATAGGATGGATGTGGAGAGGATGTTTCCTATGGTGGAGGTATCCAGAACTAGAGGGCACAGCCTCAAAATTGAGGGGTGACCTTTTAGCCAAAGACTAGTGAATCTGTGGAATGCTCTGCCACAGATATGCGAATAGGCAGGTGTATGGGGTTGAATGGGATCCGGGATCAGGCATAATGGAATGGCATGGAAGAACTGACGGGCTGAATGGCCTAATTATGGTCCTATGTCTTATGGTCTTAATAACAGAATACAGAATAAAATGTAACAGCTACAGAGAAAGTGCAGTGCAGGTAGACGATAAGGTGCAAGATCATAGTGAGGTAGACAGTGAGCTTAGGAATCCATCATATCATACTAGGAAACCATTCAGTGGTTTTAAAACAGGGATAGAAACTGTCCTTGAGCCTAGTGGTATGTCCTTTCAGGCTTTTGGATCCTGCTTGGGGAGGAGAGAGAAAGTCTGGTGTGGGTAGGGTCCTAGATTACTCCTAAGGCAGCAAGTCATGTAGACAGGATCCATGAAAAAGATGCTGGTTTCTGTGATATGCAAACCTACGTTCACAACTCTCTGCAGTTTCTTGTGTTCATGGGCATAGCAGCTGCCATGCCAAGCCATTATGTAAACAGATATGGGGCTCTCTATAAACACAAGAGATTTTTCAGATGCAGTAAATCCAAAGCAACGCACACAAAATGCCAGAGGAACTCAGCAGGAGGTCAGGCTCCATCTTTGAAAATGAATAAACAGTTTATGTTTCAGGCCAAGACCCTTCCTCAGGACTGAAAAAGGAGGAGGACGATGCCAGAATTAAAAGGTGGCAGTGGGGGGGGGGGGGGGAGAAGGGAAAAGAGGACAAGTTAGAAGGTGATAGGTGAAGACAGGTTGGTGGAAGGGTGGGGAGGATAAGGAAAGAAGCTGGGAAGTGATAGGTGGAAAAAGCAAAGGGCTGGAGAATGATGAATCTGATAGGAGAGGGGAGTGGACCATGAGAGGAAGGGAAGAAGGAGGAGAACCAGGGACAGGTGGTAGGCAGGTCAGGAGAAATAGTAAGTAGCCAGAGTGGGGAATAGAAGAGGGGGATGGAAAAAAATGTAGACAGCAGCACGTGCAACCTCCCATTCCTGAAGTCAATGATCAGCTCTTTTGTTTTGCTGATCTTGGGGGAAAAGATTGTTGTAATGACGCCAAGCTCTCTATTTCCTTCTGGTACACTGACCAGTGAGATATAGCCCACTACAGTGGTATCACCTGCAATGGAGTTGGCGCAGAGTGCACAGGGAGTAGAGTAAGTGGCTGAAGACACAATCTTGTGTTTCAAAATGGTGGAGGTGTTACTGCCTATCCTTATTGATAGTGGTCTGTTGGTCAAAAAGTCAAGAGTCTTGTTGCAGAAGTTGGTGTTGCTCCCAGGTCTTGGAGTTTGGTGATGGCAAACTGTTCCAAGATGAAAGTGTCGACAGGAACACGACCAACTCAAATAACCACACATTACAACAGTGGTGTGCAGTAAAGCAACTGTGAATACACAACACTTCGAACTCTGAATGGATTGGCCACAGCAGGTACCACTCCTGTACCTAATAAAGTGGCCACTTACTGTAGGTGTCTTTACTGTACAGATGCTCCAGGGATAAGTGTAGGACTGGGAAGATGGCGTCCAACATAGTCCTGCTTCATCAGTAGGTGAATTGCCGTGGGTTAAAGTTGTCTTAGAGGTTGGAGTTAATGCATGCCATGACCAGCCTTTCGATGGTAGATGTCAGAGCAATTAGATGATAATCATTAAGGCACCTATCACCTTGTTTTCCTTAGGTACTGAGATAATAGTGGTCCTTTTGATGCAAGTAGGAACTCCAGATTGAATATGCCTACAACAGCTGCTCTCTCACATGTAAACACAAATCTCTCCAGTTAATTCAAACACCAACGCAAGATCAATATAACAATTTAATTTCAGAAGGAGTAACTCACGATCACCTGCCATAACTTAAATATACAAAAACTGATTTGTTACAGTATAGCAATTGCAAAATAAACTAACAGCTTCTAGCAACGGAAAAAATGGACAGCAGTGGCTCTTTTAAAAAAAAACCATTATTATTGAAGAGTAAAAGAAAATTGCTTGAGATGGTCCACTTAAGATCACTGTATATTCTGGCAACAAAAATATTAATGTTAAGAGTGCTTTGCCATTCTGACAAAAATCTGCTCAAATTGATTACTCAAGGCGCAGTGCATAATATCAAAGAACTCCTGTGGACAACTAGTCAAATTCACTCACCTCATTTTCATGCCGTTTCCTTAGTGCCAGATAATTGCTCTTCAGGGCAATGTATTCATCTGCCAATTCCTGACGATTTTTCTCAAGCGCCTTCAGCTGATTCCTCGCCACCTCATAATCATTCACACATCTGTTTTTCTGCCCTTCCAGTTCCACTGTTCTGTGTTCAAGAATTAAAATCTGCAAAGTAGCAGAATCTCAATGATTTGCCATGAAATGCATCCTGCAAAAACATTGTTTCAGTGTCTTGTGAAAGTAGGTGTAGCTGTCCAGTGATGCTGGACTGCAATGTTTAACTCCGAGGGCTTCTCTCGTTGGAGTGAAGGAGGAAGAGAGGTGATTTGATAGAGGTGTATTAGACGATAAGAGGCATAGATAGATGGGACAGCCAGCGCCTATTTTGTTGCAATGGCTAATACAAGAGGGCACAATTTTCGGATGATTTGAGGAAAGTATAGGAGTTATTGAACATGAACAGGCCCATTGACCCATCTAGTCCGAGCTGAAGGAGGGATGTTAGAGATCTTTTTTAATACAGAGAGAGATAAATGCATGAAATGGATTTGATTGGGAGATCTGATAGATGTATACAAAATTATGAAGAGTATTGACAGGGTGAATGCAAGCAGGCTTTTTCCACTGAGGTTGGGAGGGACTACAACTAGAATTCATGGGTTAAAGGTGAAAGGTGAAAACTTTAAGGGGAATATGAGGGGAAACTTCTTCACTCAGAGGGTCGTGAGAAGGTGCAATAAGCTTCCAGTGCATGTGGTGCATGCGGCTTCCATTTCAACATTTAAGAGAAGTTTGAATAGGTACATGGATGGTAGGGTATAGAGGGCTATGGTCCTGGTGTAGGTCACTGGGAGTAGGCAGCTACTGGTTCAGCATGAACTAGATGAACCAAAGGGTCGGTTTCTGTGCTGTACTTTTCTATGGCTCTATGATCCTCTACTGCACTGCTAGGGGTAGTGGTAGATGCAGATACATTAGGGAGATTTAAGAGACTCTTAGACTCATGGATGAAAGAAAAATGGAGTGCTACATGGGAGGAAAGGGTCAGAATGATCTTGGTGTAGGCTAAAAGGGGTCAATAACTCTACTGGGTGGTTTTTATAGGCCATCCAATAGTAACAGAGAAATCGAGGAGCAGATAGGGAGACAGATTCTGCAAAGGTGTATTAATAAAAGGGTTGTTGTGGTGGGAGACTTTAATTTCCCAAATACTGATTGGCATCTCCCTAGAGTAAAGGGTTTAGATGGGGTGGAGTTTGTTAGGTATGTTCAGGAAGGTTTCCTGACACAATAAGTAGATAAGCCTACAAGAGGAGAGGCTGTACTTGATTTGGTAGTGGGAAATAAACCTGGTCAGGTGTCAGGTCTCTCAGTGGGAGGGCATTTTGGAAATAGTAATCATAATTCTATCTCCTTTACCACAGCATTGGAGAGGGATAGGAACAGACAAGTTAGAGAAAACGTTTAATTGGAGTAAGGGGGAATATAAAGCTATCAGGCAGGAGCTTGGAAGCATAAATTGGAAACAGATGTTCTTAGGGAAACATACAGAAGAAATGTGGCAAATGCTTAGAGGATAGTTGCATGGGGTTCTGCATTGGTACGTTCCAATGAGACAGGGAAAGGATGGTAGGGTACAGGAACCATGGTGTACAAAGGCTACTGTAAATCTAGTCAAGAGGAAAAGAGAGCTTATGAAAGGTTCAAAAAACTAGGTAATGATAAAGATCAAGAAGATTATAAGGTTAGCAGGAAGGAGTTTAAGAATGAAATTAGGAGAGCCAGAAGGGGCCATGAGAAGACCTTGGTGGAAAGGATTAAGGAAAATCCCAAGGCATTCTACAAGTATGTGAAAAGCAAGAAGAAGTGAGAGAATAAGACCAATCAAGTGTGACAGTGGAAAAGTGTGTTTGGAACTGCAGGAGATAGCAGATGTACTTAATGAATACTTTGCTTTAGTATTCACTATGGAAAAGGATCTTGGCGATTGTAAGGATGACTTGCAGCAGACTGAAAAGCTTGAGCATGTAGATATTAAGGAAGAGGATGTGCTGGAGCTTTTGAAAAGCATCCAGTTGGATAAGTCACAGGGACCAGACGGGATGTACCACAGGCTACTGTGGGAGGCGAGGGAGGAGATTGCTGAGCCTCTGGTGATGATCTTTGCATCATCAATGGGGTCAGGAGAGGTTCTGGAGAATTGGAGGGTTGTGGATGTTGTTCCCATACCCAAGAAAGGGAGTAGAAATAGCCCAGGAAATTATAGACCAGTGAGTCTTACTTCAGTGGTTGGTAAGTTGATGGAGAAGATACTGAGAAGCAGGATTTATGAACATTTGCAGAGGCATAATATGATTAGGAACAGTCAGCATGGCTTTGTCAAGGGGAGGTTGTGCCTTACAAGCCTGATTAAATCTTTTGAGGATGTGACTAAACACATTGATGAAGGTAGAGCCGTAGATGTAGTGTATATGGATTTCAGCAAGGCATTTGATAAGGTACCCCATGCAAGGCTTATTGAGAAAGGTAGGAGACATGGGATCCAAGGGGACATTGCTTGGTGGATCCTGAACTGACTTGCCCACAAAAGGCAAAGGGTGATTGTGGATGGGTCATATTCTGCATGGATGTGGGTGGCCAATGGAGTGCCTCAGGGATCTGTTCTGGGACCCCTACTCTTCGTAATTTTTATATGTGACTTGGATGAGAAAGTGGAGGGATGGTTAGTAAATTTGCTGATGACACAAAGGTTGGGGGTTTTGTGGATAGTGTGGAGGGCTGTCAGAGGTTATAGTGGGACATCGATAGGATGCAAAACTGGGCTGAGAAGTGGCAGATGGAGTTCAACCCAGATAAGTGTTCATTTTGGTAGATCAAATATGATGGCAGAATATAGCATTAACATAAGACTCTTGGCAGTGTGGAGGTTCAGAGGGATCTTGGGGTCCGAGTCCATAGGACACTCAAAGCAGCTACGCTGGTTGACTCTGTGGTTAGGGCATACAGTGCATTGGTCTCCATCAACCATGGGTTGAGTTTAAGAGCTGAGAGGTAATGTTGCAGCTGTATACGACCCTGGTCAGACCCCACTTGGAGTACTGTGCTCAACTCTGGTCACCTCACTACAGGAAAGATGTGGAAGCCATAGAAAGGGTGCAGAGGAGATTTACAAGGATGTTGCCTGGATTGGGGAGCATGCCTTATGAGAATAGGTTGAGTGAACTCGGCCTTTTCTCCTTGGAGCGACGGAGGATGAGAGGTGACCTGATAGGGGTGTACAAGATAATGAGAGGCATTGATCATGTGTATAGTCAGAGGCTTTTTCCCTGGGTTGAAGTGGTTAGCATGACAGGTCATAGTTTTAAGGTGCTTGAAAGTAGGTACAGAGGAGATGTCAGGGGTAAGTTTTTTACTCAGAGAGTGGTGAATGTGTGGAATGGGCTGCTGGCGGCAGTAGTGGAGGCGGATACGATAGGGTCTTTTAAGAGGCTCCTGGATAGGTACATGGAGCTTAGAAAAATGGAGAGCTATGGGTAAGCCTAGGTAGTTCTAGGGTAAGGACATGCTCGGTGCAGCTTTGTGGGCCAAAGGGCCTGTATTGTGCTGTAGGCTTTCTATGTTATCTGTTCTCGGTAAAATTAACTGTAACAGCAAAGAATCATGGAATATTGAACATTTCAAGTTACATTAGTACACACAGGGTCAAATTCCTGTGATCTTTTAGGCTGGTTCAATAGTCAATTTGCCCGAAGCAATTAATCGCTGAGTACAAGCCAGTCCAATCTAATTACTGGCCAGTGCAAGCTTACTAACACGTGAGAATGAGAAATCCAGTGAAAAAAGAGAAATACAAATAAATAAATGTACTAAGTTTTGGGATGTTTATGAAAGATATGAAAAAAATCA
This sequence comes from Hypanus sabinus, assembly GCF_030144855.1. Classification (NCBI taxonomy): domain Eukaryota; kingdom Metazoa; phylum Chordata; class Chondrichthyes; order Myliobatiformes; family Dasyatidae; genus Hypanus; species Hypanus sabinus. Next base: position 17,949,852 of record NC_082714.1, read on the forward strand.
TATCTTTTGTAACAATCCCCAAATATTTTCCACACAAAATTGCATATCATTTTTAAAACATGACAATTTTCTGCTTTGGCAAAGTTGTATCAGAAAGTAAAGGACTTCTGAAGTGATACTTAAAATAGCATCAACTAACCCTGATTTGTAACATATGCAAAAATATTCTCCAGAATACTATAAGGAGCTTAAAGAGGTTGCATAATCACTCAAATATTCCAAATAAGCAGAGCTGGCAGTGCCCACTTACTTATGAAACAACTAACTTTCACCCAGGACATGCCTTCTTCTCACTGCTACCACCAGAGAGGAAACACAGGAGCCTGAAGACACACACTCACCATTTTCAGAATAACTTCTTCCCCTTTGCCATTAGATTTATGACCAAATAATGAACACTAACTCATTATTTTTGCTCTCTTTTTGCACTACTTAATTATATATATATACATGTGTATTGTGCATAGATAGATATATTAATCTATTTCTTATTGTAATTATAGTTCTTTTAAATATTGCACCAAAAACAAATTTCATATCTACAGTACTGTGCAAGTCTTTACACACACACACTCTATATATATATAAAAGTGTCTGTATATACATACACACACGCATACATATAGTCTACTCCCTTTACACCCACGACTGTGTTGCCACACACACAGCTCCAATTGCTGATCAAATTTGCAGATGATATGACTTTGATCGGCCTTAATTTCTAGCAGTGACAAAACAGTCTGCAGAGGAGAGGCTGACACCCTGACACAGTGGTGCCAGGATAACAACCTCTCCCTCAATGTCCAAAAAACAAAAGAGCTAATTGTGGAATACAGGAGGAATGGAGACAGGCTCACCATCGATCAACATCAATAGGTCTGCAGTTGAGCGGGTGAGTAGTTTCAAGTTCGTCAGTATACAGATCACCAAAGATCTCACCTGGACTGTACACACCGGCTGTGTGGCAAAAAAAAGCACAACAGCATCTCTTCCACCTCAGGCATCCTAAGAGGTTCGACACAGGCCCCTAGATCCTCAAAACCTTCTACAGGGACCCCACTGAGAGCACCCTGACAGGCTGTATCACTGCCTGGTTCAGAACTGCACCAACCTTGATCACTGGGCACTGCAGAGAGTGGTATGAACAGCCCAGAGCATCTGTGGGCATGAACTTCCCTCCATTCAGGGCATTTACAGCAGCAGGTGCATAAAGAAGGCTTAGGAGATCAATGGGGACACCAGTCACCCCAACCATAAACTGTTTCAGCTGCTTCCGTCTGGCAAACGCTACCGCAGCATTAAAGTCAGGACCAACAGGCTACAGGCAGCTTCTAGACAAGCCATTAGACTTTTAAATTTACATGTCTGTACATTGCAACTGAGTCATAATACAAAGATTTTTACTCCACGTTGTGGGATGGATGTAAGATTTAAATAAATTAAATCAATTAAATTAAATTTTATGTATTTATATACATATACATATATATACATACACACACATATACGCACACATACATATACACAGACACAAAACATACATCTATGTATACATACACACATTTTTATATACACACACATACACACGTATATAGATATATATACCCAAGACTTTTGCACAGTACTGTATTTGTCAACATGGAGCAGACAGTGACTCAGTAAAGCTGGTAAAGGCAAAGGATACTATAATGGGAGGGGTGTGGGACAGGTGCAATACATAAAATTAATACAATACTGTGCAAAAGTCTAAGGCACCCCAGACTTTTGCACAGTACGATATTCCAGTAATATTGAACCTGATTCTGATTTGAATTCTGAAGTTCAAACCTGATAAAAGAAAGGAAGACATGTATTTATCTCATGCCTTTTATATCAGAATATCCCAAGGCACTTCACAGGAAATGAAAAACATTTGGTGATCTAGGAAAATAGCGGGCAATTTTCCAATCTTCCACCATCAGCAATATGACCTAGGCATGAAGGTTCCTTAACAGTGGCAACTCCAGTCCACAGAATGTGAAGTCATTTGGCATGCTTGCTTCCATCGATCGGTACAAGAGTTGGGACGTAATGTTCCAGGTGCATTGACAAGGCCACATTAGGAAACAGCATTTAGTTCCGGTCACCATGCAAAGATGATATTAATACGGAAAAGGTGCAAAAATATTTACAGGGAAGTTACAAGGACTCAAGGGTTTTAGTTATAAGGAGAGGCTGCATAGGCTAGGACATTTTTCTCTGGTGCATAGGAGGCTGGGAGGAGGGGTAACTTACAGAAGATTATCAAATCATGAGGGGCACAGTTAAGGCAAATAGACACCGCTTTTCCCTCAAAGGAGGAGCCAACAAAAGTAGATTTTTAAAACTAGGTTTAAAGTGAGACAGGAAAGCTTTCAAAGGGACTAGGGGGCAATTTTTTCACAGAGAGTATATAGTATGAGGCAGTAGTAGAGGTAGGTACAATGATGATATTTTAAAGACATTGGGATAGGAAAGATTCCTATGATATGACTATGATAACCACCAGATAATCTACAGTGCCCAAAAGTACCATGAGCAGCTGACCTCCATCTGAGGGAACAGCAGGGGCCTCAGCTCATCATCTCATCCAAAAAGCATTACCTCCAAGGTGAGGTATTCCCTCAAAATCTCAATGGAGTTTCACTTAGTTTTGGGGCTCAAGTCTCTGAAGATGGAGTTGAACCTACAATCTGCACCTTGGACAAGATTGCTAACCACCAAATCAGAACTGACACCAAGATAGGTGAGATAAACGTCACTTAACTGCAATTCAGGATGGCGTCAAAAGAAAAAGATTCTGGAAACACAGCCCTTTTTTTTGGATATTAAAAAACTATTTGAAACATTGCCCTTCACTCACATCCCTATTCACTTCACTTATGAGTGTTGTTTTATACTTGCATTCCAATTTTCCACCAGTTATTCAGTTCAATGTTTGCTGTGGGAGCAAAGTGATATTTTCCCCCTATTTCCAGATATTCTCTAGGTGACTGAATACATTTAATGTCCATGAATCAAATTACTTTGATGTATTATCTCTTTCAGTGGCTATACACACACAGTCAATGAACACTTAATGATCTGAACGCTTCTTTTTTCCCATCAATGGTTAACACTGGGGGGAAATTAAGGTGTAATTCATAGACAAATTCGTCACAGTGACTGAAGCTGAATGAGATCCAAATCAACTCTTATCAACAGAAGTAATGCAAGGTCTCCATTTCAGTGGCAGCACTTCCAGTTGCTATGCAACCAACTAACGTCATGGAGAATATGTTCCTTTCTGCAGACTATAAGCCAGGACTTAAGATCACACTTTCTGCTTCTATTTTTCACTGACGGACCGGCCTCTACCTTATAGAGGCCAGCTGGTAGTTCTTCGATACCTCGTTGTACCTATCCCTGCACCGTGACCCCAGCAACAAATATGGGGCCACTGTCATCACATCACTTCTGAAAATCTCCCCTCTGTAGCCTCCAACCCAATAATACCTCAATCCCACACTACCTACTTCTCCGCAACATAGCACAGGAACAGGCTCTTCAGCCTACAACGTCCCTGCTGAATGTGGTGCCAACTCAAACTAATTCCATCCATCTGCAGCTCAGCTCCACACAATGGCCACTTTATTAGGTACAGGAGTGGAATCCCGGTGTGGTCTTTTGCTGCTGTAGCCCATCCACTTCAAGGTTCAGTGTGTTGTGCATTCAAAAATGTTCTTCTGCACACTACTGTTGTAATACGTGGGTACTTGAGTTACTGTCACCCTGCTGTCAGCTTGGACCAATCGGGTCATTCTTCTCTGACCTCTTGCGTTAACAAGGTATTTTTGCCCAAGTAACTGCAGCTCACTGGATGATTTTTATTTTTGCACCATTCTCTGTAAACCCTAGAGCATGGGTTCCCAACCAGGAGCTCACAGACCCCTCAGTTAATGGCCTTGGCATTAACTGCTCTAGAGACTGCTATGCATGAAAATCCCAAGAGATCAGCATTTTCTGAGATACTCAAACCATCCCTTCTGGCACCAACAATCAATCCACAGTCAAAGTCACTTAGATCACATTTCTTCCCCATTCTGATGTTTGGTCTGAACAACAACTGGACCTCCTGACCACGTCTGCATGCTTTTATGCATTGAGTTGCTGCCACAGGATTGGCTGATTAGATATTTGCATTAATGAGCAGGTGTACCTAATAAAGTGGACCAAGGAGTGTACGTTCCACCATTTCCTTTCTAAATACCTCTTAAAAATAGCTATCCTTTCTGCTTCCTCCCCTTCCCTTGGCAGAGCATTCTAGGCATCTACCACTCTGTGAAAAAATATGCCTCACAAATATCACATAAGCATCCCCCTACTTTCAAACATTAACAGGATGATTCTAGGAATGAAAGACTTCATGTTTAAGGAGCATTTGATGAATCTGGACCTGTACTGTATAGAGTTCAGGAAGATCTCATTAAAACCTATGAGATATTGAGAGGCCTGGAGAGGGTGGATGTAGAGAAGTGCTTTCTGAAAACTGAGATGAACAGGAATTTCTTCAATGAATTTCTGTGGAATTAGTTGTCACGGAGGGCTGTAAAGGCCAGGTCATTGGATGTATTTAGGGTTGAGATTGATGTGCTCTGGATTGGTAAAGGGGTTAGGGGTTGTAGGGAGAAGGTGGACAAATGAGGCTGAAAGAAAAATCAGCCATGATTGAATGATAGAGCAGATTCAAAGCTAAAGTTTCAAAAGTTTGGAATTCCATACCCAAGGAAGATGTTCAGGCACTGAGTATGTGCAAAACAGTTTTTCTTAGATAATTTGATATTTGGAGAATGAAGAGGTGTGGATTTAGAGTTATAGAATTACAGAAGATGCTGACCAAGTTGTCTATGTGAACTAGTGTTTGGCCCATATTCCTGCTTTCCCATCCATCCTACACTCTGGCTGAAGAAATTCTACCTAATCTCAGTTTTACATGGGTATCCCTTTGATCTAAGGCTAAGCCCTCTGATCCTGGGCTCTTCTACTAATGGAATCACTTTTCCATGCTCACTCTATCTGGGCCCTTCAGTATCCACATTTACATACTACGTAGAGATCCTGATTCATTTGCGTAGTTATTTCTACACTTGTTTCTGGGTTGACTTCCAGAACCAGTAATGACTTGTGACAACTGTGACATTCTCACGGCAGTTACTCAGGGGAACTTCTGTCTGGTCACATCTGCCCTGAGAACTTACATAGTGTTTTAACCACATCCTACAAAAAGAACCCAGACACCCAGTACTCCTTGCAGCTATTCACTGCTCCGAAGGCAGAGCGTAGAATTGGCCCTAATGAAGAGAGGCTGATCACTAATGGAAAAAACTTAACTATGGGCCAAGCAACAGGAATCCCTCCACTATCACCATAAAATACACAGATCGCTAACAGCTAAAGGTGATAAAATAGTTATATAACTGTCTTGTGACCACTGAGCTCTAGGGGGCTTAAGTCTTTCCTGGCCCTACGTCAAAGGGTAACCTCCCCTCTCCATTCCCTTTTTTTCCAATTCCCCATTCTGACTCACCTCCTATCCCATCTCTTCTCTTCAAATGTCCATCGCCTCCCTGTGGTGCCCCTCCTCTTTCCCTTTCTCCCATGGACCATTCTACTCTCCTGTAAGACTCCTTCCTCTTCAGCCCTTTACCTTTTACACCTATCACATCCCAGCTTCTTTCTTCGTCCATCCTCTCCACCCATCTTCCTTCCCCCTCAATTGGCTTCATCTATCACCTGCCAGCTTGTACTCCTTTCCCTCCCCCACCTTCTTATTCTGGCTTCACCCAGGGCCTTTCCAGTCCTGATGAGGGATCTCATTGCAAAATATCAACTGTTCATTCCCTCCATAGATGCTGCCTGACCTGCTAAGTTCCTCCAGAATTTTGTGTATTGCTCTGGATTTCCAGCATCTGTAGAATCTTTTGTGTTTACTTGTCCAAAGAACAGCCTTTTTTTTAAATAACTTCATCAGCCATAATCCTGAACTTATATTTTAAAAAATGACCTGATCCACTTTCATTTTCTTAAAGAAAGGTAAAGGAATGCCTCAAGAATACCAACTAGACAATACTACATTGTAGAGTCTACTTTGCGAACATTTTATTGACTTTTCTGAGAGGGGAGCCAGGAATGAGAGGAAGTGGAATGCCAGCACTTTTTACCCAGGATGCCAATGGTTAATACAAGAAGACATTGTATTAATGGTGAATACCTGGTGAATACTTTTAAGGTGATTGGAGGCAAGTACAGGAGTGATGTCAGAGGTAGGTTTCTGCAACACAGAGAGTACTGAGAGCATGGAACATACTGCCAGGGGTAGAGGTGGACACAGATATAACAAGGGCATTTAAGAGACTCTTAGATAGGCACATGGATGAAAGAAAAATGGAGGGCTATGTAGGAATAAAGGGTTAGATTGATCTTGGAAAAGACCTGCGCAACATCGTGGGCCAAAGGTTTGTACTGTGCTGTTACTGCTCTATGTTCTATGTTGAATGAGGTTGGTAAGAGATGATAAAGGAACATCTTCTCAGCATCATCCCTCTCAGAATCCTCCACATGTCAGGAAGGCCACCACTTACTCGTCTAATTTGCATCGTTTAACATTCTGGAAATCTTCTTCTCAACACTTCTGAGAAAGCCCCTAGCTTATTTAATGGAAAGGTGCTGAGACAGATTCCAAGAGATCACAGTGAATTTGGATACACTGGACAATATGAAAACTGCTGGAGGAGGTCAGCAGGTAAGGCAGCATGCATGGAGGGAACTAAACAGTCAACATTTCAGACTGAGACATTTCAGGCCTGAAACATCGACTGTTTATTTCCCTCAACAGGTGCCTCCTGACCTGCTGAGTTCCTCCAGCAGTCTGTGTGTGTTGCTCCAGATTTCCAGCATCTGTCTGCGGAATCTCTTGTTACAGTGATGGAGAAGGCTTTGTAGAGCCCTCAAAGGTAGAGTAATGCTTTAAGCTTATGTCTCAGATCTAGGCTTGCAGACTGCCAGTGCCCATAACCAGAATGCCATCGTACCCCAGGCAAGATTACTATCAAAGGGAATGATTATTGATACAGGAACAATTCCAAAGGAATTGTACTGTGGAGGTTATGTGAACTAATTATTCACAAACTGAGATTAAAACTCCAGAAACCTAACTTCAACTACTAATACAGCTAGTATTAAAAAATCTGAAATCAAAAGCCTAGTATCAGTCACAATGACCCATGAGGTCACCAGATATTTGCAAAAACTCATCCGTATAGGAGTCCTACAACACAGAAATAGTACCTTTAGCTCATTTAGTCTGTGACAAACTATTATTCTGCCTAGTCCCACTGACCTCCACCTGGACCATAACCTTCCACTCCCCTTTCCGTCCATGTATGTAGCCAAAATTCTTTTCAATGTTGAACTCGAGCCCGCATCCACCACTTACGCTGGCAGCTCCTTCCACACTCACCACCCTCCGAGTTAAAAAGATCCCTCTTATACTCCCCTTAAACATTTCGCCTTTTACCACTAACCCATGACTTCTGGTTCTAGTCTCACCAAGACTCAGTGGAAAAAACTTGCTTGCATTTACCTTATCCATACCTTCAATTATTTTGTATACCTTCATCAAATCGTCTCTCATTCTCCTATGCTCCAGAGAATAAAGTCCTAACCTTTGCACGGACCACTGATATCCTTTGAGCAAGGAAATAATCCTTGCTTATTGATTCTAGACCTGAAGAAATTCGGACTGTTTCATAATGTTCTAACAAGCCAGACCCTTCAAGGTTAATTAGGGATGGCAATAAACATAGGAGAACACATATAAGATCATAGGACATAGGAGCAGAATTAGGCCATTTGGCCTATCGAGTCTGCTCCATCATTTCATCATGCCTGATTTATTATCCCTCTCAACACCATTCTCCTGCCTTCTCTCTGTAACTTTTCACACCCTTACTAATCAAGTACATTATCAAACTCTACTTTAGAAATATCCAATGACAGCCTCCACAGCAATGAACTCCACAGATTCACCACTCTCTGACTGGAGAAGTTCATCTCTATTCTACAGAGACAGCCCTCTATTCTGGGTCTGTGCCCTCTAGTGCCCATCCTGTGAATGAAAATGTAACTGCGGATGATGAAAGTCATACATGTTGATCATCCCTCCATCACAGAGAAGAATAGGTGTGCCGTACCTTGTTCTTAAGTTCAAAGTTTTCCGCTTCATATTGTTCTCGAATCTTGTTTGTCTGAATCTGCAAGTCAATCAAGTCCTTGGAAATCTAGATAGGTAAGAGGAGTCTCTGGGAATGAATCAGCAAATTAGTCCAAAAAAGAAACAGGTTATACGATTTTGTCAGCACCTCCAGTTGAACTCTGTCTTTTGGTGTGTTTCGCCCTAGCTGTCAGTCTGTGGTTTTGTATTGCCATGTGCTCCTGTCCCTGCTCCTGCTCTACTCCAGCCCCTGTATCACTGAGTACTCCGTCTCTCATCTGTTTCTCATGATTACCTGTATTGCTGCCACCCGTGTCTCATTGTGCTCCACCTATCATCTGCCTCTCTGTTTATTGCTCAGTGTATTTCAGTCCTGTGTTTTCACCTGTTTGTTGCCAGATTGTGCCAATGAATTTTCCTGAGCCTTTCCAGCATTATCGACTCTGCCTGCTTCCTGATTTTGGATTTCTCTGGTTTTAATCTCTGCCTAAACTTTGACATCGACTTTGTTTGCACTTCGGGATTTGTTATTCAATTAATATCACTGTGTGCACAATACTGGGTCTACGATTGGATCCCTGCTCCAGTGTCCTGACAGATTTTGTACAAAAAAATTAAGATTTTTTGAAATCTAACAATTAAGTTATTTAACATTAGGCTCTGCAAACTGCTCAGTATTTGGATTTAAAGTCAAAAGGGCCAGGCTGGTGCCATGTTTATTCCCTTTATTTAGCCTGAGGTAAGAAAATAAGAGTAGAAATTCAGTCATGAGGGAGCTGGAGGTTCCAGCCCCTTTTCAATGTGCAATGATACCTCCTGTAAAACGTGTGTGCAGGAACATCAGTTTAAAATAAACCCTGCATTGGCAATGCTAACTATAAGCCATTGATCTGCAAAGGCATCAGTGGTAACCATCTGTTTACACCCATCATGCATTAATATAATTTTATTTTCCCTACATTCCCAAGAAACATCCCCAGATTCTGCCAGTCACCCACATGTAAAGGGAAATTTACTGGCACTTGTCTATTATCCCTAATAAACACTTGTCTTTGGGATGTGCGAGAAAGCCCATAAGCAAACAACAGTGGATGTCATCACTGGACATGTCCTGCTGGAGCTCTGAAGCAGTAACAAAGCCATTCTTACCACCGTACCTTTTCTCAAACTCAAACCTGTTGAAATGTATGGGCGTAAATTGTACAAATTAGTAAGAGACTCCCAAGCCGCTAAGTTGCCTCTGGATGTCCAATTGGCTTCCACAGCTCACCGGACATCCATCAGTGTAACCCAAGTCCCAATGCAACCAAACATCTTGATTTCTTCAGGAGGCGAAAGAAAGTTGAGATCCCCCATCAGCTCCGACCAATTTTTATCAATGCGCCATAGAAAGCATTCTGTCTGGAAGCACAATGGCTTGGTTCAGCAACTGCTCTGCACATTACCGCAAGAAACTGCAGAGGGTTGTGGACACAGCTCGGTACTTCACAAAGACCAGCCTCCCCTCTCTGGGCTCTGTCAATACATCTCACTGTCACAGCAAACAGCCAGCAAAGACATTCTCTCTCCTCCCCTTTTCAATTGTGCAAAAGATACAAAAGCCTGAAGGCATGTATCAGTTTCTGCCCTGTTGTTATAAGACTACCATTCTTATTTTTTTACCTCAGCTTAAATAAAGGTTTATAGTTAGCAATGCCTAGTATGATAAAATGGACTCCTGATCTCATAGTCTACCTTGTTATGATCTTGCATCTTATTGTCTACCTGTACTCCACCCTCTCTGTAGCTGTTACACCTTATTCTGTATGCTGTTACCGTTTTACCTTGTGCTACCTCAATGCGCTGTGTGATGAATTGATCTGTGTGAACAATACCTAAGACCAGCTTTTCACCATATCTTGGTACATGTATCAATAACAAACCAATTCCAATTCTGAAAAGCTTTCTCCCTGCACTTCAGAAGATCGCTCACTTCACGCTCAAAAAGTGCCTAAATCCTATTTCCTGTCCCTTATTGTCCAAGCATCTGAAGGCTATTTAGAAACTTCTTGGCATCCTTTAAAATCCTCTTCAAGGTGTTGACACATCAATCATTTTTTACTCTCAACTGGGCTTAAAAAAATACTCACAGAGAATCCAAAATGAGAAGATTAACAGAGGTCACCTTGTTTTCTGATTCCCTACACCAGATCATTAAATCTTTCATATATGATCTTGGCAGGATTATTAGAGTCTGAACTCCAAGATGTAGAGCATCAACAACTGAGAGAAATTGTTCTGTTTCTCTTGGTTCGGGTTAATCCTCTCCATGGAATTCAGAGCTAACAAAAAAAAAATGCCCCAAACCACTTACCGTCCTACGTCCAATGCTTTCAGTCCACGCAAAGACACACAGATCAGACTTGTGGTGTTCCGAACCTCACCTTCAGTTTCTCCTCCTCGCTAAAGATCAGCTTGGATGAGAGGTCAGTCTTCGATCCGGCTAACTGTCCCATCTTTCCCTGGAGCTCTCCTAGCTTGGAGTATAAACGTTCATTCTTGTCACGAAGATGTACCTATAGGATCAGTGAATTACCAAACCATGGTAGTGAGTAACATTTCTTGACTGGTCACATGTAATATTGTTTCTGAAAGCAGATTAATTGCATTTATTTGCACTTCAATTGTTCTAAATTTGATCCCACCTTTTGCTCTTATTAAAAGCGTGATAAACTGTCCGAAGTGTCAACTTCCTACCTGTTCCACATTTATATATTGTAGCATTCACTGTGTCCCTATTTATTCATGAACTGGACATATGAAAGGCCATTTCAAAGCTTTTGGTCTGAAAGCTTTTGGTTTCCTTCCCTAAAGGATGGAAGTGGACTTGATAGTTAATTAACTCTGGCAATGTATTTTGCAGATTCACCACTAAAGAAATTCCTCCTCATCTCTGTTCTAACGGGATGTCTTTGTATTCTGAGGTTGTGCCATTAGGTCCTAGACCTTCCCACTATTGGAACCACCCTCTCTATCTAGGCCTTTCAATCTTCATGTTGCAGGTGTCGGCAGTCAATGTTGAACTCAATGTTGGACTCCCGAAGCCTTCTCCAGGAGTGCGTACAGCCACAAGGTACTGGAAGTCTGAGATCAGTTTTCCTTCTCCTATATGAGCTGCCAACCATGAGCCCCATCCACCCAAACTAACTGGTTTTAAGGCACCTGCCTTTGCCCCTTCTGTCATTAGAAATGGTTTCGTTAGGCTTAGCAGCTAAACCACATGTGAACGCCGAGAGCTGGGCTTGGTTGTCAGATGCATGCCATTGGGAACATTTAGTAGGTAATGGGAGCTATCCCCATTATCATCACCAGCTATGTCAACCTTAAGGAACCTGCCACATGATTGGCTGATTAGATATTTGTATTAACGAGCAGGCTCCAAGGGTAGTCATAGCCGAAGGGTGGTGGTGGGGATGAGCTCTCACTGCTAAACAAATGCTCTGCATGGTGTGCGTTTCAAACAGCCTCTAACAACCAAGTCCAACTCCTGGCCTTCACGTGTGGCACAGTTGTTTTGCCCGGCGGAGCTATTCTCACTGACAGGAGAAGGGGTAAAGGTGGGCCACTGGCGCCTTAAAACCAGTTGCTCCGGGCAGATGGGGCTCATTAACCACAGATGGTAGCTCATTTAGGAGAGGGAAAACTCCGATTTCAAACCTCCGCTGCCTTGCGGTTATACCTGCTCACGGGAAAGGCTTTGGGAGTAAACCCCGAGGAAAAATCCGGAGTTGGAGTCCCGAAGGCGGCTGACCGCTGTACCCAGCACCGGCACGGCAACTCCTGCGATGCCGCTGGCACCAAACCGTATCGACTTTCGTCATTCCTTTGGACTTGTCATCAGCATAGAGAGGGGGTGTCCCACTGCATGGGAACAGATGGATCTCCATATCAACTCTGCCCTGGCTTGTGCCCTGGAGAAGCCGCTCTCAGGAATCTCAGAGGCGCAGTACCCATGGTCGACCACGACCAACGGAGGCCACACATTAACGAGCATGTGTACCTAATAAAGTGGCTAGTCAGTGCAAATAAATGTCTTTCATAACATATGGTAAAGAAACTGTGTACTATATACTTAAAGAAAGTTGAATTTAATGAAAATATGACAGTTTAATAAAGTCCTTTAAAACATTGGTTAGTTTCAGCAATGCATAAAAGAGCACTGACAGTTTCCAAGAATTAATTCTGACTAAAACCCTTACATTTAAATGCCTAATTCAAACAATCTCAAAAATTTATTAAAAATATAGATTCCAACTATGCTGGAGTAGTTCTCTATTAACAGTGTAATTCAAAGTTTTATTACAACTGTGAATTATCGAGGTAGATTTTGATGAACTCTTTAAAAAATGATCCTTTAGAGTTTACGACAGGCTGAGTTATCGTCAGCTTGTGGATAGGTTTACAGCAGGTCAAGGAATCAAAACTTAGCTCAAAGAAAATGAGCCAGGCGCTTGCATTCTACGAACAAGTTTCAGCTGATACAAGGATTTCTCTGTGTTGCAGGCATCTCAAATTGCAGACACAAGAGATTCCGCAGATGCCGGAAATCCAGAGCAACACGTACAAAAGTCTGGAGAGGCTCTCAGCAGGTTGGGCAGCATCTATGAAATGAAGAAACAGTCAATGTTTCAGGACAAGGCCCTTCATCAGGGCTGGAAAGGGAGGGGGATGGCAACAAAATAAAGAAGTGAGAGCCTATCCTGCGCTGTATCTCAATAAAAGAAAACAAACACTAGAATGTAGCCCTAGTGATCCTTGTCTGACTAGCAGTCCTGTTCTTCAGTGAAAAATGTGTTTTGACTCTGTGCTAAATCATCTATCTGCCCTTCATTACTGAAATGTTAGTATGTTATCCATGTGCCTCTCTTGGATGGAGAATATCCATCCTGTGGGTGATCTGACCACCAGCCTCTTGTCAGGAAAAAGAGATCACTCTCCCTGTCCTCACTAAGTACTGGAGCAGCTATGGTGAACTGAACAGCTGTTTTCAGAACTGGTGGTTTTGAGTGCCCTTAATGACACGCAGCGTGTCATCGAACTTCTATAAACGCACATTGGAGAGCGTCCGACCAGTTGCATCACGGCCTGGGATGGAAAAGCCTACAAAAAGTAATGGATACGGTCCAGTCCATCACAGGAAAATCACTTGCCACCACTGAGCTCATCTACAAGGAGATGCCACAAGAAAGCAGCAGCTATCAAGGTCACCAGGAAACCCACCATCCAGACCATGCCGACTTCTCGCTGCTGCTATCAGGTTCAGGAACAGTTATTATCCTTCAACCTCAGCATGGTTAACTTCACTCACCTCAACACTGAACTGATTCCACAAAATATCGACTCACTTTCAATGACTCCACAACTCATGCTCTCAATAATATTTATTCTTTACCATACGCTGTACCATTGACAGCATACTCACCAACTGCATCTCAGTGTGCTATGGCAATTGTCCTGTATTGGATCCCAAAGCACTCTAGTGTGTGGTGAAAACTGCTCAGCGGATTATCAGCACCCAATTGCCCACCATTGAGAATATCTACCATAAACTTTGCCTGGGCAGGGCAAAAAGTACTTTTATATTTGTGTGCTGTAGCACTTACTTTTTATTCACAGTTATTTTGTAAATAACACTATTCTTTGCATTTCTGGTTAGATACATTTGGCTTTGTATCTGTACTCGGCACAATGACAATAAAGTTGAATTTCGTCTAATCTTTGCTTTTTACTTTTTTTTGTATTTGAACAGTTTGTCTTCTTTTGTACATTAGTTGTTTGTCCATGTCTGTTTGTTTGTAGTTTTTAATTGATTCTATTGTGTTTCTTTGTATCTATTCTGAATGCCCACAAGAAAATGAATCTCGGTGGTATATGGTGACACTACATACTTTCATGATAAAATTACTTTGAACTTTGAACTTACAAATTGTCAAGCTACCATGTCGAAGAGTTGAAAGCAGTAAGAATTTTAACATTACCCAGAACTTGGCAGCATTGTTCCTAAAACTCTGGAGATTGTTATGCCAATGATACTGTACTGACGAATTCCACAATCTCTTAAGGACTTTAAAAAAACAGCTTCAGGGACCCCTGTGCTGACATTTCAAAAACAGCAGAGATGGATTTCAAGGCCAATCTGTTCGGTGATGTTGGTTGAAGGTTAAATATTAGTTCAAGAAAATAACTGACATTTCCTTCTGAGTTTTAACTTCACTTATACATCTGAACACACTTGGAAAATCTGCAACCACAGGACCCAAAACTCATCCTTCACACCTCATTCAAAGGGATTGCCAAAAACAGAAGATAATGGAAATACTCAGCAGGTCAGGCAGCATCTGTGGAGAAACGGAGTCCATATTTCAGGTCAGAAACCCTTAGTCAGAATGAAAATAGGGAGAACTGAATTGAATTGACTTTATTTCTTATATCCTTCATATACATGAGTAAAAATCTTTGTTACATCTCCATCTTAATGTGCAATTTATAGTAATTTATAACAAATAGCATGTACAACAGGACAGTCAATTGAATCAGCGTGAATTAATCAGTCTGAGGGCCTGGTGGAAGAAGCTGTCCTGGAGCCTGTCGGTCCTGGCAAAAACATCTTGTAAGCCGCAGGGTGGGTCCGCGCTTTCTATTATTTCTTCAAAAGTTACCTCAGCTCAAAAAAGTAATCATTCTGAAGTTTCACATCCTGTTGATCATTTCTATGTTTGCAGCTGACATTTTTCAAGTCTTCACTGACAACAGATGGGTGTTTCAGCACCGTATTTCTGAGCATGCCTCCAAGAACGCTGAAGTATGACTGATGCTTATTAAAACACCTACTTTGCACAGTCAGCACTGCCAAAAGCGGCTCTTGCCAGTGTTATAGCACATAAAAGTCAGTACTTCACGTGAGCATGTAAACTTCTGTAGAACAATGACATAAGCAGCGAAGCGATACTGCCAAACAAGATACAAGGGAAGATGCAGATGGTGAAGATCTGGAATAATGTAGGTCCCATTCCCACTGCTCCCTGTAGTTTACTCCGGTTTCCACTCACATTCCAAGATGGAAAGTACATTCCGCGATAGTGATTAGTGGGCATGCTACGTTGGCACTGGAAGTGTGGTGTCACTTGCAGGCAGCCCCCAGCACATTGCGAGCGATGATGCAAGCAGCGCATCTTTCACTGTATGGTTTGATGTACTCGTGATAAACTAAGATAATCTTTTTTTTATTTATTGAGATACGGTGAAGAAAATGTCCTTCTGGCCCTTTGAGCTGTGCCGCCCAGCAATCCCTCCCCCCCCCACCACCGATTTAATCCTAGCCTAATCACGGGGCAATTTACAACGACCAATCAACCTCCCAACTCCCTGGGAGGAAACTGGAACACTTGGAGGAAATCCACGGGGTCACGAGGAGAAAAAACAAACAAACTCCCTACAGGCAGCAATGGGAGTTGAACCCGGGTCACGTGCACGTTAAAGCGTTGTGCTAGCCACTATACCACCACGCTGCCCATCTTCAAAAAAATTGCTAGGGTAACTCAGGTCAGGTAGCACCTAATGAACAAAATGTACAGTCACTGTTTCAGGCCGATATCTATATACATAGATAGCTAGGGTGCCTAAGACTCTTGCACAGTACTGTATTTGTCAACGTGGGGCAGAGAGTGAGTTTGTAAATATGGCAGGAGCAAAGGATGTTGGGAATGGTGAGGGTGGAGTGCCGCAGGAGGGGTGTGGACCAGGTGGAAGAGAAGGAGTGTCAGGGGCGAGGGGTGGCACAGGTGCAGACTCACCCAGCCCTGAGACACCAGGCAAGGTCATTTGATCCCAAACAATTGTTTTATTGATCGTTACAGAATGTCTCTCTGGTGCTTCCCTCTCCCTTCCTCTTTTCCCAACCATGATTCCTCTCTCCCTGCCCCGTTCCCACTCTCAGTCCACAACAGAGACCCATATCAGAATCAGGTTTGTCATCAATCACATAATGTCATGAAGTTTGTTTTTTTTCCCCAGCAGCAGCAAAGTGCAATACATAAAATGACTACAGTGCCGTGCACCCTAACTAAATACATGTGTCTCAGACTTTTGAGCAAGACTGTATGAATGTACTACTTATCATATAATGGAAGAATATCTTTTAAAATAACGTAGAAATATATCATATTAATTGGGATGGGGTTTGAGTTTTCAACACTCAACAACAATGTTTGTCATTTGATTTAAAACAGTTATGTCCTTTAGCTGAGACTGGTAGCTTACATTTTCATTGGTCAGTCGTCGAATCTGATCCTTGAGGACACTGGTTTTCTCACTCCCAGACTTGGTGGTCATATCCTCACCAGACTGATGTTGTAACGCTGAGATCCGTGCCCGGTACTGGGTCAGCAGTGACTACAATCGATTGGAAAACAGAGTCAAGACATGTCCACACCACATTCACAAGTCAGCTCGATCCTACAGGCAGGAGTATGTGATCAGACTCCTCTGTTGCTATGAACACTTTGTTGCTATTGCCTTTGTTATTCTGACTGGCTAGAAGCAAACTTCTTCTTTTGTAGCAAACGTCAGGGAGGTGGTGCGGAATGAATGAACTATAAGTTCCCTGTTATCCAAGCGACAGCAAACCTGCTGCTGGAAGGAGTGAATCTGGCTCAAAATTTCAAATAAATAATTGTCATTAAGAAGGGATCACATAGCACATTCTGTTGTGAGGATGTATAATCCTCATAAAAAATACATATTGTACTGCAACCTAAAACTGTTCACTTTTGTTCTACGAAACATATTCTTAAAATTAATTCCCATGCCAACAAATTCATCCCACATCGTTAAGTACTGGTGTAATGTCTGCAGACCGTACCCTGCCTCAAAGTTCAATACCACTGGCAGGACACAACAGGCCATTTAGTTCAACTGGTCTGTGCTGGTATTGGTTACACAACAGTCTTCTCCTAACCTGATTCATCCTTCCTCAATTTATGCTTCCATTCCTTTTTCTGTCATGGACTTGCCTTACATACTTCTTTGCCAATCGTAAACACATTATCTCCTTTAACACATAGAAGACAGTTCGATCTCAGTTTTGATTCTGCCCCACAACCAAACAGCCATAACCCTCTGGAAGACGAATTAACAAATATTCAGAATCCCCATCTCAATATGAGTTATCCTGGAAATAGAACTCTCTGGTTCTCAACTCCCCTAGCCACAGAAAACAGCTTTCTAACATCTGCAGATGCTGGAAATCCAGAAAAACAATATCTCTCCCTCTCCCCCTCCCTCCCTCCCTCTCTCTCTCTCTCTCTCTCTCTCTCTCTCTCTCTCTCTCTCTCTCTCTCTCTCTCTCTCTCTCACTCACTCACTCACTCACTCACTCCTGGGGTGATCTCTGCAGGCCAGGCAGCATCTATGTCGAGGAATAAAGATTCAATGCTTGGGCTGAGATCCTTCATCAAGACTGGGAAGGAAGGATGCTGCCTGAACTGCTGCATTCCCTGCTGAATTCCCCCAGCATTTTCTGTGTGTTGCTCTGGATTTCCAGCACCTGTAGAATCTTTTGAGTTTATGATGTGCTGAGTACCTCCAGCATTGTGTGTGTGTGTGTCTGTGTGTTTTGTTGGTGTGTATGTGGTGAGAAAGCTGTCGGAAAAGATTATTAGGGATAGGATCTATGGGCATTTAGAGAATCATGGTCTGATCAGAGACAGTCAGCATGGCTTTGTGAAGGGTAGATCGTGCCTACCAAGCCTGATAGAGCTCTTTGAGGAGGTGACCAGGCATATAGATGAGGGTAGTGCAGTGGATGTGATCTACTTGGATTTTTGTAAGGCATTTGACAAGGTTCCACACGATAGGCTTATTCAGAAAGTCAGAAGGCATGGGATCCAGAGAAGTTTGGCTAGGTGGATTCAGAATTGGCTTGCCTGCAGAAGGCAGAGGGTTGTGGTGGAGGGAGTACATTCAGATTGGAGGGTTGTGACTAGTGGTGTCCCACAAGGATCTGTTCTGGGACCTCTACTTTTTGTGATTTTTATTAACGACTTGGATGTGGGGGTAGAAGGGTGGGTTGGCAAGTTTGCAGATGACACAAAGGTTGGTGGTGTTGTAGGTAGTGTAGAGGATTGTCGATGGTTGCAGAGAGACATTGATAGGATGCAGAAGTGGGCTGAGCATTGGCAGATGGAGTTCAACCCAGAGAAGTGTGAGGTGGTACACTTTGGAAGGACGAACTCCAAGGCAGAGTACAAAGTAAGTGGCAGGATACTTGGTAGTGTGGAGGAGCAGAGGGATTTGGGGGTACATGTCCACAGATCCCTGAAAGTTGCCTCACAGATATTTAGGGTAGTTAAGAAAGCTTATGGGGTGTTAGCTTTCATAAGTCGAGGGATAGAGTTTAAGAGACACGATGTAATGATGCATATCTATAAAACTCTATTTAGGCCACACTTGGAGTACTGTGTCCAGTTCTGGTCGCCTCACTATAGGAAGGATGTGGAAGCATTGGAAAGGGTACAGAGGAGATTTACCAGGATGCTGCCTGGTTTAGAGAGTATGAATTATGATCAGAGATTAAGGGAGCTAGGGCTTTACTCTTTGGAGAGAAGGAGGATGAGAGGAGACATGATAGAGGTGTACAAGAAATTAAGAGGAATAGACAGTGGACAGCCAGTGCCTCTTCCCCAGGGCACCACTGCTCAGTACAAGAGGACATGGCTTTAAGTTAAGGGGTGGGAAGTTTAAGGGGGATATTAGAGGAAGGTTTTTCACTCAGAAAGTAGTTGGTGCGTGGAATGCACTGCCTGAGTCAGTGGTGGAGGCAGACGCTCTAGTGAAGTTTAAGAGACTACTAGACAAGTATATGGAGGAATATAAGGTGGAGGGTTATATGTGAGGCAGGGTTTGAGGGTCAGCACAACATTGTGGGCCGAAGGGCCTGTAATGTGCTGTACAATTCTATGTTCTATGTATGTTTTTTGTGTATGCGTGTGTCTGTATTTTATGTGTTTGTGTGTTTTGTCTGTGTTCTGCATGTGTGTTCTCTATGTGGGTGTTGCGTATGTGTTGTGTCCGTTGTGTGTTTTGTGTGTGTGTATGTTTTGAGCGTGTGTATTGTGTGTGTGTGCGTTTTGTGTGTATGCATATGTCTGTGTTGTGTGTGTGTTTTGTATGTTTGTATTCTGTGTATGTGTGTTTTGTCTGTGTATTCTTTGTGTGTGTGTATGTGTGTGCATGTTTTGTCAGTGTTCTGTGTTTGTTCTGTACGTGTATTCTGTGTGTGTAGCGTGTGTGTTGTGTATGTGTTGTGTCCGTTGTGTGTGTGTGTGCTTGTTTTTGTCTGTGTTTTGTGTGTGTGACACACACAAAATGCTGGTGGAACGTAGCAGGCCAGGCAGTATCTGTACTTCTTCCTATAGATGCTGCCTGGTCTGCTGCGTTCCACCAGCATTTCAAGTCAAGTCACTTTTTATTGTCATTTCGACCATAACTGCTGGTACAGTCCACAGTAAAAACGAGACGTTTTTCAGGACCATGGTGCTACATGAAACAGTACAAAAACTACACTGAACTACATGAAAACACAGAAAAAAACTACACTAGACTACATACCTACCCAGGACTGCATAAAGTGCACAAAACAGTGCAAGCATTACAATAAATAATAAATAAGACAATAGGCACAGTAGTGTCTATTTATGTGTGTTGCTTGAATTTCCAGCATCTGCTGATTTTTGCACGCGTGCGTGTGTGTGTGTGTGTTTTGCATGTGTGTGCATGCACACGCACACTTTGCTCTGGATTTCCAGCAATCTTTTGTGTTTCTGATGTGCTGATTTCCTCCAGCATTTGTCTGTGGTACTTTTTTGCGATTCCATTTTACCACTCATCTATTTCTGAGCTTCACGTTCTAATCACTATCTGACCGGAATCTGTTATACTTATTCCCATCTGGATTCTGATTATGACGTCTACTTCTGGATCCCTTTACAAGCGGAAACATTTTTATGTCCACCCTATCAAGAGCTTTTAAAATTTTAAAACATACTTTAAGATGACCCTCTCAAGACCACAGTGTCATTAAGTCAATAGCTGAACCTTCAGCTAATTTCCCTTTCCATAGTCCTTACCTCCGTTAACGCTCAAATATAAGTTTGATCTCAACTTTGACTCTGCTCCCTGACTAAACTAGAAGAAAGAATGACACATATTCATAATTTTCTGAGGGAAGAAATGTTTTCCTCATCTCAGTATGAGATGATCCCTTAATCCCTTATCCTGGAGATACTACTCTCTGGTTCTCGACTCCTCTGGCCACAGAAAACAACCTCACAGCATCTGCCCTCTCAATCCCTCCCAAATGAAATGACCCCTCATTCTTCTTAACACCAAAGGAGAAGTGCCCATTGGACCTAGCCTCTCCTCTCAGCTCTTGGTTCATGTATCAATCTGGACAAGTATATTGCTCCTTACAGAAAGAGACACGTTATATCTTGCCAAACGGGGACAGCACGGTAGCACAGCGGTTAGTGCAGTGCTCTTACACCGCCAGTAACCCGAGTTCAATTCTGCTGTTGTCTCCAAGGCATTGGCAAGGAAGTGGGCTTCACAGACTGAGCCAACATTTAATTGCCCATCCACAGTTGCCCTTGAGTAGCTGGCGGTGAGCTGCCTTCTTGAACCTGGTAATACTACAGGTGTGGATACATCTGCAAGACAGGAGGGAGAGAAGTCCAGGATTTTGACCCAATGTCGGTGATGGGTCGGCGATATATTTCCAAATCAGGATGGTTTGGAGAGGCGGTTGGTTTCCTTTAGGTGTCCACAGCTTTCTTGTGGTTGCATGCAGCCGTTGTCCTTGCTGTTAGAGGTGAGCATTTGGGAGATGCAGTCAGAGTAGCTGAGACAAGTAACAATACGGCATCCTGCGTTTGGTCCATACTACTGCTACAGTGCACCAGTGCTGAGAAAGGGTATGTTTAGGATGGGGTGGATGAGACGCTGATCAAGCAGAGAGCTTTTTACAGGATTGTGTCAATGCTTTTGAATTTTATATTAATTGCACTTACCAAAGGCAAATCAATAGTTTCAATACTTCCATTCAATATCAGAGACATGTGTGCAAGATACATCCTGAAATTCTTGTTCTTCGCAAACATCCAATAAAATAGACAATTGCCCCCATGAAGGAGTGGTAGTGAAAATGTTAGAACCCCAATGCCCCCCTCCTCCACCCTCGCACACACCAGTAGTGAAGCAACAACCCTCCCCTCCCCCATTTACTTCAGCAAAAAAAGCATCAGCACCCTCCACCCATCAAGCAAGCGATAGCAAAGCCCCCAAGAAAGACCACGATCTGTAGTACAACAAAAACTAATCATTCACCCAACAATTTGACATACCACAGGCTCTCTCACTCCCCCCCAATAAAGGGAAAGAGAGGTGCCCCCCCTTTCACAGCGAGAGGGAAAACATAACAAACCAACTCGTTGATTTGAGATGATAAAGTCTGTCACATCGCTTTTTTTTCCCTGAGTTCTACGACTCAAGAATAACCATATAGCATATAACCATATAACAATTACAGCATGGAAACAGGCCATTTTGGCCCTTCTAGTCCATGCCGAACGCTTACTCTCACCTAGTCCCACTGGCCCGCACTCAGCCCATTACCCTCCATTCCTTTCCTGTCCATGTACCTATCCAATTTTGCTTTAAATGACAATACTGAACCTGCCTCTACCACTTCTACTGGAAGCTTGTTCCACACAGCTACCACTCTCTGAGTAAAGAAATTTCCTTCATGTTACCCTTAAACTTTTTCCCCCTAAGTCTCAACTCATGTCCCCTTGTTTGAATCTCCCCTACTCTCAATGGAAAAAGCCTATCAATGTCAACTCTATCTATCCCCCCTCATAATTTTAAATACCTCTATCAAGTCCCCCCTCAACTTTCTACACTCCAAAGAATAAAGATCTAACTTGTTTAACCTTTCCCTGTAACTTAGGTGCTGAAACCCAGGTAACGTTCTAGTAAACTTTCTAGTGAATGTTAAATAGGATAAAAAGAATAAGCAACAAACTGTCCCCCATCAATGAGAGAGCGAGAGAGCGCGAGTGAGCAGCGATTCACCAGGAACACAGCCTCTGACAGCTGATCTGCTGTTCCCGATGTTTTGTTTTCTCCCACGATGCTTCAACTGGCAAAACCACAGAATCAGCTCATCCACAGGGCTGCAAAGCCTCGGAACCCCAAAGGCGTGCTCATTTTCTCGGCCGCATTCTTGGGATTGCGAAAAGCGGCCAGTCGTGAGCCCCCGGGACTTGGTGCTTATAAATAGAGGAAAGACGTTGGGGTGGCAGCAAATGTGAGGAATGCATCATTCCATGTCCCAGGGGGTTGCAGCTGTTCAGTCACGGAGCAAAGGGGAAGCTGCGATCAAACTAATTTTTGGGCATTAAAGGTGGTAAGGATTGTGGAAAGAGAAATTAGCTAAAGGTTGAACTATGATCTGACTAAATGACCAGCAAGTTTTAAAGTATGTTCAAAAATTTTAAAGGGGCTTGATGGGGTGGACAAGACTGCAGGACATCTAGCCTCTCACCTCCTCCTATAGCTGTATTATTATGGCTGGCTCAGTTGTGTTTCTGGTCAATGGCCATCCAGGATGTTGTTGATGAAACTATAAATGCCAGTGAGTGTCGAGTGCAGATGGTTAAACTCTTGCTGACGTGGAATAATGGAAGGTATGCACTTAAGAGGTCATTCTGATTTTGCAATAATAGATTCATGGTTTGCATAATAAGATTATAAATAGATCTATCAGATAGACAGAGACTGCTTCTTAGTAGGAACTTAAAATTGAATCCAAACTGTACAGTGGTGATAGTCATAGTACGTTACACTATTAATGTTGAACTATTAATCTGCCCAGTCCCATCAACCTGCAGGCACCCGGAGCATAGCCCTCCATACCCCTCCCATCCATGGACCTAGCCAAATTTCTCATAAATGTTGAAATCGAACACGCGTCCACCACTTTGCTCTGGCAGCTTGTTCCACACTCTCATCACCCTCTAGGCGAAGAAGTTGCCCCTCATGTTCCCCTTAAACAGTTCACCTTTCACCCTTACCCCATGACCTTGAGTTCTAGTTTCACCCAACCTCAGTGGAAAAAGCCTGCTTACATTTACCCAAGATACGAGGAGGCATTGCAAGTGAGGAACTCTTCCTCCCCAACAGAGATTGGAGAAGGATTCAATCACAAACTACCAAACAAAGATTGCTAAATTCTTCCAAAGAAAGGACATTAAGGTTGCAGAATCTAGGTAGGTAGACAGACGGGCAGGTTGTACATGATCCAACTGGTACTAGTTGCTAGAAGTATCTCTCTGATTTGTTCATATTTTATAACTTCAAAAGAAATACATGTTGGAACAGTTAAACAGACTGTTACCTGTTTTATTCTCTAAAAGAGAGTCATGAAGAAAGTCAAGTTTAAGGATTAAGTGTGATTCACGAAGAGAACACTCAGAAAGGGAGACGTGGCTTTTTACAAGACGTGGTTAAATGTTGCCACCTCCTGGATATCATTCGCTCTTACACTTTACCAAATGAGTCGCTCAGTAATCATCTATCAAGGGGTACAAATGTCCCCAAAGCCCTGGCTTCCTGAATGGACAGTAATGAAGGCAAGGACGGGAGGAACAATTTCCCAGCAGGTGACTCCATGAACAGATTTGGAGAGCAGATCATTACCACCAACATTCCTCACAGGACCACGTACAACAGGTTAAAGCAATACAAAGACATCACCAGAGAAGCAAGGTTCAGTATGGGTCTTCAGCTTTGCAGTCATCTCAAGGTCACCTTAGCACGATCCTTGCTCTCTGAGTTGCTCTGAGATTTTTGTAATTCCCTCCCCGCTGCTGCAGCTTTCAGCATGCAATTGGAACACATTGCAGCATCTCTCTCTGCCTAGTTATATTCATAAGAACATAAGATACAGGAGCAGAATTAGGCCATTTGGCCCATCGAGTCTGCTCCACCATTTCAACATAGCTGATCCAATTTTCCTCTCAGCCCCAATCTCCTGCCTTCTCTCCGTATCCCTTAATGGCCTAAAAAATCAAGAATCTATCAACCTCTGCCTTAAATATACTGAATGACTTAACCTCCATGTTACCTGCAGCAATGAATTCCACCAATTCGCCAATCTCTGGCTAAAGAAATTCCTCCACATCTCTGCTCTAAAAGAATGCCCTTCTATTCTGAGGTTGTGTCCTCTGTTGACCCTCCCACCATAGGAAACACCTACTCCATATCCACTCTATCGAGGCATTGATAGGTTTCAATGATGTCATCCCTCATTCTTCTGAATTCTAGTGAGTAGAGAGGCCCAGAGCCATCAAACGCTCCTCATATGACAAGCCTTTCAATCCTGAAATCATTTTTGTGAACCTCCTGTGAAACCTCTCCAATGTCAGCACATCTTTTCTTAGATAAGGGGCCCAAAACTGCTCACAGTACTCCAAGTGAGGCCTCACTATTGCTTTATAAAGCCTCACCATTACATCTTTGCTTTTATATTCTAGTCCTCTTGAAATGAATGCTAACATTGCATTTGGCTTCCTCACCACTGACTCAAACTGCAAATTAACCTTTAGGGAATCCTGCTCAAGGACTACCAAGTCCCTTTGCACCTCAGATTTTTGAATTTTCTCCCCATTTATAAAATAATATATGCTTTTATTCCTTCTACCAAAGTGCATAACCATACGCTTCCTGACACTGTATTCCATCTGCCATTACTCTGCTCATTCTCCTAATCTGTCTAAGTCTTTTTGTAGCCTCTCTACTTCCTCAAAACTACATGCCCCTCCACCTATCTTCGTATCATCAGCAAACTTGGCCATGACCAAATCATTGACGTGTAACGTATATTCACCTTTTCATTTACTCTCTCGTGTAGCACCATTCATGTTCGATGTCTGAGTACTTCCATAGATAACATTTAGTTATTGGATGAGGAAGAGATTGGATAGGCTGGGCTTGTTTTTCCTGGAGCAAAGGAGTCCAGGTGATCTGGTAGGCCTATGAGATTATGAGAAGCATGAATAGGGTAGGTAGCCAGGATCTCTTTCCCATGGTAGGAGGTGGGAAAGGATCAGTATGGACATGGTGGACAAAAGGGGCCATTACCGTGCTGTTCAACTCTGCCTGCTGCCCGTCACTATGTCGATGCCCTCCAATGCGCAGAAAATAAATTCCCATTTACACGATCAGTTTACAATTCAATTCCAAAGACTTAGAGCTTCTGAGTGAAGAAATTTCTCTTCAACTCAGACAGCCAACCCTTCACCCCAAGGCTCTGTTCTGCCATCCAACTACCCCAGCCTCCACTTCTAGACTCTCCAAAGTGACGCACAGTGTGAGAGAAATAAATAAAAGTGACACGAGCCTTCCACACACTGAACCGACTGTGTCCCTATCCCCATCCTCTACTCTTTCCATCTGCCCACCATTCCTCCCCCCCATCTGGTTACATCCAGCGTCGAGTTATAGAGCACTGCAGCAGAGAAATGGCCCTTCAGCCCATCTAGTCCATGCCAAATTGTTATTCTACCCAGGCCCATCAACCTGAACCCGGACCAGAGCCCAACATACCCCTGCTGCCCATATACTTGTCCAAACTTCTCTGAAATACTGAAATTGAATCTGCATCCACCACTTCCACTGGAAGCTCATTCCACACTTGCACCCCACTCTAACTCAGGGATTCCCAACCAGGACTCCACAAACCCCATGTTTAATGGTACTGCTCCATGGCATAAAAATAGTTGAAAACCCCTGGTTCTCCCCTAACCTATGATCTCGAACTTTTATTTCACCTAACCTCAGCAGAAAAGAACCTGCTTGCATCTACCCCATCTATACCCCTCATAACTTTGAATACCCTCTATCAAATCCCCTCTTATTCTCCTGTGCTCCAAGAAATGAAGTCCTAACCTTTTCAACCTTTCCTTATAACTCAGGTCCTCAAGTAACTTTCCTTTCTCATCAGATTCTGTAACCTGTGGCCCTCTGTTCTCACTTCCCAGTTTTTCTCTCTATTTCAAAGTTTCAAGTAAATGTATTATCAAAGTAACACACGTCTCCATATACGACCCTGAGATTCATTTCTCGCAGGAATTCACAGTAGAACAAAGAAATACAAAAGAAACAATGAAAAACTACACAGAAACAAAGACTGACAAACGAGCAATGTGCAAAAAAGGCAAACAGCAAATACAAAAATAAATAATTAACAGATAGACAGATAATGTTGAGAACACAAGTTCCCACCCTTCCCTCTTCTGTCTAGCTCTACCTGCCCATCATCTCCTCCTCACCTGGCCCACCTGTCACTTGCCCCTCACCTCTTTGTACTGGAGATCTCTTTACACTTTCAGTCCTCAAGCAGCGTCGAATATTCCTTAGCCTCCACAGATGATGCTGGGCGTACTGACCTCTTCCAGTAGCTGTTTTTCTTTTCTTTGTTTGAATGCCTATTACCCTTCCAGTACTTTCCATGGGCAGCTCATTACACAATTCCAAGCTACAGATGCCTACTGCCACTTCAAATACCCTGATGGCTTAACAAAACCTAAGCATCGCCAGCCTTTGATAGAGCATCTAATGAATCGCTTAGGCTGCAGGAACTAAACAGAACCGTGTTTGCCAATTGCTACGCAGTGGATAACATCTTCCGGTGCATACCTCAACAAAGTGGTCATTTAACACAGGGAAATTTTTCACTTGAGAGAGGGTGGCACACATTCGTAGGACGGCCGAAAGATGCTGCGTGTCTGGATTAGGGGGCAGGCAGCAAATAACCCGGGTCTTGCAGTTCCCTCCAAACGC
Organism: Hypanus sabinus; assembly: GCF_030144855.1. Lineage (NCBI taxonomy): Eukaryota > Metazoa > Chordata > Chondrichthyes > Myliobatiformes > Dasyatidae > Hypanus > Hypanus sabinus. The sequence continues at coordinate 17,977,057 of NC_082714.1, forward strand.
ATCCTGGGTCAGCTGAGTTAGTTTGGATTCACTACAGGACATGAATACAGGAAGAAAATGATGGACAGACACATTAATTCTTATAATATGTGACAGTGCAAATAATAATAGAAACATAGAAAACCTACAGCACAATACAGGCCCTTCGGCCCACTAAGTTGTGTCGAACATGTCCCTGCCTTAGAAATTACTAGGCTTACCCATAGCCCTCTATTTTTCTAAGCTCCATGTACCTATCCAAAAGTCTCTTAAAAGACCCTATCGTATCCGCCTCCACCACTGTGGCCGGCAGCCCATTCCACGCACTCACCACTCTCTGAGTAAAAAACTTACCCCTGACATCTCCTCTGTACCTACTCCCAGTAGCTTAAACCTGTGTCCTCTTATGGCAACCATTTCAGCCCTGGGGAAAAGCCTCTGACTATCCACATGATCAACGCCTCTCATCATCTTATACACCTCTATCACACCTCTCACCCTCCATCGCTCCAAGGAGAAAAGGCCGAGTTCACTCAACCTGTTTTCATAAGGCATGCTTCCCAATCCAGGCAACATCCTTGTAAATCTTCTCTGCACCATTTCTATGGCTTCCACATCCTTCCTGTAGTGAGGCAACCAGAACTGAGCACAGTACTCCAAGTGGGGTCTGACCAGCATCCTATATAGCCGCAACATTACCTCTCAGCTCCTAAATTCAATTCCATGATTGATGAAGCTCAATACACCATATGCCTTCTTAACCACAGAGTCAACCTGCGCAGCTGCTTTGAGCGTCCTATGGACTCGGACCCCAAGATCCCTCTGATCCTCCACACTGCCAAGAGTCTTACCATTAATACTATATTCTGCCATTGTATTTGACCTACCAAAATGAACCACTTCACACTTATCTGGGTTGAACTCCATCTGCCACTTCTCAGCCCAGTTTTGTATCCTATCAATGTCCCGCTGTTACCTCTGACAGCCCTCCACACTATCCACAACACCTCCAACCTTTGTGTCATCAGCAAACTTACTAACCCATCCCTCCACTTCCTCATCCAGGTCATTTATAAAAATCACAAAGAGTAAGGGTCCCAGAACAGATCCTTGAGGCACACCACTGGTCACCGACCTCCATGCAGAATATGACCCGTCTACAACCACTCTTTGCCTTCTGTGGGCAAGCCAGTTCTGGATCCACAAAACAATGTCCCCTTGGATCCCATGCCTCCTTACATTCTCAATAAGCCTTGCATGGGTACCTTATCAAATGCCTTGCTGAAATCCATATACACTATATCTACTGTGTTTAGTCACATCCTCAAAAAATTCAATCAGGCTCATAAGGCACGACCTGCCCTTTCAAAGCCATGCTGACTGCTCCTACTCATATTATACTCCTACTCTCCAAATGTACATAAATCCTGCCTCTCAAGATCTTCTCCATCAACTTACCAACCATTGAGGTAAGACTCACTGGTCTATAATTTCCTGGGCTATTTCTACTCCCTTTCTTGAATAAAGGAACAACATTCACAACCCTCCAATCCCCTGGAACCTCTCCCGTCCCCATTAATGATTCAAAGATCATCGCCAGAGGCTCAGCGATCTCCTCCCTCGCCTCCCACAGTAGCCTGAGGTCCATCACATCCTGTCCCGGTGACTTATCCAATTTGATGCTTTCCAAAAGCTCAAGCACATCCTCTTCCTTAATATGCTCAAGCTTTTCAGTCTGCTGCAAGTCATCACTACAATCACTAAGATCCTTTTCCATAGTGAATACTGAAGTATTCATTAGGTACCTCTGCTATTTCCTCCGGTTCCATACACACTTTCCCACTGTCACACTTGATTGGTCCTATTCTTTCACATCTTATCCTCTTGCTCTTCATGTACGTAGAATGCCTTGGGGGTTTTCCTTAATCTTGCCCATTAAGGCCTTATCATGGCCCCTTCTGGCTCTCCTAATTTCCTTCTTAAGCTCCTTCCTATTAGCCTTATAATCTTCTAGATCTCTAACATTACCTAGCTCTCTGAACCTTTTGTAAGCTTGTCTTTTCTTCTTGACTAGATTTTAATGATAAACTTTTTTAAAACTATAACTGGTTTGAGATTTATGTTTAGATATACTGCAAAGAGCAGGCCCTTCCGCCCAACGAGCCACACCACACAGCAACCCACCTACTTAGCACTAGCCTAATCACAGAACAATTTACAATGACCAATTAACCTACTAACCAGTACGTTTTTGGAATGTGGGAGGAAACTGGAGCACCCGGAGGAAACCCACACACTCACAGGGCGAATGTCCGTACTCCTTACAGAATTGAATTCTGAACAAAGCCCAAGCTGTAATTGCATCGCACTAACCACTACAGTACCGTGGAACCCCATAAAAATTGGCGGAGCTCCGTCTGTGAGCAAGGCATCAGTACTCTCTGTGAGGAAGAGTTCCATCTGCCTTAACGCTGCGGGATCTGGACATTCTAGTTCCTGGTTCTGAAGGCTGGTTTTGCAGTTACATTAAATGATTGGATAATCTAGCAGAACATTATCACTGAGTTGAATACAGAAGTATGTGAATTTTGCTCCATTTATAAACGCACAGAGGCCATTTCTCAAATACTCTGTATGGTACTGGTTTCCTTATTTTAGGGTTTCTGTTAAAGCATTAGAAACAGTTCTGAGAAGGCTTACATGACTAAATCTCTGAAGATCTCTCCCCGAGCCCAAAATATTGATGCATTTGCGAAGGTATGCCAGCAGCTACGTTTCATTAGGAGTTCGAGATCTGGTGCGCCACCAAAGACTCGCACAAATTTCTAAAGATGTACCATGGAAAGCATTCCAATTGGCTGCATTATCATTATCATGACCATGATTGTTTTTGGCAAATTTTTCTACACAAGTAGTTTGTCATTGCCTTCTTCTGTGCAGTGTCTTTACAAGAATGGTGACCTCAGCTATTATCAATACTCTTCAGAGATTGTCTGCCTGGCGTCAGGGGTCGCATAACCAGGACTTGTGATATACACCAGCTGCTCATACGACCATCCATCACCTTCTCCCAGTGCTTCATGTGACCCAGATCGGTGGGTGGGTCAGGGAGAGGGGATGCTACACCTCGCCCAAGGGTGATTTGCAGGCAAGCGGAGGGACGGAGTACCTTACACCTCCTTTGGTAGAGATGTAACTCCACCCCACCACCAAACCCTATCGATACCCCTTATAATTTTGTATATCTCTATCAGATGCCCCCTTAGCCTCCTCTACTGCAAGGAACACAGACCCAGCCTGTCCAATCTTTCCTTGAAACTGAAGCGCCCCACCCCAGGCAGTATTTTGGTGAATTTTCTCAGCAGTCTCTCCAGTATCATCCCATCCTTCCAGTATCCTGATGACCAATTGATTGGCTGATTGGCTATGGCCAATTAAACTACCAGTGTACCTTTGGAATGTGGAATGAAGCTGAAATAGCCAGATAGTCACAGGAAGAGCTTCAAACTTCACAGGTATTGCACCCAAAGTCAGTAGCACTTATGTCAAATTTGATCATAGGGTCAAATACTTTGTGAAGTCTGTTGGCAATCGTATCCCTCAATTCAAAACCATTTTGATATCAATCATATTTTAATTGATCTCAATACATATAAACACTGACAAAGTATCATTCCCTTCTTACCTGTAGTTAATAACTCTGTCTGGATGTGGTGAACTGGCCAGATCATTCACCACTTGCAAGAAGGCAAGAAGTGGCTTGTTAAGCAGTGACCCTTCCTGAAAGTGCAAAGCGTTCTTGTCTTCTGCCAGCACCTCGGCTCCTGGTAGTTTAATGATCTGCAGGGTTGACTTGGTTGGATGGAGCTCGTTTTGGTCTTGCTGCAGTATTTACATTCAGAAATACAAATCAAGTGTCAGTAAAGAGAGCAGGAAAAGGAGAATGCAACAGTGTATTGTACATGTACAACTTGCAGAAATGTGGCAGGGAGAAAGAAAGGATTGCTCTCACAATACATTGGGCAGGAAATAGTTAATAAAAGAATAGTTTCCAACTACACTTTCTCTCACATCCTGCTCAAAAAGGCAGTTTTACCAAAATATTCCTTATTTTCAATACTTTTTTCTCTTTTTGTAAATTACAGCATTCTTTATGTCTTGCATTGTACTGCTGCCGCAGAATAACACATTTCACAACATACGTCAATGAGAACAAAGCTGACTCTGATTCTGAGTAGGAGTTCAGGGATCTCACCACCAGAAGGTTCAGCTGCGTCACAACAGTAGAATGGCTGGCTGCTGGTCCAAAGTCTGTCACAGCCCCCGTGCGACGTGCCCAACCTTGCCGGAAAATGGTGGTGGCATCTGCTGCTGAGGAGATGGTGATATGGTTCAGTCCCTGAAAGCCAACATTTTGCAACCTTCAATAGTGCGTTTCCTGCTTTAGCACAAATAACTCTGTATTCCTTAGTTCAAAGTACATTTATTATCAGTGCATACTATAGACAACCCTGAGACTCATCTCCTTACAGGCAGCCACAAAACAAAGAAATCCATTTACGAAAAAGTCCAGCAGGCATCCAACGTGCAGGAGGAAAGAAATTGTGCAAACTATAAAAGTAAGCAAATAACATTCAGAGCTGAAGTTCACCAAAGCAAGTCGGCAGCCATGAAGCCAGTCATTGCCACAGTCAATTCAGTAGCCTGTTAGTTATAGGCTACAGTCTGTTCATGATTTTCATGATCAGTTGATGCTATGACCATAGCAACTGCATCTTTATGAAAGTACCCTCCCGGGCAGTGCATGCAAGCTTTAGAGTAGCAGGGCCCAATCCACTTGTTATACGAGGGGTGATTGATAAGTTCGTGGCCTAAGGTAGAAGGAGATGTGTTATACAGCTTTCGTTACATGCACGTGCAGTTCAACTCTTTGAGTGATTATACAGAAAGTTTGAAGTTAATAACCCATCAGTTAATAACTCATCGGGGTGATTGATAAGTCTGTGGCCTAAGGTAGAAGGAGATGTTATTAACTTCAATCTTTCTGCATAATCACTCAAAGAGTTGAACTGCACGTGCATGTAATGAGAGCTGTATAACTCATCTCCTTCTACCTTAGTCCATGAACTTATCAATCACCCATTTGTGGACACTTTCTGGAGGTCCAAGATCCATACGCTCCACGACCGCTGGACTAAGTGTGTAAGTGTAGGAGGGGACTATGTTAAAAACTAAATGTGTTAGGTTTTCTAAAATTGACTGAACTTATCAATCACCCCTCGTAGAACTATAAACTTCAAGGAGAGGTTGGACAAACTTGGATTGTTCTCTTTGGAGCATCAGAGACTGAGTGGAGACCTGACATAAGTACATAAAATTGTGAGGGGCTTAGATATTGTCACTTCCCACCCACTGCCCCGGTGTGGAAATGTTAAATACTACAGGGAATAGCATTAAGATGAAAGGAGGGAAGATTAAAGGACTTTTGCAGACAAGTTTATATTTCACAGAGAGAGGCAGGTGCCTGGATTGAGCTGCCAGGGAAGGTGGTGGAAGCAGATGTATCTATAATGTGCAAGAGACTTTTGGACAGGCGCTCAAACAGGCAAGGAACAGAGGGACACAGACCATGGGCAGGCAAGGTGGGACTAGTTAGATTGGCATGGTCAGCACAGACATCGTGGGCCAAAGGGTCTGTTCCTGTGCTACACTGTTCCATGTTCTAAACCCTTCATCTCAGGAATTAACATAGTGAATCTCTTTTGGACAGTGCCAACATATTCTTTATTAAAATAGGGGGGGGAGGGGGTACCAAAACAGTACCCAGTGCTCCAGGTGTGGCCTCATCAATACCCTGTGCAATTGTGAGAATGCTTCCCTATTTCAAAATTCTAATCCCCCCTCCAACCCCAATATGTCACTTGCTTTCCGAGTATTTGCTGCATGTATCTGCTACTTTTATTCCCATCCATGCACAAGAACACTTCTAAATTTCATCCCAAAGAGTCAATATCATCGTCACAACAGCACCCCCCCCCACTTATTTTCATACAATTGGCAAACTTGGATGCCTTACTCTCTGCTCCTTTCTCATTAATATAAAACATAAGTAACTGAGAGCCAAAGTCAGTGCTTCGGACATATCACAAGCTTCATCCTCCAGCCTAAAAATAAGTCCATTTATTCCACCTCTGTCTTCTATACAATAACCAATCTTTAATCTAATGCTAATACACTTTCCCTAATACCTTGGGCTTTTGGCTTGTGCACTAGGCTTTATACTTAATGAAATTGTTCATTCATTATGTGCAGTATCGTATGAAGTGGGCAGTCAATATCTTTTCATAACCATAATTGTTCCTGGCAAATTTTTCTGCAAAAGTGGTTTGCTATTGCCTTCTTCTGTGCGGTATCTTTACCCCAGCCATTATCAATACTCTACAGCGATAGTCTACCTGGTGTCAGTGGTTGCATACCAGGATTTGTGAAATGCACCTACAACTATCCACCCCATGGCTTCACGTGACCCTGATCAGGGGGTTAAGCAGGTGCTACACCTTGCCCAATGGTGGCCTGAAGACTAGCAGAGGGAAGGAACATCTTACACCTCCCTTGCTAGAGACATGTCTCCACCTCACCACCCTCACTTCATCAAATACCTTCTGAAAATCCTATTACATTACATCTACTGGTTTTCCCCTAATGGCTCTGCTTTTTACAACCTGGCTCTGGAACTTTTGCTTTAGATAACTCTGGAAAAAAAATTCCCGAGTTCCAAAAAATATGGAAAATTAGTTAAATTACCTTTCAAAGAATTATGTCGATCTTGTTGGATTACATTAACTTTCTCAAAGTGACTAACCTTCTCTCAATGATTTTGGATTCCAACACAACACAACAGACATTATGCTACCAGATCTTTCGTTACATACTTTTTGTCTTGCTCTTTTCTGAATATTGGTGTTATATTTTGTGATTTTCCAATTCATTGTGCCTCCCTAAAGCTTGACAAAGGTAGGAAAACCATAGCCAAAAGCTCCACTTTGTCTGCAGCTATTTTCTTTAAAACCCTCAGCTGCAGGCCATCTAGACCAGGCAACTTGTCTCCCTTTAGCCCCACTGATTTTTCCAAAACCTTGCCCATCCTGACAGTGATTGTTACAAGTTCTTCCACCCTGTTTGAAACCAGCCCATCAGAAATCTTTGGGATGTTTGTTGTGTCCTGGACCATGAAGCCTGATGCGGAGCATTGATACAACTTATCTGCCATTTCCTTGTTTCCCATTCAGATGTAAGATCAGGGGTCAATTCCCACTGCTGTTTATGAGAAGGTTGTACATTCTCTGGGTGCTCAGGAACCCTCCCACATCCCAAACACATTCCAGAGTTAGTAGATTGTGGGCATGCTGTGCTGGAGCTGGAAGCATGGTGACACTTGTGGGCTGCTCCTAGTGCACCGTGGTCATACATTTCACTGTATGCTTCAATGTACATGTGAGAAATAAAGCCAATCTTCTTTTTAATTCCCATCTCAATACCTAGATACCCAAACTATCATCTTGCTGTTTAGAGATTCATACAGGTCTGGATATTATCTGGCCACTTTTTTCTCATAATTAAATTTTCTCCCTGCTTATTAACCTTTTAGCCTCCTGCTACTGGGTCTTGTAAACATCCCACAACTCTAGTCCATCACTAGCCCTTGTCACATTGAACAATCTACCCTTTGATTTAATATTTTCCTTGTTCTCCTTTGTTCACTACAAATGATTCATCTTTCTCTGGGATCCCTCTTTCTAAGTAGGATAAATTTCTATTGAGCTTTATGAACTGATAATTTAAATACCAACTGCTGCTCACTTACTGACTTATCCCCGGACAAATTTGCCCACATACTGTACTATTGTAATTCACTTATCGAGGGAATTATCTGCATTTCAGTTGATGCTATGACCATAGCAACTGCACCTTTATGAAAGTCCCCTCCTGGGCAGTGCATACAAGCTTTAGAATAGCAGGGTCCAATCCACTGGAATGTAATAAATCCTTCAGTCCCTCGGCATAAATCTCATACATAGACATCGATAAACTCCAGGTTGCGGTGACCTGTAAATTTTGCAATTTTGATTTACCTAGAAGAAGAAAAAGAAACAAAATATGTTAATAACAAAATGATGCATCCAACTAATTTTGGTGAAGGGTGGGCCCAATTTATCGAAAATGTGAAATCCGCACCACAGTACTTTTACCCACTGCAGTCTCAACCGGCAAAGGCTGTCCTGTTAGATTTTAAATGTCTTTTTATCAACTGAATTGCCCCACATGCTTTGAATAACCCTGTGAGATCTCTGCTCTCCTCCAGCCCTAGTCTTGTGTTAATCCTTGGTTTTTATTTATTTATTTATTTATTTATTTAATGGGATACCTCATGAAATAAGCCCAACCAGCCCTTTGAGCCACTCTGCCCAGGAATCCCCTGATGTAACCCTAATCACAGGATAATTGGTCAATGTGGGAGGAAACCAGAGCACTCGGAGGAAACCCATGCGGTCACGGGGAGAGCATACAAACTCCTTACTGGCAGTGTCAGGAATTGAACCCAAGTCGCCGGCACTGTAAAGCATTGTGCTAACCACTACGCTACTGTGCCACCTTGGATTACTGTACCACTGGATATCATGCTTTCATTCCATCATACAACACATAAATGGGCTCTTCGGGCGATAATATCCATGGATATTGGAATTCCTCTGGGTGCAGTTTCCTCACACATTCCAAAGACATATGGGTTAGGGTTAGTAAATTGTGAGCATCAGAAGCATGGCGACACATACAGTCTTCCCCCAGCACATCCCTGGTCTGCGTTGGTCATTGACACAAACGCCACATTTCACTATTTTGACATAAACTAAAACTAATCTTTAATCTTTAAATCTTCAAATACAAGAGAGGTGTTAGAAAGGCACATGAATATGCAGGATTGGAGGGACATGGACCATGTGAAGACAGAAGGCATTAGCTTAATTGGGCATCATTAGCTTAATTAGTTCAGCAAACATTGTGTGCCGATTAGTCTGTTCCTGTTCTACATTTTATTCCCCTGAAACTCTGGAATTCCCTCAACCCCTTTGTCTTCACTCCAGGAGAAGATTCTCCTTAAAACTTGCATCTCTGAGGAAGCTTCTCATCACCTCCCCAGACACCTAATCTTATGCAGTTTGGCTTCAATTTTTGTTTGATGACAACCAATGAAACAATTTGGCATGACGTACTACCTTACAGGTGCTATATAAAGGCAAGTCACACTCATGTAAATTATTTGCTACATTTAATGGCCTGGTTCTCGCCAAGCGTCTGACAGAACCCTGCAACTCACCAAAGATGTAATCAATCGTTAGGGGGACGATTGCAAATCGGTCATTCTTTTCTCCAATCAATGTGTATGTCTTCCCAGAGTTGGATTCACCAAACACGGCAACACAGACATTCATTCCTTCCGTGAACACGTTGAGCAGGGGCTCCACAGCCCTGCTGAATACCTCCTGAGTGGAGACCCTCTGGTCAAAGACCTCCTGGAAACTGGAGGATGAAAAACAACCCACTGTGAGGCTGACAAGACAACTCTTGTGTGGCAATGCCCATTGGTCACAGATGGTAGCTTGAAGTGGGGCAGGTACAGTTGGGGAAATGGGAGAGGACCACTGAGGGAATGTTAACTCCAAGCTTGTAGAGCAGAGCTGTTGAGAAGATTGGGAGTTAAAAGTACTTCCTGACACCAAAGTAAAGGTGAGGGAGGAGCAAGGTCACTTTTCCCTTAACTAGCAAGGGACAAGGTCAAGGGGTAGCCAAGGACAAAAGCCTACAAAAAGGAGTGAATACAGCCCAGTCCCTTACAGAAAAAAGCCCTTCCATCTACAAGGAGTGCAGCCACAAGAAAGCAGCATCCATCATAAAGGACCCCCACCTCTCAGACCCTGCTCTCCTCTCACTGCTGCCATCAGTAAGGAAGTACAGGAGCCTCAGGACCCACACCACCAGGTTCAGGAAGTTATTACCCCTCAACATTCAGGCTCTTGAATCAGAGGGGATAACTTCATATGCCCCATCACTGAACTGTTCCTACAACCTATAGACATTCAAAGACTCTTCCTCTCATGTTCTCGATATTTATTGCTTTCATTTTCTTTTCTGTATTTGCACAGTTTGTCGTCTTTTACACATTGGTTGTTTGCTGATTTTTGTTGTGTGTGGTTTTTCATTAATTCTATTGTGTTTCTTTGTATTTACAGTGAATGCCCACAAGAAAATGAATCTCAAGTTAGTATATGGTGATGTATATGTGCTTTGATAATAAATTTACTTGGAACTTTGATGCTAAGGTCTGAACAAAGGCCGGTGAGAATGACAAGTTTTATTCCATGTAAAACACTCCAGGAGTAAAACAGAAATGTGTCAAGAAATGTTCTTTTACTTATTCTCTGGATGGCTTAATGCCCATTGTTAATATTGCCCCTTAACTGAATGGCTTTTAGTGAGAACAGTGAAAAATTAATCACATTGCCATGATTTGGGCTCACTTACAGACCAGCCAAGGCAATGGGAGCAGATTTCCTTCTTAGAAAGGCCATAAAAGCCAAATGATGTTTTTTCTAACAACACAGTTATAGCTTTGAATTTATGAACATAAATTAGCAGATACTCTGGTGGGATTTGAACTCCTGTCCCTAAATCATTGTATCTAACCCTGTAATATTTGTTCCTTAATACACTATCTAGATTTCCCACTGAAATCAATGACGTTGCAGTTGTGGTGGGTAAATGTGCTTTTCCTTGTGAAGTATTTATATCTTTAATTTCTTGACACTTTAGTTTGGCCATTAGAAGTGTAGAGAAAATGCTCTTTCTTTGCCCTCAGTGTACCTGCAGGACGCTCCTCCTCCTAAGGCTGTGTAGATGGTCTTGCCTTCCGATGAGATCTGCAGACTGTGGCCTTGTTCTGGTCTGCGGGCTGGTCGGATCCGGCCCACTATATCGATATTCATTCTGTAGTCTATAAAGAGACAGAGATTGGTGCTTGTAAAATATGTCCACTGAATGGAAGGATGAAGGCTACATAAATCATCTGCTGTTCATTGCACAGAACCATTCTCTCAGTGCAGTAAACATATCATTCAAGACATTCATTGCCATTAATTGTTTGCCCTCCCCCCAGCTTTTCCTTTTCCCTTTTATCTCTTTTTCTCATCCTAATCTCATCCCTTCTCTTCTCCCCTCCCACCCTTATGACCTGCCCATCAGCTCCCTGCACACCCCCCACCCCCCTTTCCCCTCTTCCTTCCCTTTACTCCTCGGTCCGCTGTCCTCTCCTATTAGATTCCTGAGTAACACACACAAAATGCTGGAGGAACTCAGCAGGACCAAGTCAGGCAGAAGCTATGGAAAGGAAAGGAATAAAGATTTGACGTTTCAGGTTGAAACCCTTCAACCTCCCCCTCACCCTCCATCCATCTCCTCATTCTGGCTTCTGCCCCCTTCCTTTCCAGACCTAATCAGGTCCTGATGAACAATCTTGGACCAGAACATTGACTTCTTATTCTTCCCTGTAGGTGCTGCCTGACCAGTTGAGTTCCTCCAGCATTTTCTAGGAGTTGCTCAAGATTTCCCTCACATTCCCATCTTTCCTAGGCACAGATCCTGGATCCTGGATGCTGCCATCCAAGACTGCAAACCCAACCAAAATACCCTGTACACAAAACTCGATTCTAACTGTGAAGCAGAATTTTGTTGAGACGGACTGCCAGCATAAATTGTACAAGGCATTCTGCTGGAGTACACAATGTCTGAGGAGTATGAATTTTATTCCACACTACCTCCCCTCCCAAAACATTCCTCCTCCCCCAACCACTTCATTTTGTGGTAGCACTGTGGCCAAGTTATTGGATTGGAATCCAGAGACCCAGTACATTGTCTACTGTGCCAGCAAAGGACATCTCCCTATCCCTATGTTCATCTCTGGAGCACCTGGACAGTAAAGGTGCCCACATCGGACTATTGTCTATTGACTACAGCTTTGCCTTATCAAAAGCAAACTCACCACCTAACTCTCAGTCCTAAAAATCAACACCCCTCTCTGCAACTGGATCCTTGACTTCTTGACCAACAGATCACAATCAGTAAGGACAGGCAGCAAAACATCCTTCACAATTATCCCCAACACTGATGCTACATAAGGTAGCGTTCTCCAAATCCTACCCCACTCCCCATACACCTGACTGTGTGGACAGGTTCTGCTTTCTTTCCACAGATGATATTGCAGGCCATTTCACAAATAACAAGGAGCACGGGAAGGAGATAGAGAACTTAGTAACATGGTGTCATGGCATTTGCCTTCATATCAGTAAAATAGAAGGGATAGTCATTGACTCCAGCAGTGGGGGGGGGGTATGCACAGCACGAGTCATTGACTTCAGAAGGAGGGGTGTGCAGCATACATGCTCTTGTCTACATTAATAGTGTGGGTTGAAAGAGCTGAGAGTTTTAAATTCCTAGGAGTCAACATCACCAATCGTCTGTCCTGGTCCAATCATGTAGACATCATAGTCAATACCTCTACTCCCTCAGAAGGCTAAAGAAATTTGGCCTATCAACTCTTCCCAATTTTTATTGATGTAGCATTGAAAGCATTTTATCTAGATGTGTAACAGCTTGGTTTGATGGCTCTGTGCCTGCACTTTCTGGACTTCAGAAGAATGGTGGGGAGAGGGGATCTCATTGAAGCCTATCAAATGTTAAAAGGCCTCAAGAGAATGGATGTGGAGAGGATGCTTCCTGTGGTGGGGGAGTACAAGACTAGAGGACACAGCCTCAGAATAGAGGGATGCCCATTAAGAACAGAGATGAGGAGGAATTTCTTTAGCCAGAGGGTGGTGAATCTGTGGTATTCTTTGTCACAAATGGCTATGGTCAAGTCATTGATTATATTTAAGACAGATCTTGATAGATTCTTGATTAGACAGGGCATGAAGGATACAGGGATAAGACAGGAGATTGGGGCTATGAAATGGCACAGCAGAGCAGGCTCAATGGGCCAAATGGCCTAGTTCTGCTCCTATATCTTATGAATTTATAGACTTATTATACAGCATCTACTTGACACATGACTGGAGAGAGTTGTGAATGCAGCTCAGGGCCTTGTGGAAACCAGTCTCTCCTCACAGATTCTGCCTACACTTCTCACTGCTTCAGTGAAGCAGCCAGCGTAATCAAAGACCCTCCCCACTCGAGACATTCTCTCTTCCCCCCACCTCCATTAGGAAGCAGATACAAAAACCTGAAAGCTCCTATCAGGTTAAAGGACGGCTTCTACCCCACTGTTATAAGACTATTAAATGCTTCCCTAGAACAAGATGGACTCTCGGCCTCATAACCTCCCTCGTTACGGTCCTATACTTGGTTTACCTGCGCTGCACTTTCTCTGTAACTTTTACACTTTATTCTGCATTGTCACTGTTTTCCCTTGTTCTACCGCAATGCACTGTGTAATGCTTTGATCTGTATGAACAGCATGCAGGGCGTTTACCAAAGATTCAGGGAACACTCCACCAGTTTGTAAAATAACAAATGTAACTCCTTTATTGAAAAAGAGAAAGACACACACTGAAAACAGAGCATCAGAGACTTTTTCACTGCACCTCTGTGATGAGGAAATTATTGGAAGCTATTATTAAAGACATTATAGCAGGGAACTGAGAAAACTTACAGATAATCAAGTAAAGCAAACATGGTTTTGTGAAAAGCTAAATTTATTTGACTAACCTTTAGAGTTCTTTATGAAAGTAAAGTGATGTGGATAAAGGGGGAGCACTAGATTTGCTGTACTTCGATTTACAGAAGGCATTTGATAAAGTGCTGCATCAAAAGCTGGGGAGAAAAACCAAAACTCGTGACTTCAGAGGAAACACGAAAAGAAGAAAGGCCAGGTGGAGAGCAGGAAGCAGAAGGCATCAATTAGTCTTTACCTAGTGCTTTGTGCTGACATCCCAATTTTTTTCCTACAGTTTCTGGGTTTACTGAAACTATGTTTATTAAGCTTGTTGATAACACAAACTGGAAAAGTAGGCTGTACTAGGGGGGCCTACAGTAGCGACTGAAAGATACTTTAAGTGAGTTGACAATGATAGACAAATAGACCACCAGGTGACCATTTTAGGGAGGGAAAATACATCAGCTGAATGATGAAAGACCATAGATCTCTCAGATGCAGAGAGATCTAGATGTCCTAGTGCATGGGTCACCAAAAGCTCATATGTAGAAAAGACAAGCAAATAGGAAGGCTAACAAAAGGTTATTGTTTATTGCAAGGGAAACAGAATGCAACATTAGATTATGCTCAGTAATACAGGGCTTTATATTGTGTACAATACCGATCTCATTATTTAAGGAAGAAAGCAGTCCAGAGAATGATCATTAACCACTACCTGTGCACATTCCAAACAAGAGAAAATCTGCAGTTGCTGGAAATCTGAGCAACACACACAAAATACTGGAGGAACTCAGCAGGCCAGACAGCAGCTATGGAAGAGTACTGTCGAGGTTTCAACCCAAAACATCGGCTGTTTACTCTTTTCCATGGATGCTGCCTGGCCTGCTGAGTTCCTCCAGCATTTTGTGTGTGTTCCTGTGCAGACTGCCTTACGAGGAAAGGGTGGATAGCCTGAAGCTGTGTTCATTGAGGTTGAGAGGAGCGAGGGGGAATTCAATTGAAACATAGCGAGCCCTGAGAGATCTCAACAGTGTGGACGTGGTGATGATATTTCCTCTTGTGTGAGAATCGCTGTTTCAAATTCATGAGTCATCTACTCAAAGATAGAGACGGGGTGAAATTGTTTCCTCCCAGAGAGTCTCAAGTCTTCCTCAAAGGGCTGTAGAAGCAGATCTGCTGAATCCCGTGAAGGCTGCAGAAAGTGAGGGACTGGGCCAGTTCCACCGCAGAGAGCGCGAGAAGCTGACCAGGTCCATCGCGGGTATAGCTCTCCACACCCTCAAGGAGGTCTACAAGACGTGACGCGACACCCATCATCAGAGACTCCAACCAGCTGAGCCATGCCTTTATACCATTGCTGCAGTCAGGCAGGAGCACAGCAGACTGAAGACTTACACTTCAAGGTTCAACAAAGGCTTCTTCCCCACTACCACTGAGTTCTTCAGCCAACATGACCTTAGGCTCAACTTGCACTAGTGTCACTATGTTTGGTTTACTTTGTCATCTGTTATGTATAATTAGGTTAAATTAAGCTTATATATCTGACCTTGCCTGTGACTGCTGCATAAAGCTAATTTCCACGCCATTTATACCCTGGGTACATATGCCCATGACAACAAGCCTGATCTCGAGTTCATGATAAACCAAGAGTGACAAATTGCAGCATTTGGACAGGAATGTGGAGCTGAGGTCACAGTCACATAGGCCATCACTTTATTGATTGGTGGCTTGAGGAGTCCTTATTTGAACCACGAGTTCATAACTTGCTTGTCTTTCAGGTTGGGCAATAAACGCTGGTGCTTGCGTGACATGCCAGGAACAAGCAGGGAGAATATTGAGGCCATTCTCACGACAAACTGACTAACTCAACACAAACCAAAAGCAAAAGTGTCACCTCCAACAACAAGTCTCTTTGACAACACCCTGTCCACTGTGTAATTTAATATAAGTGTATCCTTACCTTTAAAGCTCTAAACTTTCCAGGGTTTGCAGAAGTTTCAAGTTGTTGTCTCTTTTCTTTGGCTTCCAGTCACTGCAGTGTGCAAAATGTGTCTTGCTGTTCCCCCGGCAACACTGGAAGAGAGAGAGTGCGCCACCTCCAGCCCAGTCCAATTACTGCAGGTTCAGCGGCTCACTGGCGCCCTCTAGCCAGGATGATCCCCAATCCCAACTGGAAGAGAAAAGTCGACGGAAATTATGGGGGAAAGAAACATTTCCGGGGAAGTAGTTAAGCCCTTAACTTGATTCCAGCCTGTGGCTTAACTCTCTGGCCCTGGTGTCTCTGTCCAAATTGAGGAAGCAGAAATTTCTCATGGAGGAACTTAATGAACTGAGTTAGCAATGTAAAATACAACAGGTTGAAGCATTTGTTTCTCACATGATGAAGAATTTATATCGTGTTATATTTTACATGCAGTAAATTCTGATCAATCAAATCCAAGTTATAAATAAGTAATATTTGTTTAATAAATAAATAATTATTTACAACAAGACATCAGAAAAATGCACCCCACCCCAAATGCTTGAGGGACTCAGCAGGTCAGGCAAAATATATAGAG
Organism: Hypanus sabinus; assembly: GCF_030144855.1. Lineage (NCBI taxonomy): Eukaryota > Metazoa > Chordata > Chondrichthyes > Myliobatiformes > Dasyatidae > Hypanus > Hypanus sabinus. Next base: position 17,993,356 of record NC_082714.1, read on the forward strand.
ACGCTGTACCTTATTCTGAAATGTCGACTCTTTATTTCTCTCTGTAGATGCTGACTGACCTGCTGAGTTCCTCCAGCATTGTGTGTGTGTGTGTGTGTGTGTGTGTGTGTGTGTGTGTTACAGTGGCAGTAATTGAACTTGGGTTGCTGATACTGTAAAGCGTTGTGCTAACCACCACACCTCTGCCCCACTCTGATCTGAACATCTCTGAATATAAGGAACTTTCACCTATTTTCAACCTGCCATTTTGACTTTGAGAACATCCAGCCATCTCATTTTCTACCAGAGACCGCCAGGGAACATTGGGAGCTAATCCGCAACAATGCAAAGCAGGGGAGTGCAAGTTAGGAACATAGAAAGCCTTCAGCACAATACAAGCCCTTCAGCCCACAATGCTGTGCCGAACATGTACTTACTTTAGAAATTACCAAGGGTTACCCATAATCCTCTATTTTTTCTAAGCTCCACGTACCTATATAGGACCCTGGTCAGACCCCACTTGGAGTACTGTGCTCAATTCTAATCACCTCACTACAGGAAGGACGTGGAAACCATAGAAAGGGTGCAGAGGAGATTTACAAGGACGTTGCCTGGATTGGGGAGCATGCCTTATGAGAATAGGTTGAGTGAACTTGGCCTTTTCTCCTTGGAGCGACGTAGGATGAGAGGTGACCTGATAGAGGTGTATAAGATGATGAGAGGCATTGATTGTGTGGATAGTAAGAGGCTTTTTCCCAGAACTGAAATAGCTAACACAAGAGGGCATAGTTTTAAGCTGCTTGGAAGTAGGTACAGAGGAGATGTCAGGGGTAAGTTTTTTATGCAGAGAGTGGTGAGTGCGTGGAATGGGCTGCCAGCGATGGTGGTGGAGGCGAATACTATAGGATCATTTAAGAGACTCCTGGATGGATTCTAGTTCTTATGTGTCTGATTTCGACCAGAGGGAAAATATTGTGTTACACTGCATGGAAAATTGGGCTCTGGGCCTTCAATTTATATTCAATGTATTTAACCATGTAGAAAATCCAAAACAATATCAAATGAAAATTTAAGTGCAAGAGAAAGACAACGAAAACTATAACTTCCCACGTGAACAGAATTTTAGCCACTTTTTTATTTCAAATGGGACAGAACTAAATTCAGTACATTTATTTCACCTCAAAACTACAAAATGGCCACCATGTTTTTACAACTTCAAAACTGACTGGTGACATACTAGTTTGTAGCTGATTGTGACACACTGGTATGTTACATGGAGGGAGAGCCAAGGGGCAAGAGCCAAAGAGAGGGAGATAAAGAGAGATGAAAGAGGGGCAAAAAGAGAGAAGTGATAGAAAAAGAAGGGGAGGGTTAGAATAGATAGAAAGGGGAGAAAAGGAAGCAAAGGAGGAAAAAGCTGGAAAGAGAAAACAATGTCGACAGGAGGAAGCACGTGAGGAGCTTAAAGGAAAAGTGAGAGAATGGCAATTAACACAGTTCATTTACAGAATGGAATGCCAGCTCTAGGCAACCAGGAAAGGTAAACATTAAACAGCTTAACAGATTTGTCTAAATAAACCAATATTCACAATATGTAGAAAACTAAACAGTACCCAATGAGGAAATTCTGCAGCTTTTAATAATGTTAACATGTTGAAATCCAACACAAAATGACAGAATCCAAATGAAATCATGAATAAGTGTTAGAATTTAGCCTGAATTCATAGGGATGTGCTTAAAAAATTATTTCCTTTCATAACGACGGCGCATCATAAGATGCTGTCATACATTTGAAACCATTTAGAAACAAAAATTGTAGTTATTAAGTATCTGTTATTTTAGAATGATCCAAACATTCTAACGAACACTCTGTTATTTAATTATTTAAACATTTTTCTAAAAACTCTTCAAGTGTATTCATTGTTGTAATATAGGAAACACAACAGCTGTAAATTAAAACTAGAGGAAAAGAAGGAAGTAGTCATAGGGGACTCGATAGGAAGAAGAAGGCAGTAGTAATAGGGGACTTGATAGTTAGGGGGTCAGATAGATGATTCTGTGGACGCAATCAGGAGACCCAGATGTTAGTTTGCCTCTCTGGTGCCAGGGTTCGGGATGCTTCTGATCGTGTCCAAGATATCCTGAAATGGGAGGGTGAGGAGCCAGAGGTCGTGGTACATATAGGTAACAATGACCTAGGTAGGAAAAGGGAAGAGGTCCTGAAAGGAGAATATAGGAGTTAGGAAGGCAGTTGAGAAGAAGGACCACAAAGGTAGTAATCTTGGGATTACTGCCTGTGCCACGCAACAGTGAGAGTAGGAATGGAATGAGGTGGAGGATAAATGCGTGGCTGAGGGATTGGAGCAGGGGGCAGGGACTCAAGTTTCTGGATCATTGGGACCTCTTTTGGGGCAGATGTGACCTGTACAAAAGGGACGGGTTACACTTGAATCCTAGGGGGACCAATATCCTGGCGGGGAGATTTGCTAAGGCTACTGGGGAGACTTTAAACTAGAATGGTTGGTGGGTGGAAATCAATTTGAAGAGACTAGGGGAGAGGAGGTTAGTTCACAAATAGAGAAAGCTAGTAGATAGTGTGTGAGGGAGGATAGGCAGGTGATAGAGAAGGGGAGCGCTCAGACCAAAGATGTAGGGGAGAAGGAAGAAAAAGATAATAAAGTTGATTGCATCGTTAGGGATAAACAGAGGAAGAGGTGGAAAGTTTCTTAAATGCATCTATTTCAATGCTCAGAGCATTGTCAGAAAGGTGGATGAGCTTAGAGCATGGATTGATACCTGGAAATATGATGTTGTAGTTATTAGTGAAACATAGATTCAGGAAGGGTGTGATTGGTAACTAAATATTCCTGGATTTTGTTGCTTCAGGCGTGATAGAATCGGGGGGGACAAGAGAAGGAGGTGTTGCATTGCTTGTCCGAGAAAATATTACAGCGATGCTTTGATAGATTAGAGGGCTCATCTAGGGAGACTAATTGGGTGAAACTGAGGAATGGGAAAGGTGTAGTAACACTTATAGGGGTGTATTATAGACCACCTAATGGGGAGCAAGAATTGGAGGAGCAAATTTATAAGGAGATAGTAGATATTTGTGGTAAGCACAAGGTTGTGATTGTGGGAGATTTTAATTTTCCACACATAGACTGGGAAGCCCATTCTGTAAAAGAGCTGGATGGTTTGGAGTTTGTAAAATGTGTGCAGGGTAGTTTTTTGCAGCAATACATAGAGGTACCAACTAGAGAAGGGACAGTGTTGGAGCTCCTGTTAGGGAATGAGATAGGTCAGGTGATGGACGTATGTGTTGGGGAGCACTTCATGTCCAGTGATCGCAATACCATTAGTTTCAATATAATTATGGAGAAGGATAGGACTGGATCTAGGGTTGAGATTTTTGATTGGAGAAAGGCTAACTTTGAGGAGATGCGAAGGGACTTAAAAGGAGTGGATTGGGACAATTTGTTTTATGGGAAGGATGTAATAGAGAAATGGAGGTCATTTAAAGGTGAAATTTTGAGGGTACAGAATCTTTAAGTTCCTGTTAGGTTGAAAGGAAAGGTTAAAAGTTTGAGAGTGCCATGGTTCTCAAGGAATATTGGAAACTTGGTTCAGAAAAAGAGGGAGATCTATAATAAATATAGGCAGCATGGAGTAAATGAGGTGCTTGAGGAATATAAAGAATGTAAGAAGAATCTTAAGAAAGAAATTAGAAAAGCTAAAAGAAGATACGAAGTTGCTTTGGCAAGTAAGGTGAAAATAAATCCAAAGGGTTTCTACAGTTATATTAATAGCAAAAGGATAGTGAGGGATAAAATTGGTCCCTTAGAGAATCAGAGTGGACTGCTATGTGTGGAGCCAAAAGAGATGGGGGAGATTTTGAACAATTTCATTTCTTCAGCATTCACTAAGGAGAAGGATATTGAATTGTGTAAGGTAAGGGAAACAAGTAGGGAAGTTATGGAAACTATGACAATCAAAGAGGAGGAAGTACTGGCACTTTTAAGGAATATAAAGGTGGATAAATCTCTGGGTCCTGACAGGATATTCCCCAGGACCTTGAGGGAAGTTGGTGTAGAAATAACAGGGGCTCTGACAGAAATATTTCAAATGTCATTAGAAACGGGGATAGTGCCGGAGAATTGGTGTATTGCTCATGTGGTTCCATTGTTTGAAAAGAGTTCTAAGAGTAAACCTAGCAATTATAGGCCTGTCAGTTTGACATCAGTGGTGGGTAAATTAATGAAAAGTATTCTTAGAGATGGTATAAATAATTATCTGGATAGACAGGGTCTGATTAGGAATAGTCAGCATGGATTTGCGCATGGAAGGTCACATTTGACAAATCTTATTGAGTTTTTTGAAGAGGTTACAAGGAAAGTTGACGAAGGCAAAGCAGTGGATGTTGTCTATATGGACTTCAGTAAGGCCTTTGACAAGGTTCCACACGGAAGGTTAGTTAGGAAGATTCAATCATTAGGTATTAATATTGAAGTAGTAAAATGGATTCAACAGTGGCTGGATGGGAGATGCTAGAGAGTAATGGTGGATAACTGTTTGTCAGGTTTGGAGGCCAGTGATTAGTGGTGTGCCTCAGGGATCTGTACTGGGTTCAATGTTGTTTGTCATATACATTAATGATCTGGATGATGGGGTGGTAAATTGGATTAGTAAGTATGCAGATGATACTAAGGTAGGTGGCGTTGTGAATAATGAAGTAGGTTTTCAAAGCTTGCAGAGAGATTTAGGCCAGTTAGAAGAGTGGGCTGAACAATGGCAGATGGAGTTTAATGCTGATAAGTGTGAGGTGCTACATTTTGGTAGGAATAATCCAAATAGGACATACATTGTAAATGGTAGGGCATTGAAGAATGCAGTAGAACAGAGTGATCTAGGAATAATGATGCATAGTTCCCTGAAGGTGGAATCTCATGTGGATAGGGTGGTGAAGAAAGCTTTTGGTATGCTGGCCTTTATAAATCAGATCATTGAGTATAGGAGTTGGGATGTAATGTTAAAATTGTACAAGGCATTGGTAAGGCCGAATTTGGAGTATTGTGTGCAGTTCTGGTCACTGAATTATGGGAAAGATATCAACAAAATAGAGAGATTACAGAGAAGATTTACTAGAACGTTACTGGGGTTTCAGCACCTAATTTATAGGGAAAGGCTGAGCAAGTTAGGTCTTTATTCTTTGGAGCATAGAAGGTTGAGGGGGGACTTGATAGAGGTATTTAAAATAATGAGGGGGATAGATCGAATTGACGTGGATAGGCTTTTTCCATTGAGAGTAGGGGAGATTCAAACAAGAGGACATGATTTGAGAGTTAGGGGGCAAAAGTTTAAGGGTAACACGAGGGGGAATTTCTTTACTCAGAGAGTGGTAGCTGTGTGGAACGAGCTTCCAGTAGAAGTGGTAAAGACAGGTTTGGTATTGTCATTTAAAGTAAAATTGGATAGGTATATGGACAGGAAAGGAATGGAGGGTTATGGGCTGAGTGCGGGTCAGTGGGACTAGGTGAGTGTAAGCGTCAGCATGGACTAGAAGGGCCGAGATGGCTTGTTTCTGTGCTGTAATTGTTATATGGTTATAAGAATTTTAACAAAGACGAAAGTCTCACTCCAATAACTGGAATTTGATTGAAAGCAAGGTGGGACAGCTGAAACCTGATTGTTTGAGGACTAACCAATCAGGAGGTACTGTTACGTACCCCGTAACTGGGTCACTTACCAGCAAAGATAGAGAGGTCCATTGAAGCCTGATGGTACTATTTTTAACAGTATTTATTGATAAAAATACACAAAAAGAATATCAATGCAAACATACAGATAATATACGTCGTCAATACTAAGTCTAAAAGCGCGGGTATAATAATCACAAAGAAATAGCTCTGTCATTGCCTAGGGGATAATGTATTGTCCGATGGAAATATAAAAGTCACTCAAGTTCATGCAGGCTGCAGCCTTTGGTTGGAGTCAAGAGAGAGAGTTTAAAACTTGCCCATTCCTTTTATGATGTCAGTCCTTCGAGAGTCGTTGGGGTTGATTTCTCCTTTGTTTTAGCTAAAGCCATTCTTCCATGGTAAGGCCCACCAATTCCGAGGAAAATGGAAAAGGACGCACGTGGGCTTTCCACCGGCTGTCGCTATTACACTATTACGGGATTTCTAGCGTTTCTTCTGGTGTGTCTGAAGGGGCTGTTCCCCAGACCCTCTTTTATCCTGACTCACAGGGTCTCAGATGTCAATCAGGTCGGGATGATGCAATCCCTCAACCATCCCCCTCTGATCATTCCCTGAGGGCTTCCATGAAGTACAGTACTCAATACACAATTCCGTCTCCAAGAGACAATGGCCGTTTTCCGTGGCTTTGTATCGCTGAGGGCCAGGACTTTCCAAACGTCTCTCTCTCATTTCCTGGGTCTCCTGACCTGAATTAATAGCGATCTTGCGATTCTCAAAAAGGAGGGGGCTACTTTGGACCCTTCGGCCCCTCAGAGTTGGGCACAGGCGTAACAGTATAAATACTACTTGACTAGATGAGCTCAGCCATTTATATCAAATTCAAAGGAGTGTTACAGGTACTAGGGTAGGAAGTAGATACAGAAGGGAGGAAACTGTGTGGACTAGGTTAAGGCTGGGGCCCTGTGTACTAAACAAAACATTGAAAATGATGGGAAAACACCAGACAGGACTGTGTGAGGAATATCAGGAAGAGGAGTCCATAGAACATGTAATTCTGAGTTGCAGGAAGTATGGGATACAGAGAGAGAATCTAAGGGAATTGGAGGTGCAGGAATTCTCATTAAAAGTGTTACTGGGCATGGGTGAGAGAGCACAGGTCAGGGTACTTTTAGCTTTCTTAAGGGATACAGGGGTTTTTTATAGGATATGATGGATCAGCCGGAATAGGGTACTGGGATGGCCAAAGAAGGGATAAAGTGTGTGTGTGTGTGTGTGTGTGTGTGTGTGTGTGTGTGTGTGTGTGTGTGTGTGTGTGTGTGTGTGTGTGTGTGTGTGTGTGAGAGAGAGAGAGAGAGAGAATGGGTGAAGGGATTTAGAATGCAAGTCTATCTAATGATTCACACCCCAGAGCAGAAGGTGGTGGTAATGCACCATTAAGCTGGATGCCAACTGCCTTAAAACAAGAAGAAGAAGAAGAGCTCAGGTGTCATCCCTGATGAAGATGGCAGAGTTTATCATTGATACGTCAGTTAAAATCGATACCTGTACCCAGCTGGTGGCCCAAGGAGACTGCCAATTACACTGTCCATGAGAATTCTTGAACATCTTTAAGTGGCTTCTCAGGCAGTTTGATGATATTATTGCGTTCGGGTTTCCTGTTTTGTGGCTGTCTATAAGCAGACAAATCTCAAGGTTGTATAATTTATATACACTTTGATAATAAATGTACTTTGAATGTACTGGGCAGCCTGCATCCTCCGAACTGGTATCACGCAACAGACAGTCTTTATCACAGAACTCACTGGATTCCTTTGGAGACATGTCTTCAAGTTATTTTTTGCCATCAGTTAGTTGTCTGCTTTGGTCTGTGAATAATTCTGCATTGTCAATAATACCTCTCCCCGTAGTTAATTAGGTGTTTTTAACTTTTATAATATCAGTGGTGAGATAGGGACAAGCGTAGTCAGCTCCGGCGGAGATCTACAGTGAGATCCAATCGCCAGGAAGGCAGCACAGCCACGCTCGGTGGAGGGCAGAGGGCACGTCGTGGCCATCCACTGCAACCAAGGAAGACCCCAGTTTGTGACGCTTGCTCGTACCACTGGACTCGGACTTCTGCTCGGACAACGGCTTTTCCATTTTTAGAAATGTTCCTGCACAGGTTTCCTGTCATTGTCAGACATGGTGGACAGTCACCACAGACCCTGTGGTTACATAGCAGTATTGTAACAATAAAATTCTTAAGTTTATTGATGAGTGACTGAAGAGCAACATATATACTTTAAAAATTTACAAGTGATACAAAAACATAATAATGAAAGGGTTGATGTATGGGGACTGCCTGATGACTTCCGGCATCTACTCACTGGACTGTAGAAGAATGTTGGGGGATCTCACTAAAATATGTTAAGTATTGAGAGGTCTAGGTAGAGAATCAGAATCAGGTTTAATATCACTGGGATGTGTCATGAAATTTGTTCTTTGTCAACAGTAGTACAATATAGTACAAAATACAAAAAAGTATAAATTACAAAAAGTTGTATGTACCAAAAATAAATTATAGTAATACAAAAAGAGATGTAAAAGAACCAGAAAGTGTTCATGGTTCATTGTCCATTCAGAAATCTGATGCTAGATGGAAAGAAGCTGTTCCTGAAATGTCAAGTGTGTGTCTTCAGGCTCCTGTACTTCCTCCCTGATGGTAGCAGTGAGAAGAGAACGTGTCCTGGGTGGTCAGGGTCATCAATGATCGATGCCGGCTTTTTGAGGCATCACCTTTTGAAAGTGTCCTTGATACTGGGGAGGCTAATGTCCATGATGGAGCTGTCTGAGGTTACAACTTTCTGCAGTTCTTTCTGATCCTGTGCCATGGCCCCTCCATACTAGACAATGATGTTAGAATGCTCTCCACGTTACATCTGTAGAAATTTGTGAGTTTCTATGGTGACATACCAAATCTCCTCAAACTTCTAATGAAATATAGTCACTGTCATGCCTTCTTCGTATTGCCTCAATGTGTCTGACCCTGGATCGATCCTCAGAGACGTTGATGCCACCCAGCTTCTGCTTTCCATGTCTGATCCCTTGATAAGGACTGGTGTGCGCTCTCTTGACTTCCCCTTCCTGAAATCCACAATCAGCTCTTGGGTCTTACTGACATTGAGTGCAGCATCAATGTCAGCTGATCTTCGTTCCTGTACGCCTCCTCGTCATTGTCTGGGATTCTGCAAACAAGTGTTGTCCCATCGGCAAATTTATACTGTGAAGTGGTGTTTACGTTGTGCCTAGCCTCACAGTTGTGGGTGTAGAAAGAGTAGAGCAGTGGGCCAAGCGCACATCCTTGAGGTGGCCCCTTGTTGATTGTCAGCAAGGAGGCGACGTTATTTCCAATCTGCACTGACTGTGGGCTCCTGGTGAGGAAGTCAAGTATCTAGTTGCAGAGGACCAGGTTTTGGACTGATTTGGTTAGAACTTTGTGTATTTAATATTTCAGTAATATTGCAAATATATTGTTTGATTAAGCATTCTTTATTGTTTAACATAATTCTTTGCAGCTTATTTGTAAAAGTACGGAAATGGCATACGTCCTCACGCCACTATGTGATATATGCATGTCTCGCTGAGAGTAAAACTAAGAATTTAAATGAGTTATTCCCAGCCTTGCGTTTTCCTTTCAATTAGTTTGTATGCCTTGGAGTTACAAAACATAACAGAACTGGGGGTATGATTGTGTTGAACGCTGAGCTGTAGACAATGAACAGCAGCCTGACAGTATTGCTATTGACCAGGTGATCCAAGACTGAGTGATTACACTACTGTCGACCTATTGTGGCTTTAGGCAAATTGCAGCTGGTCCAAGTCCTTACTTAAGCAGGAGTTGATTCTAGCCATAACCAATCCAGCAAAGCACTTAATCACTACAGATGTAAGTGCCACTGGGCCATAATCATTGCAGAAACTCACCCTGCTCTTCTTGGGCACTCGTATGATTGGCACCCTTTTGAAGCAAATGGGAGCTTCTGACTATAACAGTGAGGAATTGAAGCTGTCTTTAAACTCTCCCACCAGTTGGTTGGCACAGGTTTTCAGAGCCCTACCAGGTACACCATCAGGGCCTGATGCCCTGTGAAGGTTCACCCTCTTGAAAGATGTATTGACATCTCCGAGACAGAGATCGTAGGGTCACCGGATGCGGCAGAGATCTGCACAGGTGCAGTTTTATTCGCCCTTTCAAAGGGTGCATAAAAAGATGTTGAGCTCATCTGGGAGTGAAGCAGCACAGCCATTCATGATTTTAGGTTAGTAATGTCCTGCAAACCCTGGCAGAGCTGGTGTACATCCGACTCCATCTCTAAACTCAGTCAGTATTGTTTTCTTGCTCTTAATGTAGCCTTCATAAGTCAAAACTGGACTCCTTGCATAGTTCTGGATGTGAAGGAGATGTTTCCCATAGTGGCATCAAAGACTATGGGAAAAAGGCAGGAGAGTGGGGTAGAGGTGGGTAATAAATCAGCCGTGATAGAATGGCAGAGCAGAGTTGATGGGCCAAATGGCCAAATTCAGTTCTTATGTCTTATGTTCTTATATCAGATACTCTAATTACTCTAAAAACTTAGAATTAATCATCAAAATTAGGTTTATGACATTAAATCCATGAAGTAGAAAGGAAAAACGGGAAGCTGGCATTTAAATTAATACTATGTAAAGCTTTAGTTAAGATTTTACTGGTAGTGCTGTAGGGTATTTCATTTAATAGTTTTCTGTAGAGGCAGGGCGTTCTGTTGATTGCTTGGGTCTTAGTTAGAGATAAAGGGGTGTGATGTTCAACTTAGGAATGATGGGTCCACCAACCAGGATGGTGGAATTGTGAGAAGGTTCTAAAGAAAGCTGGGCAGAGAGGTTTTTGTGACAGACACTGCAGTGGGCCGAGGTCCTTTTGCCGAGTGCTGGGGCATGCTGAGGATGCTGTCCCAGTTGCACAGTATGCTTTGTGCAGACGAGTAGCTTCAAGGGAGAAGGGCCAATACTCCTGTGCAGGAGCCCTTTGTTGGAGATGGTTTTCGAGCGACTGTCGGAAGGTGGTGTCTGTTTTCACACAGATCATGGGTCCAGCGCGCAAGCTAAAGACAACTTCAACATTAGCTCCAACTTTATATGCACAGTCGGACTGGGTTAACTGTAATGGCCCCTTTTTTTCTTCTTCCTACAAACTGTTCGATAAAGCTGAAGTTAGTAAATATACTCCCTTTACAATTGTATGTACTGTATGACCTGTTATTTCTTGCCGACGGCTAATTGCATGGGGCCAGTATTTACACAGTAGTCACACAGATTGGGGTTTGGGTGGTCGAAACATCCCAACTTCCCAGTTAGGGTGGGACCAAAGTCATACTGACCCTAGACACACGGAGTTCGAGAAAAGGAGTTTACTCACCACTGAGTCCAGTGGCCTTTAGTGAGAGGCTAACAAGCCTTTTTTCTATAGATGCCTGGTAAAAAGGGATTTCAACTATATAAATAATAGTGCTTACATTAATATAAACAATTAATATTGTATAATTCTGTTCATCTAAATTAAATAGATCAACAGTAAAAGTCTGAATGTAAAAAGTTCACAACGTCTAATTTCAGTTTATCTGATTGGATGAGAGATATTAAATTTGTCTAACAAAAATATATTAGAAACATAGAAAATCTACAACACAATACAGGCCCTTCTGCCCACATAGCTGTGCTGAACATATCCATACCTTAGCACTACCTAGGCCTTTCCCATAGCCCTCTATTTTTCCAAGCTACATGTAGCCATCCAGGAGTCTTTTAAAAGACCCTATCATTTCTGCCTTCACCACCACCGCCGGCAGCCCATTCCATGCACTCACTGCTCTCTGCATAAAAAACTTACCCCTGACATCTCCTCTGTACCTACTTCCAAGCACCTTAAAACTATGCCCTCTTGTGCTAGCCATTTCAGCCCTGGGGAAAATCCTCTGACTATTCACACGATTAACGCCTCTCATTATCTTGTACACCTCTATCAGGTCACCTCTCATCCTCTGTCGCTCCAAGGAGAAAAGGCCGAGTTCACTCAACCTATTCTCATAAGGCATGCTCCCCAATCCGGGCAACATCCTTATAAATCTCCTTAACATTACTCAATATTCTACTGTGCTTAAGTGTGGCAGTGCTATTATCAACAAGACTTCACCAGTTTTAAGAAAGTTGTAGCATTGCCAGATCACAGCAAGAGATAATATCGCTTAAATCTCCTGAGCAAATAAGTCCACCATTTCCATACTTACTGATGTGATCCCCTGAACAAATAAAACCATTACTAGTATTCATATTAATATGTTGCTCGTTCAACCAATGACGCAGCAGTAACCACCAAATTTACAGGGACAAGTTCTCACCTGACTTTTCCTTTTAACCTAATCTTCAAGTGTTTCCAATTTAAAGACTTTTGGATACTTCGTGTGGAAGTAGAGTGAGTGGTGTACCCAGACATGGGTAGGCAGATTTTTGTTTATGACTCATTGCTATGATGCGCTGATGAATTTCAACAAGCATCAAACAGCATATCACAATGCATATGTGTGGTCGCTCATTCTTAAAAATGAACTGACCTCTCACATTGGGCATGACGTCACATTAGGGGTGAGCAAATATGAGTTTACAACATTCTGTTTGCGTCACGGTGAGTGCTGGCAATGACTGAATCCAGGTGCGGACAAACAGCAGACTCCCAGGTAGAGATGGAGGCAAGAGCTTATACATGGGAATTTCAACAAAACATGCGAGGATCAATCGAGCAACACCGTGAGGCAAATCATTCTCAAAACAAGGACCAATAGGCGCTAATCTGGAATCCACCTTAAATAATCACAGTATGTGGAAAACCCATGCCAGTCAAAATAAACTTCACAAGATTAAACAGAAAGCAAGAGGACTTAACAACTCTAGTTAAGACAACAATTAACAAATACAGATGTTCTAGAAACCTCGGAGCCCAGTGCTCTACAGTTTGCTGCACAACTCACAGCGCTCGTGACTGTTTAGGCCCCCTGATGTTTGCAGAGCTACAAGTCAGAAGATCAGAGAACATAAAGTCATCACACCCCTCAGATATCTTAACCTGTCCTCCAATGACAAGATCATCAAACAGAACAACAAATAACTAATAGTGTTAATGAAAACTTTGTGTTGTTTCATGAATACAAAATATGACAGCAAGTATATCAATCCATAAACAATCAAAGTTAACTAAATTTAATTATCAAAATATGTATATGTTACCATATACAAATATGTTAAGACTCGTTTTCTTGTAGGCATTTACAGGAAATTAAAGAAATACAATATAATTTATAAAAAAAGGCTATACATAAATAAAGACTGGTAAGCAACCAACGTACTAAAGAAGACAAACTGTGCAAGTAAAAAAATAAGTAAATAATTTCTGAGAATATGAGCCATAGAGTCCTTGAAAGTGAGTCTCCAGGTTGTGGGGTCAGTTCCGAGTCGAGGTGCGTGAAGTTATCCAAGCTGGCTCAGGATGGGTAACAATATCACGAATGTTTAAACATTATTCCATTTAGATCTCCTTCAGAACCATAATTAACCTCATCAGAATTTCTCCAATGGATTTAAGCAAACACACCTCTTATTAAACTCTTCAATGAATCTTAATAAAACAAATCAAAGCACTGTTTCAGGAAAAGAATCGAGATCTAATCATGTAGTCACAATAAGCTGAATATCAAGAAGTCTGAGGCAATTCCACACTAATTGACCATTCCATAGTCTCAAGCTGATATATAAATGAGCTACACCATACTTAGCTTCTTGATCAACAATGTACTTCATTAAGGAAAACAAGTAGCCGCTCTCCTTCTCAGCCAGAAAATGATCATGACTACCAAACCTCACACACGATTTCTACGTGCAACTTAGCACATACCAGTAACGATTATGCCCCAAGAAAGGCAGGGTAGATCTGAACAGATGATGTCAGAACTCCATTACTATGACCTCAGTAACTGTCCTGCCTTACATCAGTGATGATCTCAACATCTTCTAACTTAAGAGTCCCTCTGATTATTCTTCTGTATTCAGCTACCATTTTTACTCTACCAAAGTCAAACTGAGTTTAAGGGATTAATTGGATGCTATTCACTCAATCCTTTCCAAGAAAGAATAATTTGCTGAACCATTTACTCTTAAATGTGCTGATACCGGAGAGAGTTCGAAGCAGGTTCACAAAAATGATTCCGGGATTGAAAGGCTTGGCACTTGATGGCTCTAGGCCGGTACTCACTGGAATTCAGGAGAATGGGGGGGGGGGGGATCTCATTGAAACCTATTGAATGTTGAAAGGCCTTGAACAGGTGGACAATGATGGAAAAATCTAAGATCAGAGGACACAGCCTCAAAGTATAGAAATGTCCATTTAGAATGGAGACAAGGAGGAATTTCTTTATCCAGAGAGTGGTGAACCTGTGGAATTTGTTGCCACAGTTGGCTGTGGAGGCCACTTCATTGGGTATATTTAAGGCAGAGGAAGATAGATTCTTGACTAGTCAAGGCATGAAGGCAGGAGACAGGGTATGAAAGGGAAATGGGTCAGCCATGATAAAATGGCAGAGCAGACTCGATGAATCAAATAACCTAATTCTACTCCCATATATTTATGTCTTACATTCTGTTAACTATGAAAAGACAATGCGTCTTTAAGCCACTGAAACTGAATGTTATCCTTAATTTTCTGTACTACTTCTTTTATAGCAGGTTTACGGGTTACTGATTTTTTTCAATAAGGGCTGAAAGAGAGTATAACTGGAGACAGAGAGGATCTGCTTGAAACTTTAGTCTTTCAGCCCAAGGAGATATCCACAGGTGAATTACTAAAGATTGGCATATTCCAAGATGTAAGAGTATGAGCCACGTTATATACTGAAGCCTGATGCAGTCATCATAGACACCCTGTGAAGAAAAACTATGATATAGACCCATCACAAGATACTGAAAGATTGGACTCTGTGTAAAGATCTATTAAATGATTCATTGATGGAATGTCTGGACTCTAAGTACAGTGAATGAATGTCATATTAATATTTTATAACTGTATATTTTATGAATAAAGTATTCAAAAAAAGTCCCCTGGTTGCCACTTTACCCTTTTTACCTTACTCTCAACTCCACCTGGTTTAGTGCTGTCAGCAAACTTGATTATAATGACACTTTGGTCCCTCGACCAAATTATTGATATAGACTTTAAATAGATGTGTGTTGGCACTGGCCAAGTGGTTAAGGTGTTCGTCTAGTGATCTGAAGGTTGCTTGGCTGAGGCTGCGTGTGTGTCCTTGAGCAAAGCACATTGCTCTGCGACGACACCAGTGTATGGGTCCTAATACCCTTCCCTTGGACAACATCGGTGGCGTGGAGAGGGGAGACTTGCAGCTTAGGCAACTGCCGGTCTCCCATAAAAAAACCTTGTCCAGGCTTGTGCCCTGGAAACTTTCCAAGGTGCAAATCCAAGGTCTATCGAGACTAACAGAGGCCTACAAAACAAATAGATGTGGTCCAACCACACTGATCCCTCCAGTACTTACCTATCACAGCCTGAAAATGATCCATTACTGTTTATGCTTATAATCAATTCTCAACCAATACCAGTCTATCATTTCTACTTCCAAGTGCACTAACTTTGTTGACCTGTGTGGGACCTCAGCAAAAATGTTCTGAACCATATCTACTGACCTCCTTATGTCTATTCTGCTAGTCGTATCCCTTAGAATTTCAGCAAATGTTATTTTTCTTTCATAAATCAATGTTGATTTTGCTCAGTATTGTTAGTTTTTAATCCCACAAAGTGTTCTGTCCTTATGTATTTTATTATAGATTCAAACATACAGCAATAGGCTAATAAGTTGATAGTTCTCAGTTGTCTGAAGTTAATAAACAGACCTAATACTTTAATTTTATTATGCTCAAATATTGAACAAAACTTAATCTTGTTTCCTAATTCATAAAATGATCTGAGAAGTGGCAAACCTTTAAAGGAATAATACAATAGATCTATCTTTCCTTGAGAAGTAAAACTGCTGGACAATGGCTGACAAGATAGATTGAGGTTGACATTAGTTCAAAGGAGACTTAAATTTAACAAGAACGATAAGTTAGCAAAGGTCTGACCAAGAAAGTTATGGTGACAGAACAGGACAAAAGAGTAAATTAGCATGGAAAATAAACAGATTTTTTCAAAGCTGAGGAAAGGAAGAGAGTTTCCTCTTTTAAAAGCTGGAGGAACTCAACAAGTCAGGCAGCACTCAGAATCAGAATCAGGTTTATTATCACCGGCATGTGTCATGAAATTTGTTAACTTAGCAGCAGCAGTTCAACGAAATACATGACAATGTAGGGAGAAAATAAATAAATAAATTACAGTAAGTCTGTACTTGTATATTGAATAGATTAAAATAGTGCAACAACAAATAATATACAGGATATTTTTTTTTAATGAGGCCGCATCCATTTAGGAATCTGATGGCAGAGGGGAAGAAGCTTGTTTGGCTGTATTCATATATGGTTGAATGACAATTAAACTTGAATTGAAAATCTGGAAATTGTGCTGTATACTGTTTACTTGTGTTGCACACTGTATGCATTTTGAATTATATTTTATTAACTTATTTGTGGTAATATTTTGTTCCTGAATCGCTGAGTCTGTGCCTTCAGGCTCCTGTACCTCCCACCTGACAAAAACAATGGGAAGCGGGTATGTCCTGGGTGATGGGGGTCCTTAGTGATGGACACTGCCTTTCTGAGACACTGCTCCTTGAAGATGTCTTATGGAGGGGGTTAAAAGGAGATCCAACTCACTAGGGTTGGAAGTCTGTGAGAGTCCGGAAGTCAAGGCCCAAAGGTCAAACCCATAATAGGTTGAGGTCTGATGGTCAAGTTCATGATCGGACGGTTCTAGGTCGATACCCAGAGCTTGGCAAAGTCCACAACGTAAAAAAGAAGATTGAAGTCCAGAACCTGGCTGATCCAGAGGTAGAGGCCCTCAGGTCAATGTCTAGAACTCAGTGAGTCCAGAGGAAGAGGCCTGGAAGTCAATTCTGATGTCTGCAAGTGAAAAGGTAGAGGCCCGCAGGCAGAGATCTGATATCTGCGAGCCTGCGAGTCTGTGTCAGTGACTGGAGGGAGGAGGCCCGATCTCTGCAAGTTTGAGAGTCCTGGACCAAGTTTTGAAGGCCCAGAGGCAGCCTGTACTAGGGATGGAGGTCGTCACTGTGTGTGAGTGGATGGGAAAAGGCTTGCTTTGCTGGTGTAATCTTGTTTTGTTTTGTTGTTGAAGTTTGCATTGTTCTGTTGAACATTGTGGACAGGCTATGTTAGCACTGGAATGCGTGGCAACATTTGTGGGTTGCCCCCAGCACATTATCAGATTGCGGTGGTTGCTGATGTGAGCAGCATACTTCACTGGACTTTTCTATGTACACGTGATAAATAAATACCGTCAATCTGAATTTGAACCAATGGACATGCAGATATAATAGACTTGAGGTAAAAGATAACCCATGATCTTGTTGAACAGTCAAAGATGTCGTGTGGTTACCCAAATCAAAAATGCACAAAAGAACATTCAGGAAGGCTAAAATAAGGCAGGTAAGATGAAGGAGAATCCTAAGGGATTCTACAGATATGTTAAGAGAAGAAGGATTGCAAGCAACAAAATTGGTGCATTGGAAGACCAGAATGGTAATCCATGCGTGGAGCCAAAACAGATGAGCGAGATCTTTGCATCTGTAGTTACTCAGGAGACAGACACAGAGTCTATGGAAGTGAGGTAAA
The DNA here is from genome assembly GCF_030144855.1 of Hypanus sabinus. Lineage (NCBI taxonomy): Eukaryota > Metazoa > Chordata > Chondrichthyes > Myliobatiformes > Dasyatidae > Hypanus > Hypanus sabinus. The sequence goes on from NC_082714.1 coordinate 18,010,887, forward strand.
GTGGCATCAGCTTCATGGACCCTGTGCAGATTACAGAGGAGGAGAAGCTGTTTGCTACCCTGAGGAAAACCAGGGTGGATAAACTGCCAGGCCCTGACAAAGTATAGTCTCATTTCCTATGGAAGGCATGTGCAGAAATTGCCGGGCCCTAGCAGAGATATTTAAACCATCCTTAGCAACAGGAGAGGTACCAGGGGATTGGGGGATAACCAATGCTGTTCCGCTGTTTAAAAAATGCTCCAAACAGAAACCAGCAAATTATAGGCCAGTGAGTCTGATATCAGTTGTGGGAAAGTTATTGGAGGGTATTCTAAGGAACCAGATACATAAATACTTGGATAGACGTGGACTGATTAAGGATAGTCAACATGGCTCCATAATTGGTAGGTCTAACCAAGATTATAGAGTTTTTGGAGGAAGCTATCAGGACAGTGGATGAAGGCAAAGCAGTGGATGTTGTCTACATGGATTTTAATTAGGCATTTGACAAGGTCCTGCATGGGAGGCTGATCAAGAACAGGAACATGAGGGGCAACTTCTTCACTCAGAGGGTCATGTGAGTGTGGAATGAGTTGCCGGTTCATGAGGTGAATGCAAACTTGATTTCAATGATTAAAAGAAGTTTGGATAGGTACATGGATAGTATTGATATGGAGGGCTATGGTCCCAGTGCAGGTTGATGGGAATAGGCAGTTTCAATGGTTTCTGCATGGACTGCATGGGCTGAGGGGCCTGTTTCTGTGCTGTGCTTCTCTAACATAAGACCATAAGAGAAAGGAGCAGAACTAGTTCATTTGGCCCATCGAGTCTACTCCTCTATTTCATGATGGCTGTTCCATTTCCCTCTTAACCTTATTCTTCTGCCTTCTTCTCATAACCTTTCATGCCCTGACTAATCAAGAAGCTCTCAACCTCCATCATAGATGTACCCATTGACTTGGCCTCCACAGAAGCACAGGGGAACAAATTCCCCACAGATTCACCACTCTCTAGCTAAAGAAATGCCTGCTCATCTCGGTTCTAAATGGACATCCCTCTATTCTGAGGCTGTGTCCTCTAGTCTAAGACTCCCCCACCATTGGAAACATCCTCTCCACACCCACTCTGTCTGAAACTTTTCAGCATTTGATAAGTTTCAATGAAGATCCCTCCCTCCTCTCATTTTTCTAAATTCCAGCCAATAAGGGCTAAGAGCCACCAATGGCTCCTCATACAATGAGCCTTTCTTCCCGGAGTCATTCTCACGAACCTCCCCTGAACCCTCTCCAATGTCAACATATTATTTCTTAAATTAGGGAAGCAAAACTGCTGAGACCTCGCCAAAGCCTTATAAAGCTTCAGCATTATATCGTTGCTTTTATGTTATAGTCATCTCAAATAAGTGCTAACACTGTATTTGCCTTCCTCACCAATGACTCAACCTACAAAATTAACCTTTAGGAAATCCTGCCCATGAGATTCGTGGAAACTTGATTTCAAAGTTTAAGAGAAGTTTGGATAGGTACATAGATGGTAGGGGAGGACTATGGTCCCAATGCAGGTTGATGGGTGTAGGCAGTTTAAATGGTTTCCCAAGTCCCTTTGCACTTTGGATTTTTGAATTTTCTCTCCATTTAGAAAATACTTGTTAATTTTATTCCTTCTACCATACATTTCCCAACACTTTATTCCACCTGCCACTTCTTTGTCCACTCTCCTAATCTGTCCAATTCTTCCTGCAGCCTCCCTGCTTCCTCGATACTTCCTGCCCCTCCACCTATCTTCATATCATCCGCAAGCTTGGCCACAAAGCCATCAATTTTGTCATCCAAATCATTGACAGAAAAGAAGCAGGGTACAAACATTAAGCTAGCATTACATAACTTCAGGATAACCAGCCTATTAAGCACTTTTGAAACGCTGTTAAATCTGCTACTGGGCAGCCGTTTTGCAGATTAGCATAATCCCACAAATAGCAATGGGACAATGGCCAGGTAGCACATTTCAATGAAACTGTTGGAGGCATAGGCATTTTAAAATATTAAGCTCAAACTATGGCAGGTATTAGAAAATAATAATTAATCAACAAGTTATTTATTTTTGTGTCAATCTATCGGTTGAATAGGCCCTTCGAGACACTCCGCGCAGCAATCCCCTGACTTAATGCTAGCCTGGTCATGGGACAATTTACAATGACCTATCAACCTACCAACCAGTATGCCTTTGGACTGGGGGAGGAACCCGGAGCACCCGGGGGAAACCCAGGTGGTCACAGGCAGCAGCGGGAATTGAACCCAGGTCGCCTGTACTGTAAAGCATTGTGCTAGCCACTACATTACTGTGCCAGTCCACAGTAGCACATTTCAATGATACACTAAGGATTTTAGTCAATATTTTAAAAGGTTAAGCTCGAACTATGGTTAGTATTAGAAAATATTGATTTACTGTATACACAAGTTTCTTTAAGATCAAGAATAATATTCATTTTGGTTCATTAATATTTTCATCATTTAATGCCTAATATTGAATCTGTTTTGAAAAATTATAAACTAACCAAATGGTTCAATTTTTACAGCATCCTGTTGAATTATAAAAATGTCCATCTGACATTTCACGATCTGAAATCAATCCCTGATATGATGAAAGGCAAAATTAAAGGAGAGGTACTTCTCACTCAGTCAAGGGTAGGGTATTCTTAATCTTATTCCTTTGACACAAATTAACCAAATAACTTGACTTATTTTAATGCTGCTTGCTGTTAATATGGTTTCTCTCTTTATCAGGTGATATTCCTGGCAAAAGATCAGTCCAAACCACTCAAATCTTTCTCAATGCCATTTCATCTCATTCGAGAACTTTCTGTTGAACAGGGTATCTTCTCTGCCAATTACATCAAGGGAAAAATTAGTGCTCAGTCTGAAGGTAAGATGCCAAACAATTCTGCTACTTGAAAAAATGTTAAAATGTCCATTCATTCTTAGCCATCAAGGAAGCCACTATCTTTCTGAAATTATGCTTGAGGTGGGAAAAGGGAATTGGGAAGCCCTCGTGTAGTATTCCCTAAAGGTTAACTTTTAGATTGAGCGGTGGTAAGGAAGGCAAGTACAAAGTTAACATTCATTTTGAGAGGACTAGAATATAAGTGCAAGAATGTAATACTGGCTTTATAAGGCACTGGTCAGACAACACTTGTGAGTAGTTTTGGGCCTCCTATCTGAGAAAGGATTTGCTGGCATTGGAGACGGTCCAGAGAAGGCGCACAAGAATTATCCTGGGAGTGAAAGGGTTAAAGTATGAGGAGCATTTGATGGCTTTGAGTCTACTCACTAGAATTTCAAAGAATAATGGGGGATCTTACTAAAACCTAACAGATATTGAAAGGCAAATATTGAGTTGATGTAGAGAGGGTGTTTTCTTAGGTGGAGGAGATTAGAACCAGAGGACACAGCCTCAGAACAGAAGGGCATCCTTTTAGAACAGAGATGAGGAGGAATTTCTTTAGCCAGAGGGTAGTGAATCTGTGTAATTTATTCCCACAGTCAGCAATGGAAGCCAAGTAATTGGACATATTTGACAAAGGAAGTCAGAGACTGCATAGCATTAAAAAAAAGGAAGTATGACAGAGCTAAGGTGAGTGGGAGGACAGATGATTGGGAAGTTTTTAAGGAACAACAGAACTTAACTAAAAAGGCAATACGGGGAGCAAAAATGAGGTACAAACGCAAGCTAGCCAGGAATATAAAGGAGGATAGCAAAAGCTTTTTTAGGTATGTGAAGAGAAAGAAGATAGTTAAGAACAATGTTGGGCCCTTGAAGAATGAATTGGGTGAAATTGTTATGGGAAACAGAGAAACGGCAGAAGAATTTAATAAGTACTTTAGATCTGTCTTCACTAGGGAAGACACAAGCAATCTCCCAGATGTATGGATGGGCCAAGGACATAGGGTAACAGAGGAAATGAAACAGATTGACATTAGGAAGGAAACGGTGATGAGAAGACTGATGGGACTGAAGGCTGACAAATCCCCAGGTCCAGATGGTCTGCACCCTAGGGTACTAAAGGAGGTGGCCCTGGAAATAGTAGATGCATTGGTAATCATTTTGCAATGCTCCTTAGATTCAGCATCAGTTCCTGAGGATTGGAGAATGGCTAATGTTATCCCACTTTTTAAGAAAGGAGGGAGGGAGAAAACAGAGAACTATCGACCTGTCAGCCTGACATCGGTGGTGGGGAAGATGCCAGAGTCCATTATTAAAGATGAAATAGTGGCATATCTAGATAGCAGTGATAGGATTGGGCCAAGCCAGCATGGATTTACCAAGGGTAAATCATGCTTGACTAATCTGTTGGAGTTTTTCAAGGATGTAACCAGGAAGTTAGATGGGGAGATCCAGTGGATGTAGTGTTCCTCAATTTTCAGAAGGCATTTGATAAGGTCCCACATAGGAGATTGGTGGGTAAAATCAAAGCTCATGGCATTGGGGGAAAGACATTAACACGGATAAAAAACTGGTTGGCAGATAGAAAGCAAAGGGTAACGGTGAATGGGTGTTTCTCGGAATGGCAGGTGGTGACTAGTGGGGTGCCACAGGGCTCGGTATTGGGACCACAGCTGTTTACCATTTACGTCAATGATTTAGATGAAGGCATTGAGAATAACATCAGCAAATTTGCTGATGATACTAAGCTGGGTGGCAGAGTGACATGTGATGAGGATGTTAGGAGAATTCAGGGTGACTTGGATAGGCTGGGTGAGTGGGTAGATACTTGGCAGATGGCGTTTAATGTGAATAAGTGTGAGGTTATCCAGTTTGGGAGTAAGACCAGGAAGGCAGTTTATTATCTGAACGGTGTAGAGTTGGGTAAGGAAGAAATACAAAGAGATCTAGGAGTCCTTGTTCATCAGTCACTGAAGGTGAATGAGCAAGTGCAGCAGGCAGTGAAGAAGGCTAATGGAATGTTGGCCTTTATTACAAAGGGAATTGAGTACAAGAGCAAGGAAATCCTCTTGCATTTGTATAGAGCCCTGGTGAGAGCACATCTGGAGTATTGTGTACAGTTTTGGTCTCCAGGGTTAAGGAAGGACATCCTGGCTGTAGAGGAAATGCAGCGTAGATTCACAAGGTTAATTCCTGGGATGTCTGGACTGTCTTACGCAGAGAGGTTAGAGAGACTGGGTTTGTACACACTGGAATTAAGGAGATTGAGAGGGGATCTAATTGAAACATATAAGATTATTAAGGGATTGGACAAGATAGAGGCAGGAAATATGTTCCAGATGCTGGGAGAGTCCAGTACCAGAGGGCATGGTTTGAGAATAAGGGGTAGGTCATTTAGGACAGAGTTAAGGAAAAACTTCTTCTCCCAGAGAGTTGTGGGGGTCTGGAATGCACTGCCTCGGAAGGCAGTGGAGGCCATTTCTCTGGATGCTTTCAAGAAGGAGCTAGATAGGTATCTTATGGATAGGGGAATCAAGGGATATGGGGACAAGGCAGGAACCAGGTATTGATAGTAGATGATCAGCCATGATCTCAAAATGGCAGTGCAGGCTCGAAGGGCCGAGTGGTCTACTTCTGCACCTATTGTCTATTGTCTATTGTCATATTTAAAGCAGAGCTTGATTAGTAAGGGAGTGAAAGTTTATGGGGAGAAGGCAGGAGAAAGGGGTTGAGAGGGATGATGAATCAGTTATGATGGAATGGCAGAGCAAATTCAATGGGCTGAATGGCCTAATTCTGCTCCTATGTCTTATGATCAACATAGAGGCCACAGTGTCAAGGAACAGAGATCATGGCTTCTAACATTCTCCATGGAGTTTGCAAGTGTCTTCTCTGACTCCAAGGGGTTCCCTGTTGTTGGCTGTCTGTCCGCATCCCAAACACCTGCTGTAGGTTAAATGGCCCTAATGTATCTGATGCTAGAAGAATCCTGGTGGTATAGATAGGTACAGGAGAAGATATAGGTTACAAGGAAATAAGTGGGAGAATAGGACTGGTGGGGTTACTCTGAAAACTGGCATCAACTCAGTGGGCCAAGTGGCCTCATTGTATGTTGAATGAAAATATGAAAGGAGAATTCTGAAGGGGTCTTATTGCCCTAAGTCAGAGTTCTTCATTGTGTGGAAAATTCAAACGCCACTGGAAATGTTGACTCTGTGCTGGGTCAATTTTTCACGTGCAATATCTAACAAAGAACAGGTTCATCGCAGGTCATCAGTTACGACAGGATAAGGCCTTGTCGGGCACCGTTTGTAATATAACTAACTAGTAAATATAGACTGTGCAAGCAATCAAGACCTGAAACTGTTTGGAATACCCACTTAGCTGAAGATGTGTGTTACAAACCACTTCTCACAGTTTTGTTTTTTAACCAGGTGGCTGGGAAGGAACAGCAACATTCAAATTGACCTTTTATTCAGGAGGAGCCATCGAGTTTGGCAAAGCAGCTGCACAAATGGCCAAGTATGGTAGGCAAAGGGAATTATAGATGTCCCTCAGGGGAGTGGTGTGCATTCCATTCGATTGCTTAGGACAATAGTTATGTCTCAAAAATTTGATGTATCTCAAGAAACACACCAGCCACACACGTAAAGTGTTGGGGGTATTCAGCAGGCCAGGCAGCATCCATGGAAAAGAGGAAACAGTCGATGTTTTGGGCCGAGAGCCTTCATCAGTACTGGAGTAAGAAGATGAGGGGAGGAGAGGAAAAAATACAAGGTAGTATGTGATAGGTGAAACAGGGGGGTGGGGGAGGGTGAAGTAAAGTGTTGGGAAGTCGGTTGGTGAAAGAGATAGAGGGCTGAAGAACTGGGAACCTGATAGGAGAGGACAGAAGGCTGTAGAAGAAAGGGAAGGGGGAGGAATACCCTTTCATGTTGCTGGTTATCATTGTTCTATTATAATATGAACTATTGGTAAACACTTCCTGATGTTCACTATCCAACAACTTCCTTCTGTACAACACCTTTAACAAGGTAAAAATTTCCCACAGCATTTCACGAAAATGTTATCCTGCAAAAATTAAAGCCATAATGAAGTGTCTGGTCTCTCATATTGTCCTCAACAGGTAGAGAAGGCACCCTGTGAAAGTTAGTAAATTAGATGATTTTCTAAGGACAGGGCGGTATCCTATCAATCAATATCGATACAAGCTTTTTAAAATCTTGTTTTTTTTAACATGAATTTAAATCCCAGTTACCATGGTAGAATGCATTCTCATTTCCACAAGTCAATTAAGTCAGTAAGTGCAGGAACCAAGATCCTAGCCTAATAAATTAACCACTGTGCCTTACACTCATGACAGATCTGCTGTGTTTTCAAGAACATTCAGATGCTCAAACTTATACTTGGCACATTTTAACTCAAATGCTCCACAAAACTGGATATTGGCACTTTTAGGAAAGTAAGCACTTGGAACACTGGAGGAACAAACTGAGTGATCACATGGAGTTGGTGTTCAAAATAACAGGCTATTTATTAAAAACTGGGGCACACCAGAAGACTGGCCAAAGTTGATCTACCTATGCATGATTTTCATACAGCTCTTACATTCCCGGTTGACGAGACAACCAGTAAAAATACATTTTATTGGCCTGCAATTATCAGGCTCCTGAATTGGCTGCTGGCTTCGTGGCTATGGACTCACTTTTGCAAACTTTGGTTCTGAATGTTATTTGCTTACTGCATGATTTGTTTTCTCCTTCTGCACACTGGGTGTTTGACAGACAACTTGTTCTTTAATGGATTCCATCGGGCTTCTTTGTTTCGTGGCTGCCCATAAGGAGACAAATCTCAAGGTTGCATATGGTATACACACTTCAATGATAAATGCACTTTGATTTTGATAGCAGAATGGCAGTCACAGGAAGAGTTAATGAAGTAACAGGCCAGGTCCTGATTACAAAAAATGATGATTATCCACAGGTATAACAGTAAATCCAATTTTCTATTACAACAATAGGTGCATGCTGCAGCATAATTGGCAGAACTCCTGAAACCTGGTGTTATCGATGCTGTATTTCAAGTCTCTTCTTCTTTCTGCCATCCCGTTACCACATTAGTACAATCCACATCCCTACTTACTAGTTATTGACCCTTACTGTTCTTTCCCCTCCAACAAGCATCATGAAGCTTAAGGGTATACTTCACTCTAAAATGTTGTATCATGGCATTTTCATATGGTGTGTAGTAGAATCGTGCCGTTGATTCCAATTTTAATTTTGCCTTACAGTGTCAAGAGGCCGATCACCTTACCATCCTGGGGTCTACGTTTATGAAACGGTTCATGTGATACCATTAAGAAGCAGAAGCATTTCTATGTTTTCTGGTCCAATTATAGATGAGAGGACAAATTATGCATACGTTCTTGGGCCACCAGCTCCACCAGGTATGATAGTTTTTAATAATTTATTTCCATTATCGGAATCTAGCGTAATATTGATTCCCAGTCTCTTACAGGAAAGCTGCTGGTAATTTGCATGCACTATACAAAAATAATCATACAATGATTTTGTCTCATACTTTATGTTTCATAATTCTATATGACATAAATTATTAGGCCACTGAATCTACGCCGTCCCTCAGAGCAATTCCATCAATCAGTTGAGGCCCTTTGTTGATTAGGGTCAACCAGGAATATTGCGTCCTAGTTGTCCATGTGATACGCAAGCCAAGGCGGTACGATATGGAGAGCAAGCAGTTGCCCATGCAGCCGGCTTCCCCTCTCCGCGCAGCTGATGAATCCGAAGGAACGGCAGGCATTGATACAGTCTGGCACCAGTGTCATCACAGGAGTTGCCAGGCAACGTTGAACTCAATGTAGGACTGCCTTAGGCATTCCGGTTCTGGATCTTTTCTCGGGCTTTACTCCCGAAGCCTTCCCCATGAATAGGTATAGCCACACAGTGAAGATTTGAGATCAGCTTTCCTTCTCCTAGATGAGCTGCGAACCATGGCTGATGAGCCTCATTTTCCCAAAGAGACTGGTTTTAAGATGCCAGTAACCTGCCTCTGCCCCTTCTCCTGTCAGTAGGAACAGTTCTGCAAGGCTTAGTAGCTAAGTCACACGTGACGGCCAGGGGCTGGACTTAGTTGTCAGAGGCTATTTGAGATGCACGCCATTGGGAGCATTTAATAAGTAATGGGAGTTTATCCCCACTACCACCCTGGTTATAACAAATTTAAGAAACTGTCAATCTATTACTCCAATTACATCCCTGTTACACATTTTCCATCACATGCCAATCAACCTTTGATTCACCTACCACATCTTTATGATGTGGGAGGAAACAAGAACATCAAGGGAAAACTACACATCTATGGGAAGAACTCCTCTCAAGACAGTATCGAAGATCTAGATCGAATCCAGATCACCAGAGCTGTTAGGGATCAGAAATACCTATCTCATAATAACAGATTCTATCAGACTGCTATGATACGTCTGTATGGTCCTCAAGTATAACAAGATGGAGTTGATTTCACAATCTACCTTCTAATGGACTTCCCACCTTATTGTCTATCTGCACTGCAGCTTTTCTATAACTGTGATACATTTTTGAATTCTGTTATTGTTTTTCTTCTAACGCAATGCACTGCCCTGTTGAAATGATCTGTATGGATGGGATTCAAGGACAGTCTTCTTAGCTATAACTCAATTTTGTGACAATGACAAAGCAATTTATCACCATTGTTCTTACCTGTCATTTAGCTTCTGTTTAACGGGTCCAATTTAGCAGATCACCTCTCTTATTTGAAGTTATGAGCTTAATCACAGTCAGCCCGTGATTGTCACTTGTCAACAAATATCAACACTATTTCACAATGAATAAGATCTGTAGAAGAACATTGTTTAAAGAATTCTCATTGTTAGACATGGAGATATTCTGCAGTTAAATATCACCATATAATACTCTGCAGGCCTTTCATTTTAGTCAAAATCTTTTGAACTACAACTGATAATCTCAAAAATCCTTTTGATCTCAAATATTAACATTATAAATATTATTCTCTTTCCACTGACTGTGTATCCTGCTGAGTGCTTCCAATATTAACTGTTTATTTCAGAAGAATGTAAATAAAACTGGCCCAGCCCAAACAACTCTGGAAGCAAAAATACTGTGGGGGTGATGACATCCGTTAGTCTCGCGAGACCATGGATCTGCGCCTGGAAGGTTTCCAGGGAGCAGGCCTGGGCAGGTTTGTATGGAAGACCAGCAATTGCCCAAGCAGCAAGTCTCCCCTCTCCACGCCACCGATATTGTCCAAGGGAAGGGCAAGGGCCGATACAGCTTGGCACCAGTGTCGTTGCAGGAGTTGCCAGAGCGAGGGTGAAGACAATGTCGGAATGCCTTAGGGACCCCAGCTCCGGATTTATCCTCAGGGTTTACTCCTGAAGCCTTTCCCATAAGTGGGTACGGCCACAAGGCAGCGGAGGTTTGAAATCAGAGTTTTCCCTCTCTTAGATGGACTGCCTTCCCAGGCTGACGAACTCTATCTACCTGGGAGTGGGGGTGGGGGGGGAAATAGCTAAAAGTTGGAAACTGGGAGAACACCACCAGTCACAAAATAAATCAAAGATATGCTTGGGAATAAACACCGATTGGGTGCAAATATGGCCTGGTAAGCAATAGGGCCGTCAACTTGATTGGCTAACATCACACTGGAGGAACTCAACAGATCAAACAGCATCTGTGGGTGGACAGGAGATGTCACCATTTGACCACTCCTTTCCACTCGACCTACTGAGTTCCTCCAGCTGGTTATTTGTTGCTCCGGATTCCAACATCTCGTGTTTCCAAATCAGTCTGCTGAACCACAGTGAATAACTTCACTCAGCCCAACACTGAGCTGATTCCACAACCTAGGGACTCACTTTCAAAGACTCTACAACTCATCTTCTCAATATGATTCACATTTGCACAGTTTGTCTGCTTTTGCACATTGGTTGTTTTCCCACCATTGTTTGTGTGCAGTTTTTCGTTGAGTTCATTATATTTCTTAGTATCTACTGTGAACACCAGCAAGAAAATGAATCTCAGAGTATTATATGGTGACATTTATGGGTGATGGGGTGGAGACACATCTCCACCAAAGGAGATGAAAGGCACTCCCTTCCTCCGCCAGACTGCAGGTCACTTTTGTACAAGGAGTAGCACCTACTTCACCTCCAGCCACCACCCCCCAAATCAGAGTCACGCAATGCAATAGGATGGTCAAATGAACAGCAGGTGCACATCACAAGTCCTGGTTATGCGACCACTGGCACCAGGCAGACACTCTCTGAAGCGTATTGATAATGGCTGGGGTCACCCATCCTGTGAAGACACTGCCCAGAAGAAGGCAATGGCAAACCACTTCTGTAGAAAAGTTTGCCAAGAGCAAACAAGGTCATGAGACCATGATCACCCACATTATATAATATGGCACGTAATGATGATAATGATACTAAATTTACTTTGAAATTTGAAATTAAATGACTAATGGTGTGACCCAGAGGCCAGGTGGCAGGAGGTTAATGATGGGAACCAAGTGGAATGGTTTCTAGCAAGGTCATCAGTGTAAGAGAAGGTGGGGCCTTTGATGGCTGGAATGGAAAGGGCAGTGATTCCTCCAGCTTCCTAAAGGATCATGTTCAGGTACCTTAAAGCTCCAGACTGATGACAGTTGACAGAAGGTCAACGGGTAGATTTCAGGGTTGCCCTTTGCTCTGTACCATGTACCTTCTTAAAGATTTGTTTCCTACAGGTGGTTATATCGTACCAGTTGCCTCTCAGTATGGATATCCACCTCCAATGTACTATGGTGCCACACAACCACCTCCTTACTATCCTCCAGCTGGAACACCAGGTAGGAAACCTGTGCTGTGTTGGGCGTGGCCTGGGTCACTTTTCCCATAAGAAGAACATGTCATATAACCCCTTCAGCATCAGCCACGCCTGTAATTTCAAGCAAACTGAAAGGAATTGGATTACAAAGTTAAAAAGTATTTATTCCTCTATTGCTTTATGTCAGATCCTTGTAATTATTTTCTGTCTGTCTGTATTGTAATTTATGTTGTGCATTTATTATGGGTTATGGTAATTTGTCACATGAGAGGGGCCGTGGTAGAAACAAACGTGTGTATCACATATTCACCCGTTTTGCTGTTAGTTTTTACACTTTGACTGAAACATTAATCTAAGGTGTATTATTCTTTCTCAAATGAATTTCAATGTATTATTCAAGAATCTGGCATGTTCTCCTTGGTGACCATTATTTAATACTGAACCAATGAGGCCATAAGAGATAGGAGCAGAATTAGGCCATTTGGCATAACAAATCTGCTCCACTATTCGATCATGGTTAGTTTATTTTCCCTCTGGACCTGATTTTCCTGCCTTTTCCCCATAAGCTTTGATGTCCCAACTATCATATCAACCTCCACTTTAAATATACCCAAAAATTTGGCCTTCACTGCCACCTGTGGCAATGAATTCCACAAATTCTCCAACCTCTGGCTGACAAAGTCTCTCTTTATTTCTGTTGTAAAGAACATAAGACCATAAGACATAGGAGCAGAATTAGGCCCTTTGGCCTAGTGAGTCTGCTCTACCATCCAATCATGGTTGATTTATTTTCTCTCTGAACCCTATTCTCCTGCCTTCTCTCCATAACCTTTGATGTCCCTACTAATTAAGTACCTATCGACCTCCTCTTTAAATATACTCAATGACCTGGCCTTCACAGCCATCTGTGGCAGTGAATTCCACAGATCTAGCTAAAGAAATTTCTCCTCACCTGTGTTCTAAAGAAACTCATCAGGCTCCCCTGCAATAAGCGATCACTTTACTGTTTTACCGAACAGAATGTCTATAACATGAAAATAAATCAGTTGTTTATTTGCCTTTTATATCTTTTGGAACTTGTGCTCAAATGACCTGCTCCACCCCAGCAGCTCAAAGCTACTTCATTAGCTGACAGGGACTTTGCTTTGTCTGAGAGCAGAAAATGTGTAAAACCAATATGCTCACATACATTTTGCTTATCCTGTATTATAATGTAAACTTATGGGGCAGAAGTTAGTGGAATAGATTTAGACCCTGCCTTCATCTCAAAAGCTGAAGGTCAAATTCTGACTGATAATAGAAAAGGGCTCTCAAACAGGTCAGTGATAAGAACAGTAAATGAAGTAATTCTGGGTAAATACACTGGATTGAAGGTATTAAAAAGTCAACAGTGAATCTACAGTTCTGAGTTGCAGTGGGACCAGTGGCTATGTGCTCCAGGTTTCTTGAGTTCTGTCGGGACAATCTCAAGGCAGAACGTTAGTACCGTACACTGTCTGTGGTGTACTGCACTAACTAGTGGTGCAGGATCCTATATTAATCACTTCATGTGGAATGAATTAGTGCTATTCTTATAAGTTTTATATCTATCATGCCTTCTTATGGATCGATGAGTATAAATAGGGTACAGCGGCTAGAGTAACGCTTTATGGCACCAATGACCCGGGTTCAATTCCCACAGCTATCTGTAAGGAGTTTGTAAGCTCTTCCCCTGACCATATGGGTGTTCTCCAGATTCTCTGGTTTTCTCCCACATTCCAAAGTCAAACGGGTTGGGTTAACTGGCAGCGTGGGATTGTTGAACTAGAGAGGCCTGTTACCATGCTGTATCTCTAAATACACATAAATAAATCAATAAACACTAATTCAAGTTCAAGTTTAATTGTCATTCAACTGTACATGAATACCCGTGAATACAGCCAGACAGAACACCGTTACTCAGAGGCCAAGGCACAAAACACAGTACCAACAGTTATTCACAGCACACCACATATATAACACATATAAGACAGCAGTAAAATACAGTCACACAAAAAATAGTCTGAGTCCCTGAGCTCGTGAATGTTGCAGCAGCCCGCGGCAAACACAATACTGTACATCTTGCCTTCTGCTGAGTGAACACTGGTGGGCGGCACCAACTCCAGCATGTTCGCCACAGTACACCACCTCTGGTGAAGTGCACTGACTCTGATGCCTCTCTCCTCTGTGGTGTCAAGCAGGCGACACCACGGTTTGCGGCCTAGTTCTCACGACAACCGAGACCGCATGGCTCTCCAATAAAACAGTGAATCAAACTTGCAGCACTCCACATTACCAATTTCCAACGTCTTACAATCACAAGAAAAGTGACTAAGACGATCACTCGCTGCTAGACTGCACACCGCCTTCACACACCAGTGCCTCTCTGATATGGGCAGCAGCAGGATCTGCGCTAAGTCCAGCTCCTTCAGTTTCTCCACCATTCAGCTAATCATTATGGCTTCCTTCATACAATTCCTTTTCAAGCAATCGTACAGTCATAGAGCCAAGGAAAGTACAGGACAGAAACATCTAGTCCATGCCAAACCATTTAAACTACCTAGTCCTATCGCATGCACCTGGACCATAGCCCTCCATACCCCTCCCATCCATGTACCCATCCAACCTTCTCTTAAACATTGAAATCAAGCTCCTCTTGTGCTGTTAGTTCATTCCACACTCTCACAACCCTCTGAGTGAAGCAGCTGCCCCTCATATTCCCCCTTGAACTTTGCCCTTACACCCTTAACCCATGAACTCCAGTTTTAGTCCCACCCAATCTCAGTGGAAAAATCTTGCTTGCATTTACCCTACCTTGTCACTCCTTGAAAGTGGCTACACAGGTCAATAACGTTGTTAAGAAGGCTAACGGAATGCTTGCTTTTATTACTCAGTGCATGTCTATCCAAATACTCCTACATCCAACCCCTTAGAATATCTCCCAATAACTTACTGATGTCAGGCTCACCAGTCTATAATTTTCTGGTGTTTCTTTAGAGCCTTTCTTAAACAGCAGGATAACATTAGCTGTCCTGCAATCCTCTGTTACTTCATCTGTCGCTGAGGATGATTTAAATATCTCTGCTACAGACCCTGCAGTTTCTGCACCTGCCTCCCACAGGGTCCGAGGAAACAATTTGTTGGGCCCTGGGAATTAATTTGCCTCAGGGCAGCAAAGACCACCTCCACTGTAATGTGTAAAGGTCCCAAGACCTTGCTGCTGCTTTGAGTTGAAGTTGTACCACGTTAAAGCAGGTACCTGCTGATCAGAAATTTCTGCATAAAACAGTTTCTCATCTTCCTTCTTGTCCATTTAACTGTATCAGTTCTGGACCCCATTCTATTCTGACAGCATGTCCTCTATTAAAATCCTGAATCATTTTAAAGAGAAACTAATGCATAGTTAGTTATTTCCTATGACCAATGAATACCCTGCCATAACCAAGATCTTGTCGCTAGGACAGGGAACTGTATAATGTTTACTGTACTGTTTACCTGTTTTGCACACTGTATGTATTTTTAATTATATTTTAATTAACTTACTTCTGGTAGTATTTTGTTTTATATGCTGTGTTTGATGTACAAATGTTTGTAGTATGTTTTGTGGGAGCACCATGGTCTGGAGGAACGTTGTTTCGTTTGGTTGTATGTATGTACAGGAAGATGGCAATAAACGAGCTTGATATGAAGTTATGGACATCAATGTTTTCTACCCAGGCATTCCTCTTGTGAATACTGGTTTCGCACCGCCAGCCAACACCGGTTACACATTGTCCCCTCCTATGACCTCTGCAACCAGAATAGCAGGTAAGGAACTACTCCTGTTTGATTATTGGTGGTCAAAAACAGATATAGAAAGAGAGGACAACAAGAGAATGAAAAGGGAAAATAAGAATTTCATTTACACTCTTGAATTTTACAATTTCAAGAGTTCTGAAGTGCATCAACAGTCAATGCAATACCACTTGAAGTAGAGTAATTGGTGCAATGTTGTAAGTTGGTAATTTGCATCAACAACCTACAACTGGCACATAATAACACAAGAAATACTGCAGATGCTGGAAATCTTCAGTGACATGGACAAAATGCTGGAGGAACTCAGTAAGTCAGGCAGTATCCATGTTTTGAGCTGAGAACCTTTCTACAGGACTAGAAGGAAGCTCAGTGTTCAAAGTAACTTTATTATCAAATTACATTCATGTCACCATATACAACCCTGAGATTCATTTTCTTGCAGACTTGCTCAGTAATTCCTATAAACAGAATAGAATCAATGAAAGGCCACACCCAACAGGAAGGACAAACAACATCTGTAAGAGACAATGAACTGCAGATACAAAAGATTAAAAAAAATAATAAATTTGCAATAAATATCAAGGACTTAAGATGAAGAGTCCTTGAAAGTGAGTCCTTAGGTTGTGGGAACAATTCAGTGATGGGATGAGCTAAGTTGAGAGAAACTTACCCTTCTAGTTCAAGAGCTTGATGGTTGAGGGGTAATAACTGCTCCTGAACCTGGTGGAGGCTCCTGTACTACCTTCCTGATGGCAGCAGCAAGAAGAGAGCATGTACTGTGTGGCGGGGGTCTCCGATGATGGATGCTACTTTCCTGTGACAACGCTCCATGTAGAGGAGCTCAACGGTGGGAAGGGCTTCACCCATGACGGGCTGCGCCATATCCACCAATTTTTGTGGGATTTTACATTAAAGCATTTTGGTATTTCCATACCAGGCTGTGACGCAGCCGGTCTCATACTTCCACTACACATCTGTAGAAGTTTGTCGGAGTTTTAAATGTCATGCTGGACAACGAGACAGACTTTCAGAGCTTGCAGCGGGATCTAGTCCAGCTGGAAAAACGGGCTGAAAAATGGCAGATAGAATTTAATACAGACAAGTGTAAGATGTTGCCCTTCAATACGACCAATCAGGGTAGGTCTTACACAGTGAAACACAGGGCACTGAGGAGTGTGGTGGAACAAAGGGATCTTGGAATACAGGTACATAATTATTTGTAAGTGGAATCACAGATAGATTCATAACCAAAAGTTTTTGCCACATTGGTCTTTGTAAATCAAAGTATTGAGTACAGGAGATAGAATGTTACGTTTAAGTTGTATAAGTTGTTAGTGAGACCTAATTTGGAGTACTGTGTGCAATTTCGGTCACCTACCTACAGGAAACATATAAATAAGGCTAAAAGAGTACCAACAAAATTTACAAGGATGTTGTCAGGACTAGTAGACCTGAGTTAAATAAGGAAAGATTGAATAGATTAGGACTTTATTCCTTGGAACATAGGAAGTTTATAGAATCCCAATACCATATTATCAGGGGTGTAGATGGTTTCAAGCAAGCAGGCTTTTTCCACTGAAGTTTGGGGGGGGGGGGGTCACTACAACTAAAGATCATGGGTTAAGGGTGAAAGGTGAAAAGTTTAACAAGAGTGGAAATTATTTTACTCGGGGTTGTGAGAGTGTGGAATAAACTGCCAGTGCAAGTGGTGCACACTCACTCAATTTCAATGTTTAATAGAAGCTTATAGAGGCACATGGATGGTAGGGGCATGCTATGGTCCAATGCAGGTCAATGGGAGTAGCCAGTTTTAATTTTTTGGCATGGACTAGATGGGCTGAAGGGCCTGTTTCTGTGCTGTACTTTTCTATGACTATGACTCTATGGTCCAGATATCATTGTAAATTCTGATAGTCTTCCTCACTGTCCACTAAATCCCCAATCTTGGTGTCATCCACAAATTTGCTGATTCAGTTTACCACATTATCATCCAGATCATTGATGTAGATGACAAATAACAATCATTGATCCCTGTGGCACTCTCATCACAGGCCTCCAGTCTGAGAACAACCATCTTCTACCACTCTGTCATTTCCCCCACAAAGCCAATGTCTAATCCAATTTACTACCTCATCTTGTATGCCAAGTGACTGAACCCTCTTGAACAGCCTTCCATGTGGAACCTTGTCAAAGACCTTACCATGTTGATAACACCCACTGCCTTGACTTCATCCACTTTCCTGTAACTTCCTCGAAAAACTTACTTATTTCTGGTAGAATTTTGTTTTATGTGCTGTGTGTGATGTAATGTGTTTTGTGTGTGCATCATGGTCCAGAGGAAAGTTTTTTCGTTTAGTTGTGGATATGTAGTCAGATGACAATAAACTTGAGCTTGAACTTGATATGAAGTTATGGACATCTATGTTTTCTACCCAGACATTCCACCTGTGAATACTGGTTTCACTCCACCAGCCAACACTGGATATACATTATCCCCTCCAATGACCTCTGCAACCAGTACAGCAGGTAGGGAACTACTCCTGTTAACTTACTAGTGGTCAAACAGAGACAGAAAAGGAGGACAATCAGAGAATGAAAAAGGAAAATAAGAACAAACAAGTAAAAAAATCTTCAGATGCTGGAAATCCAAGTGACACACACAAAATGATGGAGGAATTCAGCAGGCTGGGCACCGTCTATGGAAAGGAGTACAGTTGACATTTTGGCCCATGACCCTTCACCAGGGCTGGAAAAAAAGATGAAGACTCTGAATTAGAAGGTGGGGAGGGGAGAGAGAAACACAAGGTGATGGGTGAAACCAAGATGGAGGGGGTGGGTCAAAGCAAAGAGCTGGGAAGTTGTTTCATGAAAGAGATACAGGGCTGGAGAAGGGGGAGGCTGATAGAAGAGGCAGAAGGCCATGGTAGAAAGAAAAGGGGGAGGAGCACCAGAGGGAGGTGATAGGCAAGTAAGGAGATAAGGTGAGAGAGGGAAGTGGGAATGGAGAATGTTGAAGAGGAGGTATTACTGGAAGTTTGAGAAATCAATGTTCAAGCCATTAGTTTGGAGACTACTCAGATGGAATATAAGGTGTTGCTCCTCCAACCTGAGTGTAGCCTCATCGCAAAAGTAGAGGAGGCCATAAACTGACATGTTGGAATGGGAATGGGAAGTGGAATTAAAATGGGTGGCCACTGGGGGGATCCTACCTTTTCTGGCAAACGGAGCGTAGGTGTTCGGTGAAGCAGTCTCCCAATCTGTGTTAGGTCTCTCCGATATGCAGGAGGCCACACCAGGAGCACTGGATACAGTAGATGACCCCAACAGACTCAGAGGTGAAGTGCTGCCTCACCTGGTAGGACTGTTTGGGGCCCTGAATGGTAGTGAGGGAGGAGGTGTAGGAGCAGGTGTAGCAATTGTTCCAGTTGCAAGAATAAGTGCCAGGGGGGAGATCAGTGGAGAAGGGAGTCACGAAGGGAGCGATCCCTGCAGAGAGCAGAAAGTGGGGGTGGGGAGGGAGGTGTGCTTGGCGATGGGATCCCGCTGGAGATGACAGAAGTTACGGAGAATTATGTGGTGGATGTGGTGGAAGCTGGTGGAGTGGTATGTGAGGACAAGACAAATTCTATTCCTGGTGGGGTAGTGGGAGGATGGGGTGAGGGCAGACATGTGCAAAATGGAAAAGATGCAGTTGAGAGCTTCGTTGATGGTGAAGGAAAATAAGAGTTTCATTTATACAGTGAATTTTACAATTTCAAGAATGTTGAAGTGCCTCACAGTGAATGCAATACCGCTTGAAGTGGAGTAGCTGTTGCAATGTTGTAAACTGGTAATTTGCATCGACAGTGGCCTACAACTGACAAATCATAAACACAAGAGATTCTGCAGATGCTGGAAATCTTCAGTGATGCACACAAAATGCTGGAAGAATGCAGTAAGTCAGGCAGAATCCATGAAGGAGAATAAACAGGCAACATTTTGGTTTGAGATCCTTCAAAAGGACTGGAAGGGAAGTTCAAAGTTCAAAGCAACTTTATTATCGAAGTACTGGACATACATGTCACTGTATATAACCCTGAGATTCATTTTCTTGTGGACATGCTCAGTTAATCCAATAAACACAATCAAATCAATGAAAGGCTGCACCCCACAGGACGGACAAACAACCAATGTGTAACAGACAACAAACAGCAAATGCAAAAGAAGAAAAATGGTAATAATGAATAAATAAGGAATAAATATCGAGAACATGAGATGAAGAGCCCTTGAAAGTGACTCCATAGCTTGTGGGAGCAGTTCAGTGATGGGGTGAGTGAAGTTACCTCCGCTGGTTCAGAGCCTGATGGTTGAGGGGTAAAAACTGTTCCTGAACCTGGTGGTGTGAGCCCTGATGGTCATGGACCTTCTTCCCAATTGCAGTAGCGAGAAGAGAGTATGGCTTGGCTGGAGGGAGTCCTTGATGATGGAGGCTGCTTTCCTGTAACAGTGCTCCTTGTAGATGTGCTAAATGGTGGGCAAGGCTTTACCAGTGAAGGGGGCAGAAGTCAGAATAAGAAAGTCGGGGGGGGAGCGGGAAGGGGAGGAAAGTAGTATAAGCTGGCAGGTAATAGGTGAGCAGGTGAGGGAGAAGTTGGTTGTGTGGGGAAGTGTGGGATGAAGTAAGAAGCTGGAAGGAGGTAAGTGGGCAAAACAGACAAAATGCTGGAAGAAGTCAGGCAGCATCCACGGAGGGGAATAAACAGTCAACATTTCAGGGTGCGACCCTTCAACAGGACTGGACAGGAAGTGGGGAGCAGCCAGAATAAGGAGGACAGGAGAGGGAAGGAGTACAAGCTGGCAGGTGATAAATGAGACAAGGTGAGGAGGAACAGAAGAGGTAAAAGGGTGAAGAAGAAGAAGAAGGAATATAAAAGAAGAGGATGGGTGCACCGTGGTATAAAGGGAAGGGGGAGAGAATCAGAGAGGGGTGATGGGCATGTGGGAAGAGTAATCAGAATGGGAAATGGAAAAAGAGAGAAGGGGAGGAGAGTAATTACTGCAAGTTGGAGAAATCAATGTCCATGCCATCAGGTTGGAGGCCACCCTGACCGAATATGAGGTGTTGTTCCTCCATCCTGAGTTTGGCCTCATTGTGATAGTAGAGGAGGCCATGGACAGACATGTCAGAATGGGAATGGGAAGTTGATTTGAAATGGGTGGCCACTATCAACTGACAATGTGATAATGGCACGATGATCAGATAACCTGTTGAAAGATGTTGGCGGGTGGGGAGCGGAATGCCAGGACACTATCAGGATTGCTCTCTCCAAATCCTTATGCTGAAAAGAAACAAGTAAAGATTGGATTCACGTAGTGCCTTTCACAACCTTAGGACTGTAAGGATTTCAGATGCAATGAAGTTCTTATGGAATGTGTTGCTGAGCATTGGAAGTACTTCCTGCCCACAACCTACCGTATTTATCTTCTGTCTCTGTTTGTTTATTTCTTTACAAGTAGCTCAAAGTTGTTTTTTCCTTTTCCTCAGCTGCTCAAACGTTCAGTAATGTGTCATCTTCACCGAATGATCTGGTTACTGGTACTTCATCAATGCCAATGTCAAGTAAGAAAACATGCTGAGTTTCACTCCACTGGAGAAACTGTATGCTTTGTAATTCTCTGTGCTTAACATTTCAGTGGGTTAAGGGTCACTGACAATCTGGCGTTATCCACAGTGCACATAAGGCAAATACAATGATAGCATTCATTTCAAGAGGAATAGAGTTATAAAAGCAAGGATGTAATGCTGAGACTTTATGAGGCATTGGTCAGACTACATTGGGAGTACTGTGAGCAGTTTTGGGTCCCTGTATCTAAGAAAGGATGTGCTGGCATTGGAGAGGGTCCAGAGGAGCTTCACGAGAAGGATCCTGGGAATGAAAGGGTTAATGTATGAGGAGCGTTTGATGGCTCAAGGCCTGAACTTGCTGGAGTTTAAAAGAATGAGGGAGAATCTCATTGAAACCTACTGAATATCGAAAGACCTAGATAAGAGCCGTTGCGGAGAGGATTTTTCCAATAGTGGGAGAGTCGAGGACCAGAAGGCACAGATCAGAATACAAGGATGCTCCTTTTGAACAGAAGAGGGAATTTCTTTAGCCAGAGGGTGGCGAATCTGTGCAATTCATTGCCACAGAAGGCTGTGGAGGCTAAGTAGTTGGGTATGTTTAAAACAGAGGATGAGAGATTCTTAATTAATAAGGGCATTAAAGGTTACAGGGGAAGGCAGGAGAATGGGGTTGAGAGGGAAATGACAGAGCAGACTCAATGGGCAAATTGGCCTATTTCTGCTCCTATGTGTTATGGTCACACACCAGAACCCCTCACTCCCCACCAGATCCCCCTCACGCCTATGAACAAGTACATGCCTTTACTTTCATGCTATCTAAGTACAAACGTTTGTAAATATTCTTGTTGACCCAAGAAAGGCTGCAGATGCTGGAATGAACCAAACACACAACAGATCAGGCAGCATCCATGGAGGGAAATTAACTGCTGACATTTCAGGCCAAGAGTCTTTGTCAGTCCTTTTTCAATAAAACAGCTCAGTAATGAGCTGCCATAAGATTGTTTTCTCTTCAGCAAACATAACATTCAATGTAAATTAAAATCAGTAGACAAGTTTTAACATTAAAACAGTAAGTCCTGATATTTGGATCCTACATTGATCCATCCAGGTCATCTAAGTCATGTGACCCCAGTTTCAGACTGAACCCATCACATGAGAGTTAAAATCTTCTTGATCGTTTCCTTTACTGGCCTCAGCAGCATCCCTTCAGGAACTCACATATGAGGGTATTCAGCAGCATGGGTTTCAGGATGTGGTTATTGTTACGTTTTGTGCTCCAGAATATTAGCCAAAAGAAACACACGGGAGAGCCAGGGTAACTCTGTGAGGCTCCACCCATGACGTGGAGGTGTGATGATGTTTGCCACTCACGTATGATCTATAATAAATTATGTAAAGAATGCTTAAACAATATATTTATAATATTACTGAGTGTTAAATACACAACAGATCAGTCATTATTTTACGAAATGGAGGCACAGGTATGAGGGGGTGAGAGGATCCTCCTAAACAGTGTTCCTTACTTCCCACCATCTTGAGTTTGCCCTCTTTGCAATTTGCTTTGTTGGAGTTTCACTGTCTTGCATTTCTGACTGGTTCTATTAGTTATCCTTAATGAGGTTTATCTTAGTGACAGATCAAATCTTTCTCCTCAGCTCACGCCATGCTCTCTAGCTGAGCATGAGCAATGGCTGTCTGGTGCTGTGTGAAGGTTTTGATTCCCTTAAGACACCCCTATTTTCCCATAACACATAATCAGTACATACAAAGGCTGATATATATGTTAAGCAATTTACTAGAATGTAAAAGCATGGAGGAAATGTTGAGGCTTTATAGGGCATTAATCAGACCAGTTTTGGGCCTCGTATGAGAAAGGATGAGAATTGTCCCAGGAATGAAAGCGTTTGTACACACTGGCTTTTAGAAGAATGAGTTTTGTGGGGTGGGAGGGGGGTTTGGTGGAATCTCATTGAAACCTGCTGAAAGGCCTAAATAGAGTGGCTGTGGAGAGAATGTTTCCAGTAGAGAGTCTTGGACCAGAGGGCACAGCCTCAGAATATAAATACATCCATTTAAAACATACATGAGGAGGAATTTTTGTAGCCATAAGGTGACAATCTGTGAGATTCATTAGCACAGACTGTTGTGGAGGCCACATCATTGGGTATATTAGATAGATTTAAAGCAGAGGTTGATAGGTTCTTGATTAGTCAGGGCATCAAAGGTTACAGAGTAAAGACAGGAAAATGGGATTGAGAGGGATAATAAATCAGCCACAATGGAACAGCAGAACAAATTCAGTGGGCCACATGGCCTAATTCTGCTCCTATGTTTTATGGTCTTTTCAATATTTTCATCACCAGCGTTGGTGGACGAGGGTAGTTTGTTGAGGCTAATATATTTCAGCCAGCGTAAAAACTGAGTGAACATCAAGGAACCGCTACACACGTTTATACTCACGTGTAGCAATGTTTTATAAGCTTTGAATATACATTAGTGTTATCCCCTTCTGAACTAGCAATCCCTCACCAACACGCAAAACCTTTGCTGAAATACTTCTTTGACACAGTATAAAATAAAAAAATACTTCCCTCTCATTAATTAACTTAAATCAGTTTTTATTCACTATACTGATTTTTCTTTATGCTGACCATCTTGAGCTTACAGAAATATTTAGACCTCAAGACCCAGAAAAGAAAAGAATCCCATCAAGTCTGCTTTCCCATTCTATCCTGGCTGATTTATTATCCCTCTCACTCCATTCTCCTGCCTTCCCCGTGTAACTTTTGATGCTCTGTCTAATCAAGAATCTCTCAGCCTTTGCTTTAAATATATCCAATGGCGTGACTTACACAGCAGTCTGTGGCAATGAATTCCTCCAATTGACCTTGCTCTGGCTAAAGAAGTGCCTCCTCATGTCTGTTTTAAATGGATATATTTGTAATCTGAAACTGTAGTCTCTAGTCTTCTTCTCTCCCACTGCTAGAAACATCCTCTCCACCTCGACTCTACCTCAGCCTTTCAATATTCAATAGGTTACAATGAGATTCTCCATCATTTTTTTTTATAAACTCCAGCGAGTATAGGCATTTTGCAGCCACCATTTTAATATTCTGATCTTGTAACTAGTTTTGCAACAAATGCAACATGCAGCATTGTTTACATCTGTCTGTTTTCATTTCCAAGATGACTTCAATCCACCCATTTCTTCAATGCAAAACATTCCTTCCTGGGGTACAATCATCGAGGAGCCCGAACACGTTTCTCCTACTGCTGGACCACCAGGTAAGATGGCACTCAGTTTCACTTCCATTATAGAAAGAATAGCGTCATAGAACAGTACAGCATGGAAACAGACCTTTGCCCATCTGCTCCATGCCAACCATAGCATCCTCCCTGCTACTTCCAGTCACCCACGTCCAGCCCATAATCCACCAATCCCTTCCCTTCTATGTATCTCTCCAAATGCCTCCATTCATACATTCATTATGTGCCGTATCATATGACACGGGTGATCGTGGTCTTCCATCTGTCTTTAATCTGCCTGTGGGGTAGACCCCTTTCACACTGCTGTTTTTACTCTTTGCTTTATCCATGACCATGATTGTTCCTGGCAAATTTTTCTCCAGAAATGGTTTGCCATTGTCTTCTTCTTCTTTACAAGATGGATGACTCCTGGCATCAACAGTTGTCTAAGGGATTGTCTGCCTGGCACCTCTGGTCACCTAACCAGGATTTGTGATATACACCAGCTGCTCATACAACCATCCACCACCTTAGCTTCACGTGACCCTGATTGGGGGTGAACCATGCAGGTGCAATACCTTGTGCTAGGGTGGCCTGCAGACTACTGGAGGGAAGGAACGCATTACATCTCCTTTGGTAGAGACGTATGTCCACCCTGCCACCCTAATGCTTCTTAAGTGCCCCTTAAATGTTGCAATTGTAGCTGCCTCAACTACTTCCTCTGGCAGCTCATTCCAGATACTCACTATCCTAAGTGAGTGCTAAGGCACCGGTGACCCCCGTTTCCATCCAAGGGTTCAGTGTGGACATGGTGGAGGATTACAAATACCTGGGGATACGAATTGACAATAAACTGGACTGGTCAAAGAACACCGAGGCTGTCTACAAGAAGGGTCAGAGCCGTCAATATTTCCTGAGGAGACTGAGGTCCTTTAACATCTGCCAGACGATGCTGAGGATGTTCTACGAGTCTGTGGTGGCCAGTGCTATCATGTTTGCTGTTGTGTGCTGGGGCTGCAGGCTGAGGGTAGCAGACACCAACAGAATCAACAACCTCATTTGTAAGGCCAGTGATGTTGTGGGAGTGGAACTGGGCTCTCTGATGGGTGGTGTCTGAAAAGAGGATGCTGTCCAAGTTGCATGCCATCCTGAACAATGTCTCCCATCCACTCCATAATGTACTGGTAAGGCACAGGAGTACATTCAGCCAGAGACTCATTCCACCGAGATGTAACACTGAGCATCATAGGAAGTCATTCCTGCCTGTGGCCATCAAACTTTACAATTCCTCCCTCGGAGTATCAGGCACCCTGAGCCAATAGGCTGGTCCTGGGCTTCTTTCCACTTGGAATAATTAACTTATTATTATTTAATTATTTATGGTTTTATATTGCTATATGTCTACATTATTCTTGGTTGGTGCGACTGTGATGAAACCAAATTGCCCTCGGGATCAATAAAGTATGTCTGTCTGTCTGTCTCTCTGTGAAGAAGATGCCTTTCAGATACCTTTTCAATCTCTCCTCTCTCATCTTGTATCTGTGGCCTTTAAGTTTTGACTCCCCCAACCCAATGGAAAGAACAAAAGTTGTCCACATTATCCAAACACCTCTCGATTTTATAAACTGCCATGAGGTCATTACTTATTCTCCTACCCTATAAAGAATAAAGATCCTGTGTGGCCAACCTCTACATATAACTCAGACCCTCTAGTCCAGACAGCACCTTCATAAATTTCTTCTGCACTCTCTCCAGCTTGACAATTTCTTTACCATAACATTGAGCCAATCTGAATCCACCCTACTAACTCCATCCTGAATCACATGCAACCAAACTTCCATATCAGCCTGACATGTGGGAGCCTGACCAAGGCCTTACTAAAGTCCATGTGGACAGCTCTACCTTCATCTGTCCACTTAGTTACTTCTTGGAAAAACTCTAAAAGGTTTGTCAGGCATGATAAGTTTTTGGATCTTTTCGAAAAGGGAACTAAGGCAGATTTGACACTGAGACAATGTTTGATGAAATGCATACTGCTTTGGTACAATATTTTTTTAAAAAATACATTCTCCGGATTAATAATCTTAGATCCGTTTTTGTTTAACTATTCTGAATTTTTTTTGTCTGACTTCTTGAACTTGCAGAAAAATTCTTAGCCGTCATTTTAAAATTCTGACCTTTTAACTAGTTTTAACTGATTATTTAACTAACAAATTGCACAGCCTGCAGCATAGCTAATGTCCAGGCGCTCTTGCTTCCAAGGTGATTTCGAGCCATCTACTTCAATGCAAAACTATTACACGCCTTCATGGCATCCAACCACTGAAAAGCCTCAACAGGTTTCCCCTGCAGCTGAACCGCCAGGTAAGACGACACTCCGTCTCACTTCCTTTACTAAAAGAAATAGAGTCATAGAATAATAGAGCAGGAGGACAGGCCCTTCTGCCCATCTGGTCTATGCCAACCACAGCATCCTCCCTGCTAGTACCAGTCCATAACTCTCTAAACCCCTCCTCTGCATGTACCTATCCAAATGCCTCCTAAGTGCTGCATTTGTACCAGGCTCATCCACTTCTTCTAGCAGCTCACTCCAGTACTCACAGCGTTATCCATGAGGTCTCTTTTAAATCTCTCTCCCCTCCTGTTGTACCCGTGCCCCCTAATTTTGGACTCCTCCACCCTGGGGAAAAAGACTATGACCTTCCAGCTGATCCATACCCCTCAAGATTTTATTAACGTCTATGAGGTCGACCCTCATACTCTTGCATCCCTGAGATAAAGGTGCAGTGAGGCCACTCTACCCCTTTAACTCAGACCCTCCAACCCAGGCAGATTCCTCTCATTAATCGCTTCAGCCCCCTCCCCAGCTTTGCCAACTCCTTTCCTACAACAGGATGGATAAAACTGTACACAATCCACCAACAGCAGCCTCATCAGCAACTGATATAACTGCAACATAATGACCTTACTCATAAACTCGACGCCCTGACTGAAGGCCAGCATGCTAAATAACCCTAGCTACTTGCGCACGTGCTTTCAGCAGACTGCGTACTTGTATTCATTGCTGCCCTATCATTCACTGTACAACTCCTACTCTGGTCTGACTGTCAAAAATGCATTATCTAAGCTGAATCGATTTGCCATTTATCAGCCCATCTCCTGAAGTGATCAAGTTCTCTTTTTACAATTCATTGTAATCTGCTTCACTATCAACATGACCCCCTAATTTATTATAATTAGTAAATTTGCTAATTGTGCTGTGTACATTTATGTCCAAATCATTTATCGGTACATGCATTATGAAAAACAAATGTCCCAACACCGATCACAGTCACAGGCCTCCGGTTGGAGAATGAACCTTCAAATATCACCTTATCAAGCCAATCCCAAATCCACCTCTCTAGCTCCCCTGAAACCCATGCAGCCTCACCTTGCATATGGGAGCTAGCCAAAGGTCTCACTAAAGTCCATGCGGACAACATCCACTGCCCGGCCTTCATCTAACCACTTAGCTACCTCTTCAAAAAACTCCAAAAGATTCTTCAGATGTGACAAACCTTTTGGAGTTTTCGAAGAGGTAACTAAGGAAGCCAATTTAACACTGATACAATTTTCAGAGAGATCAAAGTAACGTCAGTGTAAAACCTCCTCCCAGGTTCTCAGATTGGTAGGATGCACTGTATAGTTATGGTGAGATAAACTCAAAAAAAGATAAATTTGAGGATATATTGGAGCTCTTATCCATAGTGAATTGTCACACATCAGATACCAGATACAGTGTAAATACATAGATAGATAGATACTTTATTGATCCCAAGGAAAATTACAGAGTCACAGTAACATTACAAGTGCAGAAATATACAAATATTAGAAGAGAAGTAAGAAAGAATAAAAAATAAGTTAACTCAAACAGTCTAACAGGAGGGATTCATCACTTCCCCGGCTACAGGTTGACTCATTATAGAGCCTGATGGACGAGGGTAAGAATGACCTCAGTGTGCTCTTTGGAGCAGCGCATTTGTCTTAGTCTACTACTAAAAGTGCTCCTCTGTTCAGCCAAGGTGGCATGCAGAGGGTGAGAAACATTGTCCAGAAATGCCAGGATTTTCCACAGGGTCCTTTGTTCTACCACAGTCTCCAGTGTGTCCAGTTTGACTCCTATAACAGAACCAGCCTTTCTCATCAGTTTATTGAGCCTGTAGAGAAATTAGCATTTCCATGGAGCATTGTGATTTTTATTTTCACTTCAATTTCTGACAAAGCATCAAGGAACTGAAGGAATTTTATTTGTTCCCTTTCACAACTAAGGAACATAAACATCAGGTCCTGAGCTTCAACTATCCACATTCTCAGACTGTGACCAAATGTAATTTTGCAAAGTTTGAAATTGTCATTTCAACAGAATCTTAAAAATTGAGATGCTTAACCACAACATTTTGAGTTCTATAAATAAAGAGCTTGCTAACTTCTGTCTGTTGTTCGCAGGGATCTCTAGACCCCAAAAGTAGATGTCACCAGAATGGGATTTAATGGTCTCTACCAAGTATGCACAGCAGAGGTCTCCATCGGGACTTTTACAAGTATGAATGGAAGGGAAGCACAGATGTCAAGCTGAAAGATGGACATGCCAGTGGTGACTCCAGTGCTTTAGGATAACTAATAAAGGTCTGAACATTCTTGGATATCTTTACATGATTGCTAATTCTTCTGAACTGTTCAGTAAATGTACACATATGTAAATACATGCTTGTGCAGCAAATCTGTCCCGTGCAG
The DNA here is from genome assembly GCF_030144855.1 of Hypanus sabinus. Lineage (NCBI taxonomy): Eukaryota > Metazoa > Chordata > Chondrichthyes > Myliobatiformes > Dasyatidae > Hypanus > Hypanus sabinus. The sequence goes on from NC_082714.1 coordinate 18,040,125, forward strand.
TTATGTGTTTTTCCTCAGTCCAATCACTACACCCCAAAGGAGAAAGAATAATGGACTGAAGTTTGCCAACTCAAGCAAAGTGAAATTTCTCTCTGATCCCTGAAGCTGGTCAAGACAAGTTCTAGAAGATCACTTGAGTTACATCGTCAAATACTCCAACCTTCTCTTACACACTGATCACTTAGCCAATGCCAGGATTGTATTCTCTGACGTTTGCGTCTTTGAAGTATCTCACATCACTGTCGTTCTCCTTTTCTGCACCTTGTGGCACATCGGGGTGGGGGGCGGGGGGGATGGAGGTGGTGTCTAATGCACAGAACTGAAAAAAGCTACAGAAAGTTGTAAATTTAGTCAGCTCCATCATGGGTGCCTGCCTCCGTAGTATCCAAGACATCTTCAAGGAGCGGTGTCTCAGAAAGGTGAAGTCAATTAGCAAGGACATACATCACCCAGGACATGGTCTCTTCTCATTGTTACCATCAGGAAAGAGGTACAGAAGCCTGAAGGCACACACTCAATGATTCAGGAACAGCTTCTTCCCCTCTGCCATCTGATTCCTAAATGGACATTGAACACATGAACACTACCTCATAGTTGCACTTCTTAGTTGCTGTTGTAATGTGGAGTTTTCTTTCACCTTCCTGTCAGCTTGAACCAGTCTGGCCATTCTCCTCTAACCCCTCTCATTCACAAGGCATTTTCACCCACAGAACTGACACTCACTGGTTGTTTTTTTTTGTTTTTCTCACCATTCTCTGTAAACTCTAGGGACTGTTGTGCATGGAAACATCAGGAGATCAGCAGTTTCTAAGATACTCAAACCACCCCATCTGGCACCAACGGTCACTTAGATCACATTTCTTCCCCATTCTGACACGTTGAACTTTGAGATGGATGGGCTACAGCAGCAGAAGACCACAATCATACACTCAGTGGCAACTTTATCAGGTTCAGGAGGTAGCTAATAATGAGGCCACTGTGTGTATGTGGATGTAGTGGGAGCAAAATTACTGCAGATGTAGGAAATTCTAAACTGATACCAGAAATTATTTAGAGAGGGAGATAGAGTGTGAAATAGGCCCTTCTGGCCCAACGAGCCGCACTGCCCAACAACCCACCAATTTAACCCCAGCCTAATCACAGGACAATTTACTACGACCACTACATATTTGGTTTGTGGGAGGAAAGCGGAGCACCTGGTGGAAACCCACGCGGTCATGGGGATGACCTACAAACCCCTTACAGACAGTGACGGGAATTGAACCCAGGTTACTGGTGCTGTAAAGCACTACCCTGACCGTTATGCTACCTTGCCTAATGATGGAAGCACTGAGCAGGATGAACAGCAAATCTGGTGAGCAATATTCTGGTCCCAGAACTGAACTAACAGAGCTTAAAATAAATGGGAATATGTGCATGTTGCCAACAGGAAAGAAGACCTATGATAGGATGCAGGCCGAAGTTGTCAAGGTAACAATTAGCTTACAGCTAATTACGAATTGGAGAAAGAAAAGGGACAAAGCTTAAAGGTGCAGTCGCATCTCTGAAGAGAGCTCAAGGGAATTGATGCCTGAAATTCTTAAATCAATATTAAGTCCAGTATTATGGCACCATGGTAACATAATGGTTAGCGCAATGCTATTATCGCTCAGTGCGTTGGAGTTCAGAGTTCGATTCAGACGCCGTTCGTCAGAAGCTTGTACAACCTTCCTGTGAGCGCAGGACTCCCCTTGGTGCTCCGGTTTCCATCCACATTTCAAAGTTGTACTAATTAGTAAGTTAATTGGTCATTGTAAATTGTCTGATTAGGCTAGAGGTGCTGTGCGTTCATAATTGCACTTCTTAGTTGCTGTTGTAATATGCGGTTTTCTTTCTCCTTCCTGTCAGCTTGAACCAGTCTGGCCGTTCTCCTTTGACCTCTCGCATTCACAAGGCCTTTTCACCCACAGAACTGACACTCACTGAATCAGAATCAGAATCCTTTATTATCGCCAAGTATGAGGACACATGCAGGGAATTTGATGCCGGTTTCGCTGAACTCTCTCTGTACAGAATTAAAAGCAAACAAAAACAATAGTGCAAATAATCATAAACTATATACAATGAGGTCCACCTCATTGAATGTACAGGTGGACTTGATTTATAATAGACTAAAATTCAAGTGTTCATAAGACTGATGGCATACGGAAAGAAACTGTTCTTGTACCTATTTGTCCTGGCATACAGTGATCTAAATCGCCTACCAGAAGGAAGGAGTTGGAACAGGTGATGTCCAGGGTGTGATGGGTCGACAATAATGCTGCTTGCTCTCTTCCTGACTCTAGATGCATATAAGTCCTGGATCGAGGGCAGCTTCACAGCAATAATCCTTTCCGCAGCCCTGACAGTTCTTTGGAGTCTATTCTTATCTTGTTTGGTAGCTGATCCAAACCAGACAGTGATGGATGAACAGAGAACAGACTGGATTATTCCTGAATAGAATTGAATCAGCAGCTCCTGAGGCAGATTGTACTTCCTGAGTTGACGTAGGAAATACAACCTCTGCTGAGCCTTTTTGATAAGAGTGTCCGCGTTGGGTGTCCACTTCAGGTCCTGGGAGATTGTGACACCCAGAAATCTGAAGGTCTCCACAGCAGACACAACACTGTTGAGTATAGTGAGTGGGGGGAGTATTGGGGGGCTCCTCCTGAAGTCCACTGTCATCTCCACAGTCTTGAGCGTACTTAGCTCCAGATTGTTCTGACCACACCAGAGGGCCAGCTGTTCCACCTCCCGTCTGTATGCAGACTCATCACCATCTCCGATAAGGCAAATGACAGTTGTGTCGTCTGCAAACTTCAGGAGTTTAACAGATGGATCCTGTGAGGTGCAGTCATTAGTGTAAAGGGAGAAGAGCAGTGGGGAGAGCACACATCCCTGGGGGGGGGGGGGCACCGGTACTGATTGTCCGGGTGCTAGATATGATGCTCCCCAGCCTCACTTGCTGCACCCTGTCAGTCAGGTAGCTTGTGATCCACTGACAGATAGCGTGGGAGACAGTAAGCTGGGTGAGTTTGAAGTGGAGGATTTCTGGGACGATGTTGTTAAACGCTGAGCTGAAGTCAACAAACAGGACCCTCACAGAAGTTCCTTTTTGTTTTTTTTTCTCACCATTCTCTGTAAACTCTAGGGACTGCTGTGCACGGAAACATCTGAGATACCCAAACCACCCCGTCTGGCACCAACAATCATTCCACGGTCAAAGTCACTTAGATCACATTTCTTCCCCATTTTGATGTTTGATCTGAACAGCAACTGAATCTCTTGACCATATCAACATGCTTTTATATATAATGAAATGCTGCCACATGGTTGGCTGATTAAATATTTGCATTAACAAGCAGGTGTATAGGGGTACTTAATAAAGTGGCCACTGAGTGAATTCTTTCCCTGCGGCAACATGCCCATTGTCTCATTTATTTTAAGTTCTGATAGTTCAGTCCTTGGCCCAGACTATTGTCTATGTTTCTCTCCTCACCACGGATGCTGTCCAGCCTGCGAGGTGCTTCCAGCATTTCTGGTATTTGTTTGGAATTTCCTGCATCTGCTGTTTTTCAACCCATTTTATCTACATAAGATGATAGCTATTTTAATCAACCCAACATTCGAACAGGTCAGGAACCTATGAACACCTTGTCCCAAGTCATTAAAGATTGTGTGGACCACTGCCCTACACATCAACTTCTACAAGATTCACCAGTGATGGTGTTCATGTAGGATCTGATTCACTATCAGATTTAGAGGACTGTCCTTACAGGCATTAACTCTGCTGGACACCTACCATAGCAATCAGTATTCGGACTACCAATCTTCACAGCATTTGATAATGATTTCTGTAAATAAGTTGGGATAACCAGAGTTGTATTAATTCTCTGGAATTTAGAAAGTTAAGAGTGATTACATCAACATTAATAAAAAAAATGAAACAGCAGAAGAGCGAAATTCTTACCATGGGTCGAGGGGCTTGAGATTCAATAGAATTTCAAAATGAGGTGAGGAATTTATTCAACAACACACACAAAATGCTGGTAGAACAAAGCAGGCCAGGCAGCATCTATAGGGAGAAGCGCTGTCGACGTTTCGGGCCGAGACCCTTCGTCAGGACTAACTGAAAGAAAAGATAGTAAGAGATTTGAAAGTAGTGGGAGGAGGGGGAAATGTGAAATGATAGGAGAACACCGGAGGGGGTGGGATGAAGCTAAGAGCTGGAAAGGTGATTGGCGAAAGTGATAAGATTTAAAATGCTTCAGTGTAGGCATCACTGACAGAGGCTTCGCAGTAGTGAATTTAAAGAGCAAACACAAGGAAACCTGCAGATGCTGGAAATTCAAACAACACCACACACAAAATGCTGGTGGAACAGAGCAGGCCAGGCAGCATCTATAGGGAGAAGCGCTGTCGACGTTTCGGGCCGAGACCCTTCGTCAGGACTAACCGAAAGGAAAGATAGTAAGAGATTTGAAAGTAATGGGGGGAGGGGGAAATGAATTTATTATACACTTTTGGGTTACGGTAAGCTTGAAACATTTCAACAAATGGCTTTTGATATGGGCCAGCTGTAAATCTTAAATCTGCAGTTGACAGCTTATTGTCAACTGAAGTAAGCAGAGTTAGGACACAGTTCAGGCATTATATCAATTAAGGGCATAAAGTGCAATTCCTAAGACACAGGAGCAGAATTAGACCATTTGGCCCATCAAGTCTGCAACACCATTTGATGATGGCTAATTTGTAATCCCTCTCAGCCCCATTCTCCTGCCATCTTCCATAACCTTTGACGTCCTTACTAACCACAAATCTATCAACCTACTCAATATTTCCAATGACTTGGCCTCCACAACTGTCTGTGTCAATGGATTTCACAGTTTCACCATCCTCTAGTTAAAGAAATTCCTCTACATCTCTACTCTGAAGGGTCATCCTTCTATTCTAAGACTGGTCCTAGACTCTGTCGCTACTGGAAACATTCTCACCACATCCACTCTATCAGAGACTTTCAATATTTGATAGGTTTCAATGAGATCTCCCCCCTACCCCCATTTCCTCTAAATTCCAGAATAAAATATGGAATTGGATAAAAGAGCAACAATCGCAAAAATCCTACCACTGGTAGATGTCAGTATTCACACGTTAACTAACATTTGAAAGCCCCTGGGAAGTTTAAAAGTTCTAGACACTCCTATGTCTAGTGTCACTTTATGACATACAATCAATCTCTGTACCCTATGTAATCTAGCTTATGTATTTATATTTATAGCTTTTTTATTGTTGTGTTCATTGTCTTATTGTGCTGCACTGGATCTGAAGTAACAATTACTCTGTTCTCCTTTACACTTGTGTACCAGAAATGACATCAAACAATCTTGAATCTTGAATCTAGATAGGGAAGAAGGAAAACTTTTACCCTCTCAGTCGAGAAAGGATTTAAGCCAAGGTCCTTGAGGTGAACTAATGTGCTAGCTCTTGGAAACAACCAATACCTAGGGCATAGTTCATCAAAAGTGAGTTAATAAATTAAACAATGTAAATTCAGGTCAATTAATTACCTCTCCTATTTAAAATAAATCACTTGTCGGTTCCAAAGTTTTAAAACAGTGCAAATCTTGCCCTGTTATTTCTGGACCTTGCAAAATGGTGCCAGTGAACCACACTGACATTCAGCAGACTATGTACAATACTTCTAAATATACCTCTTTTGAATTACTCTCACTGCAATCTGCAGCATGTAATTTCCCTTTAAGCGATGCACTTTTTAATGATACAAGTCTCATTTGTACACATTAAATAAATCAGGACATCAAACAATGGCAAACAGAGGGAACAGCAAATAGAGCAAACACGAGGAAATCTGCAGATGCTGGAAATACAAACAACAACACACACAAAATGCTGGTGGAACACAGCAGGCCAGGCAGCGTCTATAAGGAGAAGCACTGTCGACGTTTCGGGCCAAGACCCTTCGTCAGGACTAACCGAAAGGAAAGATAGTAAGAGATTTGAAATAAAGAAAGAAGTTACTCCGCCATCTCCAACGGGATCCCACTACCAAACACATTTTTCCCTCCCCCCTCTTTCTGCTTTTCACAGGGATCGCTCCCTACGCAACTCCCTTGTCCACTTGTTCCCCCCCATCCCTTCCCACCGATCTCCCTCCTGGCACTTATCCTTGTAAATGGAACAAGTGCTACACCTGCCCTTACACTTCCTCCCTCACCACCATTCAGGGCCCCAGACAGCCCTTCCAGGTGAGGCGACACTTCACCTGTGAGTCGGCTGGTGGTATACTGCATCCAGTGCTCCCAGTGTGGCCTTTTATATATTGATGAGACCCAACACAGACTGGGAGACCGTTTCGCTGAAAAAGCCAGAAAAAGCAGGATCTTCCAGTGGCCACACATTTTAATTCCACGTCCCATTCCCATTCTGATATGTCTATCCATGGCCTCCTCTATTGTCAAATTGAATCCAAACTCAGGTTGGAGGAACAACACCTTATATACCGGCTGGGTAGCCTCCAACCTGATGGCATGAACATTGACTTCTCTAACTTCCGTTAATGCCCCTCCTCCCCTTCTTACCCCATCCCTGACATATTTAGTTGTTTGCCTGTTCTCCATCTCCCTCTGGTGCTCCCCCCCTTTCTTTCTCCCGAGGCCTCCCGTCCCATGATCCTTTCCCTTCTCCAGCTCTGTATCACTTTTGCCAATCACCTTTCCAGCTCTTAGCTTCATCCCAACCCCTCCGGTCTTCTCCTATCATTTCGCATTTCCCCCTCCCCCCACTACTTTCAAATCTCTTACTATCTTTCCTTTCGGTTAGTCCTGACGAAGGGTCTCGGCCCGAAACGTCGACAGCGCTTCTCCCTATCGATGCTGCCTGGCTTGCTGTGTTCCACCAGCATTTTGTGTGTGTTGTTGAACAGCAAATAGAGTTTATATTATCAGTTCCAGGAAAATAGATTTCATCCATTACCCTTCAAGTTCCATATTCAAAAATAACGCAAAATTCTTGGAAGAACCTTCATTAACCCTTTGGTGCTGCAGACCGAAAGGGGTCAACAAATATGAGTGGAAAAAAAAAGATAAGAAAGATGGATCTGTGTGACTGGCTTGCCAAATGAATACCACACAAGCTCTGGTATTGCTTCACACAACCCAGGCAGACACTGGGTGGAATCCAATCTCAATCAAGACAAGGGTGGGATGTTTCCCTGTACTGAAAAGCAGCAAATGAGTACAGCTACTGGCTGCTGATGACTATAGAGTGATTGCTGCTAAAAAGCGTTCAAAGTTGATATTAAATTTCGGAAAGTGCACAAGATGGGTAAAAGTCCTCCACTATTACATCAGCGTAGTATTCATCTTGGAACATTTCAATTGGGTAGGTTGTGTAATGGGCAATTGTCACTGTACCTACTTTATCAAAGTTCAGTTTCATCAATTACGCATGTTGACTTTGGAAAAGGACAGAATCAAGTCAACTTTCTTTGTATTTCAATCATGGGACTGCACAGCTAATATTTAGCATCCATTCCCAATTACGCCCTGAACTAAGAGATTGCAAGGCCATTTTAGATAGCTATTAAGGGTCAACCATTGCTGCTTGCCTTTGGCACAGACGAACCTGAGAGGATAACTATGGATTCCTTGGATAATTAAGTCGGCCTACTATCAAAAAGATATCCTGTTTGGAATACACACAAAATGCTGGAGGAACTCACCAGATCAGGCAACATCTATGGAGAGGAATAAACAGTCAACTTCTTGGGCAGTGAGAATCTTACTGAGTTCCTCCTGTATTTTCTGTGTGCTTCTCCAGATTTCCAGCATCTCTTATGTTTATGATTCCCTGCTTGGAAGATTGCTGCCATTTGAAATTTGTCTGGGTTACCAAATAGAAACAAGTAGCTTTAGAAGCTGTAAACTCAAAAGTTTCATGGATCTCTATGTGTCAGCTTCCTCCAATGGCATAGGGGGTGCTACCTTGCTACATTCCTGGAAACTATGGGATGGAGAAGGAGACTGTACAGGTTCCCAGATATAGCACGGAATGTGTCTGACCTGGTCCAGATAAATTTGGACCAGGCCTGCCGCAAGTTGGAAGAGGTCCACCTTACCTCCAGCCCCAATCTCTAGCAGCTGGTGCTGATTTGCCTAAACCTCAACTGCAGTCATACTTCCTGTACTCTAGAGAACCCCCCCCCCCACCCCAGCAAGAAGCAAAAGATTCTATGACTATTTGAAGGGGACTCTCTTTGTGCTCTGTTAGCAGAGTGCTCCTGTGTGTTTGTGGAAAATGATTTGTCTTGCAGTGTCGCTTTGTTGTGCCTCGATGATTTGTTGGCATACCTATCTCTAACCTCTTGTTTTCTTCACTTCATGGGGAGTCTGCCACTCCTCTGCTTCTGCGTCATGTTATTGCCAGCACTTACCATGGCTGAGTCTACCGTCCGCCGCACCAGGGTTGTGTCGTTGCCGACGCCCACTATGACAGAGTCTGCCTTCCTCCGCACCTGCATCCAGTGCTGCAAGCACACACCATTGACGTTAATCCTTATTATAGCTTTCAGGGAATTTCCAGATTAAATGTTGTTTGAGTGTTGAAGTCTGTGCGTGTGCCAGGTAAAGTTTCCTAATATCTTTCACCATTCCAGCAGCAGTGATTCAAGAGTCAAAGGTAAACAGCACAGAAATGGACCCTTCAGTCCAACTCATCCAGGACAACGAAGTTGCCAACCTTAGCTAGTTCCATTTGCCTGCATTTGACCATCTCCCTCTAAACATTTTCTAGCAATGTATGTCTAAAAGTGTTTTAAGAGTTGTAATTGTACCTGCCTCTACCACTTCCTTATTTCATATGCCTACCATCCTCTCAGCTTACCCCTCAGGTCCCTTTTAAATCTGTCCTCTCTCACCGCTAGTTATAGATTTTTCTACCCTGGGAAGATGGCTATGTTCCACCTTATCTCTGGCTGTCATAATTTTATAAAGCTCTATAAGGTCACCCCTCAGCCACCTTCGCTCCAGAGAAAGAAGTCCCAGCCTACATAACAATGTTCCCTCTAAGGTGAGTGCATGTGTACGCACACATCTTTTGCTACGAGCACACAAAGGAATTTAAACTGCCACAAAAGGTCGTCATCCTCTACCTTGTCTGGACGTTAAGTATATTTCACCATTGTACACAATCATATTTTCTTTTCCAGTTTCTGATGTGGATGGTGTTGACAACATGGAGTTTGTGATAATTTATCTGCAGATTTTAGAATTGGCTTACCGATACTGTTTTTTTTATAGAGGTTATTGATTCTCTATGTTGAACTCCATAGAAACAAAAGGTGTGACGCACAAAAGAACTGCTTAATTAAACAGTAGAAACGGCTACACTGAAAGCTCATGAGGTCAGGAATGTGCAGCTACGAGAAATATTTATGTACAATACAGAAACTGGTGTTACCTGCATGTATCGTTGCGATGCAAAAGATGCAAATGGGAAGAAGTGGAGTGAAATTTGAAAACATGATTTTTTTAAATGTCATTTAGCAAGCAAATCACATACAGATGGTGTGCAAATGCTCTGGTGAGAAAATTCTTCATTACCCACTATAGGCCTATTTTGTGAGAGTGCAGATGAACAAAAGCAAAAATGATTAATCCCAGAGGAGGTCAAAGTTCGCATTAAGAGTGTTTTGCCAGCTTTTAAAACGTATATATATAAAATTCAGCGCACACATGTTGTTGTCACTGGGCAAAAAATTGCACAGCACAAGATTTTTGTGCACACTGGTCATTACTAATTCGAGGGAACGTTGCTGCACAGTCCTTCTTTTCAACTCAAACTCTCCAGTCCCAGTAAAGTCTTGTGAATCTTTATTACACCCTCTCTAGCTTAGTCATATCCTTCCTCTAGTATGGTGACCAGAACTGCACACAATTGCACAGGTGCTATCTCACTGGTATCTTGTACAACTGTAACTCTTGTACTCAGTCCCCTACTCAATGTATGTAATCATGCCATAGGCCTTCTTCACCACCATGTCTACGTGTGTCAACACTTTCAAGGAACGATGTACTGGTGCCCAAGATATCTGTCATACAACATTTCCTAAGGCCCTGTCATTCACTACATATACCCAGTTTTGCTGTAACTTCCCAAAATGCATCTCATTCAACTTGTACATCTGCCATTGCTTTGGCCATGTTCCAGTTAAGCTGGAGCCTTCTTCACTACCCAATTTTGATGTCACTCACAAATTTACTTATGCTATCTATGTTCTCATCCAAATATTTAATGTATATGACAAACTGTAGGGGACTCAGAACTGATCTCTGCAGCACAACATTGGTCACAGACCTTCAATCATCCAAGTAACCATCCATGACCATCCTTGAACTTCTCCCACAAAGTCAACCTTGTATCCAGTTGGCTAGCTTGCCTAAATCTCATGTGATCTGACCTTCTGGATCAGTCTACAATGCAAGACCTTGTCAAAGCCCTTGCTGAAGTCTACACACACCCTCCTGCCATCATGGATCTTCTTGGTCATCTCTTCAAAGCTCTCAATCAAACTTTTGGGACACCATTTCCCACACAGACTGCATCTAATCAGTCCTTGCCTTTCCCTCTAGTAACTTTCCCACCAGTGGTTTTTAGCTCACCAATAGCTCTTTAGCTCTTTGTTGCAGTCCTTATAATAACGACTACCCTTCAGTCTTCTAATAGCTCATCTGTGGCTAAGGAAGATACAAAAATCACTGCCAAGGCCCAGCTCTTAGCCGAATCCACCTCCAGCGGTACTTTGCCTCTGTTGTTTACATTCCCCTTCTCTCATCTTGCCCCAACTATTATTTATTTTTCTGTTTCCTATCCCTCTTTGCCAGCCTCTATCTATCATTCATCTGCCAGTATTCCAACTCCACCCTGCTCACTTCCCCTATCCCGCACTACCTGCCTGTCATTTTACACCCCTCCTCAATCCACAAATCACCTCAGTTTCCTTTCTTGACAGTTCTCTTCTCCTTTCTGTGCTGGCTATCCTGTTTCTCCACTGTGACTCCTGTACAGCTCAGAACATCGACAATACCTTCATCCCAACAATACATACGTAAAAACATAAGAAGTAGGAGCAGGAGTAGGCCATCAAGCCTGCCCTGCTATTCAATAAGATCATGGCTGATTTGTCTGTAAACTCAGCTCCATCTACCTGCCTTTTCCCCATAACCCTCAATTCCCTTACAATGTAAAAACCTATCTAACTGTATCTTAAATATATCTAGAGAAGAAGCCTCAACTGCTTCCCTGGGCAGAGAATTCCACAGATTCACCACTCTCTGGGAAGAAGTTTCTCTTCATCTCCGTCCTAAATCTTCTCCCCTGAATCCTGAGGCAATGTCCCCTAGTTCTAGTCTCACCTACCAATGGAAACAACTTTCCTACTTCTGTCTTATCAATCCCTTTCAAAATTTTGTATGTTTCTATAAGATCTATAGTCCCAGGTGACTCAATCGCTCCTCATAGGTTAACCTCTTTATCCCTGGAATCAACCTGGTGAACCTCCTCTGCACTGCCTCCAAAGCCAGTATATCCTTCCTCAAGTACGGAGATCAGAACTGCACACAGTATGCCAACATTCCGTCTGCCTTCTTTATAACCTGTTGTACCTGCAAGCCAACTTTTTGTGATTCATGCACAAGCACTCCCAAGTCCCTCTGCACAACAGCATGCTGCAATCTTACACCACTTAGATAATAATCTGCTCTTCTATTATTCCCTCTAAAGTGGATGATCTCACATTTACCAATGTTGTATTCCATCTGCCAGACCTTGGCCCACTCACTTAATCTATCTAGATCCCTCTGCAGACTTTCCACATCCTCTGTACAGTTTGCTTTTCCGCTCAGTTTAGTGTCATCAGCAAATTTTGATACACTACACTCCGTCCCCTCTTCTAAATCATCAATGTAAATGGTAAACAGTTCCGGGCCCAGCACCAACCCCTGCGGCACCCCACTCACCACTGACTGCCAACCGGAGAAACACCCATTTATACCAACTCTCTGCCTATTGGTTAACCAATCCACTATCCATGCCAATACACTTCCTCCGACTCCATACATCCCTATCTTATTTATAAGTCTCTTGTGTGGCATCTTATCGAACGCCTTCTGGAAATCCAAGTATACGACTTCCACCTGTTCCCCTCTATCCACTGCACTCATTATGTCCTCAACGAACTCCAGTAAGTTTGTCAAACAGGACCTGCCCTTTCTGCTGACACACTGTGTATGTTTTATGTTCTATGTTCATCCAACAGTTTGTTTGTTGCTCTGGATCCAACTTCCGCAATCTCTTGAGACCACCCACCCACCGCCCCACCTAGCAATTTCTTTCCTTGTGTTCCATGACATCCTAGGACAGACTTGGCCAGGACCTTGTTCATAATGAAATGATAAATACCCATCTTATGTATCTTTTTTCAGGAGAACTTGGAGACACAAGAGGCTGCAGATGCCTCCAGCATATTGTTGCTAGAAATTCATAGTGCTCCCAAGCAAGAGGCTCCTGTTAGAAGAGAGTTCACTTAAACTCTTCATGCCAATGCATTATGCAGACACGTAGGGGCTCTGTGGCTTGGCTGGTCAAAGGACCAGTCTTATAAATAGGAGATCCTGAGTTCAATGCCCAGCTGAATATTTCTGCCGACACTGCAGTGTAGCAGTTGGTATAATGATATTGCAGCACCAGCAACCTGGTATTCCAGTTTTATCCCATGTTCCAAAGACGTACAGGTTAGTAGCTTAATTGGTCACATGGGTTCACTGGGCCAGAAGGGCCTGTTGCCGTGCTGCATCTCTAAATAAAATAATGAGCACTAGTAAATGTTTTAAGGAGCAACTAGTGGTTTAGCAATTAGCTGGGCAGCCATTCATACTGCAGGCATGACCTCTTTAACAAAGATAAAGGTCAACTAGCATATTTCAGCTCAAGAGTCCAATTTAACCACCATTTCAGTGCCCAAATAACCAATATAAAATATCAAGAATATTAAACAGTAGAGGAAACACCTGCAAGAACAAGCCAAGGGCATCCTTGTAGTGTGAACTGAGCAGACCCTTTGCTCTACTCTCTTTACACCCATGACTGCATGGCTAGGCACAGCTCCAACACCATCTATAAATTCACCAGTGACAACATGATGGTTGGCAGAATCTCAGATGGTGACAAGGAGGTGTACAGTGATGAGATTGAGCGGCTGGTTGAATGGTGCCACAATCACAACTTGTGCACTCAACATCAGCAAGACCAAAGAATTGATTGCGGGCCTCAGGAAGGGGAAGTCAAGAGAACACACGCCAATCCTCAATGAGGAGACAGCAGTGTAAAGGGTGAGCAGCTTCAAGTTCCAGGGCATCAACATCTCAGAGGATTTATCCTGAGTCCAATGCAATCATGAAGAAGGCTTGCCAATGGGTATATTTAATTAGGAGCTTGAGGAGATTTGGTATGTTACAAAAACTCTAACAAATTTCTACAGATTTACCATGACTGGCTGCATCATCACCTGGTGTGAAGGCTACTATCAGGGGGCAGGTACAGGATAATGAAGACCTACACTCAACGTTTTAGGCACAACTTCACCCCTCCACACTCAGCTATTCCACTTTTACACAGCATATTTATTTTGTTTTCCTATTCTGCTAGAAAACAACAAATTTCACATCATATGTCAGTGATGATGAAGGCAATTCTAACTCTGAGGCATAACCTTCTGCAACATTGGGTCACTAGACCCAATTTCTTCTTTGTTGCTAATGACAACCTGGCACAATTTTGGCCACCACTTACACTCCTTCCCAATATTTAGGGATCAAAATTGAAAATGTTGGGCCCAGCCACCACCCCCTCATCCGGAAACATTAACTTTTTCTTTTTCCATAGATGCAGGCTGAACTGCTCAGTGTTTCCTGCACTTCCCATTTTTGTTTTAGATTTACATCAGCTGCAGTCTTTTTGTTTCAAAATTTCAGGGGGAGAGGCTGATAATATAACTCAAACTCTTCCCAACCTCCATAATTATTTTCACATCTGTTACTCAGGGTAAAGTGCTTATGTTTACAGAGGTAAATGTCATTACAGTTCAGTATGTCCTGATGTACAGAAACTTTATGGGGCATTTCACTAAACAATTCACAAGGCTTTACAGAAGAATTTCTAGCCTATAATTCAGCCCCAGGTCAACAGAGAGAAGAAGGTTATGGGATTCAAGTTTAAAACTTTCTCATAAGTCTGTTGAACATTTTGTAAAACATAACATATTTTTATTATACATGGTAAATTCTTCAATTTCCTAGTCCATCTTCCCTCATGAAGATTTAAATCTACTTTTTCTAGTTTCCCTAACCACTCCAGATGGGGTCAAATGGCTATTCATTTACAGAAATAACAACGGCACAGATCTTCAGCAACACACATAAAATGAGAGAGAAACTCAGATGGTCAGGCAGCATATTCTCATTGCATTGCAGCACAAGCTTAAGAGGCTCAGTAATCTGTTCCTATTCCTGAAGTTAAGCAATCATCTTCAACTTGAACTGCTGCCAAATCTCTGAATGTACCCTGGCTGATGTGCTCTATATTGACTTTGTAGTTGCTTAATCAACCCTCAGTCAAAATTGCTGACTCTCCCCTGGTGCACTTAAATCATTTGTGCCGATGTTTTATTCTTAATATGTTAATGTGTGCATCTGCATTGAATTTGATTATGAATATTTATACGAAGTGGGATGAAATAAATACAAACTTCAATATATTTAAAGCATATCTAAAGTAAAGTATGAAGGCACTTCAACCCTCTTTCAATCTTCCTGCCACTGCCTGTAAGGAGTTTGTATGTACTCCCTGTGACCATGTTTGTTTCCTCTAGGTGCACTGGTTTCTTCCCACAGTCCGAAGATGTACCATTTAATAGTTTAATTGGTCATTGTAATTTGTCCTGTGATGAGGCTAGAAATAAATTAAATGTTGCTGGGCAGACAGCTCAAAGAGCTGGAAGGGCCTATTCCACACTGTATCTCCATAAATAAATAAATATCTTCTTTTTTACAATTAGAAAATTGCTTTTTATATTTATTTCAAATTTTTGTGTTTCCTTTGCTTTCAACTAGCTTTATGAAAGTAATAAAATAACTGTATTTTTAAAGGCACAATAATCACAGCACACTTACAGACCCCAGTCAGTTCAGATAGGAAACAACATCTCCTCCAGGATCTCCATCTGCACAGGTGCACCACAAAGCTGTCTGCTTAGCTCCCTGCTCTATTCCTTTTCTCTTATGGCTGTGTGGCTAAGCACAGCGTCAATGCCATGTTCAAGGTTGTTGGTGGCATCACCGTCATAGGCCGGATCAAAGGTGGTGACAAATCAGCATGCAGGAGGGAGAATGAAAATCTGGCTGAGTGGTGCCATTACAACAACCTCTTACTCAATGTCAACAACACCAAGGAGCTGATTATTGACTTCAGGAGGAAGAAAACAGAGGTGCTTGAGCCAATTCTCAATGGAGGATCAGAGGCAGAGAGGGTCAACAACTTTAAATTCATCTGTGTTATTATTTCAGAGGACTTGTCCTGGGCGCAGTACATAATTGCAATTATGAAGAAATTCAACAGCGCCTCTTCTTCCTTAGAAGTTTGCAAACATTCGGCATGACATCTAAAACTTAGACAAGCTTCTATAGATGTGTAATGGAGAGCATATTGACTGGCTGCATCACAGCCTGATATGCAAACACCCATGCCTTTGAATGGAAAATATGATCAAAAGTAGTAGATAGGGCCCAATCCATCCCAGATAAAGTCTTCCCCATAATTGAGCACATCTACAGGAAGCATTGTCACAGGAAAGCAGCATCCATCATCAGGGAATCCCACCACCCAGGACGTGATCTCTTCTCACTGCTGCCATCAGGAAGAAGGTACAGGAGCCTCAGGACCCACATCACCAGGTTTTACTCCTCAACCATCAGGCTCTTGACCCAAAGGGAATAACTTCACTCAACTCCACTTGCCCTATCATTGAAATGTTCCCACAACATGGGGACTTGCTTTCAAGGACTCTTCATCTCATGCTCTCAATATTTATTGTTTATTGATTTATTATTATTATTTCTTTCTTTTTGTATTTGCAGTTTGTCTTTTGCTCCCTGGTTGAACACCTAAGTTGGTGCAGTCTTTCATTGATTCTATTATTATTATTATTCTATTATGGCTTTATTGAGAATGCCCGCAAGAAAATGAATCTTGGCATTGTACATAGTGACATTATTGTACTTTGATAATAAATTTACTTTGATATTCAGAATGTATTTCTACCAACGACATAGGTAGAAAAAGGGTGGAGGTCCTAAAGGCAGAATACAGGGAGTTAGGGAGGAAGCTGAGAAGCAGGACCTCAATGGTAGTAATCTCAGGATTGCAGCCTGTGCCAAGCGACAGTGAGGATAGGAAGAGAATGAGGTGGAGGATAAATGCGTGGCTGAAGCTTTGGAGCAAGGGGCAGGGATTCAGATTTTTGGATCACTGGGACCTCTTCTGGGGCAGGTGTGACCTGTACAAAAAGGATGGGTTGCACTTGAAACAGAGGGGGACCAATATCCTGGTGGGGAGGTTTGCTAATGCTATTAGGGAGGGTTTAAACTAGATTTGCAGGGGTTGGGAACAGAAGTGAAGAGGCAGAGTATGGGGAAGTTGAAGCACAAGTAGAGACAGCTTGTAGGGAGTTTGTGAGGAAGGATAGGCAGATGTTAGGGCGAAGATGCGCTCAGCCTCATGGTTTGAGATATGTCTGTTTTAATGGAAGGAGTATCATAAACAAGGTGGATGAACTTAAGAGCACAGATCAATATGTGGAATTGTGACGTTGTGGCCATTACAGAGACTTGGATGTCTCTGGAGCAGGAATAGCTGCTGAGTGTGCCAGGCTTTAGATGCTTCAAAAAGAACAGAGAGGGAGGCAAAAGAGGTGGGGATGTGGCATTGCTAATTAGAGATAGTGTGACGGCTGCAGAAAAGGAGGAAGTCATGGAGGGGTTATCTACTGAGTCAGTGTGAGTGGAAGACAAAAACAGGAAAGAGGCAATAACCCTACAGGTGTTTTGGTTTTTTTTACAGACCTCCCCCAGAAGTAACAGAGACACTGAGGAGCAGATAGGGAGACAGATTCTGGAATGGTGCAATAATATTAGGATTGTTGTGATGAGAGATTTTAACTTTCCTAATATTGATTGGCATCTCCTTAGCACAAAGGGGTTTAGAGGGTGTGGAGTTTATTAGGTATGTTCAGGAAGGTTTCCTGACACAATATGTAGATAAGCCAACTAGAAGTGAGGCTGTACTTGATCTAGTATTGGGAAATGAACCTGGTCAGGTGTCAGATCTCTCAGTGGGAGAGCATTTTGGAGGTAGTGACCATAACTCTATCTCCTTCACCATAGCGCTGGAGAGGGATAGGAACAGACAACTTGGGAAAACATTTAATTGGGGTAGGGTGAAATATGATGCTGTTAGGCAGGAACTTGGGAGCATTAATTAGGAACAGATGTTCTCAGGGAAATGCACGGCAGAAATGTGGCAAATCTTCAGGGAACATTTGTATGGAGTTCTGCATAGGTATGTTCCATTGAGGCAGGGAAAGGATGGTAGGGTTAAAGAGCCATGGTGTACAAAGGATGTAGAAAATCTAGTTAAGAAGGAAAGAAAAGCTTACAAAAGGTTCAAGAAACAAGGTACTGTTAGAGCTCTAGAAAAAGACATTGTTAGGAAGGAGTTTAAGAACGGAATTAGGAGAGTTAGAAGGGGCCATGAGAAGGCCTTGGAGAACAGGATTAAGGAAAACCCCAAGGCATTCTTCAAGTATACGAAGAGCAAGAGGATGAGTTGTGTGAGAATAGGACCAATCAGGTGCGATAGTGAAAACGTGCATGGAGTCAGAGGAGGTAGTGGAAGTACTTAATAAATACTTTGCTTTAGTATTCATCAGGGGAAAAGACCTTGGCAATTGTGGGGATGACTTACAGCGGACTGAAACGCTTAAGCACATAGACATTAAGAAAGAGGATGTGCTGGAGCTTTTGAAAAGCATAAAGTTAGATAAGTCACCAGGACCAGATGAAAGATACCCTAGGCTACTGTGGGAAGTGAGGGAGGAGATTGCTGAGCCTCTTGCGATGATCAATAGGGACGGGAGAAGTACTGGAGGATTGGAGGGTTACAAATGTTGCTCCCTTGTTCAAGAAAGAAAGTAGAGATAATCCAAGAAATTATAGACCAGTGAGTCTGACTTCAGTGATGGACAAGTTGTTGGAGAAGATCTTGAGAGGCAGGATTTATGAGCATTTGGAGAGACATAATCTGATTAGAGATAGTCAGAATGGTTTGTCAAAGGCAGGTCATGTCTTACGAGCCTGATTGAATTCTTTGAGGATGTAACAAAACACATGGATGAAGGTAGAGCAGTAGATGTAGTGTACATGAGTTTCAGCAAGGCATTTGATAAGGTTCCCCATGCAAGGCTCCTTCACAAAGTAAAGAGGAATGGGATCCAAGGGGACCTTGCCTTGTGGATCCACAATTGGCTTGCCCACAGAAGGCAAAGAGTGGCTGTAGATAGTTCATATTCTGCATGGAGGTCGGTGACCAGTGGTGCTCTGAAGGACCCCTCCTCTTTGTGATTTTTATAAATGACCTGGATGAAGAAGTAGAAGGGTGGATTAGTAAATTTGCTGATTACACAAAGGTTGGGGGTGTTGTGGATAGTCTAGAGGGTTATCAGAGGCTACTGTGGGACATCGATAGGATGCAGAACTGTGCTGAGAAGTGGCAGAAGGACTTCAACCAAAATAAGTGGTGGCTGAGAGGAATGCACTGCTGGTGGTGATGGTGGTGGAAGCAGATACAATAGGGTCTTTTAAGAGCCTCTTTGATAGGTACATGGAGCTTAGAAAAATAGAGGGTTATGCACTAGGGAAATTTTAGGCAGTCTCTAGAGTAGGTTACATGGTCGGCACAACATTGTGGGCCGAAGGGCCTGTAATGAGCTGTAAATTTCTGTGTTCTATGTTCAATGTTCTATGATGCTCTTCTAACCTGTTAACCTACTCTAAGACAAATCTAACTCTCCCCTCCTACATAACCTTCCAATTACTTTCATCCATGTGTCTATCTGAGAGTTTCTTAAATCTCCCTAATGCATCTACATCTACCACCACCTCTGGCAGGGTGTTCCACGTACCCACCACTCTCTATGTGAAACACCTCTGACATATACTTCAGATACCCATATACTGCAAACAACTTAAAATTATGCCCCCTTGTAATAGCTATTTCCACCCTGGGGAAAAAAAGTCTCAATCTATGCCTTATTTTCTTGTCTACCTCCATCAAGTCACCCCTCACGTTCAGGGAACTTTTGTTGCATTCCTGTACAGGCAAGTATAAAATTTGTGAGGCAAGAGATAAGATCTCTGAAAATAAAAGGATGACTGGGAGCCTCGGAGATGTTTTACTTGATTAAAGTCCATTAGCAATAGATTTAAGTATTATTTTTGAGGTAAAGCAGTGTAGGCACATGATGAATGAACACAGAACAGAGAGGGTGTTGTGATGATGTCACCAACCTATGTCTATTTAGTCCATGATTAATCTAACTTCTCCTTCCTACACAGCCTATAATCGTCCACTTGTCCTTCATGCATGTGCCTACCTAAGAGTCTGTTAAATGTCCTTAATGTATTTGCCTCTGCCACCACCCCTAGGCAGTGTGTTCCAGGCACTACCACTCTCTGTGTTAAAAAAAGTTACCTCCACTAAAGTTTCCTTCACTCACTTTAAGTGGATGTCCTCGTGTAATAGTCATTGCTGCCCTGGGTAAGAAGCATTGGCTGTCTGCCCTATTTATATTATAATATAATCTTATAATCTTATACTCTATCAAGTCACCCCCCCAACCTATCAAGACACCATCCATCGCTCTAAGGAGAAATGCCTTAGCTCACTCAGCCTCTCCTCATAAGATGTGTTCTCTAATCCAGACAGAATGCTCATATATCCTCAGCTCTAAAGTTTCCACATCCTATACTGAGGCAACCAGAACTGAACACAATACTCCCAAGTGTGGCCTGAGCAGAGATTTATAGAACTGTAACATTACCTCATAGATCTTGAACTCAATCCCCCAGCTAATATAGGCTAACGTGTCATGTGTCTTCTCAACCATTCTATCAATTTGCATGGCAATTTTGAGGGATCTATAGATTGGTGCCCCAATACCTCTCAGGAACCCTATACTCTGTATTCAAGCTCAATCTCCCATGCTGTATCATTTCACACTTTTATGGACTGAATGTCTTCTGCCATTTCTCAACCCAGCTCCTATTGTAACTGCGTCTTTCTTAACTTCAACATGCTCCAGCACGTTAGCCTGTTCTACATTAACCTCACGTCACTGTTGAATACTGAAGCAAAGTATTCATGAAGGATCTCCCCTGCCTCCTCTAACTCCAGGCACACATTTTCTCTTTAATCCCTGAGCAGTTTCATCTTCACTTTAATTATCCTCCTATTCTTCACATACGTGTGAAATGCCTTGGGATTTTCCTTAATTCTATTCGCCAAGGCCTTCTCTTGTCCCCTTCTAGCTCACCTGAGTGCACTCTTAAGCTCCTTCCTGGCTGCCTTATAACTCTCAAAAGCCCCATTTGACCTTTGCTTCCAAAACCTTAAGTAAGCTTCCTTTTCCTCTTAACAAAATGTCACACATCTTTTGTCAACCATGGTTTCTTCACCCAATCGTCCTTCCCCTGACTCAATGGGACAAATCTATCCAGAACCCCATGCATGTGCTCCCTAAACAGCCTCAGATGTTGTTGCAAGAATAAATAAAGGGTTATGTTAAGGTCTCCTGGATGTTTGAAAACTGTTAGAATCTGCAATGCGGAAAGAAATTTTAAATATTTACTCTTGCTGCCCATTGGAGTCAAAGTCTAAACTGCAGTGATACTTTAAATAGCTACCTGCCATTGTCAGCACGTTTATGTTTAATAGTTTAATCCATAAACAAAAAAAGACATTATTTTTTCAATACGTGACCTTAGTTGGGGATACCCTTCCCTATTCTGGCATCGGAATCAAATGTGCAAACGATGATACACAGAGAGAGTGACCAAGACATGGATGAACAACGTAAGCAATTGTGTCTGCCTATAATTCATCCGACTGAAGTATTGTGAAGTTAACATAAATTCAAATTACAGTGGGTAGATTCAAAATGCCACATTCAAAACTGTATATATGTACTTATTTATTTTATTTAAACAATCAGCACAGTAACAAGCCATTTTGGCTCACGAACTCATGCCACCCAATTATACCCAAGTGACCAACTAACCTGTATGTCTTTGGAATGTGGGAGGAATCCAGATTATCCAGAGGAAACCCGTGCAGCCACAAGGAGAGCATGCAAGCTCCTTACGGACAGCTGAAAGAAATAAATCAAGGTTTCTAGCATTATAAAGTATTAGACTAACCATGAAGGTATTGTGTGGCCTGCCACTCGACTTCCACATGTACTTGCCCTCATCAAATGCAGCTTTTATGCAGTACTGTGCAAAAGTGTTAGGCACGTACGGCGTGTATAGTTAGAGTACCTCAGACTTCTTCACAGCACTGCATTTGTCAACATGGAGCAGAGAGCGAGTTTGTAAATCTGGAAGGCGAAAAGGCTGTTAGGAATGGAGAGGGTGGAGTGCCACGGGAGGGGTGGGGGATAGGTGGCAGAGAAGGAGTGCCAGGGTCAGGGGGTGGAGTGTGTGCAGACACGCCCAACCTTGAAACACCAGGTGAAGTAATCTGATTCTAAACATTTTGTTTATTGATCATTACAGAATGTCTTTCTGGTGCTTCTCGCTCCCTCCCCTCTCCTTTCCCCTTTTCCCAACCATGACTCCCCTCTCCCTGCCCCTTCCCAATCTCATTCCACAATACAGACCCATATCAGAATCAGGTTTATCATCACTCACATATGTCATGAAATTAGTTTTTTTTATGTGTGACAGCAGTACCATGCAATAGATAAAGTTACTGCAGTCAAGTGAAAATCTGCAGATGCTGGAGATCCAAGTAACACACACAACATTCTGGAGGAACTCAGCAGGCCCAGGCAGCATCTATGGAAAACAGTACGGTTGACATTTTGGGCCAAGACACTTCATCAGTCCTTGGCCCAAAACGTTGACTATACTCGTTTTCATAGATGCTGCCTGGCCTGCTGAGTTCCTCCAGCATCTTGTGGAAGTTACTACAGTACTATGCAAAACTCTTAGGCACCCTAGCTATATATTTTATATATATATATATATGCTCAAGACTTATTAGCACATTCCAGGCTGCAGGAGTACGTGCTGATGGACTCACTGAATTTTGGCACAGCCACAGCAAGGGCTAGGTGGGAAAAAACCACAGTGTAGGGTTCTTCTGCTGCTGAGTTGGGGGAGGAAGACCCTCAATTATTGTAATAGGATACCAGCCCAGAGGGCCATATGAGTGCCAACAGTGATAATGATGGATATGTAGGAATGTAATAGAACAGTACTGAAAGCATCAACCTTGAATGTAAGAATGAAAAAGCATTGCATGATTTATTCTTGTAAATAAATGTGTTATGAATAACCAGATACCCACAGATTCCCTGAACTTTCAAGAGTTTATTAATCTCCACTTCAATTCCTTCAAATATTCCAGCCTCCAAAATGCTCCGAAGCGGGTTCCAGAGATAAACTACCCTCTAGGAGAAGAAATTTTTACATACTCTAGTTTAGACAACCAAAGTCTTATTCTGAAACTATTTCCCTTCATTCCCATTTATGAAAATATCTCAACATCTACACAAAGCATGACATCTTGGGATCCTCTCATGTTTCAATTAGGTCACTGTTCTTTCTTCTAAATAACAAAGAATACAGACAGACTCTCTCAGCTGGATAATAATTCTCTCATTCCTGGAAGTATCCTGGTGAATCTCCTTTGGACTGGAGTAGGGGGGCCAAAAGTATGGCATCATCAACACTCTGTTCAATACATCCCTGTTTCCAAACTCCAGCTCCTATGCAATAAAAGCCAACATGTCTTTTGTCTTTTTTTAATACTTACTTCACAAGCCTGCTAACATTTTATGATTCAAGCATAAGATCCCTCCATATTACCCTCATTTCAAATTCTCTTTCGATTTAGACAATAGTCTGTTCTTGAATTCTTGGATGACTTCACATTTTCCCCACATTAAACACCACTTAGCAACTTTTCAACAACTTAAGCAACTTTTCAACAGTACTGTGCAAATGTCTTGGGCATTTTGTTGCATGGATTTGGTCTGGATAATTTGGAATCCATACAATAATGAACAACAAAAGGCGGTTAAGGAGAAGATTGCTGAGGTGGAGTCTCAGTCGATGCCTAGGTGGGGAAAAGGCAGGACAACCAAAGACATATTTCACTGTGTGGCAAAAGAGATAGTAAATTAAAGCATAGAGAAAAAAATCAGCATTTGTGAGGAGAGTGCTGAGCTACGTATGGGATGTTTGGAGGGCAATGCGAAAAGTTTCTAAGAGGAGCAAAGAGAGATATCTAAGGGCTGCTGCAAATATAAAACAGATTCAAAAATAGTTCAAAGTGAATTTATTATCAAAGTACATATACGTCATCACACACAAACCTGAGATTCTTGTGGGCATACTCAATGAATCCATAATCGAATAATAACCATAATAGAAGCAATGAAAAACCGTACCCAACTTGGGCGTTCAACCAGTGTACAAATGACAACAAACTGTGCAATTACAAAAACAGAAATAATATTAATAAATAAATTAGCAATAAATATCGAGAGCATGAGATGAAGAGTCCTTGAAGGCGAGTCCTTAGTTTGACGGCACTTATCAGATCTGTTCATGGAGGTACAGAACACGGCCAAGGTACACTCAGTGGCCACTTTATTAGGTACACCTGTATACCTGCTTGTTAATACAAATATCCAATCAGCCAATCATGTGGCAGCAACTCAATGCATAAAATGATGCAGACATGGTCAAGAGGTTCTGTTGTTGTATGGACCAAACAGCAGAATGGAGAAGAAGTATGATCTAAGTGACATTGACCATGGAATTTAATGTGGTTTGAGTATCTTGGAAACTGATCTCCAGGGATTTTCACAATAGTCTCTAAAGTTTACAGAGAATGGGGTGATAAAACCAAAAAAAACATCCAGTGATCAGAACATCTGTGGAGGAAAATGCCTCGAGGTCAGAGGAAAGTGACCAGACCGGTTCAAGCTGACAGTAAGGTGACAGTAATAAAATAACCCCACGTTACAAGTGTGTACAGAAAAGCATAATTGAATGCAAAACAGGTTGAACCTTGAAAAGCATGAGCTACAGCAGCAGAAGACCATAAACATACAGGAGGAATCCAATAAGAGGCCTCTCAGTGTAGAAATGAACACTTTACATCAGCCTTTACTGAGAAAGAGCATGCTACTTGGATCTGAACAAAGGAAGTTGTACGTGATATATTCTTGGTTAAAAATTGATATTGATACTAAAGGATCAGTGCATTTAAATGGACAAATTACGTAGTCTATATGAGATACACTTTAGGTTACTGAGAGAAGTAATAATTGAAATTGTGAAGTATTAACCATAATCTTCCAAACATCAATGGATGCAAGGCTGATGTTCAAGGGTGAAGTGCAAATACTTTTTTTTGAAAGAATGTAAGAATAAAGCCAACAACAAGCCAATCAGATTAACATTGGTGGCAGGGAATCTTCGACCCTTGATTAGGACTGGAAAGGAAGGGGGAAGAAGCCAAAAAGCTTTTTCCATTGATGCTACCTGAACTGCTGAGTTCCTTTAGCATTTTGTATGAGTTACCCCACGAGGAAGTTACGTTTGATGTAGTCTAGTAGTAGTGTGGTCACTCAAGTCACGTATGATGTTCTCCTAAGGGGTTGTCAATTGGCTGGTCCTCTACCAGGGGTCTGGAAGCTTGAGGGTTCAGTCCAGTAACTTTGCTGTTCCTAGTAGTGAGCTGTTCTGGACCAAGATCTCAGTTGTTGTTCTCAGAATATTTTGGAGCCAATCTCCTAGTCCAGGTGTCACAGCTCCAAGTGCTCCTATCACCATTATTCTGGATTATTCTGGCTTTAATCTTCCCCATCCTTTCTATCTGCTCCTTCAAGCCCTGGTATTTCTCCAGCTTCTCATACTCTTTCTTCCTGATGGGATTGCCACATCTATTACTATTGCTTTCTCCTTTCTCCTGTTTCTCCAGTACTACTATGTCTGGTTGGTTGGCCAGTACCTGCTTATCAGTCTGTATTTGGAAGTCCCACCGGATCTTAGCTCTGTCATTCTTTTGTCAGTGCTCGGAGGGAGAGAACCAGGAACCTCCACTCTCTGGTCTGACGGACTTGGTCAGTCGGTGCTCAGAGGGAAGAGGACCAGCAGCTGGACAGAGTTTAGCAGGAACTTCGGAGGCCGACACCGGGAGCCGTCTGGGCTCCACAGCACACAGATTCAGAGTTCAGGTCTCAGTGGTGATGGCCCAGTAGGGTCTTGGGCTGAACCGCTTACACTTATGCTACATCTGCCCACAAAAAGGTCCAGGTGAGAGTGACTAATAAAGTGGCCACTGAGTGTATGTTTGTGGTCTTTTGCTACTGTAACCCATCCACCTCAGGGTTTGTCATGTTGTGCATTCAGAGATGCTCTTCTGCAGACCACTGTTCTAACACATGGCCATTTGAGTTACTGTCACCTTGAACCAGTCTGGCCATTCTCCTCTGATCTCTCGAATTAACAAGGCATTTCCACCCACAGAACTGCCGCTCACTGGGTGGTTTTTGTTTACCGCACTGTTCTCTGTAAACTCTGGAGACTGTTATGCATGAAAATCCCAGGAGTTCAGCAGCTTCTGAGATACTCAAACCACCCCATCTGGCACCAACAATCATTCCATGGTCAAAGTCACTGCGATCACACTTCTTCCCCATTCTGATATTTGGTCAGAACAACAAATGAACCTCTTGACCACATCTAGGAATAATGGTGCATAGTTCCCTGAAGGTGGAATCTCATGAGGATAGGGTGGTGAAGAAAGCTTTTGGTATGCTGGCCTTTATAAATCAGACCATTGAGTATAGGAGTTGGGATGTAATGTTAAAATTTGGAGTATTGTGTACAGTTCTGGTCACCAAATTATAGGAAAGATGTCAACGAAATAGAGAGAGTACAGAGAAGATTTACTAGAATGTTACCAGGGTTTCAGCACCTAAGTTACAGGGAAAGGTTGAACAAGTTAGGTCTTCAGTCTTTGGAGTGTAGAAGGTTGAGGGGGGACTTGATAGAGGTATTTAAAATTATGAGGGGAATAGATAGAGTTGACATGGACAGGCTTTTTCCATTGAGCGTAGGGGAGATTCAAACAAGAGGACATGAGTTGAGAGTTAGGGGGCAAAAGTTCAAGGGTATCACGAGGGGGAATTTCTTTAGTCAGAGAATGGTAGCTGTGTGGAACGAATTTCCAGTAGAAGTGGTAGAGGCAGGTTCGGTATTGTCATTTAAATTAAAATCGGATAGGTATATGGACAGGAAAGGAATAGAGGGTTATGGGCTGAGTGCGGGCTAGTGGGACTAGGTGAAAGTAAGCATTTGGCATGGACTAGAAGGGCTGAGATGGGCTGTTTCCGTGCTGTAATTGTTATATGGTTATATCTGCATGCTTTCATGCATTGAGTTGCTGCCTCTTGATTAACTGATTAGATATTTGCATTAATGAGCAGGTGCATGGACATACCTACAATAGATATAGGCAGCATGGAGTAAAGGAATTGCTCGAGGAATATAAAGAATGTAAAAGGAATCTTAAGAAAGAGATTAGAAAAGCTAAAAGAAGATACGAGGTTGGTTTGGCAAATAGGGTGAAAGTAAATCCGAAAGGTTTCTACAGTTATATTAAAAGCAAGAGGATAGTGAGGGATAAAATTGGCCCCTTAGAGAATCAGAGTGGTCAGCTATGTGTGGAACCGAAGGAGATGGGAGAGATTTTGAATGATTTCTTCTCTTCGGTATTCACTAAGGAGAAGGATATTGAATTGTTAAAGGTGTGGGAAACAAGTAAGGAAGTTATGGAACCTATGACAATTAAAGAGGTGGAGGTACTGGCGCTTTTAAGAAATTTAGAAGTGGATAAATCTCCGGGTCCTGACAGGATATTCCCCAGGACCTTGAGGGAAGTTTGTGTAGAAATAGCAGAAGCTCTGACGGAGATCTTTAATATGTCATTAGAAACGGGGATTGTGCCGGAGGATTGGCGTATTGCTCATGTGGTTCCATTGATTAAAAAGGGTTCTAGAAGGAAGCCTAGCAATTATAGACCTGTCAGTTTGACATCAGTGGTGGGTAAATTAATGGAAAGTATTCTTAGAGATAGTATTTATAATTATCTGGATAGACGGGATCTGATTAGAAGTAGCCAGCATGGATTTGTGCGTGGAAGGTCATGTTTGACAAACCTTATTGAATTTTTTGAAGAAGTTACGAGGAATGTTGATGAGGGTAAGGCAGTGGATATAGTCTATATGGACTTCAGCAAAGCCTTTGACAAAGTTCCACATGGAAGGTTAGTTAAGAAGGTTCAGTCATTAGGTATTAATGCTGGAGTAATAAAATGGATTCAACAGTGGCTAGATGGGAGATGCCAGAGAGTAGTGGTGGATAATTGTTTATCGGGATGGAGGCCGGTGACTAGCGGGGTGCCTCAGGGATCTGTTTTGGGCCCAATGTTGTTTGTAATATACATAAATGATCTGGATGATGGGGTGGTAAATTGGATTAGTAAGTATGCCGATGATACTAAAGTAGGAGGTGTTGTGGATAATGAGGTGGATTTTCAAAGCTTGCAGGGAGATTTATGCCGGTTAGAAGAATGGGCTGAACGTTGGCAGATGGAGTTTAATGCTGAGAAGTGTGAGGTTCTACATTTTGGCAGGAATAATCCAAATAGAACATACAGAGTAAATGGTAGGGGATTGAGGAATGCAGAGGAACAGAGAGATCTAGGAATAACTGTGCATAGTTCCCTGAAAGTGGAGTCTCATGTAGATAGGGTGGTGAAGAGGGCTTTTGGAACGCTGGCCTTTATAAATCAAAGCATTGAGTACAGAAGTTGGGATGTAATGCTAAAGTTGTACAAGGCATTGGTAAGGCCAAATTTGGAATATTGTGTGCAGTTCTGGTCACCGAATTATAGGAAAGATATCAATAAATTAGAGAGAGTGCAGAGACGATTTACTAGGATGTTACCTGGGTTTCAGCAATTAAGTTACAGAGAAAGGTTGAACAAGTTAGGTCTCTATTCATTGGAGCGTAGAAGGTTGAGGGGGGATTTGATCGAGGTATTTAAAATTTTGAGAGGGATAGATAGAGTTGACGTGAACAGGCTGTTTCCATTGAGAGTAGGGGAGATTCAAACTAGAGGACATGATTTGAGAGTTAGGGGGCAGAAGTTTAAGGGAAACACGAGGGGGTATTTCTTTACTCAAAGAGTGATAGCTGTGCGGAATGAGCTTCCTGTAGAAGTAGTAGAGGCCAGTTCAGTTGTGTCATTTAAGGTAAAATTGGATAGGTATATGGACAGGAAAGGAGTGGAGGGTTATGGGCTGAGTGCGGGTAGGTGGGACTAGGTGAGATTAAGGGTTCGGCACGGACTAGGAGGGCCAAGATGGCCTGTTGCCGTGCTGTGATTGTTATATGGTTATACCTAATAAAGTGGCCAGTGAGTGTATAGTCCAATCGCAGGCATTGTTCACACAGCTTTCATTCGAACATTAAAGAAAAGACACAAGCAATGTTTCATCTTCAATCAAGAGGTGACACAAGAATCAGTTATAAAATTATAGGAAAAACATTTAAATTTAAGAATAATTGTGCAAATGGTACTGTCATGTACCACGTTATCACATTGATCTATCCAGCATTTTTTTCACATTTGCAGCCTTGACCATTATAGTGAGGTGTTTTCCTAACATTGATTGAACTTTATCACGCTATCACCAGAATATTAACAGGGCAGGAGTTCTTGCTAACGTCAGGTGGTTAACCCAATCACAAATGCAAGCTTGAAAGAATTTGGCCTGAATCAGTAAAATGTTTTTGATTGAACAAATGTTAGATAATTGTATTGAAGCAAAAACAAACTCACAACTATACAGCACGTTTCACCATGTCCAATTTATAGCCATGAAGACTTTCTGTGCAAGGGTCAGTTTGTGTAACTGGTTCCACAGATTGGGGCGGCATGATAGCGCAATGGTTAGCACAATACTTTACAGCACAGGTGACCTGGGATCAATTCCCACCGCTGCCTGCAATGAGTTTGTACATTCTCCCCGTGACCGTGTGGGTTTCCTCCAGGTGCTCCTATTTCCTCCCACGGTCCACATATCATGCCATACGATATAACAAATTGTACTCCACAGAGGTGTTTTCCAAGGGTATGCGAAAAGACTCCTCTACATATTGACACAGGGAACTTGCCTGGACACAAATAACATAGAACAGTACAACACTGGAACAGGCCTTTCGACCCACAATGATGTGCCAAATCAATTAAATTAGTAATCAAATGGCCACCTAATCCCCTCTGCCAACACAATGTCCATTTCATTCTGTTTCCCTCACAATTCATGTGCCTATTAAACATTTCTTAGAAGTCCCTAATGCATCTACTATCCCACTGTTATAAGATTATTGAACAGCTCCCAGTATGAGAAAAGGGACTCTTGACCTCACAATCTACCTTGCTATGACTTGGCATCTTGCTGTCTTTTTACAAATTCCACCCTCTCCAAGCCCTTAATACTCTAGATCGGGGGTCGGCAACCTGCGGCTCCCGAGCCATTTGTGGCTCTTTCACCTCTGTGCTGCGGCTCCCTGTGGCTTTGGGAAATAATTGGTCAGTATTTAATTAAAATGTATTTTATGTTAGTTTGTTAGCTTTTGAAATGTAATTCTAAATTTGAAGATTATGGTGATCTTGTACAATGTAAGTGTGGCGACACATTTTCTGACACATCCGAAACGGCTCTCAATTAGCCAGCATTCCGGCTAAGGGAGATTGCCTACGGGGGTTTGTGAGTACGTGTCTTTTGCAGCATCTGCGTCCATGGGGGCTGGGTTGAGGGAGGCTTAGAAGCAAGGCTGTTTAGTTCGAATAAAGTTATTCGACTGCAGTTTACTGACTGCCTGAACACACCGCTGCAACGTGTTTTTATCGCTATTAATATACGTCACCACTGCCAATACCTGACACCCGCCAGTGCGCGATTTCTTTAATTTTTCGATCCAAGGTAAGCCAACTATGGAGAATTCTAAAAAAAGAAAAGTGACTGAAGAAAACAGAACGTTTAATGATACGTGGACAGATTCATTTGCTTTCACTGTTGACGAGACTGGTTTACCGGTATGCTTAATATGCAATGAGAAACTAGCAAACAACAAAAAGTCAAATGTCGCAAGGCATTTCCAGAGTAAACACGCAGCCTTTGCTCAAAAATATCCGGATGGAGATGAGAGAAAAAAAGCCGTTTCGGAACTGATGCGGAAGGTTGATCTGAGCAAAAATCATTTCCAGAAATGGATGAAGTCAGGAAAATCAACGAC
Organism: Hypanus sabinus; assembly: GCF_030144855.1. NCBI lineage: Eukaryota > Metazoa > Chordata > Chondrichthyes > Myliobatiformes > Dasyatidae > Hypanus > Hypanus sabinus. The sequence continues at coordinate 18,070,934 of NC_082714.1, forward strand.
ATACGCCAGTTATATTGCCGCTCAGGAAATAGTCAGGCACGGGAAGCAGTTTACAGATGGTGAATATATAAAAGAATCTTTCATTAAGATTTCAGAACATCTATTCACGGACTTTAAAAACAAGAGTGAAATTGTGCAGAAAATCAGGGATATGCCCCTCTCTGCAAAGACTGTCAAAGACAGAACCATAAAAATGGCAGAAGACATCACAAGACAGCAAATTAAAGACATCAATTCAGCTGTGGCCTACTCGATTGCCTGTGACGAGTCTAAAGACAAAGGCGATATTGAACAAATAGCGTTGTTCTGCCGGTATGTAAACTCTGCCGGGCCACAGGAAGAACTGATTGAGTTGATACCTCTAAAAGACCAAACACGGGGGGAGGACATCTGTGAGGCTGTCTTGAATTGTTTAAGAGCCAAAGGAATAAAGACCACCCATCTGGTGTCAGTAGCTACTGATGGGGCTCCGAATATGACGGGAACGCACAAGGGATTTGTGGCTTTACTGCAGAAGTCGCTGGACAGAAAGCTGCTGACTTTTCACTGCATCTTGCACCAAGAGGCACTGTGCGCTCAAACATTTCCTCCGGAATGCACAGAAGTAATGGATGTTGTCATTCAGATTGTCAATAAAATAATGGCAAAAAGTTTAAATCACCATCAATTCCGTTTGTTACTGGACGAGATGGAAAGCGCATATTCTGATCTCCTGCTGCACAACAAAGTCCGGTGGCTGTCCAAAGGGGAGGTGCTGAAACGCTTTGTCGTGTGTCTGGAAGAAGTGAAAACTTTCCTGGGCAGCAAAGGGCTCAACTTTCCTGAGCTGGAACAGCCAGGGTGGCTGGAAAAGCTACACTTCATGGTAGACATGACAGCGCACCTGAACACGCTGAACACAGCTCTTCAGGGGAAAGGACGCACAGCCCTGCACATGTTGGAGGATGTCTTGGCATTCGAGCGCAAGTTGACAGTGCTTGCCAGAGATTTACAGAAAGGCACTTTGTCTCACTTCCCCAATTTGAGAGAGTTCAAACAAGGTCACGACATGATAATTTCGGAGTATTTACATTCTGCAATCATCGCAATGCAAACATCGTTTGGGAAACGCTTCTGTGAGTTCAGAGAGGAAAAAAACACATTATCCTTCCCGGTCACTCCCTTAAGCATCGATCCTTCCCTACTGAATACGACTGCATTGGCAGGTGTGAGTCAACCTGATCTTGAGATGGAACTGGCCGACATAGCCGACAAAGACATATGGGTGTCCAAGTTTAGACGCTTGACAGCAGACCTTGAAGATGTTGCCCGTCAGAAGGCCGTTCTTGCTCAGAATCACAAATGGAGTGATATTGAAAACCTTCCAAATCCGGACCAACTTGTGTTTGAAACATGGAATGCTGTGCCCGACATTTATGTAAACATGAAAAAGTATGCGCTTGGAGTCCTGTCGATCTTTGGATCCACATATGTATGTGAGCAGGTGTTCTCCAACATGAACTTTATTAAAAACAAACATCGCGCACGCCTCACAGATGACAGCTTGCGATCCTGTGTAAAGATGAAGGTGACGTCATACAGCCCTGATGTGCAGACGCTGTGCGCTGAGGTCCAGGAGCAGAAATCCCATTAACCAAGTATGATAAATATTTTAATTGCCTATTATTTTATGTATATTCATATTTTTTCATTGTTCAGTGAAATAGTCCTTTTATTTTTCAGGCTGACAGCTGGCTGATGTTATTTTTGGTTTGCTGCTGGCGGAAAATTTAAGTTCGGCGTTTTTCATAAATACAAGAAGGACTCAAATAGACATTGAGTATTTTACTTAAAAGTAACTTTCAACCCAACGTCTTTTTTTCGGAGTTCAAAATGTTTTTGTTGCATGCAGAAATGTAATTTCGTTTTCTCTGCAGGAGTTCATCAATTTCATAAATGCAACACATTATAGTTTGTTTATACATAGCATAAAGGCAAAAAAAACGTTGTATGCAGTGTTATTTCATTTTAAATGTCAAACGGGTTTTGCGGCTCCCAGTGTTTTCTTTTCTGTGGGAAACGGGTCCAAGTGGCTCTTTCAGTGGTAAAGGTTGCTGACCCCTGCTCTAGATGGTCTAGACAATATGAAGGAAATTAAAATCTCACACAAATACAACCCCATTATTCTTATAACTTTGAACAATTACTCTAAACACATACTCATCAAATTCCCTCTATCCCTCTACACTACACTACACAAATTCCCTCTACACTACAGCCCACAAGAGAGACCCATCGCTTCTTGCTTTTAAGTTCTATCCATATGCTCACTGAACGATCCCCCAAGAATGTCATCTCTAGGTACTGCTGTTACATCCTTTTTGTTATCAAAAAGGTTATACCCCTTCCTTGCTTACCTGTACCTCTGTAATTTGTGTAGCATCTTTATCCCTTATCCTGGAATACTGAGCTGTCAGTTCTGTCCTTCCATCAGCCATGTTTCTGTTATGGCTGTAACATCAAAGACCTGAAAGCCAATCCACTCCCTGAGTTCGTACCCCTTACCTGTTGAAATAAATACAGTTTAAAAGAGAATTCCTTTCCTTGCCTTTACGGTGTCCCCAACTATTCTGATTACGAGACTTCCTCTCGCCAGGTATTGCTTTTTTTCATGACTTGCTTTGCGTGTGGAAAATCTTGCTTAATAAACCTTCTAGTTTTTTGTTGAAGAGGTAACCAAAAAGGGAGACAAGGGTAGGGCAGTTAATGTTGTCTACTTGGTCTTCAACTCTGCTCTAAATTACATACAACCATGACTTGGGACTGTGTAAAAAAAGTCTTAGGTGCATACAGGATATATATATCTAAGGTGCTGAAGACTTTTGCACAGTAGTGTAGTAATTTTATGTATTGCACTGCACCGCGGCCACAAAAATCGCAAATTTCATAACATATGTGAGTGATGGTAAACCCGATTCTGATACGGGTCTCTATTGTGGACTGAGAGTGGAAAGCGGGCAGGGAGAAGGGAATCACAGTTGGGAAAAGGGGAAGAGAGAAGGGAGGGAGTGGGGAACACCAGAGGGACATTCTGTGATGATCAATAAACCAATTGTTTGGAACCAAATCACCTTGCCTGGGGTCTCGGGGTTGGGTGTGTCTGCACCTGTGCCATTCCATGCCCCTGGCACTCTTTCTGCCACCTGTCTCACACCCCTCATGCAGCATTCCCAACATTCTTTGCTCCTGCCAGATTTACAAACTTGCTCTCCGCTCCATGTTGATAAATACAATAAAGTGCAAAATTATCATGCACCCTAGCTATATATATGTGTCTAAGACTTTTGCACAGTACTGTATCATCATTTCTTCTTGGTCTGGTTAACCTCTGAACCACCATACCCAACAACACTTTGAGAGTATCTTCACCACCATTCCAAGAAGACAACTCACGATTACTTTCTCAAAAGCAATCAGGGATTGGTAATAATGCTGGCTTTCCCAATGACATCCAAAATACAAAAAAAAAATTAAATACAGACAAAACCCAACCAGGTAGTATCACATTTACCATTATTACAAATACCATTCAATATCAAGCCTGAAAGCACCTATCACCAAACTCCAATACAAATTTTATCCTGCAGTTGTAAGACCATTGAATGAGTCCCCCTGTATGATAAAATGGATTCATGAACTCATAATTTACCTCATCATGGCCTTGCATATTATTGTCTGCCTGTGCGGCATGTTCACCATAAATATACTATTTGATGGCTCATACCACCTCAAAACATTGTTGTACGGATGGCATGTAAAATAGATTTTCATTGTTCTCAGCCCTTAACAATAATAAGCCAGTTTTCCCAATTTTATCATTCAAGGGACACAAAATTGAAAGGTTGCATGATTAATTATTGAGAGCTGGCCAGACAGAGGTCTTATCAGATTTTTATTAACTGAACGTATCTGGCCTCAAGAAGAACATTGCATTGGCAGCAGCATGTTTTATGGCAGCAAAGTAGCTAAATATTGCTACATGTGGATGCTTTAAGTAAATACTATTGATTCTTTCTTTACTGTGAACCAGATGTTTATTTTCTGCTGACCTTATTTTGGCTCATTGCCATTCGGTCACTAACACAGTCCACTGATCAGTGACGGAGTTAAAATAATTATGTATTAAGAAAAGAATGAGACACGTGGAATGTCATGCTGAATCAGCCTGTGGTCTGAAGTTATCTCATGAAAACTGAAGTTGTGCAGAGTAATCCTATTTTCCACCTACGTTATCCAGTCTGGACACAAGACGATTCAGAAAACATACAGTAGGAACAAAATGAGCAAATCTGTGGGTAAGATGCTTATTGTGGTTTTGGGGAACTGGTGGGGAAGGTGGCTGGAGTTGAAAGTAGGGAGGGGTTTAGTCAATAGCAAGCACAAAAGATTTCGGCATTGTGCACAAATTTTTCGGGACTATTTCTTTCCTGCTATGCACTATTTCACAGTATTTGTGAAAGATAAAAATCCCACAGTTAGCAAGGCCTTGTGAACTATTGAAATAGTGAAGGAACAGTTAGAAAAATACTGTACTGGTCACGGCTAAGAGAGACATTTCAGAGGTATTTAGATTTTAGAAACTAGAAATCAACTTGAGTAAATGCAACATTTCTTTTCAAGGTGATGCCTTGGCATTTATCTGACACAAGTCCACCTCCATAGTAAGTGCAATTAGATTAAAATTTAGAGACCACAGAGCAATGTTTTTGAAGTATTTTGGAGTATTTCATGCACGTTTGCTTCTGTGGGGATTCTGCCAAGGTGTAATTAGAGACACTGCATCCCGACATTTGAAATCATTAAACACATCACTGGTGTGTTTAAGGCTACCAGTTGGCTCCAAACACATAAAATGGCACATGTTGCACTCACTGCTTCACTAACACGCAAATGCATTGACCATTCTACACCATCACCATTGCACAAGACAGCAATAAGATGAATGGCCTGTTAATATTTTTCCACTTCTAATAACTGTGTTTAATGCTGATGCCCAACACCCTGACTATAGAACAAAATCTTTAATAAGACCATAAGGCATAAGAGAGAATTAGATCATTTGGCCCATCGAGTCAACGCTGGCATTCCATCTTGACTATTTTATTATCCCTCTCAAGCCCATTCTCCTGTCTTTTCCCTATAACCTTTGATGCCCTAATTACCTATCAATCACCTTAAATATATCCCATGACTTCCTCTCCCCAAACATCTGACAATGAATTCTATGAATTCACCACCCTTTGACTGAAAAAAATTCCTCATTTTTGTTCTAGAGGTGTCCTTCTATTCTGAGGCTGTCCCTCTAGTCCTAGAATCTCCTAAAAACGTCCTCCGCACATCCACTGCATCTATGCCTTTCATTATTCGGTAGGTTTCAATGTAATACTCCTTCATTCTTCTAAATTGTAGCAAGTACAGGCCCAGAGCCATTAAATGCTCCTCTTACATTAACCCTTTCATTCCTGCAATCATTCCTGCAAATTTCCTGTAGACCCTCTCCAATGCCAGCAGATCCTTTCTTAGATATGGGGCACAAAACTGATCATAATACTCTAAAGTGGTCTGACCACTGGCTTTAAAAGTCTCAGCATTACATCCTTGCTTTTATATTGTAATCCCATGAAATGAATGCTATTATTGCATTTGCTTTTATTACCACTGACTCAACCTGCAAGTTAATTTTCAGGGAATTCTGCACTGGTACTCTCTAGTTCCTCTGCCCTTCTGATTACTAAGAGGTCCACGTTTAGAAAACATTCTATTCCTTTATTCCTCTGCCAATGTGCATAACCGTTCACTTTCCTACACTGTATTCCATCAGCCACTTTTTGCCCAGTCTCGTAAACTGACTAGGTCCTTCCGCAGATTCCCAGCTTAGTGTTCACCTAAACTGTTGTAGAAGGACCTCAGAGATTAAATTGGTATGTGTGGTGTGCCATTTATTTTTATTCCAATTGTTAAGGATGATCAAAACTGGCAAAGTTGATCACAATGACTCTGATAGGATAATTTCAGATTATTAATCTTAAATTAAGTTTGATTTTTTTCATATCAAAAGAATTATTCAGGATCTTTTAATAGGAAATGAACAAAACCAATGTGGCCTGAAATAAAAGTACCGTGATTTGCAACAGTGGAATAGAATCCACTCAAATCTTCCACTACTTCCACAAAAAAAAACAGAACTGCTACTACAATCGCATAATAAAAGTTCATAGATTTTCATTTACACTGGGTGACCACTGTATTAAGTATAGAAGTAGAAACCTGGTGTGGTCTTCTGCTGCTGTACCCCATCCACTTTGACAAGGTTTGACATGATGTGCCCTTCTGCACACCAGTGTTGTATTGCATAGTCACTTGGAACATATTTCTTCCCCATTCTGCTGTTTGGTTTGAACCTCTTGACCATGTCTGCATGTTTTTATGCAATGAGTTGCTGCCACACGATTGGCTGATTTTATCCTTGCATTGATAAGCAGGTGTACAGGTATACCTAATAAAGTGGCCACTGAGCGTACTGCACAGTATTCATGCATAAAAGACACATTTTTTAAGGAATAAGCATCTTCAGTAGGAGAATCATCGCTAACCTATGAATTCATTTTATTGCCCAAAGGATAGGTCCCCAGAACATGTTGTTAAAAGGACAGGGCAAGTTGCAATCTGTTGTACCTTAGCTATAGGATAATACACCGGCCTCCAGTAAATTTATTCTGCCCTGCTCCAAGCATTGTCATGATGATTATTATGTGTCTTATTTCAACCAAAGGAGCAGGAATATAGTATTACCCAAAATCAAATATTTCATGTTTTCTTACAGCATTTTGTGTTTTCTTTTAGAAACTTGCTTTGTTTTGCTTATTGTTTATCTGAGGTTCATTTCACTGATGGGAACAAGCTCACAGCTACGACCAGATGGACAGACAGATAACAAAAATTTCACGTGCCCTCACATGTGCACATGCATTTTCGATGACTACACTGAAGAACTGAATGTCTACTGCAGCTCTCACAATCTTACCAGCATTCCTAACGATGTACCAACGAATGCCAAAACAGTTTGGTTTGACAGTAACAACTTCACAGTTCTTCCATCCTATGCTTTCAGAAATCTGTCAAATCTGGACTTCCTGAACCTTGAGAAAGGACAGATAGTTAGCATAGATCAACATGCTTTCTATGGTTTGAAGCAACTGGTCCACCTCCACTTGGAAAGGAACAATCTGAAACACCTGACACCAAGTGTATTCCAACACACTCCAGTTCTTGGCTCACTTAGTCTAAACAACAACAACTTCGGCAAAATTGAGGGAACATTATTTTCCAGCCTTTCCCATCTTTGGTACCTGAATCTGGGTTGGAATAATCTTGCAGTTTTGCCTACAGCAAGTTTTCATAATTTGTCTAAGTTGAGGGAGCTTATTTTAGCGGGAAATAGACTTAATTACCTGCAGCCACAACTATTTACCAGCTTGACAGAGCTGAAGGAACTTGATCTGTCTAGAAACCTGTTGAGAATTATTAAGAGGAACATCTTTGTGAATTTGCAAAAACTTCAGAAGCTCTATTTGAGTCATAATCAAATCAGCACCATCATGCCTGGAGCTTTCATGGGAATGAAGTCTCTCAGATGGTTAGACTTGTCTCACAATCGTATTACCATATTACATGAGGAGACATTTGCTGGACTCCTAAACCTCCATGTACTTCGAGTGCTCAACAATTCCATCACAGGATTAAAGCACAAGACCTTCAGAGAACTTCAGTTTCTAGAAGAGCTCCAATTTGGGTACAACAAAATCAGAAGTCTTCCTGAGAACATTTTTGAGGGCTTAGTCCAACTAGAAGTCCTCACTCTGAATAATAATCAAATACAGGAGATCAGACCCGGGGCATTTGCTGGTCTTTGTGATGTCGCCGTCCTTAATCTATCTAGCAACTTTTTAAAGGACTTATCAGAATACACCTTTAAGGGTCTTCCTAACCTTCATAGCTTGCATTTAGAAAATAATGTAGTCACAAGAATTCCACCCAACACATTTTCTGGACTGATTGGCCTTCGACGACTTTTCTTGCAAAATAATCACATTTCAATCATCGAAAATCATAGCCTCAGTGACTTACGAGGGCTTTTGGAATTAGATTTCAGGTACAACAAACTCACAGAGCTATCTCCTCATGCCTTCACAGGAATATCAAATCTGGAATATCTTCTGTTAAAGTGCAATAAACTTGCAAAAATTCCTGACATCGCCTTTCAGCCTCTTCAGCAGCTCTCTTGGCTTGATTTATCAGAGAATTTTATTGAGTTTTTCTACAATCATACTTTTAAGCCACTGACCAGGTTAAAATATTTGAACCTCAAGAGCAATTCTTTACGGAATTTCCCAGATCAACTTTTGAAACAGTCATCAGAACTTGAACAATTATTGTTGGATGGTAATAGATGGCATTGCGACTGCTTGTTGAAGTCCCTCAGAGACTACTGTCTGGAGAACCCCCATGTTGTGCCACGTTACTTTGAATCAACAGTAGAAAGGGATGAAATTCATACAGTTGTGTATATATACAATAACATCACATGTGCAAGCCCACAAGCCATAGCTAGTACAGATCTGAGAGACATCAGCGAGGACTATTTTGTTAACTGCTAACATCAAGCGCAACATGAGATGTTACCTACAATTATCACAGTCAAATTATTCAAATGGCTATATTGTGATTACTTCATCTTTTACAAGCATATATTATCTGCATATGCACTTATAACAATACATTAATCAGTTAATGGGGGCCTGAAATTTCTGGATAGTATAATCTGTTATTGATACAATATTTCCTTCGGGCTCAGAAAACATATGACTAAGCTTATAAACACAAGAGATTATGCACATTCTGGAATCCAGAGCAACATTCCCAAAATGCTGAAGGAACTCAGCAGATCAAGCAGCATCTATGGAAAGGAATAAACAGTCGATGTTTCAGGCCGAGACCCTTCATCAGGATTTAAGCTTATTATAGTTATGCAAATAATGCCCAGATGATTGAGCAGAAATGACAGTAACTGCACTAACTTGAACATTAAGCAGCTTAAAAGGTAGTAAGATGTTTCAGTGTTCGGGGAAATTATTTTACTGGTTTGGTGAACCAGAAACAAATTGAAACTGATGGATGTCAGTAGGAATGCAATAAGAAAAATTAGCCACTTGGCAAATTATATATTTTAGGAACAAAATGTTCTACCAAACCAAAATACTGAAAAATGTTGTAAATCTGAAATAAAAAGAGAGAAATTTACAAGTGCTAAGTGGGTCAAAGAACATTTATGAAGATAAGGATGCAGTATTTCATGTTTGTGTCTTTCATCAGAATGAGTAAAGATTAAGAACTAGATTTGTTTTAAGATGTCAAGAAATGGGAAAAGAATAAAGTAGATCTGTGGTAGGGTGGGAAACTTAAACAAAAAAGCAATGATCAAAGAAACAAAAGATTGATCTAATGGAGACATAAATCTAAGTGTCAAAATTAGTGATATTTAAATATTATTCAAAATTAAGCACATCCCAGCAACACCCAGGACAAATTTTGGATTAGATTATTTCATAAAATTCAGAAGTTTTAAGTCTACTCTTTCATTCCGACTTAAAAGTAAATTTTGACCTCATTACAAATTTAGACAACCTGTATCTTCTAACCTATCTATCCATGTACATCCCTAAATGTCTTTTAAACATGGTAATTGTTCCTAACTCAAGTTTCCACTGGCAGCTCATTCCAGATAACCATCATACTTCGAGTGTAAAACTTTCCCTTTGATCATTTTTTAAATGGTACCCCCTCATCTTAAATCCATGTTCTTTTGTTTTGCACATTCCTACCCTACAAAAGACATAAACTTCATTGTAATGAATATATACCATTCTTAAACTCTCCCAGACTTTTTTTAAAGGCAAACCTTTACCTGCAATAGCCTATCCCAATCCACTGTTGTCTTACCTCAATTTGGGATTTTAATTTGTGGATTAGTCCCATCTTTTTCCATAACTATTTTCAAACTAGTAAAGAGTTATGGTCACTGCTCTTTAGTTCTGCTTCAATAAAAAAATTCTATTCTGCATATTCCTGACTTCCAACCCATCCCACTCCTCTTTTATTGCATCTTAAACAATTATTCAGCCTTTCTGATGAAAAGTCATTAACTTGACTCCCATTCTTAGCTGATCTGATAGATTCAGACCTACATTATCTACATATACTCCCTAATCTGCTAAGCATTTCTATCACTTCCTCTTTTTAAAAGTTGAGGTCTTAGAAATGTAGACATTTCAGTATATTTCTAAATATAGCAATTTCAAAATCGTTTGAATAGTTTTTCAATTTTCATCGTTTTTATTCAATGAAACATGAGGTTAGTGATTTTTAATGCTAAATTAATGTTCTCTTCAATCCCACCACAGGCCTTAAAGGTATCTTTATTTCCTTCACTTGCAAGTACAACAGAGCAGATGCAGAAAATATTCCTTCAGTTGAAACCTCAATTGTAGAAATCAAGCTTCACAATTCTAATCAGTTACTCAGGGAATACAATACCACAGTAATTACATCTTCAGTTCAAATCCACCACTGATGGAGGAATGAATGTAAAAGCTTGTATAACCACAAAATCACCGGATTATCATTGCAACCAATTTTGTTCATGAACAATCTTTAAGGAAAGTCGATTCCCATTCTTGGCCGATCTGACTGATTGTGGAGCCAGACTTGCACATCTGGAAGAACTGACATTATATACAATGTCAGTCCATATGTCTCAAATGAACAGCAGGCAAAATAATGTCTTTAATATCTTTATGTTACAGTACTGATGATACTGCATGCTTCAATAAATTTCAACAACTCATGATGCTGCTTCTTGTGAATTTAAAACACTTCAGAAACGATCAATGGTTTTTGTTTCCCCAATTATAGTACAGGTCGACCTTCACTAACCTGGCACCATTGGGACTGAGGAGTGCCCAATTAGTGAAAATGCCGAATTACATAAGGATCACATTAGGCAATAGTTAACCGCCTCATCATACCTTTAACATATGAGTACAAGTTAGATAATAATGAAACAGAAATATTAAAGGAGTAGCAAGCAAAATTTTAATAAAGTAATATACTGTACAGGCACAGATAAAATAAAGGGTACAGGTAAATGTACAGGAATTAACTTATACAGAAAAGTTGAGCACTTCTGCTTCTAAAGTGAGACGTTTAATATACCTTCAGGAAAAGTTACATGTCTGCAAGTGTGGGGTTGTCAGGATCATCAACATCTTCATCTTGAAAAATGAGTGAAGCATCAGGAACTGGTGCTGAAACTGGCACATTATACACCTGCTCGGGGTTTAATTTTTCCATCGGAGACTAACTTGGCGTCAACAAACTTTACTGCTGCTTCCTTGTCTGCTGAACGTTTTTCACCACATACTGCATGAAACTGTAAGCCATGATGCTGCTTGAAACGATGAAGCCAGCTTTCACTATAGTCACACTCATAATCTAGTCCTAGTTCTTCATTATACACTTTTGCTTGTTCCTTCACCCTATCTCCAGATAGTTCAACACCTTCACTTACACAAAGATTAAACCATGTGATCAGCACTTTATCTAGTTCCAAAATTCTTACGTCTTTCATTGTTTTCTTACTCACATCTGTTTCTTTGAGCCACTTTCAGCAAAAAAATGTAGCCGTTTTTCTTTCTGTTTCTTTATATCGTACACTGTGGAAGAGCATGTTGTGACACTCACACAAGCTTTTCACTGATACACCACTGTCCAGTTTTTTCAAGAGTTCAACCTTTAATGGACAGTGTGCGGTGTTTTCACTTCACAGCATGAGGTGCATTTCCTTTGCACACTGAGGCCATTATAAATGCAGGAAAACAAGCAGGAATCGCCTGTCTGTGCTTACAAGAGCACGCCAACACGTGAACAGATATAGCGCAACCAAAACAATGCACAGCAGATTGGTATGGTGGCCCAGGAAATTTGAAATTGCAATTGCACAGAAAATTTGAAATCAGTGCCAGATTATCGAAGGAACCGGATTACAGGTAGTTGGATTAGGGAAGGTCAACTGTATACAAATTAAATTTTATTTTCAAAACATGCCTTGTGAAAGTGAATTCCTCAGTCACATGTGGCATTCTTAATTGGATATATGCATATGGCAGTCTATAATATAACATACTACTTTTACATGCACTTCATTCAGCTACAGGTCTTGAGTATGGAAAATATTAATTGCAACATTAGATTTGAGTTGAAAACTTATTGATTAGGAATCAACTAGAATATGTCTTTAATTCCTAAAGTTTATACTTAAACTCACCATATTGAAATAACTCAAGTTGCTGTGTGAACTGATGTCCTACAGGGTAAATTGGCTGTTAAAAAAATATTAGGCTAGTTCTGTTCAAGCAGATAACCTCCTGAATCAAGCACTCTTTGGGCAACACAGCTATACATAGCTCCTTAAGATAGCACTCAGAGCACAATGTCCGCCATTGCAGACACTCTTTACTAAAGGGCATCAGGTTACAGATCTTCATGCACATTCACAAAATTAACAGGGTACAAAGAACTTATTTATTTATTTATTTATTTATTTACACATTTCAATAAGCACAAAGACAATACTGTTCCATATTTATAAAACATATTTCTGGAATAAATATTGACATCTTGTCACCATATCTCAGGAATGGGTATATTTAATGCTTCTGTTCCCCAATCTCCTATTTCTGCTGTCCAATATAAATATACAAAAAACAATCTTCTGCCCTTTTTTTATTTTAGCTATGATTATGTTCCCTGGAAGTTAAGGATCGTGAGAAAATTTGATTTGAACTTTTCAAGATATTAGAGGGCAACTGACGCTGCCTACAGGGAAAAACTATCTCGTCACTTAGGAGTTGAGACTGCATCTAAAAATTAGAGGCAGTTCTTGTAAATGTTAGTATACACTTTACTTGTTTGTTTGTTTGTTTATTTATTTATTGATTGAGATACAGCACAAATAAGCCCTTCCAGCTCTCCGAGCCACACCGCCCAGCAATCCCCCAATTTAATCCTGGCCTAATCATGAGACAATTTACAATGATCAATTAACCTACCACCTGGTACGTCTTGGACTACACGAGGAAACCAGAATACCCAAAGGAAACCCACATGGTCACAGGAAGAATGTACAAACTCCTTACAGGGAGCGGCAGGAATTGAACTCAGGTCACTGGTACTACATTGCATTGTGCTTACACTACTGTGCCATTCAAATGTTGTATAGTATAGAGGTATAAAACCCTCCTCCACAAATATTAGCTGCTTCTGGGTCAATCTGTAATTTTAAATGTAGTATTGATAGATTTTGGTGCATCTTTAATAATCAAGAGCTACTAAGTAAAGGAGTTAGCTCATGAGTCAGTGATAATTACACTTAATGGAGAAATAGGCTTGAGAACCTAAATAACCCATTCCTCTTTCTATGGTCATGTATCATGTCCAGAGAATTCATTATCATTGCTTAAAATCTTCTCCACTATTTTATTAATGGCATCGAAGGTTGCACTCTTTGGAAAGGCTTGGATGAAATCTCTACCTTCTTCCAGACTATGTGCCAGTTGAGGATCTAGAGGAACACATCCTGAGTAGAAGAAAATAAATACAATGATATTTCAAAATCGAAAATGTAAAACTTACATATCAATGAATTCTATCCCTCAACAGAGTTTTAACTAAAGCAATCTTAACAGATATTTATAGTGATCACAAACATTACTGCTGTAAGTAAGAGGAGACAAAATCCCTTTAGGTTCAAAATTAAACTGAAAAATAATCTGCTGGAGGAACTCAACAGATTGAGCAGAATTTGCTGGGGGAGGGGGATTATTTTCCTTGTTAATCCACTGAACTCCTTCAGCAAATTATTTGTGGCTCCAGATTCCAGCATCTGCAGTCTCGTGTCTCTTACAATTAGTGGATTTGAACTTGTGCTTGTCTGAATTTCTCCCTTTCCATACAAAATGCAGCCAGTCTTGGCACAAGTTGAAAGTAAATCTTTTATCAATGTACATACAAGTTATCATAAACTAATCTGAGATTCTTCTTCTTGCAGGGATTCACAGAAAAAAGAATTCAATAGAATCTTTCAAAAAAAAACTATGTATAAACATTCTGACAAACAACCAATGTGCAAAAGAAGACAAACTGCAAACTATAATAATATTGAGAACATGAGTTGTAAAGAGCTCTTGAAAGTGAGTCTATGGGTCACAGAATCAGTTCACATTAGTGTTGAATTAGTGGTGAAGTTATCCACACCAGTTCAGGAGCCTGATGGTTGTAGGGTAATAATTGTTACCAAATCCAGTGGTGTGGGACCTAAGGCATCTGTACCTCCTGCCTGATGGTAGTAATGAGAATAGGGCTGGATGGTGTTTCCTTGGGACAACATATCCAAATATTTTTATACAGAATATTGTAAGGATAATACAGTACATTAAAAAATATTAAAATGGGCATTACCCAGCTTTTCATTTCACTTCACTGGGCAGGAATGTTTCAGGTAGCTTTGTACCCTAACCTCCTACTCTTATGTTCTACGCCCTTAAAATTTTTTAAATCAATATTACAAAATTTGGCTCGTCAAAAGGCAATCAACAATCAGAATGCATATTAACAACGTACTGAAACTTCCCCAGGGCATTACATGTACCTTTAAAAATATGGAAAAATTTCTAGCCTTGATTTTACTTGGATCCACTGACATTCACTACAAAAGCAAGCTGTGAACGCAGAGACACACCTCGCATAAAAGTCTGGTTAAAAGTCCAGACTATTCAAAGGGTATGACATGCTCACAAGATGCAGAGCTCTTGCAACCCTGGTTAGATCCCGACCAGGGTTCTGACTGTGCAGCTTCAACACTCTCCCTGCCCCATGTTTGGGCAGCAGGGATTCAATTGCTGACCATATAGGAGAGAACAGGTTATAGGGGAATAAGCAGGTGAACTCAGACTGGCTGGTTTCCTTTGAGAGCCAACTAAGACTTAATCAGCCAAGAGGAAAAGTACTCAATTACAAAACTTACTCTCAAAGCCATGCCTTTAACCTCACTAAATCACAATCATACAGCACTACTGCACAGAAACAAGTCATTTGGCCCATCTAGTCCATGCCAAACTATTGATCCGCTCTGTCCCATTGATCTGCACCCAGACCAAAACCCTCCATATCCCTCCTATCCATGTACTATCCAAATTTCTCTTAAATATTGAAATCAAATCTGCATCCACCACTTTCGCTGGCACACTTTCACCATTCTGAGTGAAGACATTCACCATCATGTTCCCCTTAAACATTTCACTTTTCACCTTTAATCCATTATCTCTAGTTTTAGTTCTCACTCAACCACAGCGGAAAAAGCATGCTCATAGTCACCCTATCTATATCCCTCATATTTTTGTATACATCTATCAAACCTCCCCTTATTCGTTAGTGAATAAAGTCCTATCCCAGCCAGCCATTTTACAGTATGAGAGTCCCAGTCAATATGGGGAAAGGCAGTGACCTGCTAGCACAACCTTATGTTTCTTGAAACAGTCTGCAATCTCTCCACAAATTTGCTCCTCTAAGTCCTGTGGCTGTTAGAATCTGTATCGCAAGAGGTTCTGCAAACACTGGAAATCCAGTGTAACACACACAAAATGCTGGAGGAACTCAGTACGTCAGGCAGCATCTATGGAGAGGAATAAAGAGCTGACATTTCGGACCAAGAAATCTCTCCGTAGATGTTGTCTGACTTGCTGAGTTCCTTCAGCAGTTTCCCTGAATCTATCATTCATTAATTAATTGTAAAATTATTAAAAAGCTTATACTTGAACAATAATCAAGATAATTGGCTGATATTAATCAAATTCCAAAACTGACAGGTGATTTATGTCTCTAAAGTTCATTTCCAGATCTCACCTAGAAATGGAACTCCGGACTGCTCAGCAAGTGCTTCCCCACCTCCTCTGGAAAATACATTAGTGCATTCCTGAAAAATAATAATTTACCCAAGTCAAGAACCTGAACCAGATAAACAATGTACTTAACAAGCCGTTAAACATGAATGAAATTATCAGCATGAGCCACCCCTGCATTGTGAAGTAAACAAATAATTTTGGTGTTTTCATAACATGAAAATCGAGAGGGTGACTTTCCAGTTTTCCAAGAAATATACTGTTTTGCTTCCTTCCATAAAACAATAGGAAATCAACTGAATAGAGGAAATTTTCCACTTTTCTTGATGAAAGGTATCTTCAAACTATAATGGTTACATGAGCTTTAACTGAGCTTTTAAAACGTTGATCTTGGCCATAATTACCAAGCCGCAAACTCAGACCCTTAAAACAGACGATATATGTTAATTGCAATTCCTTCATGAATATATTAGAATGCAGTAATTTTAATTCCAAACATGAGCTTCCACTTTAACCTAATATTCCAAGGCTTTATTTTGCAATCTGTAAAATGCTTAAAATACTACAGCTGCGAAAAAAAAACTTTCTGTCTGGGAGAATTCTTACTGCACTATTATTGGTTCAACCAACTTAATGGAAGTTCTGCTGCGGAGTACCAAAGATCTCTCTAAAGCAATGTCTGGCAGTAACCAGCATCAGCAAAGAGAAGACCATGTGTGGCCATCTTGTTTGTACCTTGCTGCTGACTGCAAAGTCTAGGGCATCATTATTCAACAACGTAAGACACATCCACTGTAGCTTAATGAACCCACAGTTCAAAAAAAGTCATACTCACCGAACAATTTGGGCAGACAAAGCCACTCATGTTCTCAATTATTCCAATGACAGGTAATCCAGTTTTCTTACAGAACGTCAATTCCCTTCTTACATCTCCTATAGATACTGCCTATTAATTGAAAAGAAACACTTAGATGGTGCATCCCGCCCAGTATTTAGGTAATATATACTTGTTTTCAGATAAAATAAAACATCCCTTTTGATCATTATTTGTTATCAATGATCATAAATGAATGGACCACTTGCTAATATGGATTCGTCACTGTTCATTGAAAAAGGCTTTTTTCATCCAAATAAATGAGCTAGAAGTTAAAGAAAAGACAGGTTATGATTATTTGGCACCAATCTTTACATCTCCAAGTCTTCAACTTCCATGAGAGGGGACAAGGGTTTCACTGTTTTGAGATTCAGTCAAGACATGAGCTCTAGAATGAAACATGTTAAGAGGAGTCTAATAGTAAGAGTTAAGAGTAGGGCACAACGGTTGCATAGCAGTTAGCACAAGACTATTACAATTCAGGGAATCAAAGTTCAGTATTCAATTTCAATGCTGTCTGCAAGGAGTTTGTATGTCTTCCCTGTGGGTTTCTTCAGGGTATTCTGGTTTCCTCCCATATTCCAAAGACGTACTAGTTAGTAGGTTAATTGGTCATTGTAAATTGCCCTGTGATTAGGTAAATAGGTGAGTTGCTGGGTGGTGTGGCTTACTGGGCCGGAAGGGCCTGTTCCAAACTGTATCTCCAAATAAAATAAAATACGTCTTATTTAAAGCAGACAGGAAACTCCTGAGGAATACTAGTTAAATTGGAATTAGTGAAATATGGAAATAACTGGAAATACAGATAGGAAATAAAGAATCATCCAATCAATACCTTGTGCATTAGTTCTAAAGCAAATAAAAATATAAATTAACTTTTTAGAAGCATTTAGCAGTGTCAGTTCTGAATTCATTAAAATTAAGAATAGAAATAAATTTGAATTGGAAAGCTCAGCCTCAATGTCAAGTGTAACAACTTTTAATGAAGGAGATCAGTCATAACTGAATATGCTCCAGATCAGGTCTTAGGGAAACTAAAGGGAATGAATCTCTCAATACTTGGTAGAATAACTTCACTTTCTACAGCTACTGGAGGGAAAAGCAAAACAGAAAATAAATGCTTTCTCTCAAATTACAATATCAGACAGGGGTGAAGCTGATTTTTGAAATGAAAGGTAGTTGTTAATCTAATATTTTTTATTTTATCTGTTTGAAATAACATCAGCCCTGTGATCCTGTTGCAGTTACCACTAGTGGCACTAGAGGGCAGTGCCAACAAAATCTAAGACCAAGATCATACTGAGCACCATTGTGAATCCCATTTAATAAAAAAACTTTACAACAATGTCCAATAAATTCTTAACTTCTTTAACATCACATTCACTAATAAAGATTAAACATCAGTTGCATTATTCTACTTCCGTATACATTACAGGTTTCATTGCATGAAATAGAGGAAAACAAAACATAAAATCCCAGGAATAAAGGTATTTCTGAACCAAAAAAAATTTAAAACAAATAAGATATTTCATTACCATGGTTTTTTACCCCCCTGACAATAGTGGAAAAATAAATTGGATCCAGAGACTACAAATTTTTACTGTATCTGGAACATTGATTTTGGGCAGACACAAGTATCTTAGCTCCCAAGACTTACTCTGACCAGTATATCAGCTGTATAATCTATCAATTCACAAATAGGCAAGATATCCAGAAATAAGACAATTGGTACAAAATGACCACAGAATCTGTGTCCATTACAGAGCACATTATGATCTGCACCATGAATTTAACTACAAAGTTTTTCCTCAAGAAACATAATCCAAACATGCATTCTACATTTTCAGAAGAATCCAAGGAACAGGATAGGGTCATTCAATAAGATCATGACTGATTATTTCCATTTTCTAGCCCAACCCTAGGTAGATAATGGTTCTCTTAGGGACAAAATACATAGTTCACAAGGACAGAATATATTTCTAGCTCTAGAGTAAAGAATGCAAGTACCTGATGCACTTAACAATTATTCTTCTGTTTTTAATTATCAGCATTAATTAGCCTGGCTTAATGGGGGAAACACTTTTAAATTCTTTAGAAAATGTACCTGAGGTGTTGTAACCACCAGAGCTCCATCAGGTTTATGTTGGCGAAGGGCCTCCACCACTGAGATGTGTTCATCAGAAGTTCCTGGAGGTGTGTCTACAATGAGATAGTCAAGCTCTCCCCATGCCACATCAGAGAGAAATTGCTTGATAAGAGCTAAAAGGAATAAACACATATAGTTAGTTTGTAAACGTGGAGAGTGCTTAAAGCTTCAGTTTCATTTGAGTCTTACATTCTATTCAGCATTAGTCTATAGAGTTGGTCATTTGAATGCACCCATCTCAATTTCATCTGATCTTGTTAATACAGCTTTACTAAAACAAAAACATAATTTCCAGTCATTTTGTGGGACTAAATTGAATTTACCCTTGAATGGGATTGCTTTATTGAGCACTTTCACTCCGTCTACAAAACACAGGATTTCCTGGTGATATAAACCTTGATTATTCCAATCCCCGTGCCCAATACAATATATGTGTATGTGTGGCATCCTCTACTGCCATGATCAAGTCAATCTGGAGGAGAAGCACCCCAAACCTCTAACCTGATGGTATATACACTAATTTCTCTAACTTCAGCTAATTTCTCTCCACCCCCTCTTTTTCATTCCCTATTCTGGTTCCGCCCTTACTTCGTCTCTTCTCCTCACCTGCCTATCATCTCCCTCTGGTGCCTCACATCCTTCCCTTTCTCCCGCTGTCCACTCTCCTCTCACTTCAACCCCCTCTCCCCCACCCACCTACCTTCCCCACATCTGGTTTCACCTATCACATGCCAGCTTGTACTCCTTCAAACCACCCCCCCACCCCACTGTCTTATTCTGACTTCTTTCTCCTTCCTGCCCAGTCCTGAAAAAGGGTCTCAGCCCAAAACATCAACTCTTTATTCTTTTCCATAGATGCTGCCTGACCTGCTGAGTTCTTCCAGCACTTTGTGTGTGTTACTCTGGATTTCCAGCATCTGTAAAATGCTACAAAATTCTAGCTCAAGTGTATTCTCAAACATGCTGCATGCTGGCATTCAAGGCCAAACATACCTCAAGGTTAATTGAAGGGGCAGGGGGCTTTATCGCTCTCCAAGAATAGTACATTGCTTCTGAAGGAGCCAGAATTAGCCTGTCACATTACTCTCAATACCTTGAGTATTGGGTCAAGTTTGGTGAATCAGTTAGGTTTTTTTGTATGAATTTGGCAGGATTCCACAAACAGAACTCGGTCAGGTTTTATCAGTTAGCTTCCCTTATTTTACATTTCTAAGCTGTTAGCTTTACGACTTTTTGTCCACACTGATAAGGGAAGCTGTCACTGTAAACCTATATTCAAGTGTAGTTAACCCCGTTTGCAAATAAACAATGTTAACAGGGAGTGCATGGAAGCACGTAACCAGAAGTTTTATGTGGATTTTACTCTTGCAAGACAATGAAGGATGTTTCTGCAGTTATTGCATCATTTTTTTGGTCTTCCACTCGTATTTCACATTTTCTTCCAACACTGGAGTCCATTTGTCCATTGGCTCTATATAAAATGAATCAGTAGGTGGGAGAAGGGGATGAAGTGAGGAGTTGTGTGGTGACAAGCGGAAAAGGTAAAGGGCTGAAGGAGGAGGAATCTGACAGGAGAGGAGAAGGGACCATGGGAAAAAGGGAATAAGGACATATACCAGAGGGAGGTGATAGGCAGGTGAGAAGAGGATTAAGAGGGGAGTATAAATGAAGAATAGAAAAAGAAAAAGTGGAAGGGAGGAGAAATTTATGTTCATGGCCTCAGTAATCCAATCAATCCCATTCCTCACTTACTTCCCTGCAATCTATTTCCACACATGCCCACTAACACCTCCCAATTCTCCTACGATCAGAAAGAAGATCCAGAAGCTTGAAAGCATGTACCACCAGGTTTAAGGTCAGCTTCCATCCCAGTTATCAGACTACTGAACAAACCTCTTGATGTGACAGTCTACCTCGTAAAGATCTTGCACTTTATCGTTTACCTGTACTACAATTTTTTGGGTAGCTTTTACACTTTATTCTGCTTTTTTTTACCTTATTCTAGCTCAATGATTTGATTGAAATAAACAGAATGCAAGACAAGATTTTCACTGCATCTTGGTAAACTAATAATAAACCAATATCATTCATATACATTAGGAGCAATTTACACAAGACAACTAATCATGAATTTCCGTCAGATGCTCTGAAATCACAAAGAAAACATGTAAATTGCATGCAGTCAGCACCAGAGGTCAGAATCAAATTCAGGTCACAGGAGCTGCGAGACAGTTGGACATCACCTGCAGCCTCCCTGTGACACACAAGTTATAACAATGACATCGATAAAATACTTGCAAAATTTCATTGCAATGATTGGCTCTTCTCTGTATTTTTCAAATTACAAGATGAAGAAATTTCTAAGGCCATAATAACAAGCTGTTCACAATGTATGCTGTTACCAAATTGCAACTGTTTTAAATTTTGCCAACACATTTATGTCTGTACAGAACACAAGAAGTACAAAGCGCTCTTCAACAAAATTTGTGGGCTGGCACACTTTTGTAAACTTTTGGCTCTCAGTCAGAGCACTAAAACATTATGAATGAATTCTCTATTTATTAATACAGACTGGATGCTCAAATGCTACGCTTGAAGTACAACTGGCTGAACATTCGTTTTAGCAGCCAACTTTGCTGAAAGGGAAATGTCAGTTTAAAAGGAAGCCTTTCAAGCTTCAAAGAAACTATTATAGCAAGTATCCCCCGCTTGAATTTTATTCCAGTCATTTCCTAATATCACTACATGGCATGACCAAAAGACAACTTCTCATCAAGAATGGCATGTGCACTGATCGAAAAGGCCACCAAAATGCTGAAGGAAAGTTTGAACTAACAATAAATCACTTCTAAATTGGTTTCCTCCTACATTTCAAAGTCATATGGGTTAGTAGGTTAATTGGTCACATGAGTGTTCTAGAGCAGTGTGAGCTTAGATGGACCAGAAGAGCTTGTTACGATGTGGTCTATCTAAATAAATATCACTAATTACTGGGCCACAGAGCAGATTGTTCCAGTGTGCTGTGAAGTAATATGACATCACCTGTTTTCTTTGGCCCTCTCCATATCACAGCATCATCTGGACTCTCCAGGAGAAAGCCTATTGACATCAAGCACATTGTTTTATTGGTGTCTACGTAAACTGGAACCCATCCAGCATCACACTGGTGCACAGCACTATTGAGAACATTCAGCATCCGGGGGATACTAGGACCACAAAGATCGATGTCCAGAACTCCAACCTAAAATAAAACAAAATCAACGAAAGTTAAATGAGCAGTTTAGAGAGCTTGGCAGTAGAGATTAATTAGACTAGAGGTTTCGGTCATAAATGAATACAAGCTTTTATCATTTGCATACAATAAAAGTAAAAGATCATATAGAGGCTGCAAGATTTCAGATAAATCACTGAAGTTATCGATTAAGATCAGGCTCAGAATTATCACAAAAACAGTAAGTAGCCTCTCTCTAACCACCCCTCTCCTCTCTTCCACCCCCAGAGAGCTTTAATGTAACATGGAATGTTTTAAAACACTGCAACTGAAAGAAAAGGAAGTCAATTGGTTAAGTCTTATAAGAAAAATTAAAAGGTTCCAGTGCCATCCATCACTCTTTTAGATTTCATTCTACTTTTCTTTGAATGTTTTAAACCATTATATTTTATGCTTCACTTTCAACCTCTGAAACAAACTCAACAAAAATAATTGTATTCCATCAACCAATATAAATATAAATAATTTGGCATCAGTCATCTGATAGTATTTCATGTTAGCAAACTCTAGCATCCAGTTGGAATCCAGGAACAGTAACTTGCCTTAAATGTCCGAATTCCCAACAGTGAGTTCCTTGTTTCAATAATATTGGTCATCGAATGTCAGGTTTGCCTATGCCCTGGAAGACTGTTCAAGTACATTGGAAAGATAGTTTTGTGAACCAGCTGCCTTCCAAGTGGATACAGGTTAAAGCCAAAAAAAGAGCTAGAGTGGACTATTCTGACTATTTGAGAACATTCATCATTCAATGATCGTAGTTGGTCTTCTAACTCAAGTTAACCTTCTCAAATATGCCTATATTCCATACATATATCAGGAACAAGAGGATAACTAGAGAAAGTTGGGACCACTCAAGGATAAGGGGGGAAGATTTGCTTGGATGCAGACCATGTGGGTGAGGTCATTAATGAATACAGACAGTCCCTGGGTTACGAGCGAGTTCCGTTCCTGAGTCTGTCTTTAAGTTGGATTTGTATGTAAGTCGGACCAAATACATCTGGTATTATTTAGCATCAGTTAGTCAAACGTTTGTCTTAGTATATAGTATATATTTTACCTTTCTATGCATAAAAAACTCTCAAGAAACGTAAGTATGCCAATAATTAAACCACTGTGTTGCTTAGTAATAACTGCAGTTTTCATCAGGGCAGGGCCTTTCACATGTTCCATTATTCTCACTTTATCCTTTAAAATTGTTCCGATCATTGACCGACTGTAGCCTAACACTTTTCCAATGACCGATGACGTTTTACCTCTTTCCAAACGCTTTATTATTTCCACTTAATTTTCAATCGTGATCGCTTCCCGTCAATGCAGGTGGCAGGTCTCGAGCTCCGCCGGATCCTAAGGACCACCACACTGAATTCCCCGGGTCCTTAAGTCCACCGCACTGAGACAGGTTAAATGGGACAATTGGGGGCTGTGCTGGATTTGGTTATTTGATCCTCCACAATATTCCATGTGGGAATTTAAACTGCAGGTGTCAGTGTTTTTTTTTACAAGGTAGAGTTGCGAGCTAGACATCAATCCGGCACGGATGGAGAGCGCACTTGGGAGCGGTCTGTCACTGGACTGAACTTGGGAACTTCCGTTCTCAAGCCCGGCGCTGATCTCAGCTGATCTCACCAGCTGACCAGAAAAGGGGGGGTGGGGGGGTTAGGATGAACCTTGCTGAGAAAAATTTAAGTCAAATACAAAGTTATACACTCAACACAGTGTCAACGGCAACGACTTAAAATGGCGGACGGCATCGCGATCTAACTTAAAATGGCGGATGGCACTCTCCTTCCTCGGTTCGTAAATTGGACATTCGTAACTTGGAGACTACCTGTACTTTACATCAATATTTACCAAGGAGGAGGGAATGGTGGATAGGGAAATCTGTGCTAAATGTATTAATATGCTTGGGCATTTTGAAGTAACGAAGGAGGTAGTATTGGGTCTCTTAAAGAGCAATAGGTTTCCAGGGCTAGATAGGATATACCCTAGATTTTCCCAAGCTACAGGTGAAGTCCTGGAGGACTGG
The DNA here is from genome assembly GCF_030144855.1 of Hypanus sabinus. Taxonomy (NCBI): domain Eukaryota; kingdom Metazoa; phylum Chordata; class Chondrichthyes; order Myliobatiformes; family Dasyatidae; genus Hypanus; species Hypanus sabinus. The sequence continues at coordinate 18,095,303 of NC_082714.1, forward strand.
CAAGCAGCTTACGTTGGTCAATCATTGAGAAAGGGAACCAGAGATAATCTTGAAAACTCACATCAGTGGTAGGGAAGTTACTGGACAGAAGTTTTAGAGATAGAGTTTATGAGTACTTGGAAAATCAAGGCCTAATTAGGGAGAGCAAGAATGGCTTTGTGCAGGTCAAATTGTATCTTATTAACTTGATTGAGCTTTTTGATGAGGTGACGCAGGTGATTGATGAAGGTAGAGTTGCAGATGCTGTCCACGTAAATTTTAGTAATGCGCTTGACAAGGTTCCTCATGGGAGGGTCATCCAGAAGATTAAGATGATGAGATCCATGGTGAATTGATCGTTTGGATTCAGAACTGACTTGCCCATAGAAGACAGAGGGTAAAGATTGAAGGGACTTAATCTATCTGGAGGTCCCTGATGGTGATGTTCCTTAGGGATTTGTACTGGGACCTCCGCTGTTTGTGATCCATATCAACGATCTGAATGAAGATGTATAGTACATAGGTGGGTTAGTTAATTTGCAGATGATACAAAGATTGGTGGTGTGTGGATAGCATAAATGACTGGCAAGGAATACTGATCAGTTACAGATACGTGTAGAGAAATAGTAGATGGAGTTTAACTTATGTGAAGGTTAATGTGAAGTGTTGCACCTTAATAGGCAGAATATAAAGAAACAGTAAACACAAAGTACACTGCAGATGCTACGGTCAAATTAACAAGTACAAAAGCTGGATGAACTCAGCAGGTCAGGCAGCATCCATTGAAATGAGCAGTTAACGTTTCGGGCCGAGACCCTTCGTTAGGACTGAAGAAGCAGGGGGCATATCCATTCAGATATGTCCATACATGGCCTCCTCTACTGCCATGATAGGGCCAAACTCAGGTTGGAGGAGCAACACCTCATATACCGTCTGGGTAGTTTCCAGCCCCTTGGTATGAACATTGAATTCTCCAACTTCTGGTAATTCCCTCCCTCTCCCTTCCCCCATCCCACTTTCACTCTGCCTCCTCTTCTAGCTGCCTATCACCTCTCTCATGATTCTGCCTTCTACTACCCATAGTGCTTTTCCCTTACATTCCCTCTTCACCTCTCCGGCCTATCCCCCACCCTCCCCTTGATCTTTCCTCTGATTGTTTTTCCACCCTCCCCCCCACCTTCTTTATAGGGCCCCTGCCCCCTCCTTCTTCAGTCCTGACAAAGACTGACTGCTCATTTCAACGGATGCTGCCCAACCTGCTGAGTTCATCCAGCTTTTGTGCGTGTTGATATAAAGAAACAGTGCTGATCAGTAGAGGGATCTTGAGATCCAAGTTTGTAGCTCCCCAAAAGTGGCTACACAGGTTGTTGGGGTGGTTAAGAAGACATACGACATGCTTGTCTTTATTAGTTGAGGCATTACAAGTCAGGAAGCTATGTTGCAGTTTTATAAAACTCTGGTTATGCTACATCTGGAGAATTGCATACAGTTTTAGTCACTTCAGTGTAGGAAGAATGTCAAGGCTTTTTGAGAGGGTACAGAAGAGGTTTACCAGGATGCTGTCTGGATTACAGGCCATGTTTTATAACAAGAAATTGGACACTTTCTCTGGAACTGCAGAGGCTGAGGGGAGATTGGATAGAGGTTCCTGTGATTATGAGAAGCACAGATTGAGCAGGCAGACAGTATCTTTTTTTTCCAGGATTGAAATGTCTAATATCAGAGAGCAATAAGGTGAGAGTGGGTAATTTCAAAGGAGATGAGAAGGACAAATTTTTATTTTATATAGAGAGTGGTGGCTCCTTGGAATGCGCTGCCTGAAGTGATGGTAGAGGCTGATAGATTAAGGACTTTTAAGAGACTTTTAGATAGGCACATGAATTGTGTAGGCATAAGGGATTAGTTAAATTGGCTATTTGGATATTAACTTATTTGGTTCAGAACAACATTGTGGGCCAAATTGCCTCCTCCTGTGCTGTACTGTTCTGCATTCCAAAACTCTAATGAACATTGAAACTGGTGGATTGAAAAGTTAAGCAAGTGGAGTGTGTTACTGGCTCATTGTCTTCTCTCCACAAGAATGCCCTGATCTACTGGGCATTTCCCTCCAGCTCTACAATTCCCAGCTGTATATCTAATTCTGGTGTTGCCACTCTCCATCCGCCCTTTTCTACCAATTCTTCGGTTCCTTTATGTTCTTTATGTTTATGCTCCTATCAGCATATCATCCAAGTTAATTTAAAACATCTTATCTCAAGGAAACATTGGCTCTGCACCCTTTGTCTTAACAATCCCTCTTCCACTCTGCACTTTAAAACCGCCTTATTTTCTCTCCTTCCCGATTCTGGTCCTTGAACTGAAACTTCAACTGTTTCTCTTTCACCTACCAAGCATTTCCACCATTTTCTGTTTCAAATTTTCAGTATCTACCATTTTTTATTCCAATTTTCAGACAAGATTATGATTGTCCAGCATGGCTGAGTTTTCAGTAGAACATCATTACATTGCCTTTATTTTAATTTAAATCTCCTTACCTTTTTCCCTGCATTTCTCAGTGCCAGGGCTAACTCTGTTGTTATGGTGCTTTTTCCTACTCCTCCTTTGCCAGACAGAACCAGTAGAATGTGATCAACAGATCGCAGGTTATCTTTGCAAAAAATTAAAGCACTTGATTAAATAAAGAAACAGGTCAAGACTTAGCCTAGTACAAGATAAATGTGTGTACAGTAATTCCAGTAGTTTAGTAACATTTAGCCCCATTTGTAGTTCACCACTATGACACTAGAAGTATGTACGGTGCAATATTTAAGTAAGAAATCTCCCTCTCCTGGTGAAAACTTAAACAGGTTTATAGCCTAATAAATCAATTCAAATATTTTATGCAGAATCAAATATTTTATCTTTGCTGGATTGATATTCAATCTAGAATTTTGAGAAGCAAAATATAGTATGGGATTAGTGTAAGTATGTTGGTGTGTACCTGTTTCGATGCCATATACCTCTACCTTTGAAAAATTTCAGGGCAGATCTGCCCATGCCCAGGCAATATTGTAGGTTTTTGTAAATAAAAAGGCAGGGGTGTTTTAAGTTTAAGGGAAAGAGTAATAACACCTTTATTGTCAAACACATAACATAAAGCACAACAAAATCTTCACATAATTACGTCATCACATCAGACCAACCTCTTAAAGTGAACCCCAAATCAATGTTGATAGTTCTGAATTATGCATATGTTTTCACCCATTACATTACCCTACAATACACCCTTATCCTCGTAAGATGTGTCTTCAGACAACGCGGATTCAGTTATGTGAGGAACCTATTTCTACCAACGTCTCCTTATATGTATCCAAAGCCCAATTACGCGAGGAGCACTGCTTTCCCGCCAATACGAGTCACGTGCGCGCACCTCACAGTCTCACTGTTGGGACGAGTAGCACCGCTTTTCAGCCAATACAAGTCAGGTGCGCACGCTTCACAGTCTCACTCCCGCCAGTCTCTCATTGGTTTTGGCAAGGTGTGGATGTGCAATCTTGTCCTGAAGAAGGGTCTTGGCCCGAAACGTCGACATCACTTCTCCCTATAGATGCAGCTAGCCTGCTGTGTTCTACCAGCATTTTGTGTGTTGCTGTTTGAATTTCCAGCATCTGCAGATTTCCTCGTGTTTGCTCTTAAACTTTTGTTGGTTTTACCTATGGTGCAGTGATTTTGTGCTTGAAATATTTAATTATGCCTCCTAAGTGTCTGTTGTCATGTCCTGGGCTATCAGCTGAGTGGCACAGAACCACTTTAACACTTGAAAAAAAGTTGGAAATTATAAACAACATGTCATCAGCTCTGGGACGCTACTGCTGGGAACAGAATTTTGCCTTTAAAGTTCTTTTGTTGCTTGACAATGCGCCAGCCCATCCTAAACATTTGGACAGCATTCATCCTAACATAACAATGCGTTTCCTGCTGCCTAACACAACACCGCTGATTCAACAACTCGACCAAGGTGTGATCCACACTCAAGGCGTGATCCACACTCAAGGCTTATTTTTTTTAACGGCGAACTATCTCTCAGATGCTGCAAGCAACATATGATTTTGAAAATCCCAGGAGTTCACCAACGGTGAGGGAATGGTGGAAGACGGAACACTTGGCACAAATGGCAATGGACATGGACCCAAGTTTAGAACGGAGTCAGCACTTCAGTTGCTCCCAGCCGTCAACCCTTCTTCCCTGCAAGCAAATTTATGCTGAAAAACAAAATGTTGCCAAGCAAATAACCCTCACCGCTTTCTTCAAACCGGTGTCATCTCCTGCTACCAGCAAGAGTTCTGTGATTCTTCCTTCAGCCCTTGCTGTGCTTGATATGACTCACAACAACCACTCATCACCCGCAGCGAACACAACTCCCACTGTTGGTGAGTACTGTACACCATAGTATGTTAACTTTCTATGATTACATTGAATATTACCTTAAATTGATGAAATATAATACGAATCTTGCCTTGTGGTACTGCTTTTGTGTCGTATTGGTATGAAAACGTGAATAAATTACAGATAAAACATATTTAGGAAGCCCTCCGGAACGCATCCGTTTTCCCTATTTAAATAATTATTCACATTATGTGTCGACTACGAGGAACGTATCCCCCACATATAACCAGGATAGGGTGTACCATGTATTAGAGGCAGCACATATAAGCTGAAAGATTAAGAGAGATATGTGGGGCATGTTATATTTATTATTTAGAGATACACCATAGTAATGGGTTATTCTGGCCCAATGAGCCTGCACCACCTAATTACACCCATGTGACCAATTAATGTACTAACCTGTACGTCTTTGGAATGTGGGAGAAAACTGGAATACCCAGAGGAAACCCATGTGGGCACAGGGGAACATACAAACCCCTTACAGACATCAGTGGAATTGAACTCGGGTTGTGGTAAGTGTTACACTACTGTGTCACCCAACAGAGATCCAGCCAGATTCCTAACCTAGGGCAGCAAGAGTAGCTGAAATAATATTTGCCCAAAGGACTGTACAGTTCAGTGTGCATTGATCTGAAATAATGAAAGTAGAAAACGTTGGAAATATCAATCAGTATTTGCAAAGAAAGATAGTGTTTGTTTGTTATGTGCCATGCTGCATGGGTGATCATGGGCTTGACTGCGACTGTTCTTGGCAAATTTTTTCTACAGAAGTGGTTTGCCATTGCCTTCTTCTGGGCAGTGTCTTCACAAGATGGGTGACCCCAGCCATTATCAACACTCCTCAGAGATTGTCTGCCTGGATTTCAGGGGTCACATAACCAGCACATGCGCCATTATGTGTACACCTCTTTCATATTTAAAATAGACAGTTGAAAACACCCTACATCAGGAACAGAAATAGGCAGGATAGGAGAGTGAAAACAAAACTAGCACTGAAAGCCCAAAGCAAAGTTAATGGGCAACATTTTGCTGACATATTGTAAGTATTTGAAGTCTTGCATAGTGTGAAATAACCTAGAGTGAACAAGCCAGATCCACTTGTAAACTCCACCCCCAATGCAATCCAACCAGTATTGTAAATACAGCAACCTCTAAATTGCAGCTGATCTGACCAAGGATGAACCATAAAGAGATCATATGGTAATATTAAGCATATAAAACTATCCCTGAGGTGATAATCAAGCTGGTAGCCTAAATGGCACCAATTTTAATTGATAAATAGGAACAGCTTTCACTGTTCAGCTTGCTAACAGACTTCTAATGCAGATTCTTAATCAGCAAAATTGACTAACATGTCACCCACTTTATTGGACTGTATCATCTGTGAACAGGTAATATCATAGCAAAACAAAACAAATGAGAAATAGCTTAAAGTTATTAAATTAAGCTTTCAGAACATCCAAGAGAAGAAATGTAAATACTCTTGAAAGATGAAGCCAGCCTGTTTGGAGCAGCCATAAACGAAATCGGAGCTGGAGTTGGAGGAGACGAGGCAAACGTTTTGCATATCTGGCCTGAATTACATTCAATTTCATGATTGGAGTATGGCAATTCCATGCATGAACTTAACCAGTTCAGGTTAACCTGGTCAAAAATTCTAAGCTACAGCGTAGGCTTCTCATTTCCCCTAGCCTGCTTTTGTCGTGGTTTCTCGTGCCCCACAAAACGACCAGGAGACACAGAAGATTCTTCAAGAAGTATTAAACTTTAATTTGCAAATCAAAGCTGAGACAGTCAGTGAGCTAGTCGCTGATTGCCCACCAATCCTTGTACATAGCATTTTTTATAGCAATCTCCTGGTTTAGTTGCATTAGCATATCCAATCGGTCTACAGTTGTGTATCACAAGTACATCCACCACTGTTGTTTCTACCCATTGACTTAATCCTGTTCTAATCTACATCTCTTAGCTACCTCTCATTAACCCACCATTGTCTTCTACATTCTTAAGATTTCATTCTCCTACTAAATTGGATACATGCATAGCAAATAGCAAGCTCAAAGCTGACTACACAGTTTTGGCTACACAGCTAACAATGCACCTTTTATACTCCAATATATCCCCCCTTACAGAGAAAGAAGACTGAGAGTCCGCGCACAAAAGCCCCAATAAACTCAAGCACTTATTCCCAAATCTCGGGTTAAACTATAATTTTCTGCGCCAAGACCTCAAAGTATTCTCTCCCTGTTACCCTGGGCCGCTGAGCCCTTTGTACCTGAGACAAGGGAAAAAAACTCAGAAGCCCTTACAATCTACTCCCACACTGTCGTTTTGCTCTTGTTCATCCTGCAGGTGTTGTAGGTTGTAACAATACATTTTTGGTGTTTATTTCTCCACTAAGCTTGCTTCAGTAATTGCCATGAGCATGGGAAATTGTTTGGTTGCAGCACACACTACAGGAGACTTGAGACAAGGAAGAAAACAGTACAGCACAAGCGCACAGCTCAACAACACAATACTGACAGTCCTTGCCATTTTAGTCAGCCATGCTCCCCATCCTCCAAGTCTACTTTCTAACCAGTCAAATAACTGATGCGGACCCTGCATTCTGTTTAACTTCCATTCTTAGACTTTTCAACTTATGCATTGCCTTAGTAAACGATCCTTCTGGACTAGTGTTATTTGGTATAAAAGTACAGCACTTCTCTCCAAACATCACACAAACTCCTCCTTTTTCTGCCAACAGCCAGTCCAATGCTTTCAGGGTTCCATTAATTCTCTCTACCATGCCCTGCGACTGAGAGTGGTATACACATCCAAATCTTTGCTTTATCCTCAGCGCTTGTAGTCAATTTGACCATTTTCTGGATAACAGCTGAACCATTGTCTGAGCTAACTTCTGTAGGTATTCCAAACCTTGGGATCACTTCATTTGTCAGAAATTTTACCACTGTCTTTGCCCCTTGATCTCTTGAAGGTACCGTCTCCACCCATCTGCTAAATCGATCAGTTACTACCAGCATCTTTTCCCTCTCACTGTCTTTATCATGTCTACGTAATCGATCACTAGATGTTTAAATGATTCTTCAGGTACAGGAATGTGACCTATTGGGGATGTAATTCCCTTTCGAACATTATTCTGTGCGCATACCTCGCACTGTGTCAAGACAAAGTCCACTGAAGCCTGTAAATAAGGTGACCAAAAACCATCCTTCTTTATTTTCTTTATCACTTCCCCCCCCCCCTTGCACAATGGTCAATCCCATGCGCTTCTGAAATCAGAATCATCAGTAGAGGGGTGGGCGCTACCAACAGACCGTTTTCCATGCTCCACAAGCCTTCCGGGTTCTGCTTGGCACCCCTTCGTCTCCATATTGTCTGTTCTGCCAAAGTTGCCTTACCTTGTATTTCAGTTAGGTCCTCTACCACAGGTTCTGGAGCTAGGCTTACCTGGGGAGCAATGACAACTGATGTACATCCAGACGCTTTTCTGGCTGCCTCGTCCTCAGCTTGATTTCCCTTTGTTATTACATCATTTCTGAGAGAAATGATTAAATTAAAAACGGTTCTTAAGGAGTCCATTTAGAATGTGCTGACACAGAAAGAACGTGCAAAGCAACTTGCAGGGCAACGTATAAACCAATTTGCAAAATCAGGATGAAACAATAGCTTGCTGATTAAAGAAGCGATACGGGTAACGGGAAGACATGCTTAACGGTTGAACAATAACGGTGTTAATGCGCTGAGGCTGATAAGTGGGCCAAAGGGTAATCACATTTGTAATTTTGTAATGAGATTAAGGAAGAATGTCTGCACCTCACATGGGTGCAACTCACAAAGTCGTAAACAAGTAGGGTATAAAAAACCGTGCAAAGTGTAATTCGGCACTCAATCTAGCAGGAGCTGGTTGGGTCCGACTCTGCAGACTCGAAAAATAAAGTTTACCGTTCTGCAAATTGCTGAGACTCAGTGTGTTTCTGACAATTTCCCTTCTTATCTGCCTGGCATTTTACTATAGCCAATGCTTTAGGTTTCATTATGGCTTTTATTAAGTCTAGAATTTGCTGACAATGTTGTATGGGATATCCACTGTTTTTTTAAAAACCTCTGTTTCCACACTGCCCCGAACAAATGGCATACTCCATGAGCATATGCCAAATCAGTATAGATGTCTACTTTCTCACCTTCCATCATTTCACACGCAGTTGTCAGGGCTTTGATTTCCGCTACTTGGGTGGAACACGGTTGGGGACAGGACTCCATCCTAATAATCTTATAGCTCAACTGATCCTGCTGCACTACTGAGAACACTGCATGATTTCCATCATGATCCTTATAACAAGAGCCATCTACGAACAGAACCTTTTTATCTGCATCCTCTAGTGGTTCTGACCGTAAATCTGCTCTCAATTTGGCAAAGGTCATCGTCTTCCCTACACAATCATGGGGTTCTCCTTCATAGCCCAAAGGGACAAAATCGGCTATATTACTGGTAGTGCATCTCTGTATAGTTATGTCAGGAAATGTCAATAGCATCTGATATGCTACTATCCTGGCTGGCGTCAGCACAAATTTCCTTCTTTCCAGCAATTCTGCTACTTTGTGGTGTGTGTACAGAGTCACAGGATAGCCCAGGGTTACAGATGATGCCTTTTCATATGCATAGTACAGCGCCGCCACAGGGTGGATACTCCTGAGCCACCTCATCTAGTCTCGTACTGTAGTATGCTATCGGCTGCTTTGCTTTTCCTGTGCCTGTCTCTTGTGTTAGAACCGCTGTGACATAACCCTCCTGTCGGTTGGATACATACAAATGAAAAACCTTCTCATAGTCAGGCAAAGCTAATGCTGGTGCTGACTGCAATTCCTGCTTAATAGTATTGAAAGCTATCTCTGCCTCTCCATTCCACTGTAAGCCGTTCTTCAAATTGGTATGTCCTGCTTTCATTATCTTTCTCAAAGGTGCCACAATCTCAGCATTTTCTCTTATCCAATCTGAGCTGTACCCTGCCATTCCCAAAAACGTCATCATCTGCCCTACAGTCTGGGATTTTGGGGCCTCAGTTATTGCCTCAATCTGATCTGGTGCTATCGCCTTCACTCCCTTGGAGATTACCCTGCCTAAGTATTCCACTTGCTGCGTGCAAAATTGCAGTTTCTTTTTGGATATTTTATGTCCTCCGTGCGCCAGCTTCTCTAACAGAGTTATAGTGTCCTGCTTACACTGTTCCTTACTGTGGGAGCAAATCGACAGGTCATCCACATACTGTAACAATGTACTTTCCAATGGTATGCCCTCTAGGTCTGCCTTCAACACCTGATTAAAAACATGTGGTGAATGTTTAAACCCTTACTTCTGGTATAGGTATACTGAGCACCTCTGTAAGTAAATGCAAACAGATACTGACACTGGTCGGCTAGAGGAATGCTGAAGAAAGCCGAACACAAATCAATCACTGAAAAGTAACTTGCTTCTAGTGGAACATTAGTCAAAAGCGTGTGTGGGTTGGGGACTATCGCTGGCCAGTCCTCTACCACGTTGTTTACCACTCGCAAATCATGCACCAATCTCCACTTAGATTTATCTACTTTTAAGATGGGCAGCAACTGGGTATTGCATGGACTGTTTGTTCTTTTAAGCACTCCTATTTCAAGCAACCCAGGCACTGTCGATGCTATTTCCTCTTCTGCTTCTGGTCTTAGAGGGTATTGTGGTCTCCTGGGTGGAATTGCTCCCCTTTTCAGCCTTATTTCCACCGGACTAGCTGTTTTTATTTTCCCTACGTCCGTGTCATGTTGTGACCACAGAATCGATGGCAACTCATCTAACCTATCTTTCTGCTGGCCTCTTTCCTTTCCCAGCAATGGCATGTGTGGTTGGGAAGTTATTTCGACCTCTCTCACTGTCCCTACCATATCTACACTTACCATTATTTTAATGCAATTGTTGTCTTTTGATATCCACACCTCTGGCGTGATTTTCCTCTACACTGTTATGGTTTCAGCACTCTTAACGAAGGGTCCCAAGTCTTTAGACTGATATCCCTTGTTTACCAACAACGTTACGTGGGGTGCAGCCTACGGTATCCTGCACCATTTTTCTAAAAAGGTGTTCCACTTAACTTGTAAAGCTGCCCCTTGCTTTCCAATTATCACAGCCTCCCCTTCCAGGTGCTGTTGGGTACATGCCTCCAGGTGCCATCTCTCCTCTAACTCCCTGTTCTGAGTCTCGTCTAAAATCACTGTACAATGTAGCTCAGATTTGGGCATTACAGCCCTGGGTAAATATAGCCTGCACGCCCTTTTTCCATTTTTCCCAGGCTTCCTGAATCTGATCTGCGATGTCTCCTATCCGAAAGACATTAGCCTTCTTGTCTTCTCGCATTATCAATTGAGACCCTGCTCTTTCCACATTCAGCCCATTTCTGGTGCATTCTAATTTTAATTCCAGTTTCAATAAGGCATCTCTGCCTAACAAATTAATCGGAGTTCCTTTAGATACTAGCACCGGCAAACCAATTCCTTTATTTCCCATTCTCAACTGCACTGGAGCCGTGCACTGTGTCAACTGTGTTTTCCCCGAGAACCCTACCGTCTTAAACTTTCCTGACATGGGAAGGTGAAGGGCATAATACTGTGGCTGTACACAAGTGTACGTGGCACCAGTATCTATCATCATTGGTGTCAGTTGCCCTTCTAACATAACCTGAACAATGGATTCCTCGTCTGCCTCCCTTAATATCATTGGGTAATGTCCTTTCCCACTGGAGTTCTCGGGGCACCCGTAATACCTCGCATAGGAGTTCACAGGTCCGCTTGGGCCTGTGGGGGCTGGTCCTTGACTAAACTTTAGTTCCCTTCTTATCGGTTCCTGCTGGTGTGCGACAGGCCATGGTGTAAACGGACAATCATTTCTCATGTGAACTGGCTGATTACATCCCCAGTACAGTCTCTCGACCTCTCCTCCCCCCGTTTCCTCACTGGTCCCCTCTGCCATAGCTCCTCTGTCCCCCTCCTTGGGACTTCCAGTCCTGTCTGAGCTGTTTGAATTTAGTCTGTTCCTGATAGGGCACTTGTGGGAATGTTCCTCCAAAGACGTTGATTATTGGCATGGGGCTTTCCAGCCCTTGTCTTACAGTATGATCGGTTCCTCCATATACTGGTGCTTCATCCAGTTCGATGGCTGTACTCAGACACCACGGTGGTTGCTGGCAGCATCGTTTTGCTTTTCTCTTTTTCCTTCTTTTTGAGTTCTTCGAGCTGCATTTGTATTAACTTTCTTTGCACCTCTTCCTGCTGCTCAGCCAACCTTCGTTTGTCTTTCCGGTATTTCTTAACCGCATGGACTACGTGGTCTCTAAATTCTTGTGGGATCATTGACATCAGCCCAACCACTTCCTCCAGTTTGGATTTTGCTTGCGGAGGCACTGCATCCAAAATGCTATGTCATAACAGTGGTGATAAATAAGCTATTTTCCACCTCTTGCTCAGTCTCCACCTTTTCAACTGGTTTTCTACGTAGGCTGCTGGGTTTTCAGTGACTCCCAGTGGATCCCCCTTGGGTAGATAAAGCTTCCTGAGGGCCTGCCATACCCTCTGCCTCACTCTGTCAAACCTGTCTCCATCAGATCTCGGGTCGTTCGAGTTTACTATTCCAGCCATTTCCATTAATTCGTTAAATTTGGAGGTTCCCATCAACCTTATCAATAGTGCCTTCAAATCTCCCATAGCCAATAATCCTCCCGCCGTTTCTTCTTCAAAGGCTCTAATCCATTTCCCTGCTCCTTCATGTAGATTGGGCAGAGTGTTTTTCAGCCCTTCTAGGTCCTGGGATCCCCAAGGGATGTACTGCACTTGTCCTGATCCTTTAACTAACAACGGCATCATTTTTCCACCTTCTTCCCACCTGCCCTGGCTCTCCTCCTCCCCTGACTCCCCATCTGTCTCAGTGTATGACTTTATTGCCTCCCACACAAATTTCTCCGGGGTCCTCTTCTTCCCTTGGTCTCCCTGTGGAGTCCTTTCTTTCTGTCTTGATTCAATACTTGCTTGGCCCCTGGAGTATTTTTCGCATCTCCTCTGGCAATCCCCTCTCAGTAACTTATCTAGCTCTCTTTCTACTTCTGCAAGTCGCTCCCCTACCGCCTTCTTCTGCTCTTCTAGGCTTCTGCCTCCTACCTCTTCCCCACAAATTCTCGCATCCTCTCTCTCTCCACTTAACTCTTGCTCCTCCAATGAGTCACCTTCTCTTTCTTCCTGTCCGTGTCTGTACACCTGTGGCAGGGACTCCTCATGATCCTTACTCGTGCTTGATTCCCTTCTCTCTTATGTTTCTCCAAGACTGTCATCTATCTTTTTTCCACTTCCTCTTGAATGCCTCATCTCTTCCTGCCCTGATGAGCCACTTTCTTTTCTAGTCTGTTTATTTCTATGGTATAACCCATACTCCTTTTCCTCTCTCAAGTATTTCATTCATTCAATCTCTTCTTTCATTTCTCTTTGCCTGTTCCACCTTTATCCTTTCTGCCTGTATCTCCTTCCATATCGGCACTTTTTCCTTCTCGTATTGTTTTTTTTTCCTCCTCATTATCCCAAACTTGTACCTCTCCCTGCATGTTTACTGTTCCCATCAGCAGGGGGCACTGCTTAGGGGTTCCTTCCTCATTATAGGGAGGGGGCTTTTCTGTTTCTTTCGCATCCGGGTACGGAGCTGAAGTCAGCTTCTCACTGTACCTTCCTCTCTCTCTAACAGGCTGTTTCTCCAGCACCTTAGTGTCTTCCCCGCTTGTAATCAATATTCCACCTGTCCTCTTCAGCCTTTCTCCCTCCGTTCTGAAGAGTTTTAGCACTTCCATTTCTCGTTCTTTTTGCCCTCTTTTCTTAGATTTATCTTTTGGTTTGTGATTTTTAATTAGTGCCTCCATTTCTTCGCACAAGCTTACATCAAACGTTCCTTCTCTTGGCCATTTTGTGACCAGGTTTTTGGTTCCCTTTTCCCATTTAAGTTTTTGTGATCTCATATTTATTTACCAGGATTTTTTTGCTCAGAATTTCTACAGCCGTTCCTTTATCTGTCATGTTGTTCTCTCTTTTTAAGGTATTTCAGAGATTCACAGTTCATTTACTGGATAATATTATTTACTCTAATTCTATACCTAGTCTATCGTCTATCTACCAGCGCTTTAAACTATATATTGGACTGTCCTTGTTTCCTATTCTGTTCTGCCCGTACAGACCTCTATTCAGAGCGGTATCCACAGAACTTTCTCTTTGCACCTCGTCTATTCAGACCCTTATCTCTTAAGGGGGTATCCACGAGGATTTTCTCTATTCTCCTTTCCCTGCCTGTTCAGACCTTCGTTTCATACGAAGCGGTATCCACAGGGACTTACCAACATGACGTGGAATTTTTCTTCGCTTAACTTCTTGTTAACTTATTTGTACTTACGCTCACTGCAGTGTTCTTGATCAATCCTCTGAGGCTCCTGTTAACCCCCAATTCTGCCAGATTCTTTGGACCGGAGAGACCCTTCGGCAGTGGTTCCACACTTCTGAGACTCCAAGAGCTCCGCAAAACCAACAGAATTCTTAGTCCAAATTGTCGCAAAAAGCGCTTGGGTGCACCCTTAATTCTGTTAGCCTTGTGGGGGTCCCTAGAGGACTGGGAAGCGTCCCCAATCTGCCTTTTCCTTTCCACGGGTCTCTTTCCGGTCCTGCCTTGGTCGCCAATTTTGTCGTGGTTTCTCGTGCCCCACAAACGACCAGGAGATGTAGAAGATTCTTCAAGTATTGAACTTTAATTTGCAAATCAAAGCTGAGACAGTCATTGAGCTAGTTGCTGATTGCCCACAGATCCTTGTACATAGCATTTTTTACAACAATCCCCTGGTTTAGTTGCATTAGCATATCCAATAGGTCTACAGTTGCGTATCACAAGTACAGCCACCACTATTGTTTCTACCCATTGACTTAATCATGTTCTAATCTACATCTCTTAGCTACCTCTCATTAACACACCATTATAATCTACAACTCTTCACTAGCCTCTCATTAACACCCCATTATCTTCTACATTCTTAAGATTTCATTCTCCTACTAAATTGGATACCTGCATAGCAAATAGCAAGCTCAAAGCTGACTACATAGTTTTGGTTACACAGCAAACAATGCAACTTTTATACTCCAATACTTTCACATTCAGGTGTTCTTTATACAAAGTAACACACACAAAATGCTGGAGGAATTCAGCAGGTCAGGCAGCATCTTTGGAAATTAATATGCAGTTAATGTTTTGGGCTGAGACTCTTCTTCAAGACTGGAAAGGAAGGGGGAAGATGCCCAAATAAAAAGGCAGAGGGGGGAAGGAAAGGAGGATAGCTGGAAGGCGATAGGTGAAGCTAGTGGGTGGAAAAGGTTTGGGTCTGGAGAGGAAGGAATCTGATAGGGAGAACAGATCCTGGTACAGTGAGATGGTACCTCAGGTAGACACCGGGGAAGAGTGGGGAATAGAACAAGTGAGGAGCGGGAAGGGGGAAAAAATTATAGACAGAAGAAAAGGATGTTCTTGCCATCAGTTTGGAGGCTACCCAGACGGAATATGAGGTGCTGTTCTTCAACCCCGACTGATCTCATCGTGGCACAACAGGAAGCCATGGTCCGACGTGTCTGAACAGGAGTGGGAATACAAATTAAAATGGCTGGCCACCAGGGAAATTACACTTTTTGCAGATAGTGTGGAGGTGCTCAAGAAAGCTGTACCCCAATATACAAGCAACACACACAAAATGATGGTGGAACGCAGCAGGCCAGGCAGCATCTATGGGAAGAAGCACTGTTGATGTTTCAGGCCGAGACCCTTCATCAGGACTAACTGAAAGGAAAGATAGTAAGAGATTTGAAAGCAGAAGTGGGAGAAGGAAATGCAAAATGATAGAAGACCGGAAGGGGTGGGATGAAGCTGAGAGCTGGAAAGGTGATTGGCAAAAGGGATACATAGCTGGAGAAGGGAAAGGATCATGGAACAGGAGGCCTAGGGAGAAAGAAAGAGAAGGGGAGCACCAGAGGGAGATAGAGAACAGGCAGAGTGATGGGCAGAGAGAGAAAAAAAAGGGGAGAACTAAATATATCAGGAGACTGCATTGGAAGCATGGGATACAATAGAAGTGTTGCCTCATCTGGAAGGAATGTTTGGGACCCTGAATGTAGGTGAGGAACATGTATGGGCAGGTGTAGCACTTTGTGGAAAGTGGACAGTGGGAGTTAAAGATGTGCTTGGTGGTAGGATCCCTTTGGAGAAGATGGAATTTGCAGAGGATGATAAGGTGGAAAGTGAGAACGAGGAACTCTTTCTGTTTGGGCGTTCGGATGATAGGGTGAGCACATTTGTTTGGAAAAATATAGGAGATGCAGATGAGGGCAGAATCAGCTTTACACAAACATGTGGAAGTGGTATTGACTAATATCGCTACTGAAGTTTATAAAGTACCAAAGTACAAGTACGTTCCATTGCATCTGTGAGAGGCTTTCACTCAACCAATGATTTTCAATTTAAAAGCATGAACTCTCGTGTCTGGATATGACAAATGTTCAAACATAAAACCGTGCAGCAGCTACAGTGACATCATGGTGCCGGTCAGTGTGCGGCACATGGGCCTTAAAACTCCCAATTAAACTCGGGAAGGATCGCGGGCAAGCAGCCTACTAAAAGTCGGCAAGCAGCCACGATTAATCGTAGTGAGCGTTCCTGTCTATGGCAGTCTCTGCCCCACAAGAAACCTCAATATTTCGCGTCGTGGATAAGTTTTTACCTTCCGCCGCCTCCATCCTCCCGTTTCTCGATCCAGTACCCGCCGCCGCGTACGTGCGCGTACCCCTACGAGCGCGTGAGTACCTTCGCGTCCCCCGCCGTGTGATGTCACGTCACGGCGGCGGGCACGCACACTGCCACCTCAGATCGAGTTGTTCCGGCATCAAACCTTGACGGGCTGTCAATGCGGCACGATTGACGCGCATCCTGTCCACTCACCAAGTAGATTGCGGAGACGGCTGTCCGCGTAGACGTATAGGAAAGAGCTCTGGATGTGACGGGGCGGGGACTCGTGTGGTTGAAAGGGCGGGGCGGGGAGGGGGGGTGCTGCTCCATGCACAATAAAAACAGTGAGTGGGGGTGGCCGACCCTTGGCTGGAAGCTGAGCGGAGTGTCGGGTTATTAACCCAGGTGGGTGACTGTCGGGCACGGGCAGTGACCGGAACATACGAGGTTGGTAGGGAACGGTGGTCCTTTCAGCCTGAGGCCTGCGGGTCTGGAGCTGGCTTGTCCCACCCCGGCTGTTTGCCCCTACTTGCTACCCAGTGCCTCACCTCATTAGCCCCGCTCAACCTAGGTTTCGACTTCGCCCTCTAACGACCTCAACTTCCTCCATTCCCTTCCTCGAGGCCGCACCTCATTTCTTCCCCAGTCCTCGCCCGACCCTCGGGACGGTGATGCCTTTCAGCGAAGCGCTCGTTTCCCTTTCCAGGGGCTAGTGTACTGCTGTCACAACACCCCCCCCCCCACCTCCAAACTACGAGTTTGGTAGGAACAACAGTGACTGGGTTCGCCCTCCTGATCAACTTGAGGTAAATACCCCGCCCGCCGTTTGATGTGCTGTGGGGAGGGATATGGCTGGCTGGGGCTGAGTTTTTGTTGCAACGCAAAGTCATCAGCAAACAAATGCATAACAAACTGCGCAACGTAATTGCAATAATAGACGCTTTCCCTTTCCAATCTTGTGCTTTTAAGAAAGAAATGTCCCAATTTATGTGAGCGTGATGTACATCTAATCAAGTAATCGCTTAGTTTTATATTTAAATAACTGTCCATTTACTGAGTAAGTTGTCCTTGTAACGCAATGAAGTACGTGACCCTACTGTTTTCGGTAACAAGGGCACGTTGATGCCTGGCCAGGATGGCCCGTGACGTTGAATTTTTGGTTTGTTTGCTCAGGCAATAATGTTGTGAAATTAAAGGTGATTCCAATAAAACACGGGTCTATTGCTTACCAAATTGAGAATGTACTTCAGAATTTGCTAATTGTATATCGCTGTGGGTAAGTCAGTACTGTACTGGTAACATAATTTTTTTATTTAAGATTTCGAACTTTATCATACCTTTTAAAATGAAATAATGTAGCATAAAACATTGCCAAATCTCCAAAGCAGAAGTATCACGTGTAAGAAAAAATTTAACAAGTCTTGCACCCTTATGGCTTTGAATCGGCCTCTACTTCTGGCTCACCTGTGCATTACCATTTGGAGTGGATTTTTGTTTTAAATCCTATTTTGGTTCTTTTGCTGATCACTCAGTTCTACATGATCTCATTAAGAAAGTATTTCGGTATAGGTGAAAGGTATCTTGCAGCAATTGTAAAGAGCCTTGTTGCAATGACAGCTGGAGTACGGAGAGCATTATTTTGACCTCCGGACACTTACTGAATTAAAAAAAATGTTTTTTTTGTTATGAAGGGAGTGAAAATTCGCACGGAGAGAAGGTTCTCTTCATAATTGAGTAAGCTGGGCTTATTTTTTTCCTAGACTAAGAATAATGACAGGAAATGTCATTGAAACTTGTAAAGTTGTTACTTGGCTGGATATAAAGAGGATGTTACTCTTGACTGTCTAGAACCATTGATCTTGCTCTCGCAATAATTGAAGACCATTTTAAAACAAAAGTGGGAAGAAATTTCTTCACATGGTGACGGGTCGGAGGCTCAGTCATTGAGCTCATTCAAAGTAAATGTATTCCATGATATTAAAGGAATAAATATATTGGAGATTTACTGTAGAAAATAAACTGTGAGATGTGATTCTACGACTTATGGACTCTCTTTAAAGGACTTTACAGCTTGTGTTCTTTGTATTTGTTTATTTGCACATAGGTTGGTTGTAAGCTTTTGTGTGACTCTGTTGTACTACTTTGTTCTACTGTGAGTGCCGAAGAAAAAGAATCCCCAGGTAGTATAGGGTGACATTAACTCAATGGCCACTTTATTAGTTGCCCCCTTCCTGTACCTAATGAAGTGGCCACTGTGCGTGCATGGTTATGGTCTTCTGCTGTAGCCCTTCCACTTCACGGTTTGATGTGTTGTGCATTCAGAAATGCCCTTCTGCACACTATTCTTGTAATGCGTGGCTATTTCTGTCCATTCTCCTCTGACCTCTCACTAACAAGGCATTTTTAATCTCAGAATCAGGTTTAATTTCACCGGCATGTGTCGTGAAATTTGTTAAGTTAGCAGCAGCAGTACAATGTAATGCATGTTAATATAGAAAAAATATTAATAAGTAAATCATTTGCAGTAAGTATACATTAAACAGTTTAGTTAAAATAGTGCAAAAACAGAAATAATATTTAAAAAGTGTGAGCATTCATGAGTTCAATGTCCATTTAGGAAATTAATGGCAGAGGGGGTAAAGCTGTTCCTCAATCGTTTGTGTGCATTCAGGCTTCTGTACCTCCTTCCTGATGATAACAATGAGAAGAGGCCATTTCCTGGGTGATGGGGGTCCTTAATAGTAGACAATAACTTTCTGAGGCACCGCTCCTTGAAGATGTCTTGGATACTATGGAAGCTAGTACTCAAGATATAGAGCTGACTAATTTTACAACTTTGGAGCTTTTCGATCCTGTGCAGTAGCGTTAACTGCATACCCCACCCCCCCATACCAGCCCGTCAGAATGCTTTCCATGGTACTACTTTAGAAATTTGGTTTAAGTGACAAATCAGTTCTCCTCAAACTCCAAGTAAAATAATACCACTGCCTTGCCTTCTTTATAACTCCAATATATGCATTGATGTATTGGGACCAGTTAGATCCTCAGAGATCTTGACACCCAGGAACTTGTAATTGCTCACTCTCTGTAGTTCTGATCCCTTTGAGGATTGTTTTGTGCTCCCTCTTGCCCTTTCTGAAGACCGCAATCACCTCTTTGGTCTTACTGATGTTGATTGCAAGGTTGTTGCTGTGACACCACTCAACTAGCTGGTGTATCTCACTCCTCTGTTCACTCACGTCTCCATCTGAGATTCTGCCCACAAAGAACAGCCACTCATTGGATTTTTATTTTGGCACCATTCAGTATAAAATCTAGAGCCTGTTGTACATGAAAATTCCAGGTGGTCAGCAGTTTCTGAGATACTCAGACCAGCCCATTTGGCACCAACAATTATTCTATAGTCATAGTCACTTGGATCATATTTTTTCCCATTTCTAATATTTGGTCTGAACAACAACCAAACCTCTTGACCATGTTGCATGCTTTAATTCATTGAGTTGCCCCATGATTGGCTGATGTGTACCTAATAAAGTGGCCACTGAATGTATACAGTTTGATAGATTTACCTTAAATTTTGCAGTTGTGTTGAAATATAATATCACCTATGATTTTTAAGAAATTACATAATAGTCAGAGCCAAATGGCATTTTCCTGCTCTGTGTGTTAGCTTGCTGGGATCTATTAAACAAGTTGTAAGAAGATCCTTAATAGTTGATTGGGTGAGTTAATAGTAGCTGGATTTTCAGTAAGCACTCAGTTGTTATAGATAACAGGTTAGATTGTGCATCATTGGAGTAATCTGTCAAGCATTAATTGAGGATTGGTTAAAGGACATT
Source organism: Hypanus sabinus (assembly GCF_030144855.1). Classification (NCBI taxonomy): domain Eukaryota; kingdom Metazoa; phylum Chordata; class Chondrichthyes; order Myliobatiformes; family Dasyatidae; genus Hypanus; species Hypanus sabinus. The sequence continues at coordinate 18,115,358 of NC_082714.1, forward strand.
TAAGATTAATAGCTTTTTTGCCATGTGTACTTTAAAACATTGAAACGTACAGTGAAATGGTTTGTTTGCATCAGTGACTAATACAGCCTGAAGATGTGCTGAAGGATGCAGAGAGGCTTCAAGGGATATTAAGTGAATCAGCAAGGCCAATATAGATCATGATTTGGGCAATTAAGACCACCCACGTTAGATGGATGAAATGGTAATGCAGTGTATCTTTAATTGGTGAGGAATTGGAGGGTAGCAATCGGTACATTACTGTTGTCTCGGATTTCAGTACAAGAGTAGAGCTTGCTCAGACTTTAAGTGATCTGGTAGTATCACATGGAATATTGTGTACATTTGTCTAAGGAAGTGTATGCTTGTAATTGAAGAACTATTGTGAAGGTATACTTCAACTGAGAATGGAGTGTGGGGTTGAGATTTCTTACATGTTGAGAGATGAAGTGGTCCAGGCTCCTTAAGAAAGAGAGGTTATTTCATTGAAAGCTTCAAAATTTGCATTGATTTTGGAGGGTTGTTTCAGGGGTGATGCTTTCCTTGGGCGGGGTCTCTAGAACCAGTAGTCTTTCTCAAAATAAGGAGAGGTGAAATCTTTAGTGGAGATGATAGTATTGTTTAGCAGAAGACAGTTTCACTCTTGTAGACTGTTTTGCCATTCAAGATCATAAGGTGACATTATAACAGAGGATTTTGTATCCTGGTAGGCAGTAGAGGTTCAGTTGTTGAGTATTTTCAAAAGTAAAAGCAAATGTTCAGATATTTTTGAATCAAGGAACAGATGGTTAAGGAAGTGGTTATGAGGTAAAAATCAGCCTTGACTTTTTTTGAATGTAAGAGTAGGCATGAAAAGCTGAATGGCTTACTACTTTTTGTTTTGTTTGGAGTACCAGTTTCATGGTAATTACACCACACTTCTAGCCAGTGTGAAGAAATAACCTTTTATTACCTCAAATCCTAGTAATTTAGTCCTTTTTATCCACTCCACTCTTTTTTTTATTCCAAAGCATTAGATCTTGAAATCTTATCTACACATTACTTATCACAATACTTTTGGAAGTCTGTGTGTGTCATTGACTTTTCTCTAATTTACCCTCTTTCTCTTCATTTAAAAAATAAAGTATAACAGAATTTAGAGACTCCCAGATTAGATTATTTGACTTGGGGAAAATCCAACTTTTACTCAAATTGCCCTTGCATTTTTAAAGTACTTATCAAGCTAGCAATAATAAAATGTTCCAGGGTATTAATTAAAGGCTAGATGCAGTACATGTTCCAATAGTTTAATTACAGGTGTCAGAATGATTACTAAATAAAATAATTGTAACAAGAGTATGCTGAGTGAAATGGTATGGGTAGTTACAGAAAATAGACATTTCTTTAGGAGAAATCTGCTTACAGCTTCAGGAATGGAACCCCATATGATTAATTGTGCCCGCACCAGCGTGTTTATTATATTGCTTATGTTTACAATGTGTATTCATGCAAGCTCACTTTTGATTTTCTGGACCTATCTGTCTTATCCAGGTTTAAAAACTATTTCTTATTCTGATGTTGTTTATTTCTCCCAATCATTTTGAAAATATTCTTTATTCTCCCCATTCAATTATACTTTCCAGTATATACCACCTATCAAATTGATTTAAATGTCACCCTTTCTTCTCCAGTACTAAAGAATTTTCCAGTGTCTCCAGCTCCATACAAGTACACAGATTTAAAGTCCTTCCTCCTGCACAGATATCCAGCTGTACATTTGTCTGTTATCCTGCCATTTCTACACTCACTAGCACCTACTGAAGTAATACCACCTGATCTCAGTTCCAATTGCCTTAAATTTCCCCCACTGTACTTCCCTTATTCTGCCTATTGTTCCTCCTTCCTCCCAATAAGACTCTGGCTGCATTTCATAACAGTATTCCTCCTAACTATACTCAGAGCTTCTATTAGATCTGTAATGTTTTACTGGGTCCTTAATTCTGTGGTAACTTTAATTACTATCCTGATCATAGTAAGAATGTATGTAGTTTTAGTACATCAGTGACCTGAATACTTGAGTTGTCAACTTTAATACACTTAATTCCCACTTTAGGTACAGGAGTGTACCTAATAAATTGGCCACAGGAATGGAATCTGGTGTGATCTTGTGCTGCTGTCTCCCAACCACTTCAAGTTGTGATTATATTGTGCATTCAAAGGTATTCCTCTGCACGCCACTGTTGTAATACGTGGTTACTTAAGTTGTGTCCCTGTCCTATCAGTCTGGCCATTCTCCTCTGACCTTTTTACAAAGTGTTTATGCCCACAGAACTGACTTTTTTTTTGTATTTCACATCATTCTCTGTAAACTCTAGAACGTAAAATCCCAGGTAGGTGATCAGCAGTTTCTGAGATCCTGAAACCATCCTGCCTAGCACCTGTAATCATTCTGCAGTCAAAGACACCTGGATCACATTTCTTTTGCCCTTTTGACAAAGTCTGCATGCTTTTATACATGGAGTTACTGCCACCTGACTGGCTAGTTGGATATTTCATTAAACTATTGTACTGGTGTACCTACTAAAATAGCCACTGAGTGTAGTTGGTAAATAGTTGTTAAGCAAAAACATTTGATACACTGATCTTTTATGGAGTTTTATGTATTGAAGTGCCATGAAATGATTAATGTTGAAACACAGTCTGAGTCATGAATCTGTTAAGCAAGCTTAAACAATGAAAGTATGTTTTTACATGGAATGCTTATGCCTTGTCATAAAAGTACAATTGTCAATTGTGTTACGTATTTTAGAACATGTTTTAAATTTTATCCTTAACTGACCTAAATAAAGTTGATTTTTATTGAACATCTGAACAATTTGCAGTTGCTGCTTGGTCTTTTGCATTAACTTTGGGAATGTATCTATATTTTGGTATATTTGATTAATTCAGCTTTGATTTGTGAATGCATTATTGAGCAAGGAATTCATTATTGCAGTTTTAAACATTGATGTGTTTGCACATTAAGAATAGAATTTGCAATCATAAATTTCTAGACATTGGTTTCCATGCTTTGAAGTGGAATTAGTGCTCCAATACCATGGCCTCAAGGCTTCCATGTGCAACTGGATCCTCCGTTTCCTCACTTGTAGATCCCAGTCAGTTCAGGTTGGCAACAATATTTCCTCCACAACCTCCATCAGCGCAGGTGCAGTGCAAGGCTGTGTGCGTAGCCCCTGCTCTATTTGCTTTACACATATGATTGTGTCTAAGCACATCCCCAATGCCATATTGCTGATGACACCACTGTCATAGGACAAATCAAAGGATGTGACTAGTCAGCATATAGGGGGGAGGATCCAGACTCTCCAGTTTGGAGATTCAAACTAGAGGACATGATTTGAGAGTTAGGGGGCAGAAGTTTAAGGGAAACATGAGGTGGTATTTCTTTACTGATAGCTGTGTGGAATGAGCTTCCTGTAGAAGTAGTAGAGGCCAGTTCAGTTGTGTCATTTAAGGTAAAATTGGATAGGTATATGGACAGGAAAGGAGTGGAGGGTTATGGGCTGAGTGCGGGTAGGTGGGACTAGGTGAGATTAAGGGTTCGGCACGGACTAGGAGGGCCAAGATGGCCTGTTTCCGTGCTGTGATTGTTATATGGTTATATGGAGATTGAAAATCTGGCTGAGTGGTGCTATGACATCAACCTCTTGCTCAATGTCAGCATTGATTATTCTCTTCAGGAGAATGAAGCCAGATGTCCATGAGCAAGTCTTCAATGGAGGATTAGAGGTGGAGAGGCAACTTTAAATTCCTTAGTGTTATTTCAGAGGACCTGTCCTGGGCTCACCATATAAGTGCAATTACAAAATTAGCACGGCAGCAACTACTTTCTTAGGAGTTTGTGGACATTCGGCATGGCATCTAAACTTTGACAAGTCTATAGATTTGTAGTGGAGAGTATATTAAGTGGCTGAATCACAGCCTAGTATGGAAACACCAATGCCTTTGAACAGAAAATCCTACGAAAATTAGTAGATAGAGCCCAGTCCATCACAGATAAAGCACATCTACATGAAACACTATCACAGGAAAGCAACATCCATCATCAGGGATCTCCACCACCCAGGACAAGCTATCTTCTTGCTGCTGCCATCGGGAGGAAGGTACAGGAGCCTTGGGATCCACACCACTGGGTTCAGGAACAGTTATTTATCCCTGAACAGCAGGCTGCTGAACCAGAGGAGATAACTTCACTTGCCCCATCATTGAAATGTTCCAACTTTCAGTGACTCCACCCAGTGATGTCCCAAATTACTTGGTCAATGAAGTACTTCATAATGTTACAATATGAGGTAAGAAATGCAGCAGCCAATTTTTTGCACTGTATGCACCCACCAATAACAAAACTCAAATGTTGGTTATGGGATGTGGATTTTTTTTTTGTTGCACAGTTCTAATTCCCTTGAAGGTGGCAATCAGGAGAATCACTTCAGTCTTTCTGATGCACCCTCCACAGTCGCATCACCAGATAAGGAGTTCCAGACATTAGACCAGTGACAATGTATTTCCAAGTCAGCATTAGAAATATCTCCCATCATTTTTCAACATACTTTTACATTCACCTATGAAGGTTTAACATCTGATCCGATCAGTAAAGCTTTCTATTGGCATGATACTGTACTGAATTGTTCACCTAGTTGTATTTTTTTTTGTTTTTGGGAGTGATGTTTGAGCCCTCAACTTTCTTTCCCAAGTCTGTCGGCACAGCATTTTTCTTTGACCTCCTAAACTGGAAAGGAATAAATCATGTCAATAGCAGTGAATAGTGTATGACTTGTAATTTTGGAAAGGTATTTAGTAAGCTATCAAATGGAGAATGCTGTCTTGGTTATAAAAATGTACCATTACTTCCAGGGACAAGAAATAATAATCATGTAAATAGTGTATATTTGTTTGCTGAACAAAAGATGCTTTTTCATTGCTGACTAAACACTATTGTGTGCTGATAAGATCGATCTTGAAACATTTTCTTGTGGAAAATAAACTTGGTTCTTGGACACTTGAGCCTAGATATTAACCCTCACTCTATCTTACTATCATTGCACTTTGGGTCAAGTGGGAAAGGGATGTGACAGAAAATAGAAAAGCCAATCTCAGTGTCTGTGTGGGGAAAAAAAACTGCAGGTGCTGGAAATCTGCAACAAAACACAAAGCTGGAGAAAAACGGACAGTTCCTCAAGCTTTTTGTGTGTGCAGGTTCAGTGGCACAGAGATCCACAGTATACAGCTAAGTAGATACTTAATTTAACAATTAATACCTTGATTTGTAAGTTTAGAGTTCTGCATGTACAACAGTCACTAAAATCAGTGGCACTTTTGGATAATTACTTTGACATTAAAAAAACTAACAATTTTTCTTTGAAATTGTGCAACACTATTACAGTTCGGTTCATCGGAGTTGTCTATAAGGAGTTTTTACATTCCCTCCATGACCACATGGATTTCCTTCCACAGTCCAAAGGCACACTGGTTAGTTGGTTAATTGGTCATTTAAAATAGTCCTCTGATTAGGTTGGGGTTAAATAGGTGAGTTGCTGGGCCAGAAGGGCCTGTTCAGTGCTGTATCTCTAAATAAAATAAAAACAATCTAGTTTTTGACTACTAACCTATTGTATAAATCTCATTACAGGACAGATTTGGGAAAAAACATGTCTCGGAGTAACAGAAATAATCGTGCATGGCGATATGTTTACAGTGGCATTCGAGAAACCGATGCTATGGCTGTAGTATTGCCTGATGGTTCTGCAGGTGCTGTCTATGATTCAGATGGTCAGGTAGGTAACAAAATATTTTATTGCTTATAGTTTCAGTATGCAAATGTGTAAGGTCTTTTATTCCATAAAGCTATGGCTGCAGATGTTAGACATCTGAAATAGGGACATGCTCAACAGGTCAGAAAATGAATACTTTTGGTTCAGTTAAAAATGGAGTGACAGACTTGAATTTCTGTATTTTGATGAGAAATAAACTGATGCTAAACTTACCAAAGTTGGTTTGAATATTTAAATTTGAAACTTCTGCGAAGCATGAGATATTGTGACATCCTTAGTAGAATATAATTTTTACCCTTTATAAAGTTTAGAAGTTCCATTCTAATTTTCTGTAAAGCATACTTCAGAGAATTGTTATGTTATCAATTGTTGCACTGGAAATAGTTAAAGTTCAAAGTAACTTTAAAATCAAAGTACCTTTCTACCCATATAGTTTCTATCCTGAAATCAATTTTCTTGCAAGCATTCACAGTGGAACAGAAAACAATAGTATCAGTAAAAAATTACAAACGTAGACTGACAAACAATGTGCAAATGACAAACTGTTCAAATTGAAATATAATAATAGAGTACATGAATTGTAGGTCCTGAAACTAAGTTAATTTAAGAATATATTTTTAATACTTTTACCATGTCCATCGATAATTTTGACAAGTATAGATTCATCTGCAATGAATTCATGAGAACTGATCAATATAGTAATGTTGAAGCTGTTTATTTTAGTATTGGGGGAAAAGCTGAGGCTTTGGCTGTTGCATGTTTCAAAATACTAGTCAAAAATTGTTTTTTCAGTAATTCTCAGTTTACAAAATTTGAAGTTTCAGCAGGTGAGTATTTCTCACTTATGTATTTCACTTAGTATCAATTTTTTAGGAAGATTTTTAAAAAATAGTAAACTCTTTCTATTTGCTTTCAGCAGGTGAGTATTTCTCACTTATGTATTTCACTTAGTATCAATTTTTTAGGAAGATTTTTAAAAAATAGTAAACTTTCTATTTGCTGTAAGTTCTTCCAAAGTAATTCTTCAAAAAGCTGCTTTCAGTTCTACAATTTAATTTGCATAGAACAAATGGTGTCTAAAAGACTGTACAATTATGTTTAAGACTTTTCTTTTCCCATCTCTTTAAAGCACAGTGACTCTGATTCTGAGCCAGAATTCCATTTGCCGCCATCAATACCAACTGCATTACCTGTGACAGGAGAATCTTATTGTGACTGTGTAAACCAAAATGATACTCGATGCTGTGGTAGTATGCGCAGTTTTCATCGTATGAAGGACTGCCACTGTGGAGAGGAAGATGAATGTGAGTTTCAGTAACCATTGTCTCTTCTGGTGGTGGATTGGGAATTACTTAAGGCTGTACAGTAAAACTCCTGTAATCCAGCCCTTCAGGATTCTGGTGTCTTCCGGAATATTTGATACAAGTCCGATTAAGTGTGTGGAGTATTAATAATGTTTACCAATGTTTCTTAAATGTTGCAGTTGAACCCAGAGTTTAAATGGGGAATGAGAGCTCAGGTAGGTTAAGGAGCCACATGCGGAATCATCAAGGTTTCTGAACGGTAGGATAGTGAATTATTGAATGCTTTTTGTACATGGTAATAGGATGTGGAGAGGTGTATAAACCAGTCATCTGAAATACTTAATCCTGTTGCTTTACCTCTGAAGATCAAAATTGCAACATTCTAGTTCAAGGTTTTGATCATTGATAAATAGGAAATTAGCATATTTGCTCATCCCATCAATGCTGAAAATATTAAGTAAAATGAGATGTTGACAGATACTGAAGTGTTGGAGTGGACTTTTTTTTGGATGGGCTTTAGATTGTGGTCGCTGGGGGCTTTGCTATTGCTGGCATGGTGGGGAGGAGGGTCTGGTGCTATCGCTGGAGCAAGTAGTGGGAGGGTTGATTCTTTTTGCTATTAGCATGTGCAGGGGAGGGGGGTTGCTTTGGGGTTCTGAAGCTTCTGTAATTTGGGATTTTTTTTCTGTTTGATGTCTGAAGAGTTAAGAATTTCAGGTTGTATACTGTATACATCTGATATCAAATGGAACTATTGGTGCTGGGCATACTCGGATTCTAATGGCTGTTCATCTGAAATATTAACACTTTTTCTGTTTCCACAAATGTCTGATTATATAGCATGGTTTTGTTCCTTTAATTAGATTTTTGTAGTTTTTGTTTCAGACCTTGATCAGACCCCACTTGGAGTACTGTGTTCTTCACTACAGGAAGGATATGGATACTATAGAGAGTGTAGAGGAGACTTACAAGGTTGTTGCCTGGATTGGGGGGTGCATACCATGAGAATAGGTTGAGTGTATTTGGCCTTTTGTCCTTGGAGTGACAGAGGATGAGAGATGACTTGATAGAGGTGTATAAGATGAGGGGCATTGAGCATGTGGATAACCAGGGCAGAAATGGCTAACATGAGAGGGCACAGTCTTAAGGTGCTTGGAATTGGAAGTAGGTACAGAGGGGATGTCGGGTAAGTTTTTCCACACAGTGGCGAGTGTGTGGAATGCACTGCTGGCAGTGGCAGAAGCAGATACAGTAGGATCTTTTAAGGGCCTCTTAGATTGGTACATGGAGCTTAAAAAAAGGGCTATGTGCTAGGGAAATTCTAGGCAGACACTAGAGAGGTTACATGGTCAGCACAACATTGTGGGCCGAAGGGCCTGTAATGTGCTACAAATTTCTATGTTCTAGCCCACGGATAAGAACACTGAATGATCCAAGTACATCTTGATTATGAGCAAACTGAAGAAACTGCAATATTTGGGATTTTTCATTTTTATAATTCAAAAGTAAATGGTAAATTGAAAGTTAAAATGTTCTTTCATTTCCTCCACCATAAAATTACGTGTTCTTTAAGTGTTATGAAAAAATGTGCATGCATCACATCAGTTTGGCCTTCAACAGGTTTTCAGCATGAATGCTATTACATTGTTAATAGATTTCACTGAGCCTCTTTGTGTGGGTCTAATAAAGACAACTGTCTATGCGCCTTTTAATATGAACATGTTGAGCTTTGGTGGAAACAACATCAACTCCAGTTAAAGGTTAAATATGAATATTACCAGTTAAATTCAAAGACAAACCCGCTTTGCAGATTTCGAATGGATGTGGGATGATTCAACCAAATCTTCTGCTACACTGCTAAGCTGTGAGAACAGAGAGGTGAATTTCCATATGGACTATAGTTGCGGAACAGCAGCGGTTCGTGGCAACAAAGAAATGAGCGAGGGACAACACTTCTGGGAAATAAAAATGACCTCTCCGGTATATGGTACAGATATGGTAGGTATAGTAAAACATGGTTTTATACTTTATGGAAAGTATATTTCTTTATGAAAGAGTGTTAAAACCTCAGATTTATAAGATGATGGGAGGCACAAATAGAGCAGGCAGATAGTATCTTTTTCCCAGGGTTGAGATGTCTAATACCAGAGAGCATGCATTTGAAGTGAGAGGGGTGTGTCCATAGGAGTTATGAGGGGCAAGTTGTTTTTTTTAAACAATGTTAAGTGCCTTGAATGCACTGAATGATGTGATGGTGGAGATAAATATGTTATAGACTTGTAACAGACACATGAATGTGAGGGAAATGGAAGGATATGGGCATTGTCTTGAACAAAGGAATTCGTTTCGTTGGCCATTTGATTTCTAATTGGTTCAGCACAGCATTGTGGGCTAAAGGGCTTGTTCCTGTGCTGTACTCTTCTATAAGACTGGGTAACCAGTTTTGCATCTGTAGTGATTTTCACAAACTTGTGTGCTAACATTGTCATCAATTTTATATTGACTTTTTGTTATGCTGTACCTTGATACTGTTTTCAACTGTACTTATTGTAAGCATTTCCATCAAATCATTAGATATCACATCTGACTAATTCTGCATTTATCCTGTTTCGCCTCAAATATTTCCCACATTAATTTATTGATTTCTGTCTTAATTGCATGTGCAGTTCTGCAATATTTCATTGTTAAAATGATGGGTTGATATATATCTTGTTTTTCAAGTTGTAACAAGCTGTCAATTAATACTATCTGTGTCAGTTTTGTTACTGGCATTTGTTTGTTGTTAAAATAAATGCCCAATTTAAATACAGCTGCTTTTCAATACTGGAGTCTTGCATATTCCATTTTCAGTCCAAAAGATATCACAACTGAACTTGACACTGAATTCTTTGAATGGAGTTCAAAAATCTTTGGCTGCCCAGTAATGAACATTTGGTCAAATAAAACAATCCAATAATTTGAACATGAACAATACAGATCATTTAATACCATTCTAAGCAGTGAGTCAAGTTGTAAGCTTGTCCCCCATTTAAATTTGAGCTCCATTTAAATATAGTTTTGTAGGAAACTCATCAAGGTCGGTTGGTACTAAGTGACTCAACTTGGATCTTTGAATTCAATAAAATGTTCATGAATAATGTTGTTACAGTTGATGTCTTGTTCTGTTATCTAAGGTTTTTCTTTGTATATCCAGTTTTAAAATGGGTCCCAGATAATCAGCTCTACAGAGAATGTCTTGCTGTGCACCAGTGGTTTGCTCATCATTTGTCTGAACTACCTTGACTGTAGTTGCATTTAGCTTCTCCACCTCTTCCCTGTTCAAAGCACTGAAGTGACCACCTTTGATAACCTTTTGTCAAATCTTTATGTTAAGCACTGCAACATAGGAGCTATATTGTTATATTTGGTTACAGTAGATCAATATCCATTGTTTCATAGAAATAAATATCTGTTAAGCTAATGTGCAGGAGTAAAATTTTGTGGTTGCTTGTAACAGCAGTGTTTCCCATTGCATTCTTTGTATATAATCTTGCTTCTCTAACCATTTCAACTAGAGTATTTGTTAGCTTACCTAACCTGCCCACTCTTGTATTTTTGTGCATCATTCAGATGGTAGGAATAGGAACAACTGATGTCAAACTGGACAAATTTCGTCACACCTTTTGCAGTTTACTGGGAAAGGATGAAAATAGTTGGGGTCTCTCCTACACAGGTACTACTCTTAATTATTTGTCACTTTCCAAGTGAGGAATAACAAATCTTCCCCCCCCCCCCATTTAAATTTAAACACTGTTTCTCTTCAAGAAATTGTAGCACACGCCGTGGATTCGGTGGCCTGTTCACACTTACCTATGCCTACCTTTTCTCCCAGATGAAGGCACCTATAATAGTGATTGATCTTCAAGTGCTCTTGCAGATGTGATTAAAATATGATGACCCTTCCAGGCAAAATATTCCAGATCCCAGTACTAGTTGGGATTTCTGATACTCACGTAGTTCTCTTATACTGATTGTGAATCAATATCCCTTAGTTATTGACTATATATCTATGGTATTATTTACCTGTGACCTCTTATAATACAAAACAGCTTGATTATAATATATACTGTAAATAAAATCCAACTTAGTTTTTATTTCAACTTGGTAACGTATTCATCTAAACTAATTACCCTCCCCCCCTTATCTTTATAATGTGATAATCAAAACTACACAGTAATTAAGCTCCAGGAAAGAATTGATTTAGACTGTCCCAGTATGATTTATTTCTGAATCCCTTTTGATAGAGCCTCCTGTTTGTTACCTTTAGCCACATTCCTTATCAAACTGTCCTGCTGTCTGCCTACATTTCCATCTATAGAATCCATTCCTCAAATACTTATCAAACTACTTGCCATGTATTCCTTCAATTTGTTCTTGCCAAATTCAGTGTCTCAGCTCTTGAGCTGAATTCCATTTGCCTGTTTCCCACTCACCTGACCAGTCTATAATTTTTTATTTACTTCCTCCTTGTCAACAGCACTCAGTGAATGAGCAAGTATGAAAGGAATTGCCTCTCCCACTTTGCTTAACACTGATGAAAGTTTATTACAAGAATGCTTTGTGTAATTAACACATCCATTTACATTCTGACAATCACCTAGAAAAAATAACTAGAAGAATAGAATTTTGAGACAAGTTAAATAGTTTTTTGACCAAGTTTGTATTTGAGATTATAGTGATCAAATTGGAATCTTGTGTGCAAAATATGTATGTAGCCATTCTCCTGTTGCCGTCTTTTTAAGTATCTTTAAGAAAATGATGGTTTTCATGTTCTGATCCCACACTTAAAGGAGATCTTGAACCTCTGGACACTTTGAACACAGCTAAGAATTTAACTATTCCTAAATTTTAAGTCTTAAGTACCATTAGAATGTATTCAGTGTAAAATTTAAATAACTTGGGTTTGTTAATGTTTATAAATCATGGAAATTAGATAGTTTGTCACTACAGTAGAGTGATGGTTAGCGCAACACTATTACAGCTCAGGGTGTTTTGGAGTTCAATTCCGTCACTGTAAGGAGTTTATAAGTTCTCCCTGTGAACTGTGTAGGTTTCCTCAGGATGTTCAGGTTTCCTCCTCAATCCAAAGATGTACTGGCTACTAGATTAATTGGATATTGCAAATTGTCCTTTGATTAGGCTAGTTTTAAATAGGCGGGTTGGTGGGTGATGCAGCTCATTGGTCCAGAAGGGGCTGTTCCACACTGTAACGCAAATAAATGCTGCTGCTGCTTTTCTGAAAACGTTTGCAATGTTTTGTAGGTGTACTCCATCACAAAGGTGCCAAGAGTCACTTCTCAACAAGATTCGGTCAGGGCTCTATCATAGGTGTTCATCTGGATACGTGGCATGGTGTCTTGACATTCTTCAAAAACAGGAAATGCATAGGTATGATCTAGTGTTATAGATTAAATTTTACATTGCTTGCTTCATCAAAAATTTAAGGTTATTTTCTGATACCTTGATGCTGAGCCACAAACTGGCTATTTCAAAATCACCAGTTTTGGTTATAAATCAGACTTATTAATATCTTTAATAAGACATTTGGCATTTATGGGGTTTAAATTTTTAAACTGTGATCACCAAAGGTAACAGGAGTGAGTAGGGATTTTAGTTTTTCTATATTATACAAACCAAGTGATGTGGATATCTCCAATGATCTGGAGTTCATCTGTAAAGTTACGTTCATCTTGGAACTTTTTTTTACATTGCCAATAGCCTGAAAACTACCAGCTGAAGAGCTTTGAAAGTTGAGCCTCAAAATACCATCTAAGATGCTTCCAAAATTGCAGCTTGGCTTATTTTCATGAAGTTCAGTTTTCTGAATGTACACATTATGCAAAGAACAATAAGGTTTTAGACTCTAGGAATAAATGTTTGGCTTTGCTTTAAGTTGTGTTTCTTAAAAGCTTTGAGAAATTGTTTCAAGAAATGTACAATTTCTCTGTATTCTGAAAATCTTTAGATGTGTAAATTCAAAAGTCCATATTACATGCCTTGCTGGCCAGAAGTTGATAGTTTATGGAGACTATAAAATTTTTAATTGTCTGCCTTTTAACTTAAGACTTGGCAGGTAGCTGATTTGTTTAAAATCTAATAATGAAGTTGTGCATAGCTGGCATTAATAGTTGTTTTTCCTTTATAAAGGAGTTGCAGCTACCAAACTGCAAAACAAGAAGTTTTTTCCTATGGTGTGTTCCACTGCAGCAAGAAGCAGTATGAAAGTGATTCGCTCGTGTTTCTCTCCAACCTCTCTCCAGTATCTTTGCTGTCTGCGGCTTCAGCAATTATTGCCTGATCACACCAACAAATTGGAGGTTCTTCCACTGCCCCCGGGTCTGAAGCGTGTGCTACGCAATCGATTGGGTTGGGTCCTCACTATGAGTCAAGAAGGTAGCAGCAGCGAGGCTGCTTGCAGCTCATCAGGCAGTGATTCTGACAGTTCCTCCACAATAGATTCTGAAACTTGTCAACGGAAAAGATGTCGATGGACTTAACACCTCTGGTTTGATTTCCATTTAAATCATGACTTTTGCATCTAATGGCCGTTAAAACATTTATTTAGTATGGACATGGAGCATTACTGCTATACAATGAGATGAGTGCAAGATGACTGATGCTCTGTTCATTTTGAGTGGTTCCTGCTCTGTGCAGCAATCTTACAGGAACTGTTATCTGTCAGCACAGATTGGCAGAAGTGCAAATAGGGGTTTAAGATGATGTCATTCTCAATAAAGTTACCTGTGTTCTAAGGGTGTTTTCCTCAGTCTACACAGTTTTTGTAGGTTATTTAGCACTTTCACTTAATATATTAAATAATCAGCTTGTCTAAAATGTTTATAGCATGCATATCTTATTTCTCAAGAAAACTTCAGTAAACTCTACCTCTGGTTGAGTCTTTCTGGTTAAGCCAGGGAAATCACTCGAGTTTTTCCTGAGCTTTAGTTCTTAGTTGGGATAAAGCTAAGTCTGATCAATCAGTGTTGAGTTGGAGGGGGAATAATGTTCTGATTCCTATTCCCAATAACTGTGTGCTACTGGAGACATGCAAGTGAACATCTGATGAGGATTGAATTAATTTTTGTCAGAAAATTTTGACAACTGCAGTTTTGGCTTGCACTTGCATTTTACTGAGGTAATTATTAAAACCTTCTGAAATTAACTTATTTCAGGAGAGGGAAGAATCAGGTGGAAGAGTAGATGCTGTTGTAAAATTTATGTTGTGTGACTGAAGAAAATATTTGTCAATCTCAACTTTAAATTTGATGTAAGCCTAATTTCTGTGCTGTAAAAACATTTAAATATTTCATTTGCTGGTACACTGCAAAAGAAGTGTCTACTATCCGAGCAATCTAAAATGAATTGAGTAAACAGCATATTAATGATTTTCATTGGATATTTAACAGTTGTAATCGCCAAACGAATTTCCTATTGCAGGCAATGGAGCACATTTGCAAAACTGCTTGAAATCTCATTTTGTTCAATTTGTATATGGAATGCTTATCAACTGTATGATGTTTGATAATGGAAATTGGTTACTATTGTTACTATAATTAAGTAATTATTGTCAACCTCCAGCTCAAAGGATAGTTGGTCTCACATTCTGAAGTATTGCTTTGAATCGGTCACATTTAGCTTCAGTGGGTTATTCCCTAAATTGGTTCCAAGAATTGTACTTTGCCTAGTATGGAAGTAAGTACACCTATTTCAAAATTGGCCCTATTTATGCCAAATGAAATGAGACCATTAGTACATAGTGGAATGTAAAGAGATGTGATTTGTTTCCTGTTTTTATTCCAATAGTGCTTTCTGTGTATACTAAGAATGACAGTATACAATATTTCCCAACTATTGACCATCCATTCTTTCCTAGAAGATAGTTTGAGTGGAAATTGCTTATGTTTTGTAATGATGGAATCTACCAGTAAGGTTTTGATTTGTGTGAATGTCTGGAAACATAATGTGCAATGCTAATTCTAATGTTTAGCACTTCAAATAGAATATTTGAGTGTAACTTGAATTCTGGTTTTGGCGTTCTGGATCTGTTGTAAAGTTTAAATGCAATTTTGGGCCTTCTGTTGTAATGTAGTCACCTGTATCCTTTTTGCCCCTCTTGGATTTGTACTTTGAAAATCTTAAAAGTTGTAAAAAGAAACAGCAACTTGACAAATATTAAGTGCTACAAAAATGGAAAAGATGTCTGGGTGCAAAAAGAAAATCCAAAGGTTAGGAATTGAGGTTTTTTTTAAAAAAAAGTGTAACTTCATTCCTTAGAGCTGTGCCACATTTGTTCAGAAAGAAATTGAAAATATCTTCTATATTCAGCTTTATAATCGCCCTATGCCTCCTACAGGTTAGCAAACATATTGTCTTTGCTTTAGAGTAAGAGTCTGATGTTTAAAATTGAGATCTTAAAAGAAACAAATACTGCAGAATTTCTATCAAATTTCAGGCCATAAAAGCTGTGAAATTCTCCTTGTGTAGAAGCATGCAAATATGGCATTGTGCCAATTCAAACTTTGTTTTTTTATTTGATCCCTTTATAATTCAATTGATGCAACACATTGCACATCACAAGTTACTATTTATTTGATCACATCTATTAATACAAAGATATTACATTCTGTCAAACTCACAAATCTAGTCTCACTTTTTCAGGGTTACAATAAACAATCTACGAACTTGGCACTCAGTACAGAGAAAAAACATTTTGTGCTCTCGGGTTTTAGGTGTAGCATTCTGTGTGAGGCCTTAGACTCTTATTTGTGCTCTTCAAGCTTGTTTGTAATGTTTTTATCATTTCTGTTTGCAAATACTGTTGTTTGACATTCAATTTTTCCTTGTGCTTAATCTAAAAACTAGTACTTTAACTTGCAGTCTGGTGTGTAATACTATATCACAGCTGAATATTTAATGTGAAGTCTTAATCAAAATTAGAATAGCAATGCTATATTTTTTCCAAGCCTGAAAGAAAATATATTTTATTCTCCTGGATTTATTAGTTAACAATCATCATTGAACTTCCATTAACTGTTCCTGGTGTTAATATCAAGCCAAATATTTTAAGCATAAGATTTCTACAATTTCTATAATCCCATTTTTCAATAGGGATAGTTCTTGTCCATCTCTTTCTAACTAGAGTACATTATGCCATAACTATTCTAAACAGGATTGCATCAACTCATAACACATACACGATTGTTATCCATACAAATACTACTAATTAAGTGCTAAGTAACCATACATTTCGTAATAGTATCACACAGTATTGCAAGTATGTCAATAAATGTTTATGTATTATAAACACCAGTCAAAATTTCCTATAATCTTGACAAATCGTATTTTATGTGCCACATCTTGCTGTATGGTAGGTATGTGATAATTCTACCATTAGACAATTAATGTATATTTTGAATGTTGTTTAAGTAACTCCATTACTTATTGAATGGAGATACAGAATTCCAGAGGCTGTCGGCCACATTAAAGAAATTTAGGAAACTTGAACATTACACTCCCCTTAATGGAAAAAATCTGGTGCTTTTCTTAATATACAAGAGAAAAGGTTTTCTCATCGTTTTTGTTTTCTTTAATCATCCACTACTTATTGTAAAAATTGCTCCAAACATTTTCTTTGCAGATAGAATTCAGAGAAGTTTATTAGCTCATTAACCTGCCCTTTTGTCTGTCTTTTACACTCAAGTTCCTATTTTAGATCACATTGAAATGGCTTCCTCACTTAAATGTTATCAATAACTTTGTTATTACTGATTTGGAAACCTAGGGTTCATAAATCAAAACAGGAATTGAAGCTGGTTACTTGACCTGTATCTGACTACTGATTAATTTTCAATTTGTGCTCAGTTATTAACATAAAACATAATTTGAGTTCAGACTGATGATGGCAATGTTTCATTTGGGACAGGTTTAATTTTATACCTGACCAGATCTGAACTAAAACAATTTTAAGGTTAATCTTATTCTTTGCTTCCTTAATTTCTGTAAGCTAATTTCTTAGTTAGCACCTTCACATGGTTCATTTTTCTCTTGTAGCATTGCCTAAATATAAACCTTGTCCTAATCAAGTCACAAACTTTGGCACTCCAGAGTAGGTGGACCAGTTTTAAAACCAAAGCTTGTTTGCTCATGTAATGTGGACAAGCTTTAAGCAGCTCCCAATCAAAACAGGTCATTCCTACTGGAATCTGAATTGCTTCTGACTTCTTGAAATGAAAGAGACTAACATCATTGATTGTCACGGTAACTTGAATTTCATCCCTATAAATAATTCCCAGGGCTATTCACTTCCATCGTATTTAATCCTGCTTTTTTCTTTTCAAATTCTTTTTTCAAGTTCATCTTAAATACTTGTTCATAGAAATTTAATGGAGTTTCCTCCAATATTTCTTACTAATGTGCTTACAACAGTTTTCCAGCAAAACTTAATCTTGCCTTTAGGGTAAAATGTAGTTAACGCCAATCTTTTGATTGGGTCCCTTTTTTAATTCATAGTTGTGATTTTAATTGTTTAATTTACATTGGTTTGTAAATTTGGCAGCAATGAAGGACATGGCAGTATTTAGGAGTGTAAACCTAACTTCAGTTTTGAACAGTTATTTTATCCACTTCCTGTATTAATGAGGCCTCAACTCCAGTGGTGGTGATCCTGCAGTGGAAAGCAGTTAAAAGTTTAAAGTAGTTAAAAGTCCCTAATTGGAGCAGAGAACTGGGAGCTGAGGTATCAGCAGTTTACTATTCTCGTGCTAGGTAGTGACCAAATGGAAGGGATTACACAAACTATTTAAATACCAAACCAATATACTAGTATTTTAGTATGTATGCACTTGTATTTTAAGCAGCCTATCACCCTTACTTTTTCATAAACCATTATTTTGAATTGAAAATCTCAATGCTCAATGACATTTAAAATTGAATTACCTAGATAAAGCTCATGTGGCCAGTTACTCGCTTCCTCTAGTCTAGCATTTCATGCTATCTAAAGTCTGAAATTTTGGAACATTGCACTATTTCATTGGTGAAGTAGATTTTCATATGGTCTAAACAATTGGTCTTCATCATTAAAACTCAAATTATCGCATAAATTTTGTTCAATTTATTTGTGGATTTGCTACAAGTGCCAAGCTTTTAAAACAGGGTCTTGCAGTTTCCATGCAAGATTAAGTGCCTTTTTCTTAAACTGAAAAGTATTTTCCCTGTACGACATGTCAAAGCTGATGTGGGTATGACCCAATACAGTTGATGGCTTATTGGCTTTTCCACTGATTATTTGCTGTGCCAGATGGTAACACAGTAAATTCTGAGAGATTTATAACTTACAACAAACTCAATGAAGACGCTACCCAATGATTCTGAATTCTTTGGGAAGCATAGGTCCCATCAGTTGATAATATGCCACTGATTTGCTTCGATTTAGTAAGAAGGTGAACCTGGCCATGTCTCCTCTTTGAGCTACTGAGTGGTTACCTTGAGCTGCTGCAATTCTGGTGATGGTGCTTCTACAGCACCATAGGGAATAGGTTCTAGATTTAGATCTGGCATCAGTAAAGGAGGTGATATTTCCACTTCAGGATCTTTAAGGACTTTTTCATGCAACTGCAACCACTCGTCTGTCTTAGTGGTACGGGTTTTGCATTTGGGAGCAGTTTAGTTGAGTGTTTAGAGTGAATTTTAAAGTTGGAAGCAATAAGTATTCAAGGAGGTGGAATAGACATCCAATCAAGTAGATTGCTTCATTCTACATCGTGTATCAGTGTTGCTGTTGCACCCTTCCAGATAGGTGGAGAGAATTCTATCACACTCCTGACTTGTGCTCTGAGGTCTCAGAAGGTGATTTGCTTGCTGCAAATGCCCAGCCTTTTGAAGCCATAGTACTTACACCCACATTATTTTTACTTTTAATTGTTCTAACTCTTTATAACCAGCTTCTGACCTCTTGCAGCCAATGCATACACATTCAGCTGGCCCAATTGATCTTCTGTTCTATAGTGCCACCCACCATGTTAAATATTTGGAAACTTGATGGTGTTGAAAGTAAAGCGTAAGTGAGTAGGTGCCTGGAATTATTGCCTAATGTGAATGGTACTTGTCATTTATCATCCCATGCCTGAATGTTGCACCATTTGCAATCTAGAACTGTCATTTACTGTTGAGTGGCAAATGGAATTGAACAGGGTGGAATCCCCACTTGATAGAAAAACTGCAGTTGATGAGCCTTTGGTGGTTGGGCCTATGACGCTGCTCTGTGGAATCTCTGCAGCGATCCTGTGGCTGGAAAAATGGTCTTCAACAATGGGCACCCTCCTTCAAAGTGTATCAATTCTTTAACTTCCAGAAAATGATGTGCCTAAAGTCAGACTTGTGTGAATTCTCTCTCCACTGCTCCCTATCTGCTGAAGACGTGTATCAGTCAACAGGGTTTGTGTTAATCTATGTAACTATGTTTAGATTTTAATTTAATTGGCAACCCCTTTCCATAAATGTTCTTGTTGGACCCACATGTCAATGTTGTGAAAACATTATTCTAGAATTTTGACTTGCATTAACAGCTTTTGTTACCATCATACAATATTTCTGTGTGAGCAGCTACGTATTGTATATTGAATTAAAAACTGGTCTGTGACGCTTTCAATTTCTTGTAATGGATTAACAAACAGTAACTGTTTTAATAAAATCAGTTTAGAGCTCACAAATAAAGCTTCTATAACATACTGCTAATGCTAAACTGTTTTTAAATACAGACAACCCTGCTAATGTATTTTATATAAAAAGTTCATAAAATGCACCATTCTGTTTTCATCTGATCTATTTAACCACTTTTATCCAAGACTATGTCAGAATTTTCTGAGGTCATGAAAATGTACAACCTGCGGGATATATCTGGTCCAACACGTCGATCCACACGTTTTCCTCCAGCTTCCACTTTAACCTCTGATAACAGATTCTGCTTCTCCCATTCTGTAGTGCATTGTCTATAAGCCTTTAAATGCATAATGGTAAGGCACAACTGTGAATTTTATCTGTCAGGCAGTAAACATTTTACAGCACTATTAACATGTTGACATTGAAAATGATAGGCCACAGAAATACTAAATTTTTTTAGGATGAGGTATAAAAAGATTGCTATTCCATTGCACAGAGGGAAAGGATGCAAGAGGCAAGCAAATTGGAGTGAAGAGATGTTAAACAACAGGACTGAAATAATGGATGACTGTTTATCCAGTGAAAACTGAATTTAAGGATAATGGAAATGGCTAAATGTGATGGAATGCTACAACAATCAGCAACAATGCTTTCAGTTAAACAATGCTGCTTTATCTTTTACTGACACATCTGAAACTATATTTAATTGGTCCTGTTTAAAAAGGAAATGGTAAGAGCAGCAGCAGTCAAAGTATAAGACCATATGTATTAGAATCACCTGTCTAAACCAATTTTAGGACATTTTAATTATCGTGTGCACAAGCTAAATGTTCTTCCAAAGAGCTAAACAGCTGGAGTTACTGCAAATACAACGAGGACTAAAATGTAATGAGTGGAAAAATTAGGATCTAAATTAAAAGTTAAGAATAAAAACTAATAGCAAAAGGAAACCCCTGCATTCACAGAACATGGAAGCTGCTTGTAGACAGCAGTAGGAATTGAACCTGTTCACTGGTATTGTAAAACGTTGTGTTATAATGGCCAAATATAAACACGATAATTCTGGGGGGATTTGCAACCTTTGAGTGGGAGAAAAACAGCAGTCCCTGAATGCATGCTAGGAGAATTTGAAGAGGAAATCTCCAATCTTTAAATGTGTTCTAGAGAAATGTTGGGAGGCCAATTTAACATTGATCACTTTAAATGAGAAGCAGCAAGTTTCTTGGATACAGAGTTTGGGATAAATTAAGATAAAGAAAATCTCACATTGCAAATTTGTTCAAAATAAAACCATGTATGGTAATGTAATTTTTTTTAAGTTTTGATGATGATGTGGTGTGGAAAACATGTAAAGTATTTAGAGATGGTGTTGTAGAGGCTGAACTTCTGTGTTTAAAATCAAGGTGAACGCTTAATAGTGCAGTAGAATGGATAGTTTGTTAAAAGTTGGGGTTGGTACTGGTACTAAATGTTTTCCAGGGCACAGTAATGCATGTACTATTGTCTTGGGTGTTTGCAATAGAAAGGTTGTTTATATTGTAAATGTTCAGAATTCTTTGGGAGAACCATATCAAATTGCAACAAGAGCAAGAGGGAATAATTTTTCATGAATCTGCTCAGTCTTAATGAGGATTCTGCAGCAAGAGAAAACAATCTCCCCGATTATATGAAGCATTCAATCAGGAAATTATCAAATAAATTAATCATTAATCTTGGGTTGCTCTAGAAAGAATCAGTGCAAACCTTATGCTTCACATCCACTTTGTAAACTTGTTCTATAAAACTATTTCCAACCATTTTAAATCTACAAAGCAAATAGAATCAAAAAGTAGTAAATGAGTTCCAAATGAGCAAGGGTAGTGTTTAGGCAACTTTTTTCAATTATAAGTTTAAAATGAATAAAAGAACAGAAAGGTGATTATTCTGAAACATTTAACTGTTTCTGTCCATTTTTTTTAAAGTAACAGTCACATTAAGTTGGTTAGATCAGTTTTGAAAAGGATTTGGATAGGAATAAGTCTGAACAAAGTAAAATTACCTAACTCTTTATAAATGGAAGATAGAAGCTGACTCAATGCATGCAAATCACTGATGTTGAAGAAATGAAAGAGGGAACCGCCATCAGTTGGGTATTGCTCAAGTGCATCAGCATAAAAATAAAGTGCAAAATTAGGATATTTTGTTAATGCAGTAAATTGTTATAAACAGTACCCCTCAAGAAGATTTAAAAGGGAATTTTGCTCAAACTTAGATAAGGTCAATAGGTTATGTGGCAATGAAGTTCAATATTCTTCCACATGTCACTGCAGTAAAGTGACTCTTTTATTAATGCCTTTTCTGCTTACGTTACATCTCATGCATTGACATTAAAAATAGCCATCAAACTGCTTGTAAAACTGAATAACTAATTTCATTTACATAATTATTACAAAACATCCTAAAACATTTGACAATAGCATTATAAAATATAAAAGTGAGCTACTTAAGGAAATATTTTTTGGAGATGTTCACACAGTAAAACTGTCAGGAGAAAGTGAGAAGATAGAAGAGAATGCCAGATCATAAGGCTAAGGCAGCTGAAGACATGGCTATTGAGGAAGTGATTAAATTCTCAGCTGTTGGAATCTAGAGGTAAAGCAGCACTGACATCTGAGAGTTATGAGTTAGAGGAAAATTGAGTTACAGGAAGGTAATTGAAAATAAGTATGTGTTTTAAAACATTTCTCAAATGAAAGTTAATAAAGTCAATAGTCCATACTAGGGAAATTAGGCAAATGGTATTGGTGCGTGTTAGAATATGGGCAGCAAGAGATTTGGATGACCACAATTATTTTGAAGCATGTTTATTAGTAGTCTACAGTAGAACCTCGATTATCCCTCACAAAGGGAAATTTTCAGAGGAACATGTGAACATCTACGTGGAAAGATGCCAAGGCCTATCTGCTTCCTTTTCTATTGTCCTATTAGATATGTTGCAATAATCATTGAACTGTTAATAAATCCTGAAAAATAATTAACATTGAAATATATACAGGTACCTCTATCCCTTGCTTGGTTTCTAGTTTATGATTCAAGCTCTTTTTTCTAATTAATCCAGTATCTGGTATGAATTTTTTGGGAAACTGCTTGCTTCTGATCTCCTGCTTTATTTTTTTTAGCCTGAAGTTAAACACTAATGAAGCACAGAAAATCAAGTATGTGACTATCGACATCCAAATAACAACTACTTACCTACAGTAGTTGGAACAAGAACCCAGATGGTTAAGGAGCAGCCAGCTTTAAAAAAAAAATACATTTGCTCCATCTCTTGATGGTAACCTAATTCCGTGGTAACTTCTGTGGATAATAAAGACTATGGATAATCAAGGTTTCACTGTATATTAATAACTTGGCAAGATGAATAGAGGAAACTATTAAGATGGATGGACAGAGTGGAAACTATTAGCAGAGATGTGAATGAGAAAAATGGCAGATATTTATATATAGCTGCCATTACCCGTACGAGCAGCTGTGGTGTAGGGTAGGCTTGTGCTATTGCCATTGCCACTGGTTGGGTGATCCTGTTGAGCTGCTGCAGCTGTTTTTTCCACAATTTCAGGAGGCCCTTTCCATCCTTGTCCACTTTCACACCAGTGGACCACGTTCCATCAGGGCAGAAGGAGAAGGTCATTTTCTCAGTCTGCTTTCTAAACAAAATTATTTTCACAAGAATGTCTTGTCAAAAGTAGTTTTATTTTTGAAAATACATTCCTTTAACCATTGTATTAAGACACTTAAGTTCAGCTAATTTCAAATGCAGAGCAATATGGATAAACCTTAAACTATATTTCTTTTAAGTAATTTATTTGTAGGATTGAAAGAATCATCAGCCATTGGAACTGTGCAATAGGAAGTCAATAACTCAACCTGGTGAACACAAAGGTAAAACTCCAGCATCTCTGATTAGATGTAGGAAAACTGAAACCACTGTTGTTGCATTGACATTTTTTTGGAGAAGTATTTTCAATAACTAAAGTATGTTGTAAAAATGAATAGGATTTTTTTGAAGGATCACGAAAACAATGGTTTTGTGTGTAAAAATCTTGTGCACATTTTCTCTACAGTAATGTTATCAGACAAAAGATACCTCTAAAACACGTGCTGTAGTTGTAAAGGCAGCTTAGAAAATGCATGAAAGCCAACTCCTTAGGACTGCCTCAATGCTCTGCTCTACTCACAGCCACCCAGACAATCTACGCCTTACCAGAGAAACCATATAGCAGATTCAACATAAGAATCCTCAAAAACAAAAAATGAGCTCTAAAATAAAAACATTTGTTTTTAATTTGTACCCAACGGATAAAAAAAAAACTCCTCCAAACTAGTTTTTAAACATTAGTTTCTTTGATGCATGGGTATTCACTGTGGCTTACTTACTTGAAAGGAGATCGGGCTATAGCCTTTGTAAGTGTTGCAACATGATCGGCAAATTGTTGCCAGTTCTCTAAGAACCAAACTGTTGTGTGTGTTTGCAGTTGTAATGCCACCTGTACCTGAACACAAAACAGGAAAAAGGTGAGCTTGATCCAGAGTAAGACTGAGGAATCTTCTGCCACTTCTTATTCCTAAAGTAATATGCGCATAGGAATTCTATATGCTCTGCAAATTTAAGCACTAATATATATTCTTGCATCCTTGCTATTTCTATAGATTAAATAATTCTACTTTTTATTCAACAAAAGGCTTGGTCATCTAATTGTAGATTAGTTAAGACAGAGAATGAAGACCATTCAACCCATAGGTCTGGCCTGCTTTTAGCAGAATGATCCCAACAGACCCATCCCCATAATCATTTGCCATGGATTTATCCAATACCATTTGTAGGGCATTGATTTTGCTCCCACACAGTCATGATTAGTGAAGTCCAGAACAGAACTACTAGGTGCATTGAAAAAAAAATTTCCTCATTTTCCCACTTGCGCCATTGGCACTGGATTCAGTCAGTTTGGAGAAATGAGAAACTAACTAATGTACAAAAACAACACAGACCTCATCCAAATCTGCACAGGTCAACCCAAGCTCCTTGCTAACCCAAGACTCTGAATCTTCATCAGTGTTGTTTTCTGAATTCTGTTGCCTTTTCACTGGGCTGTAAAGCCCCTTTTCCCTAAATAATTTAAGAAAACTAAGTTAAGTAACAAATCAGTGATTATAGAACATAGAACAGTACAGGACCTTCAGCCCACAATGTTGTGCTGATATTTTAACCTAGTTTAAGGTCAATCTATCCCTTTCCTCCCACAGAACCCTCCACCTTTTTATCATATGTGCCTATCTAAGTTTCTTAAATGCCCCTAATGTATTTACCTCTACCACCACCCCTGGTGGAGTGTTCTGTACACCATCACACTGTCTTTTTTTAAAAAAAAACTTACATCAATGTGCTTGATATCTTTAAAATAAAATCAGTCTGTAAATTATGGTAAAAGGACATTTTCCATGGAAGGGGATTTGCTGAGAAGTTCTAAGTTAAAGGCAGTTACCTGTTCTAATTGGAGATCTGAAGCAACAGACTATCTGATGAAAGAACTCATGGGTCTAGCGGCATCTGTGGAGGGAAAGGAATGGTCAACGTTTTGGAACAAAACCTCAACAGTTCCTTTCCTCCCACAGACGTTGCTCAACCTGCTGAGTTCGTCCAGCTGGTTTTGTTTATCGGTCAGTTCTAATTGATATTTCTGCCATTGAACTCTCACTTTAAATCAGATTTATGAAATTAATTTTTTTTTAAATCCCTCCTTGTCCCATTATTGTCATGGTACAAGAAAGGCCAGAAGCCTCCAACATATCAACATAGATACATGAATGGAGCAATGGCTTATGGGAATGTTCTTTGCTACTTAAAGGTAAAAGTGATTACATCAACCTTTAGCTCAGTAATTAATGCAAGAAAATTATTTTAAAGGTAATACAGAGGAGCAGAATTAGGCTATTCAGCCCATCAAGTCTGCTTTGCTGTTTGTTCATGGCTGGTTTATTTTTCTTAACCCATTCTCCTGCCTTCTTGATAGCCTTACTAATCAAGAACCTATCAACCTCTGCTTTAAATACACCCCATGACCTGGCCTCGCATCTGTCTGTGGCAATGAATCCCACAGATATGCCACTCTCTGCCCAAAGAAACTCCTCCTCATCTGTTCAAAAGGAACATACTTTTCTGAGTGTGCCCTCTTTGGTCCTTGACTGTTCTACTATTGAAAATGTCTTCTCCATGTCCACTTTTACCAGGCCTTTTTATATTCACAGGTTTCAATGAAATTTCTCCCCTCATTCTTCTAAATTCCACACGTACAGGTCCAGAGCAAATAAATGTTTCCTGTACATTAATCCTTTCATTCCAAGGATCATTCTTGTAAACCACCTTTGAACTCTTTACAATGCCAGCTTATCCTTCCATTTATAACAGATTACACAGAAATTATTAAATCTGTTGCAAGGCTGAAAAGAACACAGATCTCTGGGAAATATTGTGAACTCACATTTACCTTGTGTAGGTATCCAAGCCAATGACAGCCAATGTGGCTTTTCTATGAAACCGCTTGTCCAGAACTCTGATTATGAAGCTGTCAAATGTTTCACAGATGTTTTCCATGAAAATGCCTTTCATTTTCTGTCAAGCAAAAAAAAAGTTAAACTGATCCCATTGAATGATTAATATGAGAATTAGTCATGTAGCACAGTTACTGGCCATTCGGCCCACTACATCCATGCTAGCCATCAATTATCAGTCTACATTAATCCCATTTACCAACATCAGGTCCCCAGATTTCTATGCCTTAGCAATTAATTTAGTTAACTTTATTACTTACATCCTTCATATACATGAGTAAAAATCTTTACGTTACGTCTCCATCTAAATGTGCAATGTGCAATTTATAATAAATAGTATATACAACAGAATAGTAAATATAATATGGAAATTCAGTTGTGTCAGCATGAGTTAAGTAGTCTGATGGCCTGGTGGAAGAAGCTGTCCCGGAGCCTGTTGGTCCTGGCTTTTATGCTGTGGTACCGTTTCCCAAATGGTAACAGCTGAAACTGTTTGTGGTTGGGGTAACTCGGGTCCCCAATGATCCTTCGGGCCTTTTTTTTATAAACACATCTGTCTGTGTAAATGTCCTGAATAGTACAGGTCCACTGGGCTGTCTGCACCATTCTCTGCAGTCTTGTGATTGAGGGAATTACAGTTCCCATACCCGGTAGTAATGCAGCCAGTGAGGATGCTCTCAATTGTGCCCCTATAGAAAGTTCTTAGGATTTGGGGGCCCATACCAAACTTCTTCAACCATCTGAGGTGAAAGAAGTTCTGTATGCAACACAAGTCATCCCAGATAATAGGAGGCAAGAGGGAGTTAAAGAAGACCAAAAGAAAGAAAAACTTTTAAAAGAAAGCTTA
Organism: Hypanus sabinus; assembly: GCF_030144855.1. NCBI lineage: Eukaryota > Metazoa > Chordata > Chondrichthyes > Myliobatiformes > Dasyatidae > Hypanus > Hypanus sabinus. The sequence goes on from NC_082714.1 coordinate 18,142,600, forward strand.
ACTTTATTTATTGTCACACGGACATTGAAACGTACAGTGAAATGCATTGCTTTTGTCAAATCAACAAGAATTGTGCTGGGCAGCCCACAAGTGTTATACTTCCAGCGCAAATGCAGCATGCTCACAAGACACTAACCCTTACTGTATATCTGTATTCATGGGGCGAATGCATAAACTCCTTACAGTCAGTGGCAGGAATTGGACCTGATCAATGAAAGCTGATGCTGTAAAGCGATGCGCTAATCGTTAACACTACCCTACTGCTCTACATCCTAAACAAACATTGGTCTACTTCCAATTTATTTTGTTTGAGGCTCTTTGCAATAAACTATCAAGAAGTTGAGAAGGAACTGGAGGAGAGGGGAAAATCCCTGGGTGCGGTTAACGGGGATTCTAATGATTGGGCAGAAGTGAGAATGGGATTGAGGTTTAAGTATAACATGAGTGTCGTCAGAGCCAACAGGACTGAATCAGCAACTACTTCATGATAAAAGGTAAAAAGCTAACAGTAATGTGTCACATAAATTTATGAACAATAGGAAAGTAAAGAAATATGTAGTTAAAGTGACCCACCCTTGCTCCAAATACAGAACCTGCAACTCATCCATCAGAAATGTGTCCATCAGAATGAAAACCAGGGGGAGAGGTAGAAAGCCAAGCAAGAAACAGAGGGAGAGGCAAGACAGTAGAATGAAGGCAAACGATCTGCCATGAACTTGTTAAATAAAAATGTCTTGCGTCTGTGTCAATATTGTGCTACTGTTTTGATAGAAAAGTAGCTGGTGGAAAAGATCAGCAGTAAGTGAAGATTTACAATGGCAATAAATTACAAATCAATCCACTGTGATGTTGGAGGATAAAGACTTAAGTATTTGCATTGCCGTAGTTCCACTTTCCTGCACTAACCTTTATATCCAAGGAATATGTTGATTAAATTTTTTATACTTGAATATTGCTTCCTATATTTTCATGTTATTTTCTTAAACAAAAATCCTTCCCCCCCACTTCCTCCACCATACTTTCTCTCTCCCTGTACACACACACACACACACACACACACACACACACACACACACACACACACACACACACACACACACATATATATATATAAACAAAATGTCTCACTGCACAGAGACATCAATTTGATCCTTACCTGTTTATGTGACCACACCATGTTAAGGAAGTAATTTGGTGAAAGCAGCACCAGAATTTGATTTTCCTCCTTAGACTTGTACACGAATTTGGCCTGAAAGCACAAACAATATCACCAAGTAAACAACAACGCAAAGATAAATTGATCATCTAATTATTTACTTTTTTTTTCCAAGTGGTTGTCTCAGAGGAAAGATTCTGTGAGTGGACCCCACATCCTTCTCACAGCGCAGTTCTTTTTTATGAGACCGAGTTGTGAGCTCGACGCTCAACCCAGCACAGATGGAATGCATGCCCAGGAGCGGCCTGACTGGATTCGAACTCAGGAATCTTCGCTCCGGAGTCCGGCGCTGATATCACTGTGCCACCAGCTGGACTCCTTAAGATATACGTGTTTAGTTTTGTTCAAATGACCATTATCTTCCTGTGTCCTCTAAACACAGAATTATCCTCCTCAGATGTAGATATCTGTCTAAGTAGATGCAGTAGTCAACATAGAATGTATGTTACTTTATTTAGGAATACAGCATGGAACAGGTCTGTGCAGCCCAACAAGCTACACTGTATCTATTTAACCCTAGCCTAATCACAGAACTATTTACAATGATCAGTTAATCTACTAACTGGTACATCTTTGAAATATGGGAAGGAACCCATGCGCTCACAAGAAGGACATATAAACTTTTTACAGAGGACTCTGAAGTCCCCAATCTGTACAGCCCTGTGCTAACCACTACATACTGTGGCACCCCAATAATATGCAGAAGAGAATTTCCTAAGCTATCTTGGATGAGTTACGAGGATATGTTACTTACAACATGAGTTTTAGCTTGCAATGTCATCACTCTCACAAACACAGAAAAAGATTTGCTCTTCATAACAATAGTTCAGTTTAAGACCGAGGTCATGGCACATTTTTTCTGAGATCAATAACTAGTGAATGAAGAAATCAATTCAGAATGCTTAAATTCACATCACTGTCTCTGCACACTGCTAGTGCCTACCTGCACGCTTACACAGGGGTCTCCTGCTGGCTATTAAATGTTTTCAAACACAAAACGCTGGAGGTACTCATCAGGCAGCATCTATGAAAAGGAATGAAGAATCAGTGGTTTGGTCCGAGATGCTGACTCTTTATTCCTTTCCGTAGATGCTGCCTGACCTGCTGAGTTCTTCCAGCATTGTGTGTGTGTGTGTGTGTAAATGTTTTCAGAGCTGGTGTGACATCACTTGATTATCTTGTTCTTAAAAGAAACCTCTTCAATCTAGTTAGTGAGTAGGATATAAAGCATTTGTAAAGCATAATCTGATACCATAGACTTCTCAGCCAAAATCACTAGTAAACATTGCTGTTTGTGGGAGTTCACTTTGGAAAAACTGGCTGCAATATCTTCTGTGATAGAACAGTTGTCCTCTTTCAAAATGTATGACAATGGAAATAACATGATTTCGGAAGGTGTGAAAGGCATCACACTAAAATACTTTATCTTACAAAGGCAAGTATAAGCTGTGTTGAGACTGCCCTCCTATAATATAGAGCTTGAGCTGGTGATGAATCCAGAGTTACACTGTGATCATTCTGTGTTCCAAGGCATATAAGGAAGGAGAGAAGCCAGGCCCAAGACAAGGCCCAAGTCTTGGGTTAAAGGACTATGTACTGTATGTATGTGGGTGGGCAGAAGGGAGGGAGGAACAGGGATTGTTTTGCTGTTGTTGCTATGTTGTTTGGAAGGTTCTGATTTATAATCTTCTATGTTGTTCTTCTGAATATTGTAGGCAAACTATGTTGGCGCTGTAATGTGTGGTGAGACTTGTGGGCTGCCCCCAGCACATCCTTGGGTGTGTTGGTTGTTAACGCAGACGATACATTTCACTGTATGTTTCAGAGTATATATAACAAAATAAATGAATCTGAAATCCGAGTTGTCCTTTTAAGCATCCTATCTGCTTACCTCATCAGACAGCTCATCCAATATATCTTGAGGTAATTCTCTTCTCCATGTTATGGTGGAAGGCACAGACTGATGCTCAATGCTATACTCTGATTCCAGCGAGTTCAAAACATCCAGCAACACGTAGCCGCCAGCCTCCTGCAGAATAGCTAAGTGAGGAGCAACACATGTTCAGTTCAAGTGCAGAATTCACCCCTCTAGAACTGAAAGAAAAAAAAACACTTGAACTATTTCAGGAAGGTCCCACCGAATGAATAATCAGTCACAAACAGTCCTAACTTTTTTGTTTTATATGTAAATTGATTGCTTTCTGTATAATATGATCAAGATAAACTTATAATCGCTCAATCTGTCATGGCCTTTACAATTAATTATTTGCTTTCCTCTGTAATTTTAACACTACATCCTGAATCCTGATGAAGGGTCTCAGCCTGAAACATCAACACGTTATTCCTCTTCATAAATGCTGCCTTAACCTGCTGAGTTTTTCTAGCACTTTGTGTGTGCTATCCTGCATTCTATTTTTTTTCTTGCTTTACTCGTCAGCCGTGGTTGGCAGCTCATCTAGAAGGAAAACTTCGATCTCAAACCTCCACTGCTTTGCAGCTATACACACTCATGGGGAAGGCTTAGGGAGAAAACTTTAAGGAAAAGTCTGGAGCTGAAATCCTTAAGGCAGTCCAACGTTGAGTACAACGCTGACTGGCAACTCCTGTGATGCCGCTGGTGCCAAACTGTATCAGTATCTGCCATTTCCTTGGGATTCATCAGCTATGTGGAGAGGGGAAGCCTACTACATGGGCAACAGTTTGCTCTCCATGTCGCACTGCCTTGCCTTACATATCACGTAGATAGCTGGGATGCAACATCCATGATCAACCCCGACCAACAGAGGTCATCAACTCAACTACCTTGACGTACTTGTGTGTGGAATGATCTGTCTGAATGATATGCAAGGATTTTCCACTGTATCTTATTGTGTGTGACAATAATAAGCAAATTAGCAATTAAACTGTTACCTCCTGAACCTTCCGATATTGGACTCCTCGAAATACCCTTACAAAGACTGCAAGAAGTTGTAGAGTTGCAAACACAGTCCAGTCTATCATGAATGCTAGTCTCCCCTTCCAATGACCCTGCCTACATTTCCCATAGCCTTGAGAAACCAGCCAACATAATCAAAGACCTCTCCCACTCTGGTCACTCCACCCTTCCATTGTTCAGAAAATGCCAAAGCTTAAAAACACCTTCTGCTAGGCTGGACAGCTCCCAGCCTGCTGATATGAGTCTCTTGAACAAACCACTTACACTTGATGAATACGGATGAAAACTTGATCTCTCAGTCTACCTCATCCTGGCCCTTGCACTTTATTTGTCAGTCTACACTGTACTTTCTCTCTAACTATATTCTACATTATGCTACTGTGTTACTGTCCCCCTTAATAATCTGTCTGGATGGCACACAAGGCTTGTTACTTTATCTCAACAGGTGTAACAAAAACATTTTACCAAACACTCATTTACAGTACCTGAATTAAGTACCAATTAAAATCCTCTCATAAACCTGCCTGTATTAGAACCTCTCCGTTCCTACTTCACACGCACACCCTTGTATAAAGAATCAGAATCTGGTTTAGTATCAATGATAAATTACAATAAATATACAGCACTGTATATGGTGTGTGCATAAATATAAATAAATAAATAAATAGATAGATAGATAGATAGATAGATAGATAGATAGATAAATAGATAGATAGATAAATAAATAAATAAATAAATATAAGGCGGGTAGAAAGAGAAATAGAGATAGAGAGAAAGTTGCACAGTACTGTATATTAGTTAAAATAGGAAGGTGGAAGGAAAACAAAAATAAAAGTACTTAGCTTTGTGTTAGCTCAGTAATAACTGGAAAATGCTGTAATGTGTAATAATATATTCGTAATTTATAGTTTTTTAAGTTACATCAAATCAAAAAGCAAAACAAACGCCAGAACTCTGAAACGGTATCGCAGCAAAACCTTGAACCGATGTTGAGCTGAAGCCTGCTTCTCTCTCTCTCTCTCTCCACTCAGGCACAAGAGACGGTAGAAACTGGAAGAAGGGGCAACATCTGCGGGAGGAATTCGAGCATCTCCGTCGAAAGATGCTGTCTGACGTGTTGAGTGTTTGCTGCCTTTGTTAGAGTCACGGGTTAATAATTTGCGGGGAACAAAACAAAAAGATGTAAAGGCTCACTCACCAGGGTCCACACACACCCTGATGTACTTCAAACATTGGTCCGGACGGATGTACTTCAGGGTGATGTCCGTCGCCTGCCGCTCATCCCTCTCTTGCTTCTCCACCTCCCTGGCAGCCTCCCTCTCCCGCTGGAGTATCTCCGACCCCCACTCGGCCAAGTGGATCTCCTCGGGGCTGCAGCCCTTCCTCTGCCCGGAGCTAGGGCTCGCCGTGCGTCCTACCCCACAGCCCGCTGTGGCCGAGCTACCCTCTCCCGCTCCCCCTTCCAAGGGTGTCTGGACGCCGGCCGTGAACGGCCTGCCGCCGGCCTCCGGACAGCACAGCTCCCAGCCCGTCACGGCCACAGGCGCCCAGTAGAAGGAGCTCAGAGCCGGGTACATGTTCACCGCTCCCTCCCCCTTGCAACGGGGGCCGTGTCCAATCGATCAAGGCGCTCCCAGATCCAGATCGCCGGGCGTCAGAACAATAAACATCCCGGGACAGGGGCGGTCAAACGCCAGCTCCCAGCACAAAGCTTTGCCAGTGAGACCCCCGGATCTGGCACTGCCCCATCGCCGACCCACCAGCCGCAGCCAGACAAAGGAACCGAGGCTCAAGGTATCCCCCCCACCCCCACCACAACCACACGCACACACAAACACACACAGCCCTGGGCTGATCCCACCGAGTCCAGCTCCCTCTGCAATCCGACCAGGTAACCAAGCTGCCGCCGAACAATTCCCCCACCAACACGGAGACTCTCCCGCTCTCGCCATCCCATCCCTCTTCATCGCTTCACCGTAACCTGATCATAAACCAACATGCAATAGAAATGTTTGCAGCAGTTTCAGCTTGCAGGCAGCATAATAAATCTCTTTCCCCTCTCTCTTGCAGAATTTCACTGCTTCTCCTTCTTAGAGTTCAGAATCTTATTGCTCCGTTATATGACTCGTTATAATTCCCTCGCCACCAAATTGTGTGTTTTATTTATCAGAAGCAATTATATTCCTTAGGCAGTGACACGAGATGGAGGATGAATGAAGGATAAATAATATTAATGGTAATTACAATTCATAAACTTTAGTCAAGTCTCTTTTATTGTCATTTCAACCATAACTGCTGGTACAGTACACAGTAAAAACGAAACGTTCCTCCAGGACCATGGTGCTGCATTAAACAACACAAAACTACACTATAGGCTATATGAGACAACACAAAACTACACTAGACTACGTGAAACAACACAAAACTACACTGGACTACGTGAAACAACACAAAACTACACTGGACTACATGAAACAACACAAAACTACACTAGACTACATGAAACAACACAAAACTACACTAGACTACGTGAAACAACACAAAACTACACTGGACTACGTGAAACAACACAAAACTACACTGGACTACGTGAAACAACACAAAACTACATTGGACTACCTGAAACAACACAAAACTACACTAGACTACGTGAAACAACACAAAACTACACTGGACTACGTGAAACAACACAAAACTACACTAGACTACGTGAAACAACACAAAACTACACTGGACTACGTGAAACAACACAAAACTACACTAGACTACGTGAAACATCACAAAACTACACTGGACTACGTGAAACAGCACAAAACTACACTGGACTACGTGAAACAGCACAAAACTACACTAGACTACGTGAAACAACACAAAACTACACTAGACTACGTGAAAAAGCACAAAACTACACTAGACTACGTGAAACATGAAAAAACTACACTGGACTACGTGAAACAACACAAAACTACACTGGACTACGTGAAACAACACAAAACTACACTGGACTACGTGAAACAACACAAAACTACACTAGACTACGTGAAACAACACAAAACTACACTAGACTACGTGAAACAACACAAAACTACACTGGACTACGTGAAACAACACAAAACTACACTAGACTACGTGAAACAGCACAAAACTACACTGGACTACGTGAAACAACACAAAACTACATTGGACTACCTGAAACAACACAAAACTACACTAGACTACGTGAAACAACACAAAACTACACTGGACTACGTGAAACAACACAAAACTACACTGGACTACGTGAAACAACACAAAACTACACTAGACTACGTGAAACAACACAAAACTACACTGGACTACGTGAAACAACACAAAACTACACTAGACTACGTGAAACATCACAAAACTACACTGGACTACGTGAAACAGCACAAAACTACACTGGACTACGTGAAACAGCACAAAACTACACTAGACTACGTGAAACAACACAAAACTACACTAGACTACGTGAAAAAGCACAAAACTACACTAGACTACGTGAAACATGAAAAAACTACACTGGACTACGTGAAACGACACAAAACTACACTGGACTACGTGAAACAACACAAAACTACACTGGACTACGTGAAACAACACAAAACTACACTGGACTACGTGAAACAACACAAAACTACACTAGACTACGTGAAACAACACAAAACTACACTGGACTACGTGAAACAACACAAAACTACACTAGACTACGTGAAACAGCACAAAACTACACTGGACTACGTGAAACATGAAAAAACTACACTAGGCTACATGAGACAAGACAAAACTACACTAGACTACGTGAAACAACACAAAACTACACTGGACTACGTGAAACAACACAAAACTACACTGGACTACGTGAAACAACACAAAACTACACTGGACTACGTGAAACAACACAAAACTACACTGGACTACGTGAAACAACACAAAACTACACTGGACTACGTGAAACAACACAAAACTACACTGGACTACGTGAAACAACACAAAACTACACTGGACTACGTGAAACAACACAAAACTACACTGGACTACGTGAAACAACACAAAACTACACTGGACTACGTGAAACAACACAAAACTACACTGGACTACGTGAAACAACACAAAACTACACTAGACTACGTGAAACAGCACAAAACTACACTGGACTACGTGAAACATGAAAAAACTACACTAGGCTACATGAGACAAGACAAAACTACACTAAACTACGTGAAACAACACAAAACTACACTAGACTACGTGAAACAACACAAAACTACACTGGACTACGTGAAACATGAAAAAACTACACTAGGCTACGTGAGACAAGACAAAACTACACTAGACTACGTGAAACAACACAAAACTACACTGGACTACGTGAAACAACACAAAACTACACTGGACTACGTGAAACAACACAAAACTACACTGGACTACGTGAAACAACACAAAACTACACTGGACTACGTGAAACAACACAAAACTACACTGGACTACGTGAAACATCACAAAACTACACTGGACTACGTGAAACAACACAAAACTACACTGGACTACGTGAAACAACACAAAACTACACTAGACTACGTGAAACAGCACAAAACTACATTAGACTTCAGACTTACACGGGACTGCATAAAGAGCACAAAACAGTGCAAGACAGTACAATAATTAATAATCAAGATAATAGGCACAGCAAAGGGCAAATTACAATATAATAATAAATCATGTAAATGTAACAATGTTCTAGCGGGAATTGAGAAAAATGAGCAAAAAATGCAAAGGGGGTGGAGTGGTGTTCAGTTGAGTGAGTTCTGATGGCCTGAGGGAAGAAACTGTTACACAGTCAGGTCGTGATAGCTTGAATGCTTCGGTACCTTTTGCCAGATGGTAGGAGGGAGAAGAGTTTGTATGAGGGCTGCGTGGGGTCCGTCACAATGCTGTTAGCTTTGCGGATGCAGCATGTGGTGTAAACGTCTGCAATGGCGGGAGGAGAGACCCCGATGATCCGAACCAGGCAGTAATGCAGCTGCTCAGGATGCTCTCGGTACATCCTCTGTAGAACGTGGCGAGGATGGGGGGGGTTGGGAGATGGACTTTTCTCAGCCTTCGCAGAAAGTAGAGACGCTGCTGGGTTTTCTTGGCTATGGAACTGCTGTTGAGGGATCAAGTGAGATTCTCCGCCAGGTGAACACCAAGAAATTTGGTGCTCTTAACGACCTCTACAGAGGAGCCGTCGATGTTCAGAGGAGAGTGGTCGCTCTGTGTTCTCCTGAAGTCAACAACCATGTTTGTTTTGTTCACATTCAGAGACAGGTTGTTGGTTGTGCACCAGTCTGTTAGCCGCTGCACCTCCTCTTTGTATGCTGACTCGTCGTTCTTGCTGCTGAGACCCACCACGGTCATGTCATCGGCGAACCTGATGATGTAATTCGAACTTTGTATTGGGGCACAGTCGTGGGTCAGCAGAGTGAACAGCAGACTGAACACACAGCCTGGGTGGGGGGGGGGGGGTGCTCAGTCTGGTGGTGTTGGAGATGCTGCTCCCGATCCGGACTGCCTGAGGTCTCCCAGTCAGGAAGTCTAGAATCCAGTTGCAGAGGGAGGTGTTCAGGCCCAGCAGGCTCAGCTTTTCAGTCAGGTGCTGAGGAATGATTGTGTTGAATGCTGAACTGAAACTTATGAACAGCATCCGAATGTACGTGTCTTTTTTGTCCAGGTGGAGGTTGGTTGCGATGGCGTCGTCTGTTGAGCGGTTGGGATGATAGCGAACTGCAGGAGGTCCAGTGAGGGGGGGGCAGCAGGATCTTGATATGCCTCATGACGAGCCTCTCGAAACACTTCATGATGATGGATGTGAGTGAAACGGGACGGTAGTCGTTGAGGCAGGACACTGAGGACTTCTTCAGCACGGGGACAATGGTGGGGGCCTTGAAGCACGTTAGAACGACGGCGCTGCTCAGGGAGATGCTGAAGATGTCGGTGAGAACACCTGTCTGCACATTCTCTGAGCACTCTGCCAGGAATATTGTCTGGTCCAACAGCCTTCCGTGGATTGACCCTACATAGAGTTTTCCTCACATCAGCCACGTAAGTACACAGCACCTGGTCATTGGGAGGAGGGGTGGTCTTCCTCGCGACCACATCATCTTCCGCCTCAAAACGAGCGTAGAAGTTGTTCAGCGCATCTGGGAGGGAGGCATCACCAGCACAGGCAGGTGATGTTGTCCTGTAGTTGGTGTTGTCCTGAATGCCCTTACACATGCGCCGTGTCGCTGCTGTCCTGGAAATGGCCGTGGATTCGCTGGGCGTGTGAACGCTTTGCCTCTCTAACAGCTCGGGACAGTTTGGCCCTCACTGTTGTTAGGGCTGCCTTATCACCTGCTCTGACGGCGGAGTCCCGGGTCCTCAGCAGCGCACGCACCTCCGCGGTCATCCATGGCTTCTGGTTGGAGCGTGTAGTGATGGTCTTGGACACAATGCACTTGCTGATGTAGCTCGTCACTGTTTCTGTGTACTCCTCTAAGTTGGTGGAGTCGCCATCGGTTGCAGCCTCCCTGAACTTGTGCCAGTCAGTGTGCTCAAAGCAGTTCTGATGAGCAGAGGTGGCTCCTGCTGGCCAGGTTTTCACCTGTTTCAAAACTGGTCCGGAGCGTCTGACGAGCGGTCTGTTTGCTGGAATTAGCATAATAGAGACGTGGTCATCTCTGTGGTCATCATGGGTAAAGTTTTACCCATGAAAAGTAATTGAGCTACAATCTTTGTATAAAATGTAGCGCCTGCTCCCGCGGTGTAGTTGTGGGAACTGGCGCTGATGTATTTAAAGCGACACTGGAAGGAGAAAGCAACATAACTGAGGACTGGTATGAACGTTGTGGGTTGAAGACTCTGGTTCTGTGCTTAAAAGGTGGATGAAGTGAAGGCATAGTTTTGCTAAATCTAAATACCACAGATGCTTGAAATGTGAAATAAAAAGAGAAAGTGCAGGTCAAGAGGCACCTGTGCAAAGGGAAACAGAACTTCATGAAGGACAGTCTGATGCACATGCTCCCGACTTCAACCATGCTGAGGTTGGAAAGGTTGACAGCTTCAGGTTCCTAGGAGTGAATGTCACCAATAGCCTGTCCTGGTCCAACCACCTAGACACCACTTAAGCTCACCAACTTCCTCAGGGGCTAAAGAAATTTGGCATGTCCTCATCGACTTTTACCAATTGTTAAAAATGCACCATGGAAAGCATCATGCCTTAGTATGGTAACTGCTCTGCCAGTGACAATAAACTGTGGATGCAGCTCAGCATATCACAGAAGCCAGCCTCCCCTCCATGGACTCTTATGTACTCTTCCTGCTGCTTAATTAGAGAAGCTAGCATAATCAAAGATCCTACCCACTCCAGACATTCTCTTTTCTCCCCTTCCATCAGACAGAAGATACCCCAATGTCATTTGATTATTGAATGGTCTATTAGTACAATATGTTCCCTTGATGTCGCAATCTACCTCATTATGATCTTGCACCGGATTGTCTGCTTACTCCACACTTTCTCTATAGCTGTTGCACTTCATTTTGCATTGTGTTGTAATTTTTCTTTGTACTGCCTCAGTCTGAAGATACAACTCTACCAAAGGAGATGTCAGGCGCTCCTTCCCTCCGCTAGCCTGTAGATCACCGTTGGGCAAGGTATAGCATCTGCTTAGCCCCTCAATCAGGATCACGTGAAGCCATGGTCGTATGAGCAGCTGGTGCATATCGCAAGTCCTGGTTATGAGAACACTGATGCCAGGCAATCAATCCCTGAAAAGTGCTGATAATGGCTGGGGTCACCCATCTTTTAAAGACACTGCCCAGAAGAAGGCAATGGCAAGCCACTTCTGTAGAAAATATTGCCAAGAACAATCATGATCGTAGAAAGAATGATCACCTACAACATATGACACAGCACATAACGTATGAACCAACTCCCTCAATGCACTGTATAATGGTTTGATCTGTATGAACAGTATGCAAAGCAAGCTTTTCACTGTATCTTGATGCATGTGGCAACAATAAACCAATTCTAATTCCAATTAACTTAAAGGTAACCATTAAGAAGCAAAAATAGAGGAGGTGTCAGAGAGAGCAAAAGGGAAGTCTGTGTCTGGCTGGAATGAGGTTGATACTCCTGTTTCTTCTGGCCTCAGCTTCTCATTAAAATTTACTTTCCCCTCTAATTTTCCTGTTCAAATAACCAGAGGCACTGGTCTGCATTTTTCTGGAAATCGTGGCATTTCCCAGGTACGTTGTGTTTCAGAGCTACTGTATGATTTCCTGGCCAAGCTCACGGCCATTTTCTGATTCAACTCCACTGCTAGACACCCTGTGGAGTCCAGAGGTGGCAATAGGCCCTGCTGAGAATCTCCAATATTCAGACTGTGAAATCTGCTCCCAGATCTTGTGGCCTTCCACAGGCCGAATGATGTTGATAAGGGTTGTGTGACTTCCAAGAAGAAAGATAAGGCAAAGCAAAGTTTTTTTCTTCAAAAAAATTACTTGTGTCTTATTTAATGTCAAACTAATCCCTCCTGCCTCCACAGTGTCCATATTCTTCTATTTTGTGCCCATTCCTGTGCCTGTCCAAGAGCCTCTTGAATTCCTGTTGTATTTGTCTCCACCATCATCCAAAGCAGCACCTTACATTAAAGCATTAAAAACATTTTTAGTTAATTAATGTTTCTGTTTGACAGGGGTTTGAAACACTTCCAGACACCTAGAGCTTTGACACTTGACAGGGTGGTGATGGAGAGGATGACAGACAAGTTCAGTGGGTGAGTCCTGTTGTGGCTCTATTTCATCTCGTCATGTCTGGGCTGCCACAGAGGACCTATCACTCAACTCTGCAGATGAAAAGTTCAAAGGGTTGCTAAAATGGGCAGGAAGGCTGAACAGTTGGATTAATTTAGTAAATCAGTATTTGAGTCAAGTGTTACCAAGAAGTTACTATATTTTGCAGGATGATTTTTGAGTTTCATAGTCACACAGCATGAAAACAGACCTTTCAGCCAAATCATAAACATAAGAGCTTCTGCAAGTGCTGGAAATCCAAAGCAACACATACAAATGCTAGAGGAACTCAGAAGGTCAGGCAGTGTCTATGGAAATGAATAAACAGCCAACACTTCAGGCTGAGACCCTTCATGAGGACTGGAGAGAAGGGGAACGATTCCAGAATAACAAAGTGGGGAGAGGGAAAGGAGTAGACACTAGAATGTGATAAGTGAAGCCCATCACCTCCCTGTGGTGGTGCCCCTCCTCCTAAGGTCAACTCTCCTCTATCAAATTCCTTCTTCTCCAGCCCTTTACCTTTCCACCTATCACCTCCCAACTTCTTACTTATTCCCCTCCCCCACCCACCTGGCTTTACCTATCATCCTCTAAAGTGTACTTCTTCCCCTCCCTTACATTCTTATTCTTGCAGTTTCCCACTTCCATTCCAGTCCTTTGAAGAGTCTTGGCCTGAGTCTAATAGAAGGTGGTGGGGGGGAGGAGTACAAGCTATCCTCCCTTATTAGATACCTTCTTCAGCCCTTTAACTCTTATCTATCCCCTCCCAAATTATTTCATCCACTCACCTTCCCCATCTCATTAGATTTCAATTATCATCTGCCAGCTTGTACTCCTTCTCTCACCTCTGCTCCACCATCTTATTCTGGCTTCTACCCCCCTTCCTTTCCAGTTCTGATGAAGGTCTTGGTCTGAAAAGACAATGGTTTATTCTCCACCATAGAGGAAAACTGACCTGCTGAGTCCCTCCAGCATTTTGTGAGTGTTGCTCAAGATTCCAGCATCAACAGAATCTCTTGTGCTTAAGACAAACTGGAGACTAGTTAATCGTTTTAATTTCCTGGCAGCTGGGAGACAATATCAGACTGTTTCCTGACTTTCAAAACAATGAATATGAGTATCAAAAATGACAAGAAAATTAAGCAGATAATGGAAACAACCTGGTTGGCAAATAAGAACAAATTACACAGGAGGAACTGTTGAGTCATTAGTTGAATTATGATTAATTTATATTGTTAACATGGTTGTTTTATGTTAATATCATCATTAACATGTGGAGGTTTGTTCAATTTTGCTCTGATTTACTACAACAAGGGAACATCAATGCAGTATTTGAGCATAGAGGTAGAAAAATTTGGGGTAATGGAATCAAATCTGGATTCACAATTTCTTCATGAGACCAAGCTTCATCTAAGGGCTAATAATTAAAGTGTGGGTACAATGTATTGTTGTGGGTCTTATACTTCAAATAAGACTATAAGACCACAGATATAGGAGCAGAATTAAGTCATTCAGCCCATCAAGTCTACTCTGCCATTCTATTATGGTTGATTTAACATCCCTTCAAACACATTCACCTGCCTTCTGCCCCGTAACCTTTGACGCCTTTACTAATCAGGAACCTATCAACCTCTGCTTTAAATGTATCCAATGACTTAGCCTCCACAGCTGTCAGTGGGAATAAATTCTACAGCTTCATCACCCTCTGGTTAAAGAAATTTCTCCTCTACTCTGTTCTAAAGGAATGTGCTTGTATTCTGAGGCTATGCTCTCTGGTCCTAGTCTCCCTCACTGTAGGAAATACTCTTTCCAGGTCCACTCTATCTAGGACTGTCAATATTCTCTAGGTTTCAATGAGATCTTCCCCCCCACCCCCACCATTCCTCTAAACACCTCTGAGTTTAGGCTCAGATCCATCAAATGCTCCTCACACATTAACTCTTCCACTCATTATAAAAATAAATCTTAATTCTCCCATCTCATTACCATGATCAATATTTGAAAACAACTAATAATTGATAAAAATAATAGGAAATATCTCCTAATATATTAAAACTAAGAGACTGAAATAGCTAACTATATATTGTTTGTAGTCATTAGAGAAAGTGACAAGGCTGGGGTCTTTAAATTTGGAACAAGTGGGAACAAAGGATTTAATTAAGGTGCAAAAGATTATTGAAAGTCTAGCTAGAGTGAACAGTTCCCATAGTAAATTGATAAATGGGTCAGAGGAAGTTGAGAATTTTGGTTAAATACCCAGAATCACTGTCAACAGGAGTGGTAGAAGCAGAGTTTTTAGGCACATTTAACCAAGGCTTGGAGCTATAATCTCCAAAACTATGGATCAAATTTTGGTATATGGCTGTAACCATTTTTGTCTAGTATGATTATAATAAGTCAAATGGCTCCCTTCTGTGCCTTAAAATTCTATGATTGCATTAGATAGTGCTCCCCCTTATCCTAATCTCAACAGAAAAATGAAAACATACTGTAATTACCTTCTTAATTCTAACACCTTGTTCTCCTAACTTGTCCTAGTCTATTTGGATGTGCAATTTGTTTTCTAGAACTATCTTGGCATCATCAGAAATCAGTAATTCTTTAATTTATCTGTCAATACTTTATTTTTCATTATATATTTACTGTCTTTCTCTGAAAGGGGCCCATATTTGCTCTTAGTTGTCATTTTGGTAGACATGCCCTTGCAATGTGACATTTACTTGCCAACAATCCACACGACATGAGCAATAGTCAGGATTTCAGGAGTCCATTTCACATTTTAAACTCAGTGACATTGAGACACTCTAGGGTCTGACATGCAGTGGCAGAGTCGAGGCTGAGTAAAGGTTCCCTCAGGCTGGAGAGCAGTGAATTAAGAGCCATTGTCATAAGAGGTAAGCCACTTAGACAGAGAGAAAAAAATGAGAATTTCTTTATGCTGAAGATTATAAATATTTGGAATTCTCCTTCCAGAAGCCAGTTGATGCTCTGTTGTCGTGTACATTCAAGGTTAAATTGTGAATAAAGGGGATTCAATTTCCAACGTACTGGGAACAATAAAGTGCCAGGTAAATTAGTACCCTTAATAATAAATAGTTTGAGTTATTGCATAATACCTCAGCTGATATATCCTTGCCATTCACTGCATTAATTCCTTTTGTAGTAGCTTGCATTAGTAACTTAATTTTAATCACATGATTTTGTTTCACACTAAATCCCTTCCCTGTCCCATATCAACTGTGAGAGTATATCCCAACACGTGACTGTAGTGTATTCAATATTTCATTAATATTTGAGTAATATTGTAAATATATTATTTGATTAAGCATTCTTTGGTTATTTACACAAGTCATTATGGACTATATGTAAAAAATACATGAATGGCATAGGTCATTATACCAACGCACCTCACTAATGAAAAAGGAAAGAGAAACTTTCCTGTGTTTTTCTTTTAATTAGTTTTTGAAGTTACAAAACGTAACAATGACTGATAGCTAACCTGCTGCAAAATATGCACAATTATTGTACCGTATCTGGAACATTCCATATTTCTGAACCTGCACCTGGCTGCCAATATTCCTGGTGTTCACCAAAGCAATTTATAATTGCTATCACTTTTCTCCAAGAGTCATTTACATCATAATTTCTCCAAAAGTTGCAGAGTTCATCAACAACAGTGTAATTCACTTGAAAGGTAGAATACCAAGCTACTTAGTACAATAATGGGTAGTTAGCAGCAACAGAACTCGGGAGTTCAGTGAGTCCATCTCTTACACCACCTCTGTGATTTCTACTGCTCTGTGAGTCTTTACCTATCACCTTCTAGCTTGTGCTCCTTTTCCTCCACCCCCAACCTTCTTCTGGGTTCTTCCCCCTTTCTCCCCAGTCCTGATGAAGGCTACTGGCCCAAATTTCAACTGTTTATTCCTTTCCATAGATACTGCCTGACCTGTTGAGTTCCTCCAGTATTTTGTGTTACCCTGGATTTCCAGCACCTGCTTAATCTCTTACGTTTTTCTACTTAGCTAGAGGCTTTAATGTCATAAGACATTGGAGAGAAAAAAAAGTGTCGTTTTAAGCAAAAAATCCAGAGGTTAAGGCCAACTCAACCTTCATTATGGAGTGAGAAATGTTGGAGAGACACAAGGGGCTGAATTCAAAGAATGCAGAGTATTGTTAAAATTATAGGAACTGGGAAGCTATGGAGGAACTTCACAAATCAAGGATCAACTTTATTCATCATACACATTTACATATATTAAGAATTTGCTGTGGTGAATTGGTGCAACATACGACAATAAAATTCTCACTATTATCATTTCATAGGACCTGTCCTCAGCCCCGTATGTATGTGCAATTATGAAGGAAACATGATTGCACCTCTACTTCCTTAGAAGTTTGCGAAGTTTTGAAATGACACCTAGAACTTTGACAAAATTCTGTAGATGTGTAGTGGAGAGTATATTGACTGGCTACATCACTGCCTGGTATAGAAACAACAATGCCCTTGAACAGAAAGTCCTACAAAAAGTAGTGGGTACGGTCTAGTCCATCATGAATGAAGCCCTCTCCACCATTGAGCACATTTAAACGGAGTGTCGCAGGAAAGCAGCATCTATCATCAGGGATACCCAGGTCATGCTCTCTTCTCCCTGCTACCAACAGGAAGAAGGTACAGGAGCCTCAAGACTCACACCACCAGGTTCAGAAGCAGTTACTACCCCTCAACCATCAGGCTCCTGAGGATAACTTCAATCAACTTCAATTGCCCCATCACTGAACTGTTCTCACGACCCGTGACTTTCAAGGGCTCTTCAACTCATGTTCTTGATATTTATTGCTTATTTAATTATTATTTTTTTCTTTATTACTTTTTCTTTCTTTTCGTACTTGTTCAGTTTATTGTCTGCCCTGTTGGTGCAGTCTTTCATTGATTCTATTATTGTTATTAGATTTATTGAGTATGCCCCCAAGAAAAAGAACCTCAAGGTTGTATACAGTGATATATACAATATGTACTTTGATAATAAATTTACTTCGAACTTTGAAAAATAAAGAATTATAAATAAAGTTAGAGTACCGATGTGGAAAAAAGTGCATAAATAAGTAAATATCAGCATGTACTTAACAAGTAAACATCATTATAAATAGTGGTTTAAAGTGTTTATAGTCCAATGACTGGTGTAATAGATAGAGGAGGATGGGGGCTAACTAGAAAAGTTGATTAGATTAACTACCTGGAGTAAGAAATTTTAAAGCAGAGGTTGATACATTCTTGATTAGTAAGCGTGTCAAAGGGTATAAGGAGAAGACAAAAGACTGGGGTTGAGAGGGATAAAAAAGCCAGCCATAATGCAATATCAGAGCAGACTTGATGGGCTGAATCGTCTACTTCTGCTCCTACATCTCATGGTCTTAAGATGGCATTAACTTTTTTAGTTAGTAACCATATAGTGCTTTCCAGAAGGAAACTTTTGGAAAAGACAGTTTGCTGGGTGGGCAGTGTCCACAACAGTTAAAAGCATTACTAGAGCAGCAACTAATGCAGTTTAGTAATCACTAAGTATGGATGAATGAGGTTGGGTATAAATTAAGACATGAATTGCAATTAACTCATGTGACAGGCAGCTTTGATTTTCTATCATGTGGACTTGCCTCTGGAATTAGGGGACATTAAGTACAGCACAATAATCCTTCACAGAAAAAAAAACTGCCAAGAATTTCACCCTCAGCCTGTATAATTGAAGTGTTACATGCTGCCATATAATTCTCATTGTGCTCTAATCCTTCCACTGATTTCAATCGGAATAAATATTACAGGCCACACACAATACACAGTTGCTCCTAGGCAATAGAGAATGCAGTTCTGGGCAACTAATCCTAATGAAAGGCCACACACTAATTTATTGAGAATATCTAAAATGGCACACTTAGAAGCCAAGAAGCTGAGATGCCAGAAAGATAAATCATTTTGGAGATATTAGAGAAAGGCAGAGGCAAGAAAATAAATATTGACAGCTTTGACTGCTAAAGCTTCCAGCTGCTCTGGTTGAGAAACTGGGAGTTTCTTAACTTGACTTCACAACATCCTAGGTAGTTTAGTGATAGTGGCTCAACCTCTGTAACAATCACCCATATCTGTTCATCTGAAAATGCTAGTCGTTGATGTGAAGGTGGTATATGACCAACTGGAGCATTTTTGTTTTACAAAACATTTGTAACTTTTCCTCTTTTATATAAAAAAATGCATTCAAGCACAAAATAAAAGAAATAATCTATTGACAAAATGAACAGAAACCACTTGACGACACTAAGTCAAATGGTTCTGAAGAAGGGTCTTAGTCTAAAACGTCAACTGTTTACTCTTTTCCAAAGATGCTGTCTGACTTGCTGAGTTCCTCCAGCATTTGTATGTGTTGCAAATGAGTACTACATCACATTCATTGTGGGAAAAATACATTGAGGCAGTGTTTTAAAATGTTAAGAGAAGAAATTAACAGAGTTCTTTTTCTAACCTTTGGTGGCAAACCATCTTCATAAGCTGACCAGCTACAAGGATACACAATTCGTCTTCTTGTAGCAGTGAGAGCATGGCTCATCTTTGGATAACCTGGGGAACTGTATACCGACATTAGCTTAGATGAACAAGAAATAACAACAATCTTCATGCCAATTATACTCTTCGCTGATAATTTACAATTTAATCACTACTTAAACTCAGTGGCTATTTTATTAAATACCTCCTACACCTAATAAAGTGGCCACTGAATATATACCTGCTTCAAAGTTTGTAGTGTTGTGCGTTCAGAGATGCACATCACTTTGTAACACATAGTTATGAGTTACTAGTCACATTCCTGGCAGCTTGAACCAATCTGGCTATTCTCTGACCTCTCTCATTAACAAGGTGTTTCTTCCTTTTAGGAAGGATGTGGAAGCATTGGAAAGGGTATAGAGGAGATTTACCAGGATGCTGCCTGGTTTAGAGAGTATGGATTATGATCAGAAGTTAAGGGAGCTAGGGCTTTACTCTTCGGAGAGGAGGAGGATGAGAGGAGACATGATAGAAGTGTACAAGATATTAAGAGGAATAGACAGAATGGACAGCCAGTGCCTCTTCCCCAGGGCACCACTGCTCAGTACAAGAGGACATGGCTTTAAGGTAAGGGGAGGGAAGTTCAAGGGGGATATTAGAGGAAGGTTTTTCACTCAGAGAGTGGTTGGTGCGTGGAATGCACTGCCTGAGTCAGTGGTGGAGGCAGATTCACTAGTGAAATTTAAGAGACTATTAGTCAGGTATATGGAGGAATTTAAGGTGGGGGGTTATATGGGAGGCAGGGTTTGAGGGTCAGCACAACCTTGTGCGCTGAAGGGACTGTAATGTGCTGTATTATTCTATGTTCTACGTTCCCACAGAACCACCGCTCACTGGATTTTTTTGTTTTTCACATTATTCTCTATAAAAACTTTTGTGTGTGAAAATCCAGGGGATCAGCAGTTTCTGAGATACTCAAACAACCCCGTATGGCACCAACAATCATTCCCCAGTTAAAGTCACATTTCTTCCCTATCCTGATGTTTGGACTGAACCATGTCTCCGTGTTTTTATGCATTGCATTGCTGCCAAATGATTAGCTGATTAGATATTTTGATTGCCAAGGTGTACAGGTGCATCTAATAGCCACTAAGTATATGTCACCATTAACTTCTACAGTTGTCAAAGATACATAATTGATTTGTCACTTCAATAGCGAAGATCACCAACACAATTCATGTCACTGTAGTCAATGGTGTTTATACTTTTTAAGTGACTCCTTATTTTTAAAACATTTTTCTCAATAACCAAGACTTGATATATGAGTCCTGGGATAAAATGTCACATGGGATAATTGGATGAGTCTAGATGCACTGACAAGGACTAGTGGTTATTAATTACAGTTGAACCTTTTCATCATCCTTAGCTTATTCCAAAGTTGATGCAACAATGAAATGCATTAAAACAAGATCAATTCTGGGCATTTAAAAGTGTGGTTCAAACGCTTTTCCCAACCATCCAAAAGCAAAAAATTATAACTAATTCCAATTGTCTTAAATAATTATGCAAGGGATGTCCATTACAGATTATTAGAAACCTTTCTATTTTAAGTTGTTTCAACAATCTTTTCCCCCTAATATGGTAATATTAGCAAAATTTATAAGAAGCACAGCACCTATACATGAATGAAAGCAAAAATGATTTCACTGAGATGAAAGTCAGGTGAACTTTATAGCAAGTTATCAATCCTCTTTATGGGGCAGTTAAGTTGCCCTACTCGTTTCTCGATTCGTGTGCAACGGAAGGTTCCAGTGGATTTAAAGAGCAAACACGAGGAAATCTGCAGATGCTGGAAATTCAAACAACACCACACACAAAATGCTGGTGGAACACAACAGGACAGGCAGCATCGATAGGGAGAAGCGCTGTCGACGTTTCGGGCCGAGACCCTTCGTCAGGACTACATGCTGCCTGACCTGCTGTGTTCCACCAGCATTTTGTGTGTGGTCCCAGTGGATGGCCATTTTATCTCCTTTTTTCACTCATCAAAGTATGGCTAAGTTGATCTGCTAGGTATTTGTCGGGTTATTCCTAGCCTGGCATTTGAAATACAATTCAAGCGCTTGATACAAGTAACCAGGACATTAAAGTTGTTGCTATTTGATGCCCTTCTTTCTACGTAGGCGCGGAGCAAGAACTAAAGGGAGTAGTGTATTTAGGTATTTTAAAGAGTCACGTTAAGTATGGAGAACGTCGAACAACATCCAGAGCCGGAGCAACGAACCGGACCCGCCGAGACGAAGACGCATGCGCACCCGAAAGCCCGCGCGAAAGAAAAGCGAGCCCTCCGCGCGTAGGAGGCCCAATCGATAGGCCGCGCGATCGATCGGCCGCATGCGCACTTACCAATTCTCGCAATCAATCCCGATCGGTTCATTCCTCTCCCCCCATAGCCGGGAACCTCAGAGGAGTGGAAGGGAATGAGTGAGGTAAACTGAGAAAAATATGATGAAATGTCTATCCTGCTTGGTACGGGCCGACTGCCGCAGGGCGTGGGGGTATATACGGATCAGTGCTCCTTTGGGTCATATTTCAGATCTGTGCTGAGGATCAAAGATAAAGCACTGTGATATCAGCTTCCTGACCACATTCGTTAGAAGAGAAAGTTACTCACAGAATCAGCCAGTCATTTAATATCACTTGTGAATCGTTCTAGCCTGGTTGAAGTTTTCCGTTGACATCTCTCGCCTTTGCTGACCAGCAATCGTCAATGTTTAAATATTTATATCCCAGGTTTTTTTCAGCTCTCTTCTACGAACTGGTTTGCCTTCAGGTTAAGCAGTCCTACACTGTTGGGGAAGAAAAGGCAAAAGGATATGAATTGATTTCTTTATAGCTATGAACATTGTTTCAATATGTTTGCAGGAGAGGTTGGCAGAGCCATCCTTAACTGACCTTGAGAAGGTGGTTGTGAGCCACACAACAGTTCCAGGAATTAGATCCAGTAGAGAAGAATAAACCGATTCCAGAGCAGGGTAGCATGCAAATTGGAGGGAAATCTAGAGATGGCTGCATGTGCATGCACTTGATGCCCTTGTCCTCCTTGATGGCAGATGTTGCCTGTGATTTTGGGAGATT
This sequence comes from Hypanus sabinus, assembly GCF_030144855.1. Taxonomy (NCBI): domain Eukaryota; kingdom Metazoa; phylum Chordata; class Chondrichthyes; order Myliobatiformes; family Dasyatidae; genus Hypanus; species Hypanus sabinus. The sequence goes on from NC_082714.1 coordinate 18,165,256, forward strand.
GCTGTCAAAGTAGTCTAGACAAGTAAATGCAGTGCAATTTTTTGATGGTACACACTACAATTATTGTATACTAGCAATGAAAGAAACAGACAGACAGTGCACATTGATGGATTGCTTTGTCCTTCATTGATCTTCTTGACTATTTTTGGAATTGCACTTCTCAGGGCAGGTAGGCAATATTCCATCACATCCTTGGCTTGTACCTGTACCTGAAGATGTACTTTAAACTATCTCCCCATGAGCTAGAAAGTCTTTCTAAAATTAAAAGAAACATTGGAGTTACCATCAATGTATTCATTTTGGTGTGCTGTGACTGGAAAAAAAATGTAAGGAATTTCCTAGCATTCCCCCCAATCCTGTATCATGAGGAATTCATCTTGTTATGCCTGCAGCCCCCTCCTTTGTGAGAATTGCAAGATCACTGTTGGGTTGGGTCAGGGGGCCCAGGAAATGAGAGAGAGAGATGTGCGGAATGTCTCGTTCCCCCGGCGATGTAAAGCTACGGGACATGGCCATTGTCTCCGGAAGGCGAATTTGTGGATTGGAGACTGTACTACATGGACGCCCTCAGGCAAAGTGGGCTGGTTGAGGGAGAGATTGCATCACCCCCAACCTGATTGACATCTACGACCCTGCGAGTCGGGATAAAAGAGGGTCTGTGGGAACAGCCCCTCAGATGCACCAGAAGAAACACTAGCACTCCCATGATAGCAGGAAGCCAATTGAAGGAGGCCACATGCGTTCAGTTCCGTTGCCTGGGACTGGTGGCTTGTAACACGGAAAACGGCTTTCAGCTAACAATGGGGAAACCAACTCCCCGACTCAAAGGATTGGCATCATAAAAGACCTGGGCAAGTTAAACCGTCTCTCTCTTAAACCCAAAATGCTGCAGCTTGAACGAACTAACAGTGACTTTTATATTTCCATCGGACAATACATTATCCCCTAGACAATGATAAAGCTATTTCTTATTGGTTATTATTATATCCGCACTTTAGATTTAGTATTGACGACGTATATTATCTGTATGTTTGTATTAATCTTATCTTTGTGCCGCTTTATCAATAAATACTTTTAAAAATAGTACCATCAGACTTCAACAGACCTCTCTATCTTTGCTGGTAAGTGACCCAGTTACGGGGCTTCGTAACAATGTAAATGATATATGTTTCTTCTTGGAATATCTAGAGTTAACCTTTTGTTTATTCTTTCCAAAATGTAAAATACAGATGATTCTGAAATCACGTGTCACGGTTTCAAGAAGCTAGCCCATTTGCTTTTCTTGACTCATTTATCAATGTGTGGACAGCAATGTTTCATTGTGACATCTCTTACATAGATAGTGAGCACTGTTCTTATCCTTTACTGTGATGATTTTGGTAGTAAGCTTTGCACCATCTTCTATTTTGCAGTGATAATATTTCATCTTAATGTCTTCTATTCAAAGTCAAAGTCCATTTATTATTTATAAAAGTATGTCTGCTGTTTACAATCCCAAAATTCATCTTCCCCACAGACAGTCATGAAACCATGGAACCAAAAAAACATCAAACCCCCTTCTCCCTCGAGCAAACAGCAACAAAAAGAGTGGAAAAACACAATATAAAACACAAAATCAAAACCAGAACTAGAACTCATCATTAAAAATGGAATCAGAGAACAAATCTACAGTCTGTGTTGATTAAACTGTGCTGTGGCACCGTTCATGAACAGCATCGAGAAAAAGAGAGATCACTCAAATGCAGGGATCTTCCCTCGGGAGCAGTGAGCACACAAGACAGAGGAATATACATGTCTGCCTTGAACTGACAATTGATACTGTTGAATTGGGCTGTAGAATTGTTATTTTTATTATAGTTTGACTTTCTTATGTTTGTTTGTATATGATCACCTATATACATGGAATTATTCAGTGAGTTTTCCAGTGGTTACTCTGTATCTGTATTTTTTTCTGGAAAATTTATTGTTTCAGTGGTATGTGTCACATTTCTTGAAAATGGCTATCTTATTGGTTTACTGTTATCAGTGGAATTTCTGTTAACCGTAGTCTGGTGTGAGAAGACCACAGCACTTTAGTCTTCTCTTTCCTTTGTCTCCTGGCATGTTTCTTCAGCTGTGGCTTCTTCTTTGCTCTTGTAACACTTAATAAAACAATTTAAAGCAACAAAGTTTTATGGCTCATTATTGATTTCTGAAGAACCTTTGGATCGCAAAAGCATCAGGATCCAACAGTACTACATCTCAATTTAATTATACAATTGGTCAAACTGCCCTTACAGACCCACTCACACTCCTACCAGCCCACTATGGCAGAACTGTGTACTATTTACAAAATACAACACTCAGCCAGGTCTTCATTGATGGCATCTCCTAAACCCAGAGCCTCTGTCATCCAGAAGCACAAGCACAGCGAGTGAATGACAGTACCTTCAAGTTTCTTCTCATGTTATGCACCATCCTGACTTGGAAATATGACCGCCATTCCTTCACAGTTGCTGGGACTAAGTCTCTAACCCTACTTGAATGCATTGTGGGCATCTCTGCTTCAGTCTGCAGCAATTTAGGAAGGCGGCTCTTCATCACCTGCTCAAGATCAATAAGGATTGACAATAAATGCTGGTCATGTCAGGGAGATGCGCAACATATAATTCAATTGAAATGAAAATAGATTACAATCCATGTTAGAAACATGTAACTTGAAATTTGAAGAAATGATGTCCATCATTGCTCTTGGAAAAGCTACGAGGCTAAAGTCATCACAAATTTTGTTTTTATGGGTCTGATATATATATATATATTTATGAATTTGCATATTTCTCAAGTTATTTCCTCTACTACAGCCATGACCACTCTACTAAAGCTTCTTGTTGACCCCAAACTAGAGTGATCCAACACACACAAAATGCAGGTGGAATGCAGCAGGCTGGGCAGCATCTATAGGAAGAAGTACAGTGGACATTTCGGGCCAAGACCCTTCATCAGAACTAACTAAAAGAAGGGCTAGTAAGAGATTTTAAAGGGGGAGGGGGAGATCCGAAATGATAGGAGAAGACTGGGGGGGGGGGGGTGAAGCTAAGAGCTGGAAGGTTGATTGGCAAAAGGGATACAGAGCTGGAGAAGGGAGAGATCATGGGACGGGAGGCCTAGGAAGAAAGAAAGGGGGAGGGGAGCACCAGAGGAAGATGGAGAGCAGGCAAGGAGTGATTGTGAGAGGGACAGAGAAAAAAAAGGGGGGGAAATGATAAATAAGGGATGGGGTAAGAAGGGGAGAAGGGGCATTAACCAAGTTAGAGAAATCAATGTTCATGCCATCAGGTTGGAGGCTACCCAGATGGAATATAAAGTGTTGTTCCTCCAACCTGAGTGTGGCTTTATCTTGACAGTAGAGGAGGCCATGGATTGACATATCAAAATGGGAATGGGACGTGGAATTAAAATATAGGCCACTGGGAGATCCTGCTTCCGCTGGCAGACAGAGTGTAGGTATTTAGCAAAATGGTCTCCCAGTCTGCGTGGGGTCTCACCAATATATAGAAGGCCGCACCGGAAGCACCGCACACAGTATATCACACCAGCAGACTCACAGGTGAAGTGTTGCCTCACCTGGAAGGACTGTCTGGGGCCCTGAATGGTGGTGAGGGAGGAAGTGTAAGGGCAGGTGTAGCACTTGTTCCATTTACAAGGATAAGTTGTGAGAAGGGATGGGGGGAGAGGAATGGACAAGGGAGTTGCATAGGGAGCAATCCCTGTGGAAAGCAGAAAGAGGGGAGGAGGGAAAATTGTGCTTGGTGGTGGGAAGTTACAGAGAATTAAATGTTGGACCTGGAGCCTGGTGGGGTAGTAATTCCATGTCCCATTACCATTCTGATATGTCAATCCATGGCCTCCTCTACTGTCAAGATGAAGCCACACTCAGGTTGGAGGAACGACACCTTATATTCCATCTGGGTAGCCTCCAACCTGATGACATGAACATTGATTTCTCTAACTTCCATTAATGCCCCTCCTCCACTTCTTACCCCACCCCTTATTTATTTATTTATTATAATTTTTCCCCCTTTTTTCCTCTCTGTCCCTCTCACAATCACTCCTTGCCTGCTCTCCATCTTCCTTTGGTGCTCCCCTCCCCTTTCTTTCTCCCTAGGCCTCCCATCCTATGATCCTCTCCCTTCTCCAGTTCTGTATCCCTTTCGCCAATCAACTTTACAGATCTTAGCTTCATCCCTCTCCCTCCTGTCTTCTCCTATCATGTTGGATCTTCCCCTCTTCTTTCAGTTAGCCCTGACGAAGGGTCTCGGCCCAAAACGTCAACTGTACTTCTTCCTATAGATGCTGCCTGGCCTTCTGCGTTCCACTAGTATTTTGTGTGTGTTGCTTGAATTTCCAGCATCTGCAGATTTCCTGGAGTTAGAGTGATCCAAATAGTGATCATTTGTTCATTATGTGCTGTGTCATATGACGTGGGTGATCATGGTCTTTCCATGACCATGATTGTTCTTGGCAAATTTTCTACAGAAATCTTCTGGGCAGTGTCTTTACAAGACAGGTGACTGGTGACCATAGCCATTATCAAAAGGCATTGTGCTCATCTGGGAGTGAAGCATCACCACCATTCATGATGTTAGATTTCACTTTGTATGGTGTAAAGACGGTACAAACCCTGCCAGAGCTGACATGCATCCAATCCCATCTCCAATCTCAATCGAAACCATCAACAGTGGCTGGATAGGAGATGCAAGAGAGTAGTGATGGATAACTGTTTGTCAGGTTGGAGGCTGGGGACTAGTGGTGTGCCTCAGGGATCTGTACTGGGTCCAATGTTGTTTGTAATATACATTAGTGATCTGGATGATGGGGTGGTTAATTGGATTAGTAAGTATGCAGATGATACTAAGGTAGGTGGTGTCGTGGCTAATGAAGTAGGTTTTCGAAGCTTGCAAAAAGATTTAGGCCTGTTAGAAGAGTGGGCTGAACGATGGCAGATGGAGTTTAATGCTGGTAAGTGTGAGGTGCTACATTTTGGTAGGAATAATCTGAATAGGCCATACATGATAAATGGTAGGGCATTGAAGAATGCAGTAGAACAGAGTGATCTAGGAATAATGGTGCATAGTTCCCTGGAGGTGGAATCTCATGTGGATAGGGTGGTGAAGAAAGCTTTTGGCATGCTGGCCTTTATAAATCAGATCATTTAGTATAGGAGTTGGGATGTAATGTTAAAATTGTACAAGGCATTGGTAAGGCCGAATTTGGAGTATAGTGTACAGTTCTGGTCACTGAATTATAGGAAAGAAGTCAACAAAATAGAGAGAGTACAGAGGAGATTTACTAGAATGTTACCTGGGTTTCAGCATCAAAGTTACAGGGAAAAGTTGAACAAGTTAGGTCTTTATTCTTTGGAGCGTAAAAGGTTGGGGGGGACTTGATAGAGGTATTTAAAATTATGAGGGGGATAGATAGAGTTGACGTGGTTAGGTTTTTTCCATTGAGAGAAGGGGAAATTCAAACAAGAGGACAAGAGTTGAGAGTCAGGGGGCAAAAGTTTAAGGGTAACACGAGGGGGAATTTCTTTAATCAGAGAGTGGTAGCTGTGTGGAACGAGCTTCCAGAAGTGGTAGAGACAGGTTTGGTATTGTCATTTAAAGTAAAATTGGATAGGTATATGGACAGGAAAGGAATGAAGAGTTATGGGCTGAGTGCGGGTCAGTAGGACTAGGTTCGGCATGGACTAGAAGGGCCGAGATGGCCTGTTTCCGTGCTGTAATTGTTATATGGTTATATGTTTTTTTTTGCTCTTATGATAGCCTTCCATTGGTGTTATCTATTCAGATTTGAAGATGAATTCCTGAATACTGTTCAGTACACTGACTCAAAGCAGTCCAGTAAGTACTCCTCTGCCTACCTTGGCCATATCTTCTTGGTATTCAACCCTGTTTTGCCATCATTACTCTCTACCTATACGCTGGGAGTTGTAAGGCAGTTAGCTGATTGGATTTTCCAAACACTGAACATGGGATGGTACGATAAACGTTCTTGATGGTAGTGTAACAGTGGTCAAATGAGTTAGTTCCTTGTGTTCCACAGAAAATATGTTGATGTTCAGAGACTTCTTCAAGCTAGCCTGGTTGAAAGGGAAGTCATCAGGGTGTACTGTTTCATGCCTGCTTAGCCCCTCCAGTATCAGCCGGATGCTGGCCTGAGATGGAATATATACGGCTAACAGGATGATGATGTTATATACTGCTAACAGGATGATGATGACTCCCTCAACAGATAAGAAGAATGACATTTGACTGCTAGATATTACAAGCTGGGTGAGCAGGACTGAGACAGAACCACATGTCTGTACACCATGGTGAGTTAATTATAAAGCATACTGTATCTCTGCCTTTAAAAGATTGAGCTGTCCTGTCTTTTCGGTGAATGGTGAAGCGATCAAGCTGCAGCGCTGCATCCAAAATGGTAAGAGATAGCCACATTTCCATAAAACAGAGAATAAAAGCAGTCCCTGATGTTCCTCTGGTACGTCAATCTTGCTCCAAGGTCTCCAATTTTATTTTCTACAAACTGTACATTTGCCAATTCAATCATGTGGAATTGACAGTGACAACGTATCAAACTCTACTCAGGCTTCCAGACATGTACAGTTATTGATTATAAGTGATGTTTCAATGACAAACTCTGCCATCTTTTTCAGCAATGATGCCTGCGTATGTCTGGACCAGTGGTGTTTATATCCCTGTAGTCCATCCCTCCTTTATAAGGGGGTGTAAATACCACTGATCTAGACGTACCCAAGCATCATCCCTGAAGAAGATGGCGGAGTTTGTCATTGAAACGTCAGTTATAATCGATAACTGTACCTGGCTGGAATCCCAAGAAGAGTTTATCTGTCATATACACCAGGAAAACTGTAGATCCTTTTTTAACATATTAGATGGTTAAGAATAGACATACTCACAAAATAAAGGATTATCAGGAGAGTAGGTGTATCTTTTGAAGCAAAGAAATGCAGATCCTGGAAATCCAATATATAAATAAAAACACCGAGAATGGAAGAGCTCAGCAGATTGAACAGCATCGATAGGGACTGAAACAGAGTTGAAGCTTCAAATTAAAGTCTCTTCTGGAACTAAAAAATTAGTTTGTTAAGCTGCAGATAGTTGTGAAAACCATGTGTTGGAGCAGAGTTAAACCATTTGGCCCATTGAGTCTGCTCCACCATTCGATCCTGCCTGATTTACTTTCCCTCTCAACTCTATTCTCCTGCCTTCTCCTCATAATCTTTGATGCACTTACTAATTAATTACCTATCAATATTAACTTTGAGCAGCCTCCACAACCATCTGTGATAATGAATTCCACAGATCCACCATCCGCTACTTATAGAAATTTCTCCTCATCTCTGTTCTAAAGGGACATCCTTCTATACTGAGGCAGTACCCTCTGGTCCTAGACTCATCTTCTAATGTTGGAAACAATCTCCATTTCAGCTCTAGCTGTTCCTTTCAAAATTTGATAGGCACTGAAGACATCACTTCTGCTGACTCTGTACTATACTATCTGTGTCCTCAGAAACTTCCTAATTTCCGAAAGAATTTAAAAAATCTTTAAAGCTGTGCTGCAGGTGAAATAATTCTAATTAGTCAGGATGGAATTTTTTTTTAGTTGTCAAGCTACTTAAAACCTATAAAACTGTGTTTCTTACTTCTTCTCTCTGGAAATAATTTTGCTATATAAAAGTACTCCTTCCACCTTCGCATACATGTTACTGGTGAGTTATTCTCATAAAAAGCAGTCAATTACCTTATATGTATATTTTCTTGTAGATATCTGTGTCAAATATATCACTGGTGACATCTTAACAATTGCAAAGGCTCTCATTGACCCCAACCACGAGCAACAAGTAGCAAATTACTCTGGTATTTTCAACAAAAAAACTACCTTTTGTTCTAATATGACTTAATTCCCTTATCCTCTTTCCATCGTAGGTCAAACAATGCTCACTTCAAAAATGCAAAATCAACCGTTGATTTTAAAAGATATTAGTGATTATATTAAAAATTAATCTCAACATGTGCTATGGATTTCCAGCCAGTTTTTTCAATGTTCTCTGTCTGAATTCCCAATATAGTTTGACCAAGGGCCTTTAAAATTATAGATAAATTATTACTTCGGCATTAAATGATTAAGTAAATTAAAGACCAAAACGTTTGTACATCCTGTTCATTGTGCTCTGTGTGGTCACAGCTTACTGTCAGCTCAGTTAGTAATTGGGACTAATGGACAGTAAATTGTAATTAAATTATGAAAAACAGTTGCGTAGAAATTTGTGGAGGAATTGCTATCCAGATGTCCCCTTCAGGCAAAATAATCTATTATTCTGATTGCAATATATTCACCCCTTTCCCAACTGTCCCATGTTAAACTGTGTTTTGTGGGTCACATCAGCTGGCTTAGTTTACCTGCTGCAGTAACTTTTATCCAGGCCTTTGTACCTCCTGATTTAATCATTCCAATCCCAACCTTCAGTCTCTATAAATGCAGAATTGCCATATTACTGCAATTAATCTAAATTAACTCAAGGCTCTTGAACTCTCACCGGCACCTGGTTGTGCAGGACAAACACTGCAGAATTCTTATTCTTGTTTTCAAACTTGTTTGTGGCCTCCCCTCCCCTAATGATACTGGTATTGCTTTATTATTGTCACATGTACAAAAATATAGTGAAAAACTTGTATACTATTGCATACTATTCATACAGATCAATTCATTAAATGGTGTATTGAGGTGGAAAAAGGTAGAATAGCGATGCAGAATGAAGTGTAAAGAACATACAGTGCAGGTAAATAATAAAGTGCAAGTGCAAGTACATAACAAGGCAGATTGTGTGGCCAAGAGTCCATCTTAATGTACAAGAGATCCATTCGAGTCTGAGAGCAGCGGGATAGGCTATTGGGAGAGGGGAAAAGAGAGAATGTCTATAGTGGATGGCATCTTTGATTATGCTGGCTGTTTTATCGAGTCAGTAAGAAGTAAAGATTGAGAAGGGAGATTTTCCTGTGATGGGCTGAGTGTGTCCGCAACTCTCTGCAGTACTTTATTAACACGTACAGAGCAGATGCTATACCAAGCAGTTATGCATTCAGACAGAATGCTTTCTGTGGTGCTTTGGAAAAAATAGGTCAGAGAGTCAATGCAGACATGCCAAATTTCTTTAGCCTCCTGAGGAAGTAGAAGCATTGGTGAGTTTTCTTGGTATGACATCAACATGGCACTTAATGGCGGCTCTTTTGAGCTTATCTGTGAAAGAAGTTTAACTTCTACCTTTAGCGTCTTTCTTTTTTCTTTTCAGGGCGGAACGGGTTCTGTCAGAGACCTTGAACTGGAATTACACTCAGACGTCAGTGCTTTGCGGTGGTAGGACCCACTCCCAGAGGTTCACACCCAAGCTGCTTTTTGAAATCCTAAGGACGTGGCATAGAAGGAAAGCATGCCTTTGGGGTTCTGAGGTTTCACCCACTATGGATGAGCTGATTCCATGCCGGTGTTGCCAACTGAAGCATCAGGAGAATATGGAATATTGGGAACAGCAGATCAACTGTCAGAAGCTCTGTACTCGGTGAGTCGCTCTCTCTTTCTTGGTGGTGGGAGGAGTCTGTTGCTGATTCCAGGTTGGAAAACAGGGAAAAAGGCTCCGTGATAGACTTTTAACACCATAGATCAGTGAGGCGTTTTGTTATATTTCCCCTCTCGCTGTGAAAGGAGGAGCACCTCTTTTTCCCTTTATTAGGGAGAGAGCGAGCCTGTGGTATGTTGAATTGTTGGGTGGAGGATCAGTTTTTGTTGTACTGCAGATCATGGTCTTTCTTGGGGGCTTTGCTATTGCTTGCTTGGGTAGAGAGTGCTGATGCTTTTTATTGCTGAAGTAAGTGGGGGAAGGAGAGGATTGTTGCTTTGCTGCTGTATGTGCAGAGGAGAGGGGACTAGAGCAGGGCTTTGGGGTTCCGATGTTTTTATTGTCACTTGTTCTTTGGGGCACTCTTCTGTTTTCATGGATGTCTGCGAAGAACAAGAATTTCAGGATGTATATTGTACACATTACTCTGATGTTAAATGAAACTATTGAGCTAATGAACATGGCCAGATCAGGATGAATGCTTTCTTCTCAAGTCCTGTAAAACTCAGATATCTGCATTCTTTCAGTTTTGGCCACTTGTGTGTCACAAGCTGAAATTGCTGCCTCACTGGCAGCTCAAGCCCTGAGCTCTTTCTTATACAGTATATTTCCACCTTGTTTTCTTCTTTTTAAGACAATCCTTAAAATCTGCCTCTTTGACCTAGTGTTTGGGTGAGCCCAGATATTTCTGTAAGTGGCTCAGTCAAGTTCATTAGCTAATACTCTTATGAAGCAGCTTTGAAGTTTCAATAGAGTAAAATTAGTTTAAACAGAGTGGTGGTAATTAAATATAAACTGTTATTATTATTTTACTGGCATTACCCTCTGCTTTGCTGAAAATTAAATTTCAGAACTCTTTATTTTTAAACTCCATCTTTTGTATTTAAGGTATAGTTTATTTTCACCTGAAGTATACAAGACGACTCAAGGAGTATCACAAGCATTTCATATCATGAAACATTTTTAAAGCACAATCAGAGAAGCCTGAGCCCCTGGGACATATCTGGGAACCTGCTCTAGCTGAATCTTTATCCTGATCTTCCCTCTCTGAAGATGCAGCAGGTGGAGCACAACCAGCTCGGTGTGACGAGAGACCTAGAAGAGGATGGTAAGGACCCAAATGCTGGAGTACAGCGACTAGAATCAAGACACAATTTGAGAGTGAGATGAGGACGGGGTTCTAAACTAGATGCTAGATGAAAATCCAAAGTAGATCTGATGATTGAACACCAAACTGCAGTTCAGATGCTCTTTAAATATTAAAATCCTGGTGCCAAAACATGGCTGCCAATTAGCAGGGCAGGCTCGAGTCTTTAAAGGGGTTGTGTCAACTATCCATTTTCCAGAGTCGGATCGTCTAAACCCTGGAAGCTAATACAGTCGAGTGACTAACCCAGGGTTACCTGGGAAGAAGTTACAAAAGCCTGAAAGCATGTACAACCAGGCTCAAAGACGACTTCTACACAGCTGTAATAATATTATTAAATAGTTCCCCCGTATGATAAAGTTGGACTCTTGACCTCACAGTTGACCTCATTATGATCTTGAACTTTATTGTTTACCTGCACTGCATTTTCTCTGTAGTTGTCTCACTTAATTGTTATTGTTTTACTTTATTTTACCACAGTGTACTGTGCAAAGGTTTGATCTGTATGAACAGTGTACGAGACATGCTTTTCACTGTACCTTGGTAGAAGTGACAATAATAAACAAATACTGGTATTCTAATCCAGAGTGTGTGTGTTTACCAAGCAGGCTTGTTCAGCCTGCTTGGCGAATACACACACACACTCTGGGATAAATTTGCAAACTGCTGCCAAAATCACTGGGATTTCAAAGATGATCTGGTGCACTTGGATTAAACCTAGATATCAGGGCAGGGGAAGAGTGGTTGAATTGGATGTCTGATTACTGACTCAGCATTTAAACCTCCTACTCTCAGGAGGTAAAATCGTCTCCTGCTTCTACAACCCTAGACAGGAAAAGAAACATCAGTGCATGATATAGGTTGGGATCATTGCAGGCATTGGTGCTACAAATGGGAGAAGATGCAGCACCTGGTATCTCCACTGATAAATAATTTGTACCTCTTCAAAAAACTCAGCTTTGATGTGGAGGAAGGAAAAAAAATCAGAAGCTGGTTTGTGATGTCACGTTGTCATTTGTGCCTTGGGATATGTATCAAACCTGAACCATGGTCCATTCCTTTGTTTGGCACACTCCCATAATACAAAAAAAATGAGTGGATTTCACAGTTTATGCCCATCAGTTTGGGTGAAAAGAGTCAAGCTTACAGGTTATTAAAAATTAATTCCAACATAAATGATAAATATCTTTCAAGGAATGTCAGTGAAAGCACATTTAATGTGCATTAATTGAGCCCATTCACTATTCATTACTTGCCTGACTCCATGCAAATTCTAGCTCCTATCTAACATCCAGCTTAATGGTTTTTGCCTAACTTTGCTTTCACAATCTTAATCCTTGGTAGGATCATAGTCACAGCCTACAAGCAAAATCAACACAATTAGCCAGAGCCAACTGAAGTGAACTCTATAATTAAGGGTTAACAACTACTGTAACTATTTTCATTTCCCATTCTTTTGTGTGGAGCAATAACACAAACAGGCTTCCAGGAATAAAGCAGCCCCTTGTTCAATTGCCACTTCATTAAATGAGTGGCCTGCTCTGGTCACTGAAGTGGTAGCAGTCCTTATTGTCTGGTGACCCCCTCCTGAGGTCACATGGGTATTTGTCATCACACATACAGGCACCAACTTGGTATGCCCACAACATTTTCCCTTAAGTGGTGAAACAATGCAGAAGCTACTTTTGAAACAGAAGGGAAAAATAAGCTTGTTAAAATGCTCCAGATTCTGAATAGGACATAATGAGTGCAGTGCATAGAGGGGAACAGTGAATAGTGGATGTTTTATACATGGATTTCCAGAAGGCTTTCGATAAGGTGCCGCACAAGAGACATAAATAAGATTTGGATGCATGGAGTCGGAGGAAGTGTATTGGCATGGATAGTGGATTGGTTAACCGATAGAAAGCAGAGAGTTGGTATAAATGCGTGTTTCTCCAGTTGGCAGTCAGCAGTGAGTGGGGTGCCGCAGGGGTCGGTGCTGGGCCCGGAACTGTTTACCATTTACATTGATGATTTGGAAGAGGGGACTGGGTGTAGCATAGCAAAATTTGCAGATGGCACTAAACTGAGTGGAAAAGCAAATTGTGCGGAGGATGTGGAGAGTCTGTAGAGGGATATAGATAGGTTAAGTGAGTGGGCCAAGGTCTGGCAGATGGAGTACAACGTTGGTAAATGTGAGATCATCCACTTTAGAAGGAATAATAGAAGAGCAGATTATTATCTAAGTGGTGAAAGATTGCAGTATGCTGTTGTGCAGAGGGACTTGGGTGTGCTTGTGCATGTTGGCCTTCATTGCTAGAGGGATTGAATTCAAGAGCAGGGAGGTCATGCTGCAACACTACAGGGTACTGGTGAGGCCGCACCTGGAGTACTGTGTGCAGTTCTGATCTCCGTACTTGAGGAAGGATATACTGGCTTTGGAGGCAGTGCAGAGGAAGTTCACCAGGTTGATTCCAGGGATAAAGAGGTTAACCTATGAGGAGAGATTGAATTGCCTGGGACTATACTCTCTAGAGTTCAGAAGAATGAGAAGGAATCTTATAGAAACATACAAAATTTCGAAAGGGATAGATAAGATAGAAGTACGAAAGTTGTTTCCATTTGTAAGTGATCCTAGAACTAGGGGACATTGCGTCAAGATTCAGGGGAGAAGATTTAGGATGGAGATGAGGAGAAATCGTTTTTCCCAGAGAGTGGCGAATCTGTGGAATTCTCTGCCCAGGGAAGCAGTTGAGGCTTCTTCACTAAATATATTTAAGAAACAGTTAGATAGGTTTTTACATAGTAAGGGAATTAAGGGTTAAGGGGAAAAGGCAGGTAGATGGAGCTGAGTTTACGGACAGATTAACCATGATCTTATTGAATGGTGGGCAGGCTCGATGGGCCGGATGGCCTACTCCTGCTCCTATTTTTTATGTTTGTCTGGGGAAATTGTCAAATCTTACTCAGACTAATAATTGAAGTTGCATTTAGGAGATTGCAATCCACAAGTCTGGACAGGTATTAGAAAGTGGATGGAGAATAAAACTGGGGGAGTTTTGTTGCAGCTATATAGGTTGACACAAAGAATATACCTGGAATAATGGATATAGACAGTTTTAGTCTTATTTATGGAAGGTGCAACCACCACAACTTAGGAGCAGTGCAAGGATAGCATTGGCAGAAGCAGTTTCAGAGTATGGGGTACTAAATTTTCAATAGCCTAGTTCTTAGTAAAATGGAACTGGAGATTTTCAGTGTCTCACAGATTATCACCCTCTGCTCTATGTGTACATGGCTAACATTGTTCGTTCATCCATTCTCCCTTGCCACAACATTAAGACAGCATTAAAAGGTTTATTCCCCTCCAAGATCTGCCTGATTTGCTGAGTTCTTCCACCATTTTTATATATATTGTTCAAGATCTCCAGCATCAGCAAACTGTCTTGTGTTTGTAATTTGCTGTTCCACTGCTATCTCTTTGACATTTACCCACAATTTAAAAAGTTTATTCCTTTCCATAGATGTTGCTGAATTTCTCCAGCACTGTGTGTGTCCTGCTGAAGATATATTCAGTGGCCACATAATTAGGTACACCTGCTCATTAATGCAAATATCTAATCAGGTAATCATGTGGCAGTAACTCAATGCATAAAAGCATGTAGACAGGGTCAAGGGTGGGCTTGATTGTTGTTCAAATCAAATGTGGAAGAAATATAATCTCAGTGACTTTGACCGTGGAGTGATTGTTGGTGTCAGATGGGATGTTTACGCATCTCAGAAACCGCTGATCTCCTTGGATTTTAACACACAGCAGTTTACAAAAAAAATCTTGTCTGGTAAGTGGCAGCTCTATAGGAAAAAAACACCTTGTTAAAGAGAGTTCAGAGGAGAATGGCCAGAATGGTTCAAGCTGACAGGAAGACAACAATAACACATATTATCGTGTTACAACAGTGGTGTGCAGAAGAGCATCTCTGAATGCACAACACGTCAAACCTGTTAGTGGATGGGCTACAGCATCAGAAGACGACAAACATACACTCAGTGGCCACTTTATTAGGTCCAGGACTGGCCACTGAGTGTACATCTAGGAGATGTTTGCAATATGCATGCTAAATCTGCAAAGACTGGAGGCTTTTCCAAGCACAGAGAGCCAATGACTATGATTTATTCTTTTAAAAGTAGCATATGGAAAGGAGTTGGAAATAAGAGATTCATCTTATGCCATTTTATTTTTCTAATCAGAAAAGAATATAGATTAAAAACAGGGTCTATGTATGAGAATACTGTCAGCCTGAAGCCCAGCAATAGTTCAGATTCATTCATCTATCACATGTACATCAAAATATACACTGAAGTGCTCTGTTTGTGTTAACAACCAACACAGCCTAATAATATGATGGGGCAGCCCACAAGTGTTGCCACACATTCCACTGCCAACATAGTATGCCCACAATGCTCGGCAGGAAAACACAACTAAATAGAACAAACAACAAAACAATCTCCATTCCTCCCTGAATGCACATACACAGGACAGGCTGCCTTTGGTCTCCAGCAGACTAGTGGAGTCAGACACTAGGCTTTGAATTCCCACTCGACTCGCGGAGACTCACAAACCCAGGCATCTGCAGATTCAAGACTTCTGATCAAGTTTTGTACTTTGATCCTTGATATGCTATAATGTTTCTATAATGGCCAATGTGTCCTTTGTATTGGTCAGTATAGCACAACCCTCCAGCTTGCTGCTGCTACCAATGGTTCTGTGCCACCTTTGCAATAGAAGAGATTGTGGTGGTTCACTGGGTGGTGAGCAGTACAGTTGGGTGCTGTCGTCAAGTTTAACCAGCTGACAGTGCATGTAAACTGTAAGGTATGGATGTAATGCTTGCAATAGCACCAGTAGTGTGAGAATGAGGTGGAACAGATAATCTGGAGCCTGATTGATAGAGAGTGGGAGATGAGCTGTGGAGGTGGGGGCTGAATTGAGCCATTTCTGAGGTTAATACTGAAGTTTGTAGGCTTCAGCATTTGTAGGTACATTGGCTGAAAACTCAATATGACTTCAGTTAACTTCTGAAACTGTATACAGATTCACTAAGACAATCATCCATTCCCTTTGGGAGATGTCTCTACTCCCTTGTTATCAGACTATTGAATACAGCAAAATGGACGCTTGACCTCATGATCTATCTCGTTATGATCATGCACCTCATTGTGTACCTGCATTCCACTTTCTTTTTAGCTGTTACATTTTCAAAGGTTCAAAGCACATTTATAATCAAAGAATGTATAAATTTAAACCTTGATATTTGTCTGCTTACAGGCAGCCATAAAGCAAGAAACCTGAATAACCCAATAAAAAAGACCAAACACACATTGTGCAAATAATAGAAGCAAGCCAACAGCATCTCAAACCAAACTGAGTCCCAGATCTGCCCCTGGAGTAGCCGGTGTAGACCTAAGCCAAGCTTTGGTCTCCAATTCATCACACTAGCAGGGCAGAAACACACAGCAACCAGATCAGTTCACAGCCTCTGTGCTGCAGAGAAAGGAATAAAAATTCTCAGGAGAGTGAGTAAA
This sequence comes from Hypanus sabinus, assembly GCF_030144855.1. Classification (NCBI taxonomy): domain Eukaryota; kingdom Metazoa; phylum Chordata; class Chondrichthyes; order Myliobatiformes; family Dasyatidae; genus Hypanus; species Hypanus sabinus. The sequence continues at coordinate 18,181,647 of NC_082714.1, forward strand.
ACACACCTCTGTACCTGACCCTGGCACCCAAATCCAGGTGCCCTGATATACTTGGGCTGCCCAGCCTGAAGCCATTCTCAATCCCACCAAACTGGCTCGGTGCTTGGAGTGAACCTCTTACCTGGGTTAGGTGAATGAGCATCGAAACTCTTCCACATTGACTCCTCTCCAATTCACTCACTCCATCTCCAGCAGCGATATGAACTCCATCTCCCTCTGCGGTTCAAATACATTGTACCTCACAATGCCTTAGCATGGCTCATACCCCATTTAACTTATAACAATTACAGCACAGAAACAGGCCGGCTCGGCCCTTCTAGTCCATGCCAAATGCTTACTCTTACCTAATCCCACTGACTCGCACTCAGCCCATAACCCTCCATTCCTTTCCTGTCCATATACCTATCCAATTTTGCTTTAACTGACAATACCGAACCTGCCTCACCTCTGCCTGCCTGCTCACTATCTGCAGTGATAGTTCTGCATTCTATTTTATTATAAATTCTGTTACTGTTTTACCTTGTACTACCCCAATACACAGTGTAATAATCTGATCTGTATGAACTATATGCAAGAATGCAAGACAATCTTTTTACTGTACCTCAGTACATGTGGCAAAAATAAACCAATTCTAATCCAATTTCCCTGATTGTATCAACATTACTTCTACATTTTCTCTCCCACATAGATCTCAAGTGAAGAAAGCAAGCATTATTGTAGCCCTTTCTCTTTTATGTTCTACTATTTTCTACCCTAAGCAACACTCAGCTCCTATTCCATCTTTAGTGCATCGCCCCTGTAAGAGGTAGACTAGCTATAACTAGAGTTATTGCCCTCTGTTAATGTTCAGCTGTGAACAGAATGTTAAGATTGACTGGTTGTATGAAGTTGATGTTTTACCCACATTGCAGTCAAAGGCACAGGTTAATTACACCATGTGGCATGATTATTTTTAAGTAAATATCCATGTTAGGTCCCAAGGTCTCTGCTAATACATAGTTAAACCCAATGAGGAGAAATCCTGTTGGTGTTAAACATTTTGAACCCACAAAGCTGAAAGGAACAGAAGAATTTGGTGGTAGGTGAGATGTTCAAAGTTCAAAATTCAAAGTAAACATTATCAAACTACATATATGTCATCATAAACAACACGGAGATTCATTTTCTTGCAAGCATACTCAATAAATCCATAATAAAATAATAACTAATCAAATCAATGAAAGACTGAATCAACTTGGACATTCAACCAATGTGCAAAAGACATCAAACTGCAAATTCAAAGAAAAATAATAATAATAATTAAGCAATAGATATCAAGAACATGAGATGAAGAGTCCTTGAAAGCGAGTCCATAGTGAGCCTGGTGGTTGAGGGGTAATAATTGTTCCTGAACCTGGTGGTGTGAATCCTGAGGCTCCTGTACCTTCTGAGTGGTAGGTGTTCCTGACGATGGATGCTGCTTTCCTGCAACAGTGCTCCATTTAGATGTACTCAATGGTGGGCTTTACCCATGATGGACTGGGCCGTATCCATTACTTTTTGTAAGACTGTGTTTCCACACCAACACGAGATGAATTATTAGGAGTTATTGTGCAGTAAATGCTGAAGTACCTGCTTTTTTCCCAGGTGACCACCAGAGGACATCCTTTAAGGTGAGTAGAGGAAAGATGAGGGAAGATGTCAGAGCTAAGATTTTTACATAGAGAGTAGTGGGAGTCTTGGATAGTGATAGAGATTGATATAATAGAGACCTTTAAAAAATGCTTAGAAAGGCACATGGATATAAGAAAAGTGGAAGGTTATCATCTGTGTAGCAGGGAAGGGTTAGATTGATCACAGGTAGGTTTATATTGGTTGGCACAATATCATGGGCTGAGGCTATAGTATGTCATACTGTTCTATGTTCTTAAGTACTTACAGGCTCCGACTAATTGAAGTTGCATTTAGGAGATTGCAATCCACAAGACTGGACAGGTATTGGAAAGTACTTTAAGTACTTTGTAATGTTAGTTACAAGTCCGCTAGATTTCAACTTTCATCTTTGTTGATATTTCATCCTGCTGTCTTCAGGATGACACTCAGGAAGATCAGGCAAAGCAGCATTTTTTTGAATTGTGTCATGGTTATATATCAGCACGAAATAATCACATTTGCCTCTTCTGAGTTTTACATAATATGCTTATGATTTTTTTCTTCTTTATGAAGGGTCTAATATTTGCATTATGGTATTTTAATTGATATATTCTCAGCATTTTAGATATTCTCAAAATATGTATGGTACTTTGCTCTAAAATACAACAGCAGTTTAGTATACAAATATTTTAATTGGTTGTTGGGATGGGGCTCTGTTTAATGTGGACTCTCCATTTAAAATTACCTAATTTACATGCTAAAAAATGTTGGCTTTCAAGTCTCTGGTGTCAAACAGTTATTGTTTCAAGAATTCTAGAATGTCAGCAATATACAGTAGGTTTGTCTTCAATGAGAAATAATTTAGTTTTTAAATCTGTCTCCGCATATTTTTGTTTGTATATGGTTGATTTCTTTCAATGGCTTGCTTAATTAATATTTATTCTCAACCAATGACAAATACTTAGTGGTCACTTTACTAGATACCTTCTGTATTTAATAAAGTGACCACTCAGTTTATTTCAATATGTTCATAGTCTTCTGCTGCTGTAGCTAATCCACTTCAAGGTACAGCATGTTGTGTGTTCAGAGATGCACTTGGGCACACAACTGTCATAATGTGTTTTTATTTGAGTTACTGCTGCCTTCCTGTCAATTTGAATCAGTCTGGCCATTCTACTTTGACCTTTCTCACCGACAAGGCATTTTTGCTTACAGGACAGCCACTCAGTGGATTTTTTTGTTTGTTTTTTGCACCATTCTCAGTAAACTCTAGAGTCTTGTGTGTATAAATCTCAGGAGATCAGCAGTTTTGGAGAGACTCAAACTTGATGGTCGGGCACCAACAATCATTCCATGGTCAAAGTCACTTAGATCACATTTCTTCCCCATTCTGATGTTTGGTCTGAACAACAACTGGACCTCTTGACCATGTCTGCGTTTATGCATTTTATGCATTTAGTTGCTGCTACATGATTGGCTGATTAGATTTTTGCATTAATGAGCAGGTGTATCGATGTACCTAAGAAAGTGAGCAGTGAATGTAACTAGCTGGTTAATGCAATGAAAGAGAACTTGTAGGGTAAACATTTAAGACTGTATTTGCCTACATAACAATGGTGATCAAACATCAAATGCATTTAAAGCGGTGTGAGATATTTTGTTGACATGAATCAGAATGAGAATCAGGTTTGCTGTCACCCACATAGATGTGAAACTTGTATTTACGGCTGTAGTACAATGAGATACATAATAATAGAGAAAAACATGAAGTACAGTAAATAGATATATGTAAATAGTTACATTAAATCATAGAAATAATACAAAACTAGAAAAAAATGTAGAGGTAGTGTTCATGAGTTCAATGCCAATTCAGAAATAGATGGCAGAGGGGAAGAAGCTGTTCATGAATCCTTCACGCTTCTGTACATCCTTCCTGATGGTAGCAATGAGAACAAGGGATTATGGGGTTCCTCACTGATGAAATGTATTAAAAATTTAATTAAACAATTAGTTCAAAAAGAGAGTAAAATAGTGAGGTAGTATTCATGGGTTGGTTCATATTTGTTAAGAGATCTGACGACAGAGGGAAGAACTGTTCTTAAAACCTGAGTGTATGTCTTTAGGCCCCTATACAAACCTCCTCTCTGATGGTAGTAAGGAGAAGAGCACAAGTTCTGGGTGATGTGGATCCTTAATGATGGATGACAACTTTTTGAGGCATCACCTTTTGAAGATGTCCTTGATGCTGGGGTGGCGAGTGCTCATGATGACTCTGGTTGAGTTGTAACCCTCTGCACCTTTTTCCAATTTTAAGATGTGGCCCCTCCTTATCAGATGCTGATGCAACCAGTCAGGATGCTCTCCAAAGTACATCTATTGTCCTTGGTGACATGCGAATCTCCTCAAACTACTAATGAAATATGGTTGCTGATGTATCTTCTCCATAATTTCATCAATGAGCTGGGCTCAGGATAGATATTCAGAAATGTTGACACCAATGAACTTGAAACTACTCACTCTTTCCACTGAGGACTCTTTGATGACGACTGGTGTGTGTTCCCTCAACTTTCCTTTCCTGAAGTGCACAATTGATTCCTTAGTCTTACTGACGTTGAGTGCAAGGTTGTTGTTGCGACACCAACTTTCTCCAGCCAATCTATCTCACTCCTCTAATCTTCCTCATCACCGTCTGAGATGCCAACAACAGTTGTTTAATTGGCAAATTTATAGATGGTGTATGAGCTATGTCTAGCCATCCAGTCATGGGTTTAGAGAGATTAGAGCAGCAGGCTGGGCACGCATTCTTGAGGTGCACACAAGTATATTGTCAGTGAGGAGGAGATGAAATGTGTTGTATGAGTTTTAATTATTTCTGAACTGAAAGACAATTTGACAATAATCCAAATTATATTGTTGTCAAAATACATTGCAGTTTGGAAGATCATCAGAAGTGGATTGCATCCAATATCCAATATTGCTTTGTATCTAAGAGAAGTTGCCAGAGTATATGGTTTTATTGCTTTAGAAATTGATACATGAGATAGATACCACAAGGGGACAGAGACTTTATTTTGGATATTGCTCTTTGTAAGAGATACTCTTAATGGTCTGTCAGTAGAATATAACTTGCATTCAACAAGCCAATTCCCAGTGAAAATCAGATTTCATTGATAGATTTTTCTGCAAAGGGACAAATATTTTTTTTCTTTTTCTGTGTGTTGCAGATTAAAGGAAGGTGGGAAATACCATTTGGGCCAAAGTAATAGATGACTAGTTACATACTTGTCTTACTTCTGTGTGAAGTCTGTTATGTTGTTTAAGGTTTCAAAGGTACACTTAATGTCAGACAAATGTATACAATATACATCCTGAAATACTTTTTCTTCACAACCATCCATGAAAACAGAAGATTGCCCCCCAAAGAATGAATGATAGTGAAATGTTACAACCCCAAAGTCCCCCAGCTCCCTCACTCCCGCGTGTAAATGGCAGCAAACAATGATCCCCCTCCCCCCACCAGCTAAAGCAAGCACATCGGCACCTACCACTGAGCAGTCAAGTGTGGGCAAAGCAATAGCAAAGACACAGACTTGCAGTACCCCAAAGACTACTCGTTCACCCAGTATTCGACAGACCACAGTGTTTCTCTATCTCTCTCTCTCTCTCTCTGTGTAATAAGGGAGAAAGAGGTGTCTCCATTTCACAGCAAGAGGGGAGACATAACAAACAACTCACTGGTTTACGATGTTAAAAGTCCATTGCATCACTTTTTTCAAGCTCTGTGTCCAAAGATCTCAGGTCTCTGGGCACACAGTCATAAATCTTCCAACTCCCCCAACACAATGACCTCCTTCCAGGACTCCGACCTTCAATCCGCCCATCTCCAGAGCCACAAAATCTTGGGCCTCCGAAAGCAAGCGAAGCTCTTAGTCTGCGCCCTTGGCATACCAAATAACAGCTAGTCATGAAACCCTGAGGGCAGGTCCCATTCCCACAAAGGCTTCAATTGTCTTTATTCAGAAATTTAATAAAATCAATATGGCATTCCTCTATCTTATTGCCCACTAGCTTCAGAATTCACATTAATTTCCAGTGTACAACAGGAATGTTTAATTCCAGCATGTCACACATTTAGCATATTGTGCACAAGGTAAAATATCTAAACATGGGGAGCAATGCTAAGCTTAGGGTGAAAGTGACTTTTCTACAAATAGCTGGTTGATTATAAACAGTCATTTTCACCCTAAATTCAATTCATATTAGAAGGGTGCTCAGATACAATATGTACTTATACCTTATTTGAAATTGTGAACTGTTCCATAAAATTCTCTGTTGTGTTTCAATAAACTGCAAGTATATTTTTCTTGGAACCATCTGCAAGAAATTAAAATACTATTTCCATCAAAAAATTCAATAAAATGATAATTAGAAGTGAAATATCTATCACTAATCAAGCAGAAGCATTCTCATGTCTAGGTTCAGTTTTGTTGAATCGATCATTCCCTTAGTGGCCAATTATTACTCAATAAATTGTACTATATAAACACTCCATATGAACATGGATTGTTTGTTGTGTAAGTTTTGCAATTTAAAATTACAGTTCAAGTTCAACTTCAACTTTGTTTATTGTCATTTCAATCGTAAACAAGTATACTACCAAATAAAACAATGTTTCTCCAGACTGAGGTGCACAACACAGTATGGATAACTCTCTCTCTCTCTCTCTCTCTCACACACAGACACACACACACACACACACACACACACACACACACACATAAATAAACAAATAATAACGTGCATTTACATCACAAGCTAAAAAGTAAACAGTATGACGCTACTGGTGCTTAATACAGTATGTGGTGTGACCTAGGTCGTGGCAGGAAGTTCAATAGCTCTCCCACACACAGTATAAATTGTGGAGCCTAACGAACAAAGTGGGTGACCAACTGAGATATGATTATTGCTGCAGTCAATGGAAAAGATTTTAAAAGTCAATGGACAATTTTAAAGCAAATCAGAATAAGTTAAAGTGTTGTCAGAGTATTGAAGCCTATGTGAGTTAAGTGATTATTTTTTAACCATTGGAGCAAGAACTTTGCAGCATATGATTCTGCCGGGATTGGTGAACAATTTTCACCAAGGCATTGAATACTGCGGAGTTTGCACATTCTACATATGACTGTGTGGGTATCCTCCAGGTGTCTCGGTTTATGCATAAATCCCAAAGACATACCGGTCGATAAGTTAGTTGATTTTGTAAATTGCCTGTTACAGAGTTGAATAAAGAATTGATGGGAATGTGGAAAGAAAAGATTGCAAAAAAACTAGACATGTATGGAGGTGGTGGTGGGGTGGTAAATGGGATTACTCTGTGAGCCAACTAGACTTCATTGGTTGAATGAATTTCTATGTTATCAGGAATTATGAACAATAGGAATTCTGCATCCCCCACTCTTCACCCACTCAACTGCTCATGTTTTCAGCAGTATGTTTCACAATTTACAGTTATTGGAACGACGTCTGTGGTACTAGAACTCATATATCAGCAGTATTGTGGAACATACCACTGCTGAAAACATGAGCAGTTGAGTGGGTGAGGAGTGGGAGATGTGGGAATAGAGGAAGGCTGGAGGAATAGAGGAATGAAGGAGAAGGTGGGATAGCACTAGAAAATGGGAAGAGGAAGGCAAGGGGAAATGGATGATTGGGAAAAGGGAATGAGTTGGAGAAGTGAAGATGCAAAGGAGAAGTAGAATGAAAATGATGGCAGAATGCGAGAAAGAGACAAGCTTTATATGTATTTTGTGAGGAGGTGTCACAGTAGGCATTTGGGCAAGATGAGGGTGAAGGTAGGAGCAATTGTCTTTCTTCTCCCATTCCAGAGTGTGTAGACTGAGGAGAAGTTGTTGACTTAAATAAGAGGACAGAATGCAACTGGAGTACCACTGTTGACTGATACGGTGGGCTGGAGGAAAATTGTGGTACAAGGTGAGGCTGTGGAAAAATTAATGAGCAAAAATGGGGGTAAGTAGATGCTGACCAGGCACTGGGAGATGTTCGAGTGTCAGTGAAAAGCGTCTGGTTAATTTACGGAAGATGGAGAATAGAGAGATAACATGCATAGGAAAGTCAGTTCCAGGAGATTATTAGGAAAATGTAGGCACTTGAATAAGGTACATTGAACCTGTGAATTGCATCAAGAAGTCTGCTAGCTCTTTGTAAACCAGATTTGGGTGCAGCAAGGTTTTCACTGTTGAAAAAAAATCACCTGTTAAAAAACAAGATATTTTGATTTTGTTATTTTTTATATATCATGAACATAAAATTAACAACAGTGAACCATTTGTAGCATTATTAAAATATTTTTGATTGTTTCCTTGTGTGTGTGTGTGTGTGTGTGTGTGTGTGTGTGTGTGTGTGTGTGTGTGTGTGTATATATCTTTACAAAGAAAGTCATGAAATGGGAAGCATACAACATTTTGGGTTAGAAAGCATGCAAATTTGGTTTCATATATTATAATTATATCCCTAATTGCACATAATTCCCTAACATTCAGAAGACTGTGTTAAATTTTCCATATGGGAAACTTTTCCAGCTCAGCCTGAAAAAAGTTATACAACATTTAGGAACAGTTATAGAAATGCAAATTACCTTTGCTAAAATGGAAAATGTTGCGTATTGAAAGGCTTGCATTCCTTTCACAATATTTTGCAACATGTAAAATAGTTTATATAATTTCATTTCATATATGTTTCATTTTTATCATCATCACCTACATTAATAATTGTGAAATAATTGTGTAAATTAGAAACCGACCATCGCAATTATCTGCCAAGCACGCTGAATAATTACACTTCACGATCTTTTCATAAGTTTTCGAATGGTGAGTCGTAACATTTTTTTTGCTTTGGTTTTGTGAGCTAGTCAGTTATTGCAAGATAAGCAAAGGTAGAGATAGAACTTGTGAATTCCCTCCGCATTATAGAATAATTTATTTGCAAGTGTTGGTGTGTATGTAAGACAATGTGGATGCGAAATTGCGAGGATTCCCAATACTTCAGTGATGACACCGGCAGCAAAAGAATGTAGAGAAGACATCATTGATTGGTATTTACCTGCACCCGGTCCCTTGCGTATTTGCGTGTTATTATAATTGGCCGACTGAGCAATATTTGGCGCAAAGTGTCTCTTTTCGTCGTGTATTAGCATAAGGGGTTGCAATAATAAAATTGTGTAATAATAAAATTGAAATAGCGTGCACGCGTTTTACACACTGCGGATCAACAGCATATTAGCATACGTGACTTGTCAGCCTTGCATTGCAATTGCGTGCAAGTAGAAAGACATCGGATTTTTTAAGAGTGCAAGAATTTTATTTGCCTTCTTTTTACTGGTGCCCATCGGGGGATATCAGCAAGTCAGGGGTCGGATTTGAGCAACTTTGGTCAATATTCTGTCTTTTTGCAAAATTCCGTCGCATCTCCCCTTGCGACGCCGCAAAACTTCGTCTTTCAGACGCAGCAAAAGTGCGTCGGCCCTCCGGAGTGCAAATTCAACTCAAGGGTCGCCATTTTAAGCTCTCGGGTTTATAGGGAATGTATCCTTATGTAAAAGTACGCTAGAGTTGCGCACAAACTGCGGCCGGCTGCTCCTAATGGCGCAGGAAGAAGCGTTCCGCCGCCGCAAGCTGAATTTTAACGAGGAGGAGACCGAGGTCCTGATCCGTGAGGTGACACTGAATCAGGAGCAGCTGTTTGGTAGAGGTGTCGCCAAAATCCCACCAGGGGCCAAAACTAAGATCTGGCTGTCAATACTGGCCAAGGTTAATGCTGTGTCCAAGTGTACCAGGGACATAGGAGACATCAAGAAGAGGTGGTATGACATGTGTCATCGGACTAAAGATAAGGTGGTCAGACTGGCACAGGAGGCAATGCAGAGTGAGCGAATTGCCCAAACTCTGCAGCAGGAGAATGCCATTCAGAGCATTGCTAACTATGATCCAGCCCCACTGAGTACCAGCAATGACAGTGAGCCCAGCACCAGTAGGAGCAGCCGGGATGGCCATGCAAGCAGAGACAGGGGCAGTCAACAGAAGAAACCTGCACTACCCAGCAAGATGACTTGGCAAGCCAAACAGGTGCCAGTGCAGCCATTGCCAGATCATCCAGTCCAGTGGCCACCGGTCCTGCTATTCACTATGGACCAGAATGCTGCAGAGGAAAGCAACCAGGAGCCTCAAGGTCACCAAGCTAATGTAGACTTCCATGGTGAGTCACCTTGCTAAAGTAAGCTTACTTACTTACTTAAGCCCATCACCCCTACTGGAGCATTGGTCACCAAAAGCAGCTTACCGGAGTCCTCTGTTCAGACTTGTCTTTCAAATTGTCCCCAGTTGTAACCAATCTTCAAAGACCCTTCCTCCCTCTCAGGGATGAGAACTTTGGAGCTTCTGTTGGCATTTCTGTAGCTGTGGGTTTTTGCAGGATAGAGTTGTAGCCACATGCCTGACCCTTGTCTTTTCAAAGCTAGACTTTGGACCATCCATGGTGGAGTTCTGTTTGACAGCACATGTCACCAAATCTCCTCAGTAACATACCCAGTAGATATACCTGCGGAGTCTAATCCCTAAAGGAACACAATAAAAATCATCCCATGGCTCAGTGTGAATCACAGGTAGTTAATGTCAAGATTGCTGCCCATTCTGATGTCAGAGACTTTTTCCAGTTTGCTCCATCCACCTTAGCCCTTCTTCTACTTGAGAGTTAACTAGAAACATAGAACAGTACAGACTCTTTGGCTCATGATGCTGTGCTGACCTTTTAACTTACTCAAAGATTAATCTAATGCTTTCCCCTCGCCTATCCCTCCACTTTTCTTTCACCCATGTGCCTATCTAAGAGGCTGAAAAATGTCTCTAATGTACCTTCCTCTACCATCACCCCTGCCTATGTGTTCCATGCACCCACTATTCTCTATAAAAACAACCTACCTCTGACATCCCCCCCAATCACCTTAAGATTATGCCCCTTTGTATTAGCCATTGTCACATTGGAAATAAAATCTCAGGTTGTCTACTCAATTTGTGTCTCTTATCATCATGTACACCTGTATCAAGTCACCTCTCATTCTGCAAATGCTGGAGAAACTCAGCAGGCCAAGCAGCATCTATGGAAAAGTGTAAACAGTTGATATTTTGGGCCGAGACCCTTCATCAGGACTGGACTCCCACCTTCTTACTCTGAGTTCTCATCTTTTTTCTCCAGTACCGATGAAGGGTCTCAACCCAAAATGTTGACTGTTTACTCTTTCCCTTAGATGCTGCCTGGCCTGCTGAGTTCCTCCAGCATTTTGTGTGTGTTGGTTGGATTTCCAGCATCCGCAGATTTTCTATTCTTTGTGATTGGACACTTCACATCCTCCTTTGCTTCAAAGAGAAAGGCCTTAGCTCACTCAACCTTTCCTCATAAAGCAGGCTCTCTAAAAGCAGGGAGCATCCTGGTTAATCTTCTCTGTACCTACTCTTAATTTTCTTCTTATAATGAGGTGACCAGAACTGAACTAAAAAGGTCCAGTTTCTAAAGGTTTCTCATGAGCTCTTTAGGTTCTCTACTCTCTCCATTAGGAAAGATAGACAAGCAATATATAGTGCATGCAGTTGCTTCTCCACACAAACATCTTACAATTACCCCAGCTTTGCTGAAGCAGTTCCACTTAAATTGGGAACTTCCCTCTGGAAATTTTGAAATAGATACAGTATCTGTTGGGAGGCACTTCAAATTCACTCCACTACCAGTGCCCATATTGCTCTGTAACACTAACCTTTTGTGTATCCTGTTCTCTCACTTTGTTTCTCTGTACTCAGTATGAAACAAAACACCTAAATTCAGCTGAATTTTCATTGATGTATAACATTCAATATAATTTACAATGTAACCTTAACAAAAACCAAAAGTCATGTTTCAAGTTGGGCTTGGAAAAGTTTTCCTTTTCTGTTCGGTTCAGGAGTGTGCATTCCATAATGTCATAAGATATAGGAGAAGAATTAGGCCATTTGGGCCATCGAGTCTGCTCTAGAATTTAATCATGTCTGATCCATTTCCCTCTCACTCCCAAACTCCTGCCTTCCCCCTGACTGACAAATCAAGAATCTATCAACCTCTGCCTTAAATGTACCCAATAAAATGGCTTCCATAGCCACCTATGACAATTCCAGATTCGCCACTCTCTGGTTAAAGAAATCCCTCCTCATTTCCATTCTAAATGGACATCCCTCTACTCTGAGGCTGTGTCCTCTGGTCTTAGACCCCCCCCCCCCACTTAATATTATTTTTCAGAATCAGGTAAACAAAAATAATTTCAGAAGATTAATCAATTTTTGGCTTTTATGGGTTGACAATGTATTGAAGGTTATGCAGCCTGGCTATATTGATCCAAGATATTATTCTGTCATACCACTGTCTAATATGTTTTATTGTATGGCACAAACAAATATATTGGTCTTCAATCATTACAGGAGATCCAGATTTTAAAAACTGCGTTCTTAACACAGAATTCACAGTTGATACTCTAAAAGGTTTCACCCAAAAGCAAATTCCTGATTTTTATTAAGTTGTCTTTTATTCATAATTTTTAAGTTGGTAGTTATGGATACACTATAAAAAATCAATATACCCATTTTGATTTATGGAAGAGCTACAAAAACCACTGTAGAATCTGCTGTTGTGTTATGTGTAATTCAAAAGTGGTTTATGGGTGGAAAATGGATCCTGTTTACACTCTCCCTTAGGTTAGTCATTTAATTTGTTATTCATTATAGGTTTATGACTCTTAAAAAAGATAGTTTGAGTGAAAGTGAAGCCAAATTTTCTGCTAAATTGCACTTTTACAATGGAATACAAACATTCTCTATTGTTTTATTAAATAGATGAAGGACATATTGGATAAAATCTGCCTGCTAAATAACAGTGAGGATAATTTATTTGTGATTAGTATACAAGACGAGGAAGTACAGTCAAATTTTAGTGCCCAAAGATCATGATCCCCCATTAGTTTCACAAACATAGAATCACACTATTTATAAAAATCAAGTGCTCTATCTCCTTTCTTGATGTAGTGAATAAAGTCCTATATTTTCAAAAATAAATAGCTTTAATTATGAGATAATAGTTAATTACTGCCAATGGGTCTTTGGCACTGAAGAGTAACTATTAACATTGTGCATTGATTATTTTAATTAAATGAATTTAAAAATAGCAAATATACTTTAAGAAAAGATTTTTAAGTTCCTCTTTTATTCCAAAAGACCATTAGACATAGGAGCAGAATTAGGCCATTTGGCCCATTGAGTCTGTTCTGTCATTTCATCATGGCTGATCCATTTTTCTTCCCAGTCCCAATCTCCTGCCTTCTCCGCATATTCCTTCGTGCCCTAACTAATCAAGAACCTATTAACCTCTGCCTTAAATATACCCAATTACTTGTCTCCACAGCTGCAAAAAATTTTGGTGTGGCAAAAAATTCCGCAGATTTACCATTCTCTGGTTAAAGAAATTCCTCATCATCCCCATTCTAAAAGGACACCACTCCATTTTAAGACTTTGGTCTTATACTCTCCCACCATTGAGTATATCCTCTCCACATCCATTCTATCAAGTCCTTTCACCTTATGATGGGTTTCAATGAGGACACCCTTCATTCTTCTGAATTCTAGTGAATACAGGCCCAGAGCTATCAAATGCACTTCATATGACAAGTCGTTCAAACGGAGAATCATTTTTGTGAATATCCTTTGAATCCTCTCCATTTTCAGCATATCCTTTCTAAGATAAGGGGCTCAAAACTGCTCACAATACTCCAGTGCTTTATAAAGTCTCAACATTACATCATTGCTTTTATATTCTAGTCCTCTTGAGATGAATACTAACATTGCATTTGCCTTCCTCACTACAGACTCAACCTGCAAATTAACCTTTAGAGAATCCTGCATAAGCACTCCCTAGACCCTTTGCACCTTTTTTGTATTTTCTCTCCATTTACAAAATAGTTAACCCTTTCATTTCTTCTACCAAAGGGCAAGAGCATATGCTTCTCAACACTGTATTCTATCAGCCATTTCTTTGATATTCTCCCAAACTGTAAGGTCCTTCTATAGCCTCTCTACTTCCTCAAAACTCTCAAAACTACCTGCCCTTCCACATATCTTCATATTGTCTGCAAACTTTGAAACAAAGCCATCAATTCTATCATCCTAATCATTCATATATAACGTAGAAAGAATTGGTTCCAACACAGATCCTTGTAGAATACCACTGGTCACCAGCAGCCAACCAGAAAAGGCTCCCTTTATTCTGAATATTTACCTCCTTCCAATTATCCATTGCTTTATCCAAGTTAGAATCTTCCCTGTAATACCATCGGCTCATAGCTTGTTAAGCAACCTCATGTGTGGCACCTTGTCAAAGGTCTTTTGAAAATCCAAATACATAAAGTCAACCAATTAACTTTTGTCTATCCTGCTTGTTATTTCTTGTAATAATTCCAACAGATTTGTCAGGCAAGATTTTCCCTTCAGGAAACCATGCTGACTATTGCCTATTTTATCATATGCCTCCAAGTACCCCAAAACCACATCCTTAACAATTGACACCAACAACTTCACAAACACTGAGGTCAGACTAATTTTCTATCTTCTGTAATTGGCCTATATGGCCTATAATTTCCTATCTTCTGCCTCTCTCCTTTCTTGAATAGTGGAGTAACATTTGCAATTTTCTAGTCTTCTGGAACCATACCAAATTCTAGTGATTCTTGAAAGATCATTACTAATATGTCCACAATCTCTTCAGCCACTTCTTTCAGAACTCTGGGTCCAGGTGACTTATCTACATTCAGACCCTTCAGTTTCACAAGAAACTTCTCCGTAGTAATGGTAACTTCACAGACTTCATGACCCCTGACACCTGGAACTTCTACCATACTGTTAGTGTCTTCCACAGTGAAGACTGATGCAAAATACTTATTCAGTTCATCCACCATTTCCTTGTCCCCCATTACTACCTTATATATGAAAGATGCATTGGTCATGATCTTTCAAGAATCACTTGGTTCTGGCATGGTCCCAGAGGACTGGAAGATTGCAAATGTCACTTCACTCTTTAAGAGGGGAGGAAGGCAAAAGAAAGGAAATTATAGGCCAGTTAGTCTAACCTCAGTGGTTGGGAAAGTGTTGAAGTCTATTACTTAGGATGAGGTTTTGAGGAACTTGGAGACTAATGATAAAGTAAGTCAAACTCAGCATGGTTACTGTAACGGGAAATCTTGCCTGACAAATCTGTTGGAGCTCTTTGAGAAAGTAACAAGCAGGGTTGACAAAGGAGAGTCAGTGGATGTCATTTACTTGGATTTTCAGAAGGCTTTTTATAAGATACCACTCATAAGGCTGCTTAACAAGATAAAATCCTATGGCATTACAAGAAAGATACTGGTATGGATAGTGGAATGGCTGACAGGCAGGAGGCAGTGAGTGGAAGTAAAAGGGACCTTTCTGGTTGGCTGTCAGTGACTAGTGGTGTTCCTCAGAGGTCAGTATTGTGCCACTGCCTTTTACGTTGTTTGTCAATGATTTAGATAATGGAATTGATGGCTTTGTGGCAAAGTTTGCAGTTGTTAGTGCTGAGGAAGCAATGCGATTGAAGCAGGACAGACAAATTGGAAGGAACAGCAAAAAAGTGGTATATGGAATACAGTGTTGGGAAATGTATGATAATGCATTTTGGTAAAAGGAACAATAGTGTGGACTATTATCTAAATGGGGAGAAGGTTCAAACATCAGAAGTGCAGAAAGACTTCTGGGAGTCTTGTATGAGGACTCCTAAGATTAATTTACATGTTCAGTCTGTGGTAAAGAAGACAAATGCAATGTTGGCACTTATTTCAAGGGGAATAGAATATAAAAGCAAGGAGATAATGCCGAGCCTTTATAAGACACTAGTCAAGCTGCACTTGGAGTTTTGGGCCCCATATCTCGGTAAGAATGTGTTGTCATTGGAGAGAGACCAGAGGAGGTTCACAAGGATGATTCTGGAAATGAAGGGGTTAACATATGAGGAGCATTTGGCAGCTTTGGGCCTGTACTCACTGGAACATAAAAGAGCTTGTGGGGATCTCATTGAGACCTACCGAATGTTGAAAAGACTAGACATGGTGGATGTGGAGAGGATGTTTCCTAGGGTGGGGGTATTTAGAACTAGAGGGCACAGCCTCAAAATTAGGGTTGACCCTTTAGAACAGAGATAAGGAGGAATGTTTTTAGCCAAAGAATTGTAAATTTGTGGAATGCCCTGCCACAGAGTGCAGTGGAGGCCGAGTCTGTGGGTATATTTAAGGTGGAAGTTGATCATTTCCTGATTGGTCAGGGCATCAAAGGATACGGTGAGAAGGCAAATGTATGGGGTCAAGTGGGATCCAGGGTCAGCCATGATAGAATGGCAGAGCCAACTTGATGGACTGAATAGCCTAATTCTGCTCCTATGTCTTATGGTCTACCTCTCCAGCATCATTTTCTAGCGGTCCGATATCGACGCTCGTCTCTCTTCTACACTTTATGTGTCTGAAGAAAGTTTTGGTATCCTCTTTAATAAAGCGTACAAATTCTCTAACTTCCCACTAATTTTGCTTTATTATATGCCCTTTCTTTGGCTTTTATGTTAGTTTTTCCTGTTAACCACGGCTATATCATCTTGTGTTTAGAATACTTCTTCCTCTTTGGGATGTATATATTCTGTGCCTTCCAAATTGCTCCCAGAAATTTCAGCCATTGCTGCTCTGCCATCATCCCTGCCAGTATTCTTTTCAATTCAATTCTGGCCAGCTGCTCTGTCATCCCTCTGTAATCCCTCTGTAATTCCCTTCACTCCACTGTAATACTGTTACACCTGACTTTAGCTTTTCCTTGTCAAAATTCAGGGTGAATTCAATCATATTATGATCACTTGCCCCTAAAAGTTATTTTACCTTAAGTTCTCTATTCAATTCTGGATCATTGCACAATACCCAATCCAGAATAGCTGATCCCCTAGTGGGCTCAACCACGAGCTGCTCTATTAAAATATCTTGTAGACATTCTAGAAATTCCCCCTCTTGGAATACAGCAACAACTGATTTTCCCAATCTTCCTGCATATTTAAATCCCCCATGATTATTGTAACATCACCCTTTATCATGCATTTTCTATCTCCCATTGTAATTTGGAGACCACATCCATACTCCTGTTTGAGGGTCTGTATATAGCCCCCATCATGGTCTTTTTACCCTTGCAGTTCCTGAGCTCTATCTACAATGATTCAACACCTTCCGACCCTATGTCATCTCTTTCTAATGATTTGATGTCAATTTTTACCGGCAGAGTAACACCACCGTCTCTTTCTTCCTGCCTGTCCTTTTGACACAATGTGTATCTTTTGACATTAACCCTCCCAGCGATAATTTTCTTTCAGCCATTATTCAGTGACGCCTACAACAGTATACATGCCAACTGTGACTGTGCTACAAGTTAATCTACTTTATTACGTATACTGCACACATTCAAATATAACACCTTCAGTCCTTTATTTATCCTTTTTGATTTTGTCCACCTTTTATGTTGCAACTCATCCTGTTGACTGCAATGTTGCCCTGTCATCAGCCTGTCCTTGCTAGGAGTCTCACTACACATTGCCTCTGTTTGTAAACCAATTATCTCATCTTCAGCTCTATCACTCTGCTTCCCATTCCCCTGCCAAATTATTTTAAACCCACCCAAACAACTCTAGCCAACCTGCCTGCAAGGATATTGTAAACCTTTGGGTTTAGGTGTAACCCATCCCTTTTGTCTAGGTCATACTTTCCCAATGATTCATAAATCTGAACCCCTACCTCCTGCACCAGTTCCTCAACCATGCATTCACCTACCAAATCATTCTATTGTTACTCTCACTGGTTTGTGGTGCTTTTTCTCAGCTTTCTACTTAGCTCCATAAAACTTTCTTCAGGACTTCCTCACTTTGTCCACCTACGTTATTGGTGCCAATATGCACCAAGACTAGCTAGGCCGAACAACCTGTTTATGTGCTGTACTTCTCTATGACCCTATGTATGAACAGGTGAAATGATAGACATGGACAGTAGGGGGTATAAATTTTATAGAGAGTGGCAGGGGCTGCCAGAGATGGTGATGGAAACAGATATGCTTGTGGTTTTTAAGAATCATTTATGCAGATACATGAATATGCAAGGATGGAGGAACAATGATAATATGCAGGCAGATGGTTTAATTTAATAAAACATTAACGTCAGCACAGATTTTATGGGCCAAAGGATCTGTTCCTGTGCTGAACTATGTTCTATACACTGCAAAATCTAGACCCTTCATAAACATTGTAGACTGTCTATCAATAAATTGAATCCTAGCAATCATGTGGTTTTTGAAAAGTAGTATTCACAATTGAAAGTCTGATCTGATAACATTGCAGTCAGAAAAAAAACTAGATTTCTGATACCACCTACACTCAAGGTTCAACATGTTGTGCATTCAGAGATGCACTTTTGCACACCACTGTTGTAACACATGGTTATTTAAGTTACTGTCAACTTCCTGTCAGCTTGAATCAGTCTGGCTGTTTTCCTCTGACCTCTCTCATTAAGAGGTGTTTTCACCCACAGAACTGCCACTCACTGGATGTTTTTTTTTGTTGTTGTTTCTTTGTGCCATGCCCTATAAACTCTAGAGAATGTCCCAGGAGATTGGCAGTTTCCGAGATACTCAAACCATCCTGTCTGTCACCAAAAATGATTGCACAGTCAAAGTCACTTGGATGACATTTCTTCCCATTCTGATATTTGGTCTGAACTATAACTGAATCTCTTGACCATGTTTGCATGCTTTTATGTATTGAATTGGTGCTAGGTGATTGGCTGATTAGATATTTGCATGAATGAGCTGGTGTACCTAATAAAATGGCCACTGAGTATAAGTTCTGATATGCATTGTTGAGGACATTATCTTCTCAATGATTGTCATATATATGTTCAACAGAGACCATTGTTGATGTGAAACAGGAAGACATTAGTTCAAGCGTTGATGTGGATTATTCTTCTCCAGAAATTGGATCTCCAGTAGTCTCCCGAGAAGAAAGTCCATTCCAGCTGGGGAAGAGAGGGCGTAAGCAAATTTCTGAGGAAGAACTATTAGGTATCCAGGAGCAGCACAACCTATTACTCGGGGTTGGCAATGATGAGTTGCATGGCATCAGGCAGGAATTAAGAGAGCTTCGAAATGACATTCAAGAATTGACCACGACTATCAGACAACCCTTGGAGCGCCTGGCAGATTATGTACAGGCACTCCTTCCATTGTTGCAGCATCCTCCTCGTCCCCACGTGACAGAGACGACTGATGCTTTCACACAGCACGATAACAAGGAGTCTAGTGAGTTCCATTCTCGTGGCTGCCGGACTGGGCGAAAAGCCCGCAAGAGAGCAAAGGTCAATGTGCAATAAAGACAAGTTCTGGCAAAAATGCCAGAAACAATCAGCAGTCCAGGCAGCATCTGTGGAAAGCGAATGAATTGATGTTTCTGGCTGGGAACCCTTCCATAGAATTGGGAAAGAAAGAAACAACAAACTTGTTTCTAATGGAAGCTTTTTTTCCCTAGAATGCCTACCTTGAAGAGGTTCTCCGACGGGACTTCCATTTGTCCCTTTGACTCATTTTGCCAAAGAGTACTTAACATGAAGCATTAACTGTTTCTCTGCTTGCAGATCCTGCCTAACCTGCTGAGTGCTTCCTGTATTTTCTGTTTTTTTAATTTAAGATTTATAGTTTCTGCAGGTTCTGATCTTCATCTGAATGTATAATATGTGTTTGATTAAGATGAAAAGACATAAGAGTAGTATTAGATCATTTGGCCTATGGATTTTGCTCCACCATTTCATCATGATTAATTTATTATCCCTCCCAATCTCATTCTCTTGCCTTTTCACCTAACATTTGCTGCCCTTACTACTAATCAAGAACCTATCAATATCCGCTTTAACTATACCAAATGACTTGGCCTCCATAGCCATCTTTGTCAATACATTCCACAGATTCACCACTGTCTGGCTAAATAAATTCCTCTTCATCTACGTCCTTCTATTCTGAGGCTATATACTCTGGTCCTCGCCTCCCCCACAATGACATCTTCTCCATGTCCACTCTATCCAGGCCTTTAAATATTCAGAAAGTTTCAATAAGATTCCCCTCATTCTTCTGAACTCCAGTGAGTACAGGCCCAGAGCCATCAAATGCACCTCATATGTTAACCCTTTCATTCCTAGGATCATTCTTGTAACCTCCTCTGGACTTTCTCGTATGATGTGGGCATCGCAGAGTTGTGGCTCATGTGGTTCTTTTGAGGGAATTTGAGTAGCTAAGGACCAAATTAAAATGTAGAACCAAAAAGGTAATAATCTCTGGATTGTTACCCAAGCCATGTGCAAATTGGGTTAGTAAAATCAGAAAGATAAATATGTGCCTCAAAGATGGCATGGGACAAGTGGGTTTAGACTTTGATAGAGTTTTGCTACATTCGTTTTCATCTCTGGGTTTACTTGATTGCACAATAGCTTTTAGTTATATGTTTAATGAATAAGTTTATGTAATGCTGTTATCACCAGGATTTTATTAATGTGTGTTGTTGGGAGTATGGAGCGTTCAAACATTACATTGGTTTGGATTGTTCAAATGAAGTATTTTGGACTTGGCTGAATTAGACATTTGATCACATATTTTTGTAGTGTGAACAATTTGAGGCAATGAATTACATTGATCGCAAAATAAGTATATTGTCATGACATTAACACATTTTTGATAATGTATATTTTCCTACAGTGTATTGGTGTGAGTATACAAAATATGGCAAGCTAAAATGAAATGTTGCTCATTGTGAGTAATCTTAAGGCTGTTTTAAGAGTATACATAGATCTTAAGCAACACTTGTGAAAATGTTTCTGAAATGGGTTAACTTGAAAATTTGTAACAACATACACTCAGTGTCCACTTTATTAGGTGTATATTCGTGGTCTTCTTCACAGTATCCCTAGCCCAACTACTTCACGGTTTGACGTGATCAGGAGATTGAGGAGATCAGTGGCTTTTGACATACTCAAACCATCTTGTTTAGCACCAACATCTATTCCAATCGCTTAGGTCACATTTCTACCCATTTTGATATTTGGTCTGAACAACAGCTGAACTTCTTGACCATGTCTGCATGCTTTTATGCATTGAGTTGCTGCCACATGATTGGCTGATTAGATATTTACATTAACCGGGTGTCCAGGTGTACCTAATAAAATGGCCACTAAGTCTAGTTCATCTGAAGCTTTCAAGTGCAAGAAACAATTGTGAAAATGCTTCTGAAATATGTAACATTAAACTTGGAAGCAACAGAAAAATACTTACACTATATTAAAATTATATTACACAAATGAAGCTCTTAGCAATCATTTCATTGGATTAATTCACTTTGTTAAAGCAATGACTTGTGAATACAGTGAGGGCAAATTTTTGTAACTTGTACAGCTATAACACAGAGGTTGCCTGTATTAGATTTTCAAAAGTAAATATCGTCCAGTTGATTTTTTTCAAGTATTGGAATGTTGGAAATAATTTGTAAAAATTTAATTGTGAGTATTATAATTTAAAACTTTGGGGCGGAGTAGCTAGAAGAACTATGATTCTGACCTAGATTTAGAAATGTTTTCACCCACTGAAAGGTACACTAATTCAGGTCTTCCCAACCATTTTTTACCATTAACCGAGGAGTCGATGAACCCCAGGTTGGGAACCCCTGCACGAATTAAATGCATCACACACGCACTGACATGCCTTGCTATAACAAAGATGTTCTTTGTGAACTCGGCTAGCATTACCTTGGGTACACGCAGTGGTGTGTCTAGTAGGGCTGCTGTTTCATCAATTTCTGGTGCCTGTCTGTGTGCCCCTTGCAGATTCTTTGTGTAATTGCCTGGATTTGCCCCCAGTACTCTAGTTTCATCCCATGTCCCAATGACTTGGAGGTTAGTAAGTTAATTGGCCACTGTAAATAGCCCTAAACATAGTGGCAACATGGAGACAGACCCTGTGGCCCAGCTAGTCCATGCCAAGCAAGATGCTCATCCAGACTAATCCTATTTGCTTGCATTTGGCCCTTAATTTTCTAAACCTTTCCTATCCATAGATCTGTTCAACTGTGTTTTTTAAACGTTGTTACTGTACCTGCCTCAAACATTTCTCCTACCAACTCATTCCACATGCCATATGTACCATGTGTAAATAAAATAAAGTTGTTCCTCATATTCTTGTTAAAACCTTTACTCTTTCACCTTAAACCCTGAGAAAAAGACTGAGTGTGTTCACCTATCAGTACCCCTCATGATTTTATACATCTTTATATGATCATCTTGTAATTGAAAGGAAAAGGTCCTAGCCTGTCCAACCTTTGTCCGTAACTCAGTCCTTCCAGTCCAGGCAGCATCTTTGTAAATATTTTCTGCAGTCTTTCCAGTTTAAAAACTGTGTTCCTCGAACAGGGTAACTCAAACTGCCCACATTTCTCAAAGTGTTGCTTCACCAGCATCTTGTACAAACACACCATGACCTCCCAGCTTCTGTACTCGGTGCCCTGACTGATTAATGCCAACATGTTAAAAGCTTTCTTCACCAACCTGCCTAACTGTGATCCACTTTCAGGGAACCATGTACCTGAACTCCAGCATCCTTCTTCTGCATTGCTCCCCAAAGCCCTACCATTCAGATGACTGGAAACATCTAGTGTGAGTAGATGGGAATACCTTGAGAATAAAATGGGTTGCAACATATACAAAATGCTGCAGGACTGAGCAGGTCAGGCAGCATCTATAGAAGTGAACAAACCATCAACATTTCAGGATGAGACCCTTCAGGCCTTCCTCCTGCATTTTCTGTATGTTGTTTTGGATTTCCAGCATCTGCAGATTTTTGTGTTTGGAATAAAAAAACAGCAAACAAAAACAGAAGATGCTTGAAGAACTCAGCTAGTCAATTTGCATCTGTGGAATGAGCAGACTGTCCTGCAAAGTAATCACAAAAACTCCAATGTAGATGAGGCCATTTTGTGAATATTGAACAGAGCTGACTAGATGAGAAAAGCAAGTCAATTGCTGCTTCATCTGGATTGGTCGTATGGATCCCAGGATAGTGAGAATGGAGGAAGTGAATAGATAGATGTTGCATCACTTCTGGCTGCATTGGAAGATGTCATGAGGAGTTTCATGAGAATGATCCTGGGAATGAAAGGGTTAACATATGAGGAGTGTTTGCTAGCTCTGGACCTGTATCTGCCAGAGCTTAAAAGAGTGTGTGTGTGTGTGTGTGGGGGGGAGGGGGGAAAGGGATTCTATTTAATCCTATCAAATATTGAAAAGCTTAGATAGATTGGATGTAGAGAGGGTGTTTCATATAGTGGGGGAGTCTAGGATGAGTGGGCACAGCCACAGATTACAAGGATGGCCTTTTAGAACAGAGGTGAGGAGGAATATTTTTAGCCAGAGGGTGATAAATGGCATGCTAATCCATGTAAGTCATCCTTGAATAGTTGAGAAAAACCTGCTACCTGGAGGATAATGTTATGGGGACCTTAGGTTATGAGGAGTAAACAGGAGAATGGGATTGAGAGGGATAATAAATCAGCCACAGTGCAATGGCAGAGCAAACTCCATGGGCCAAATAACAGGAAATTCTGCTCCTATGTCTTATGGTCTAATAACATTTTAAAAACTTGCAGGTTGCTTGAGCCTAGAAGTAAACTCCAACCCCCACTTTATTATGACACAATTGCCTGAGGCCAGAGTTGCCCTTCCAACCTGGCTGCGGTGTCAATTGGATAGGCTGGCAGCATACTGCCCAGGTGAGCATCACTGGAAACAGACCATGAGCATTGGGTCCAGGCAATGAACTAGGAACACCATGTTCCATCTCATAAATTTTAAAAGAATTTAATTTGCTTTGGCTATTGAAATTAGATGGAATTGAAGTTAGGTAGCTATAGTTTATAACAAATTTGGGATATATTTATTTGATCTGGTATGTTCCTATACAATTCCAAGTGGTATCCAATCACTTGATCTTAAAAAAATAGAAAATACAAGGCAGAAAAGTATGGCTGAATGTATATAAAAACATATTTGCAAGATATTCTCTTTTCTCCCCTCTTCCATTAGGGTAGAAGATACAAAATCCTGAAATTACATATCACCATGCTCAAAGACAGTTTCTATCCTACTGTTGTCATGATCTGATCTGTATGAACAATAAGCAAGACACACACAAATTGAGGAACCCAGCAGGTCAGGCAGCATCTATGGAAGGGAATAAACAGTTGACATCTCAGGCTCAAAGCATTCATCAGGACCTGACTTTCTGCATGTCATTTCAACTGCCCTCCCCATTCTCACATCAACGGGATTGTCCTCAGCCTTCTCCACTGCCATAGTGAAACCTAGCACCAACCCATATTCTGCTTGGTTAGCATGCAACCATTGGTATAGACATTGGATATTCCAATTTCAAGTCAACTGTTCCCTCTGTGTTCCTTTTCCACTCCCAGCAGTCCATCCAGGAGTTCTTTCTTGTCATAATCACTTTTCTATCCCCTCTTCTACCCCTGTATTACCTAGAGTTATCACCATTTATACCAACCGACATCACCAACATACCCATCTGCCTGGGTTTCTTCTCCATTGGATTGCCTTTTTTATCCTTTCTCCCACCTGGTTCCAACTGATTGAGTCATCAAAGACTCTAGCAAATGTTTACAGATGTACCATGGAGAGCCTATGAGTGGTTTCATCATAGCCTGGTATGGAGCTCCAATGCATAATATTGAAAGATATTGCAGAGGGTTGTAGACCCAGCCATTTCCATCATGGGCACAAGCCTCCCCACCATTGAAGACTTCTTCAAAAGGTGGCATCCATCATTAATGGTCCTCACCATCTGGGACATGCCCTCTTCTCATTACTACTCTTAGGGAGGAGATACAGAAACCTAAAGACTCACACTCAACATTTTAGAAACGGGTTCTCCCCCCCCCCCATCAGATTTCTGAACAGTCCACGGGGACTCATGAACACTGCCTTACTCATTAACTCTTTTGCACCATTTAAATTGTAATTTATAGTCATTTTAAAAAATATCAAGCAATGTACTGCTGCCTCAAAGCGACACATTTCATGATATATTTCAGTGATAATAAACCTGATTTTAATCGCCCCATCATCCCTCACTTATCTGGTTCCAACTATCGCCTACCAGCTTCTGTTTCCATTCTCTCCCACCTGCCTATATTTGACTTATGTTTCCACCTATTACCTGGCTCTCCCCTTCTTCTCACTTATAAATTCAGCGTTGTACTGCTGAATGCCCCTCTGCACTGCTTTGATGCGGTGTCTTGATCTGAATTATCGACCAACCCTTTGCCGTTTGATCCGCTAAGTTCTTCTAGTGGTAACACACGAAATGCTGGAGTAACACAGCAGGTCAGGCAGCATCTATGGAGAGGAATACACAGTTAACGTTTCGGGCAGAGCCCCTTCAACAGAGCAGTTTTTAAAAAATATACTAGGCTTTCAGTTATACAAATTGTGTTGAAGGCAGCTTGAATTGTTGTGCGCAGAAATATTAACCTGAGCCAAAAAAGAATAGAAATCCCCGAAAAAAAACAAACATTGGTGCTACGTCGATCGATCGCCAATATAAACTAATCGTCTATACCATTAAATAAAATAAGCAAGAATAATTGAAGACCGTGTACGTGAATAACAACGCGAGGTCGAAGCAACAAAGACAAAATGCTGGAGGAACTCGGCAGCTCAGGCAACCTCAATGGAAAATAAATAAACAGTCCATATTTCAGGCCGAGACCCTTCATCGGGGCTGGAAAATAGGGAGAGGACGCCAGAATAAAAAAGTGGGGGAGGATAGCTAGAAGGTGGCAGGTGACGCCAGCTGGGTGGGTAAGGGCTGAAGAGGAAGGAATCTGACAGGAAAAGAGAATGGACCATTGGAGAAAAGAAAGGGGGAGAGAACCCAGGGGAAGTTATGGGCAAGTGAGAAGAGGTAAGAGGCCAGAGTGAGGAATAGAAGAAGAGGGCAGCGGGAGGGTTTTTTTACCGGAAGGAGAAATCGATATTCATGCCATCAGGTTGGAGGGTATCCAGGCGGAATATAAGGTGTTGTTCCTCGACTTCGTCTTCCACAAGGGGAGCCCATGGACCGACATGTCACAAGGGGAATAGGAATCGGAGTAAAACTGTTTGTTCCGCTGTTGGCGGATGGAACGGGTGTGCTTGACGCGAGTTCAAAAGTGTCATTGATAAGAATTCCTCAAATACAGACTGAGAAACTTAATTTTTCAATACGTTTGTGGCGTGACGAATAGGATAAATTCTGTCTGAACACGTATTTAGTGACGCTGCTGATGCGCAGCTATTCACTGTCTATGGGGTCTGGCTGTACACATCTGTCCTCAGTGAAATGTAAAATCTGCTGACGTGAACTATGCTAGCAGTATTGAGCCAAAGTTTTCAGAACGTATTAACCGTGTTGAATGTCTCTCAGATATAAGCTACTAGCATATTTTCTAACTGTAACGAAACCTTTTTGTTATACAAGAAAGTGAGTAATGGGACGGATTTAAATGGAGAACATAGCGTGACCAAAGTTTTCAAAGCAGATTTGAGATAGATTAACCCTTTCGTGTAATTAATTTAAGTGCAATTTCCTTTGTCGTACCTGATGAAAAAAAAATCTGCAGCGCTGAACAATGATGCTTACAAGTAGCGTGGCGTTCAAACGAGAAAGCCTGGGGGTCACACGTCCAGGGGAAGGGTCTCAACACGATATGTCGATTGTCCAGTTCTATCCAGAGATGATGCCTGACCCACTGGGTTTCTTCGGCTTCTTGTGTGTTATTGGGACGCGCGCTTGGAAGACTGGCTGCACCATTCAGTATTATTTCTCTCTCGTGATGGACAGGCACCAGAAAAACACATCGATGTCATTTTTTTTTGCAACATGCGCATGTCTCCAGGCGTATCGTCAACTTTACAGCCCTTAGACTCTAGAGCCTTCAGTTTTATTAAGCCAGGAGGCTCTACAGACCACTATTGGACTCAACTGAAGAAAACAGAATGAGGAATTTGACATCATACAATACGTTTGGACTATACAGGCATCATTCAGAAGGCTTTCTGTGTGGTAGAGTTGATTGTGAGGTCAAAGATTCAGCTCCTAATAGCTCTTCGCCATCGCAGCTCAGCCCTGTAAGGATTCCAGTGAAAACATACCATTTAATCAAAAAGGCAGAGGAATCTGAACCCTTTAAAGAAAGGAGTTTCAATTTCAAGAAGGGCTTATATCAAGCTCTTTCATGTTACAAGGAGAGGACCAGAACTGTAAAGAAACAGAAGATCACCCCTGTCTTCAGATTGAAGCCTGCCTCTTCAAATGAAATTAATTTGTAACTTCATCCCTGTAATTTGTGAATAAAAGTTCAAATGAAATTATAATTATAATTATTCTGTGTTTAAATATATCTAGAAATAAGGTTATCCAATTTTGAAACCAGGAGTGTTAGACTTATTTTTCTTAGATTTAAAGTTTTGAGATTTAGTGTTTCAACTACAATGTTTTTCAGGAATTTACCCTCAATGTAACTTGAAGTGTGCCTCTTATATTTGAAGTGTGAAATCAAGAGATTCTGCAGATGCTGAACATTCAGAGTAACACACACACACGCAAAGTACTGGAGGAACTCAACAGGTCTGGCAACATCTATGGAAGGGTCTTAGCTTGAAAGATCAGCTGTTATTTCTTTTCATAGATGCTGCCTGACCTGCTGAGTTCCTCCAGCATTTTGTGTGTGTTGTTCTATATATGAAGCGTGGTTAAATTTGTATTGAAATACTCTAGCATACACCTTCTTGTTTGACTTATAAACAGTGCAAGATTAAGTCTTTAACAACTAAAATCATGTAATTTAAACATATTCACTAAAGTAAAAGACAAAATTGAAATTAAAGAGCCTTTGAGTCTTCAGATCTTTGAAATTTGAAATGAAACAGAAATTACCAGGCATAGTCTGAGAGATGAATTACTTGAATATTTTGGATTGCTGATCATCCATCAGATGAACTTGTTAGTTAAACCACCTTGTTACTTCAGCCACCTAAGCCATATGCTATCAAATTGCCTCCCTAAAACTGTACTTACTTTATTCCTTTTAAGATATTTCTTAAAACCTGTGCTAATATCACAGCATATCATAATAATAATAAATACTTTATTGATCCTGAGTGGAAAATACTTTTGTTACAGCAGCAGTATTTAAAAACACACTTAACAGTGTGCAGACTTAACTAATAATAAAGTACAGAATAATTATATATACAGTAATAATTTACCAATGTGCAATGATTTGCAATAATATGCAATAATAATGTACAAAATAATAAAACAGAGGCTATTGTATTGTGATGTGTGTTCTATCACACAGAGACGAACTGTTGTATATGTTTATTGCATTTGGTAGGAAAGATTTTCTGTAACAATGCTTGTGACAGTGGAGCTGAACGAGTCTGTTTGAAAAGGTGCTCCGCTGCTTATTCAGTAGGTCATGGAGAGGATGTGCCAGATTGTCCATAATGGATAACAGTTTGTTTTGTGACCTCTTCTCCAGCACTAACTCAGAGGAGTCCAGGTTGTAGCCAAGGATGGATCCAACCTTTTTGATTAATTTATTCAGTCTCTTTGCATCACCAGCACTGATGCTTCTCCCCCGACATAAGGCCACAAAGAAGACTGTACTCACTACAACATACTGGTAAAAGACCTCCAGCATCCTGCTGTGCACATTAAAGGATCTCAGCTTCCTTAGAAAATAGAGTCTGCCCATCCCCTTCTTGTAAACAGCCTTGGTGTTGGTTTTCCAGTCAAGTCTGTTGTCAAGGTGAACACCCAGGTATTAGTACTCTTCCACCACCACAACTTCTCGCAGAATGTACACAGGACATGTCACAGTCCTCTTCATCCTAAAATCAATCTCCATCTCCCTGATTTTGGCCACATCTAGGAACAGATGATTCCTCACACACCACTCCATAAACTTGTCCATCAGTCCTCTGTACTCCAACATCTGCCCATCTCTGATACACCCGACCACCCATATGGCTTCATGTAAAGTTTTGCTTGACATGTAATTCAATAATCATCTTAGGAAGATTTCAAGGAGGTACTATACATAAATGCAAATTGTTTTAAATGTAAGATTAAGCAATTTATGTGCATTTCATAATTATCTCTTAGTTCTTTAGATTTCAGGAAGATTTAGATTGTGTATTGTGTACAATTACATTGTGTATTCAGTATGTACAATCCAGCACATAAAGTAATAATATTATTTTGTGGCTGTATGTGCTGGATTGTAACTTCTTGTGCCGCATGTTGCACTTTAGCCCCAGAGGAATGTTGTTTTCTTTAGTTGTATACATGTGTATAGTTGAATGACAATAAACTTGAACTTGAATTTAATTGTATTGCAAGGATAAGATATTTTTACAATTGAACATATTGCATATTTGCTGTGTGTATCAACTTGAATGAGGAAACTTTTTCTTATCAAAATAATATGACCAAAAGATTATTTTGTGTATTTTCTTAAACTCACTGGATTGGTGCAAAATACTTCATTGCAGTTGTGTATCTCTGATCATTGTTATGCTCTTAAATTGAGTGTGAGTTAATTGACATATAGAACAGTTCAAAACTCTTTTCTCAGTTTTTAGAAATATGTTGTTTTTCCCGTCATATTATATGCAATTTACCAAGTCAGAAAGTGATCAGTTTCCTTGTCCCTGCCACTACTTTTGTGTAAGCAGGACATTTGTTTTGCTTTTATTCTCTCATGGGATATTGTGGTTGTAAGATATGTGGCTAATATCTCAGCACTGAGGTCTGGTTACCCCATGTTCAACATGCCCAAGATCAGATTCTTGAAACAGAAAGGAAAAGACTCTAGGATTTATCAAACTCATTTGACTTTATTGCCATGGATGCACAGGTGCAATGAAAAACATACTTACAACAGTGGTACATAGCATCAGATATACAATATTATGAAGAAAAAAATAAATTATACAAGAAAGAATACATTAGAACAAAAAAAAAATCCATGATAGTGGCAAGTGGCCATTGTATTGCTATAATGAGCTAGTGTCTCATGCAGATACTTCCAGTGGTAGATAGGGTTGCGCCTGTGATGTATTGAACTGAGTTCACTACTCTCTGCAGCTTCTTACAATACTGCGCATTCATACTGTTATACCAAAGCATGAAGCAACAATTCATCTGTAGGAGTTTGCTAGTGTTCAGTGACATACCAAACTTCCTTAACCTTCCAAGAAAGTAAAGATGCTGGTGTGCTCTTCTTGTTAGAAGCTGCCTTAATGCAAATTTCTGTCCTTTATTGGAGAAGGAACTACAGACGAAAATGCTGGAGGAGTAGTGACAAAGTTTCAGATGAAGATCCTTCATCAGAACTGGAAAGGAATAGGGCAGAAGCCAGAATGAAAGAATAAGGGGAGGGAGAGAAGCAAGTACTGACAGGAAGTAGTTGAATCCAGGTTGGGGAGGGGGAGAAGAAGCAGGAGGGTGAGAGAGGAAGAATAATGTGAGAAGCTGGGAGGTGATAGGTGGAAAATGTAAAGGGCTGGAGCAGAAGGAATCTGACAACAGCAACAGTAGTTCAAAGTAAACTTATTATCAAAATACATATATGTCATCATATGCAACCTTGAGATTCATTTTCTTGAGTGTACATTCAATAAATCCATTGTTGGATAATAATCATACTCTACTCACTGAAAGACCGTACTAACCTGGGCATCCAATCAGTGTGCAAAAGACAACAAACTTTGCAAATACAAATAGAAAACAATAATAATAATTAAAAAGCAATAAATATTGAGAATATGTGATAAAGAGTTCTTGAAAGTGAGTCCATTTGTTGTGGGAATTTCAATGATTGGGCAAGTGAAGTTATCCCCTTTGGTTTAAGAGCCTGATGGTTAATGGGTAACTACTGTTCCTGAACCTGGTAGTGTGTATCCTGAAGTTCCTGTACCTTCTTCCTGATGGCAGTATTTAGAAGAGAGCATCAAGTCAAGTCAAGTTACTTTTTATTGTCATTTCGACCATAACTGCTGGTTCAGTACACAGTAAAAATGAGATAACGTTTTTCAGTACCATGGTGCTACATGAAACAATACAAAAACTACACTGAACTACATAAAAACAACACAGAAAAAACCACACTAGTCTACAGACCTACCCAGGACTGCATAATGTGCACAAAACAGTGCAGGCATTACAATAAATAATAAACAAGACAATAGGTACAGTAGAAGGCAATAAGTTGGTGTCAGTCCAGACACTGGGTATTGAGGAGTCTGATGGCTTGGGGGAAGAAACTGTTTCATAGTCTGGTCTACATCTCCTGGGTGGTGAGGGTCCCTGATGATGGATGCTGTTTTCCTGTGACAGCACTTTATGTAGATGTGGTCAATGGTGGGGAGGGCTTCACCCATTATGGACTGGGCCATATCCATTACTTTTTGTAGGATTTTCCATTCAAGGGCATTGGTGTTTCCCTACTAGGCTGTGATACAGCCAGTAAATATACTCACCACAACACATCTATATAGGTTTGTCAAGGTTTAGATGTCATGCCAAATCTTCAGAAACTCCTAAGGAATTAGAAGTTCTGTCATACTTTCTTCATAATTGTACTTATGTGCTGGGGCCAGGATAGGTTCTCCAAAATAAAAATACCGAGAAATTTAAAGTTGACTCTGTCCAACTCTGATCGGCCGATGAGGCTGGTTCATGGACCCCCGGTTTCCTCCTCTTGAAGTCAATAATCAGCTCCTTGGTCTTGCTGACTTTGGGTAAGAGGTTGTTATGACACCATTCAGCAAATTTTCAATTTCCCTACTGTATGCTGATTCAACACCACTTTTGATTCAGCCTGCAGCATCAGCAAACCAAAATATGGCACTATTGCTGTGCCTAGCCACTCAATCCCAAGTGTAAAGTGAGTAGAGCAGGGGCTAAGCACACAGCCTTGTGGTGCATCTGTCCTGATGGAGATTGTGGAGAAAATGATGCCAATCTGAACTGACTGGTGAAGAAATCAAGGACCAATTAAAAAGGAGATATTGAAGCCAAGGTCTTGAAACTTCTTGATTAGTTTTGTGGGGAAAGATGATATTGAATGTTGAGCTGTAGTCAATAAAGAAGATCATGATGTATGCATCTTTGCTATCCAGATGTTCTACTGTTCAGTGAAGAGCAAATGAGATGGCATTTGCTGTAGACCTGTTGCTCTGATAAGTAAATTGGAGTGGATACAAGTCACTTCTCAGCGAGGAGATGATATGCGTTATCGCCAGCCTCTCAAAAGACTTCATCACTGTGGATGTAGTGTTACTGGAACAATAGTCATTGAGGCAGGTTACCATATTCTTCTGAGGCACCCACCTGCTTAAAGTGGGTGGGTGCCTCATACGCCGAACCCTCCAGCCAATCGATCAGAACAGGTATTTAATACTTGACCAGACACCCTGTCTGGGCAGGATGCTTTTCATGGGTTCACCTTCTTGAAGGGTGCTCACACGTCAGCCTTAGAGACCAAAATAACAGGATCATCAGGGGCTGTGAAAGTTCATGATGGTTCCTCCATGTTCTGACAGTCAAAGCAAGCATAGAAGGCATTGAGCTCATCTGCAAACTGTTGTTGCCTTTGTCACTTGATCTAACTTTATAAGAGGTGATAGTATTCAAGCCCTGCCAAACTTTCAAGCATCCTTCATTAATTCACAGTTAGTCCAGAATTGCCACTTTACCCGAGATGTGGCTTTCCAGAGATCTTACCTGGATCTCTTGTAACTCACCAGACTTGAAAGCCTTTGATTTGACCCTCAGCAGATTGTGGATCCCTTGGTTCATCCAGGGCTTCTGGTTAGAGAAGACTATGAATGATTTTGTGGGGACACATTCATCTACAACTGTTTTAATAAAGTTCATGACAACCATGTTGTATTAATTCAGATCCCTAGATGAGTTCTTGAATGTGGCCCAGTCTACTGAATCAGAGAAATCCCATAGCTGCTCCTTTGCCTTCTGCAACAATCGCTTTGTTGTCCTAATCTCTGGAGCTTTGATCTTTGGCCTCTGCCTGTATGCAGGTAGGAGAATGACACCCAAGTGATCAGATTTTTCCAAATTGTCATCTGGACATTGAATGGTAAGATTAGTATAACAGAGATCTTGGGACCTTTAGTACTACAAGTTATATGCTGATGGTAACTGAGCAGGGTTTTCTTCAAACAAGCCTGGTTGAAGTCCCTGACTATGATTTGAAATGTGCCAGGATGGACTATTCCTTGTTCGGAGATGGTGATATTGTGAGTGTTTGATTATAGTCAGCTGTTGGTGGTATGAAAACTGCTGTCAAGAATATGGAGGAGAACTCCCAAGGTAAATGGAATGGATAGCATTTGATCTTTAGGTGTTCAAGGTTGGGGGAACACAAGTTCGACAAAACAGCCACATCAGAGCACCACCGAGAGTTTATCATGAAACACACACCTCCACCCTTTGCGTTTTCAAATCAGCAGTTCATCATATTATGTGAATCAAGAAACCTTCAGGTCTGATTTCTGCCATATCTGGAATGCTGGAAGCACGTCATGTCTCGTTCAAACTTAGAACACAACATTCTCTCATTTCCCTTCAATACAACAACCTTGCTCTCAGGTCCTCAATTTTGTTTTCCAGCGACTGCACATTTGCTAACAAGGTGCTGGGTAGAAGAGGCCTTGTCCCTCTGTGTTTCAGCCCGGCTTGGAGCTCCCCCAACTCCCTCCCCCCCCCACCGCCTCACTTCTAGACATGGCAATGAACCTTTGTTTGCTTCTAGGTGCCATACCTGCTTTCTTGAGAGTTAAGTCCACCGAGACCTTCATAAGTTTGTGAAATCTGTAGATCATGAAGTTGATTTAAAATTACATTGCTTAATGGAAAATTACACGCTACAGATTGCAGTGAGAGACCATGGAATGAAGGGAAGAAGGCAGGTAAACAGAGGTGAGAAAGTGTTAGTGATGGCCTTGAATCCATTCATTGGAAGCAGAAATCTATGCAGAAAGTGTGCGCTTCCCACATGCTCCATCAAGTACCTCGTGCACATCTGTGGAAGAGTCTGTGGTTTCTACTCTGTTCTCATCAGTCACCTCAGAACCCACAAAATATAAATTGAAACATGATCACAAATGACTACCTGAAGAGGAGAAGAAGAAAGGGAGCAAGTCTCCTTCACTAAAAGACCTATGTTAATTATGTTGTTTATTAATCAATTTTAATGATCATTCTTCTTAAAATCTCCTGATTACATAAGTAAATATACGGTGGATTCTGGTTAATTAGGCTAACGGTTAATCGGGGCAGCCACTTATTTGGGACAACTCTTAAAGAACAAAAACTAATCGAGAAAATAGCTGAGATTCCCTTAATTTATTTGGAACACAATGCTGCTTAATTGGGACAGGAGACTGTTGCCAAATAGTTTCCAACTAGCGTCAAATGCATGCTGTGGCTGTTAGACATTACATTGTGCTTAGAGAAAGAGTTTTTAAATAGTGTCAGTTGCATGTACTTGTGTCCAAACAGCAGTGATTTTTGTCATACATAGTTGGCGAGAAATAACTAGTAAGACAATTCAGAACTCATAGGCTCACTGTGGTTTCAAGCATTCAGGCTTGGAGATGCCAGAAAAGTCCGGAAGGTAAAATGAAATGATTTCACTACTTCAACAAGTTAGGAATCATAAAGAATTTGAAGTTATTGACAATCATCTTGAATGTTCCAATGAAAATGAAGACTTGGAGGATGCAATTGTCAAAAATTGTATGAAGGCAGCCTATTATCTATACTAGGTGACTGCGTTAATTTTGTTCATTTACAGTCAAACAAAAGGAACACAACAGTATAATTCCTTCGTCAATAACTATAGGGAACTAATCCATACTTTTATAGTACTGTAGTAGTATTGAAGTGTTCTAATTTTTTCTGTATTTCATTTAAATACATAAGGTGTTACTCAGTTAAATAGTGGCTTGTCTTTTTTTATACCGTTATTACTATTTCCATGAAACTTTGGCTAACTGCGGCAACCACTTAATTGGGCCAAAATGTACTGGTCCAAATGTGTCCGAATTAAACAGACCTCACTGTATTTAAATTCAATGGTTCTGATGCATTTTTATCTCTCTACTCTATCCCAATGATCCAATACCTGAGCATGTCTGGCAGGTTTCTGGATCTGCTATTGATACAGATGATGTGAGAAGTGTAAGGGGACAAGAGGAAAATTAACCCAAATCTAGTAATAATAAAGAGGTTACATTCCTTTTGGCATTTTCTGTTTCTTGTTACCAGGCGACCGAGAGGAATTCACAGGATGGTATTCAGTTTCAGCATGATTAACCAAATACTTCAATGGTGACAATAATAAATAGAATTTCTGTTAGCATTATTCAAATGAAATGTTTAAGAAGAAAAATATTTATCTCATTATGACACAACTTTAGAGTATGCTGAGTCACATGGATGCCATTTGAAGAGAGATTGTAGTGCTACCCTGTGAATCTCTGTTTACAATAATTGGAATGAACAATTATTGCACTCAGAATCATCCTGTTCTTTTTGGTTACAGTGTCTTGAGCCCACAAAAACTTCAGCCCAAGATGGCAAGCTGTACTTAAGTGGTCCAAGTTTACTTTGGTTCTTTGGGAGATGAAACCATTTTGTGCTAGGACCTGAAGCTTAGGCATAACCTTTACATGGATACAAAAGGTTCGTATAAATCCCTGGCACTTATTTTGATCATTTTCATCAGTACTTTTGGGATCCTCATACAACTTTCAGAATTTGCTTTATTTTCATATACTTTACCATTCATACAGTGCTAACGTATGCTCTGGATAATGATTTGTACTCATAATATTGAAATGATAATCATTAATTTAAGACAGGAAGCAAGGGAAGTAATTTAGGCAGCTGACAAGAAATATAAGAGTTCCTCACAATTGCTGTGTTTTGGAGAGAAAAGAGAACAGTTTCAAAATAATGCTTACAGCAGACAAAAAAAATAGGAGTGTGTTTTCTGTAGATTCCAGGACAATCCTTGAGAAATTCTGGCAGGTGGTTGAATAATATGATAGTTTTTATTTATAATACAGCAGATATATTAGAAATATTTGTAATTGTAATTTTAATGGACTCATTGTAAGCCATGCCTGGAAGAGTTTCAGAAAGAGTTGAAGTTAAGTAATTTCATACACAGCATATTATTGCAAGATGGAAAATGCTAAATAGACACACAAGAGGAAAGTAAACAGGATACCAACATTTGGAATATGGTATGGTACATAGTTGTTATTTAACAGGGATTGTCACTTTATTGTGGCAGAGAGGCTTGTGAGTTGTCAGAAGAATTACAGGACTGATGAACGGTCTTGGCCTGAAACGTCAACTGTACTCTTTTCCATAGATGCTGCCTGGCTTCTTGAGTTCCTCCAGGTGTGTGTGTGTGTGTGTGTATGTGTGTGTGTGTGTGTGTTTACACAACAATGACACACCCAAATGACACTCACTCCCTCCTGTATTCCACTCAGAATCAAGAATCAGAACCAGGTTTATTATCACTGATATATGCCATGAAATGTGTTGCTTCGTGGCAGTACAGTACAAGACATAAAAATTTCTATAAGCTACCAAAATAAATACTATAAAAGACAAATTATGAAGTAGATTTTGTGGATTGTTCAAGTAGCTTCTACCTTTCCTCTCTCTCAGCCATCTGTTTAATCTTCATAAAACACCAATATATTGTGCATTAACAGCCTCCCTAAATCATTGTTATTCCAACACAGCTAGCCCATATTTTCACAAAATTTCTTTAATGTGCCCTCGCATTTTCATTTTATCATTCTCCCTAACAGCTCCATGAATCTTTTAAAAGAATCATCAGGCCTCTGGCAAATAGATCTCCTCACTGCAGGAGGAATGCCATTTATAACTCACTTCCTATTAAAGAACATGGCCTTTTCATGGCCAATACTAAAATGAATGCTAGGTTGTTTATGAGATACGCC
Organism: Hypanus sabinus; assembly: GCF_030144855.1. NCBI lineage: Eukaryota > Metazoa > Chordata > Chondrichthyes > Myliobatiformes > Dasyatidae > Hypanus > Hypanus sabinus. The sequence goes on from NC_082714.1 coordinate 18,218,611, forward strand.
TCCAATTGACAAGCACACCTCAAGCTGAAATAACCTCTGACCAAATAGCAATTAATTTCTATTGTCATCCAGAGGAATTACATTTAGACAATAGACAGTAGGTGCAGGAGTAGGCCATTCGGCCCTTCTAGCCAGCACCGCCATTCACTGTGATCATGGCTGATCATACACAATCAGTACCCCGTTCCTGCCCTCTCCGCATATCCCTTAACCCCACTATCTATAAGAGCGCTATCTAACTCTCTCTTGAATGCATCCAGAGACTTGGCCTCCACTGCTTTCTGGGGCAGAGCATTCCACATATCCACCACTCTCTGGGTGAAAAAGTTTTTCCGCATCTCTGTTCTAAATGGCCTACCCCTTATTCTTAAACGGTGGCCTCTAGTTCTGGACTCGCCCATCAGCGGGAACATGCTTCCTGCCTCCAGTGTGTCCAACCCCTTAATAATCTTATATGTTTCAATCAGATCCCCTCTCATCCTTCTAAATTCCAGTGTATACAAGCCCAGTCCTCCAATCTTTCAACAATTTCTGGTCTTACAGGTGCAGGTTAGTGTTAACACCAGTTTACAATCGATAAAATAATAAAATTTCCAGTAAGAAGCTTGTCATAATGAAGTGGATGAGATAATTGAAGCAATATTTAAGCCGAGCGAGTATTTTACAGTGCTCTTTAGAATATAACCGTCGCAGATGCATCGTGTTTACAGACAAGAACATCAATTTTCTTTACAGACAAAAAATTAGATATCAATAATTTGCCCATTTAGTAAGGCACTGTGCTTTAAAACATTATTTTACTTTTAAACATTCGTTGTTTCCTCATGAAACGAATAGAAAGCGAAGACTTTACGATGAGATGCCTGCTTGAAAGCGCGATTGGCACTGTTTCAGGAAAATAATGAGATAAACTTGTTTTAAAGTAATTTCACGTGTACGTTTCCGTCTGCAGTTTAATGACAAGCGAAGAAGGTGGGGAATTAATGTTGGCTCTCGGGTTTCGATTTGCCATTTATTGTACAGTGCTACTTGCATGTTTTGAGCTCTCTATCGCTCTGTAGGTGGCAGTTGTTAACTGACAGCGAAGCATAGGGAAAGACACGTTTCTGATTTAGGCGAGAAAAGAAAATAAGGTGTATGGAGAAATTGGGGCTGTACCCACAAAGACAAAAGATCTTCGTCTAAGCTTGTAAACAGGTAAGTGGCAGTGATAAACGGGCCAAATTAGGCGATCTTATCCGTCGCACTGTAGTGTTTTTTGTGTGTGTGTGTGGATAGATTTTGCAGCGAAAGAGGGGGACAAAAAGTTTGTGATCGCTGGTGCGAGAGGTGGCCGTGCGCCTCCCCGGGGAGCTGGAACCAAGTCCTGGCGCTCACGCCACTGCCAACCCCGGCCGGGGGTAGCTCGGCAGGCCTGATGGCAGAGAGGGCTCCATCCCGGGCCTCAGGATTCCTTCACACTCTTCTGAGATGGCGGGTGGGGGTCTCCCCGACTCGCCCCACTTCATGGAGGCTGACAAGGCTGCCGGCCTCTAGGTTGGCTGCAAGCCTCGGGCCTCGCGTTGGATCTAAATGAAGGCTTCGTTGACGCGGATCCAAGGAGGGGGAGGCGCGGTTGCCGGACGTGCTTTGTGTCACAGCTTCAAGAGCAGAGCCCGCTGCAGGCCTGCAGATCCCACCAGGGGGGAAAGGAACAGCCGTCAATCGCTGTGCAACCCTGTCGAGTTATTGCTGAAATGAGCTAAAATAGGATCCGAGCTAAAGCACTTTGTATCTTACCCGTGCATATTTACATTTTCCTTGTAACGTGTAAGGAATTCAAGTGTTCGCTCACGCTTTAAGTTTTTTTGTTTAGTATAACCCCTATTTTCGCTTCATATATATTAAATATAATTTGGAATGAACCCAATCGTAGCTTTTTAAAGCTATTTATTTTATGTAAATAACGGGCTAAACAACCTAGTACCTTATGCTTCCTTACGTAGGAGTTGTGATATGTCTCGATTTCCAAAGGACACTTGGAAATCTGCTGTCCTATCAAGTAAACTCAACAGTACATGATGGACAGAGGTAGACAGGTTAGTCAGAAACGGAGGACTGAATGGCTGTATTATAAACTGGTAGAAATCATTAATGTTCCACAAGGATCAGGGCTGGATTCTCGGACTATTTTAATGGCTGGTCTAGTATATAATGGCTGGAAGAGTATATGGAGTTTAATACTACATATTTTCATCTAAATCTGGCAACAATACAGAGTTGGATTAAGAGAGGAAATGTGGATCTGAAAGTCCTGAAACACCAGATGACCCCAGATTACATCCCTGATGATGTGCCTCAATGCATCCTCGGAAGGAAGGAGATGTAAAGGGATATTTAGACAGGTTAATCAAATGGATTGGGAAGAAGCTGACTGAACACAATGGGGGAAACAGGAAATTATTGTTTAAAGAAAATGCATAAAGCTAGTTAAATAATAATTATACAGTTGGGCCCTGGTGAGTGGGCAAATAGTATGCATCAAATCATTATTCAGGTAGAGCAATAAAATGCTGGGAATACTGGGGTCAGACAACCTCTGTGTAACAATAACAGAGCATCAAGCAGATTCGAAGGCAGATTGTACTGTGGCCTCCATTACAAAGAGCACAAAAAATCTCAGGGCTTTTTTTGAGATCACACCTGGATTGCTACATTCCTAAGGATGGAGTCATTTCCTTTGCAGAAAGAAAGAGCTGCTGGAAAGACTCAGCAGCTCATCGAGTTTCTTCAGTAGAGGAGGGTGAAGCTGGAGGAGGATGAACCAATCCCCATTAAGGGATCAGAGGTGGAGAGGGTCAGTAACTTTAAATTCCTTGGTGGTATTGTATTAGAAGATCTATCCTAGGTCCAGTATGTAAGTGCCATCATAAAGAAGGCACAACAGTGACTTTACTTTCTTAGAAAATGGCGTCGATTCAATGTGTCATTCAAAACTGTCGAACATCTATAGATGCACAGTGAAGTGTATCTGATGAAGGGTCTCAGCCTGAAACGTCAACATTGCTCCTCCCTATAGATGCTGCCTGGCCTGCTGTGTTCTACCAGCATTTTGTGTGTGTTGTTGGTTGCATCACAGTTTGGTATGGAAGCACCAATGCCCAGGAGTGGAAAAGTCTACAGACAGTGATGGGTGCAGCTTAGTCCATCATAGGCAAGTCCAGCCCGCCATTGAGCACATTTATAAGGAGTGTCTCCAGAAGAACGCAGCATCCATCATCAAGGGTCCCGTACAATCCAGGCCATGCTCACTTCTCACTACCAGCATTGGCAGGAGGTACAGGAACCTTAGGTCCCACACCAGCAGCTTCAGGAACAGTTATTCCCCTCAAACTATCAGACTCCTAAATTAGTGTGGATAACTTCACTCCCTTGAACCCTGAACTGGTTCCACAGCCTGTGAACTTCCTTTCAAGAACTCTTTGGCTTCATCCCAGTTTTATTTATTTAATATGCAGAATTTGTCTTTTTTTGCATCTTGGTTGTCAGTCTTTGTGTATAGTTTCACATAAATTCTATTGTATTTCTTTATTTTCCCATAAATACCTGCAAGAAAATGAATTTCAGGGTGGTATATGGTGACATACTTTGATAATAAATCCCTTTGATGGCAATACAGTGTGGATACTCTTGATGGATACATAGTCTGACAGATTTAACCCAAAAAGAAAGATTGAGGAAACTGGACCATATTCACTAGTGTTTAGAAGAATGGCGCCATTGAGCGTGTTAAAAAGAAATGCTGAGAACAGGATACATTGTCTTGCATCCTTGGAGAGTTGTGATTATACTGTTCCCTTTAAGATGCAGGAGGGTGTAACTGAAATGATCCTGCGCACATAGCCTAAGTTGTTGTGCAGCTGGGATTTTCTTGAATGTTCATATACTTTTGAAATCTATGTTAATATAATTGTGAAATACCTTGTAGTTAATTATGTGGTAATGAATATAATCCATACATTTTCTAAACAATATTAAGTATCATAGCCTCTACTTTGAAACATTTTGGAGCTTCAGCATAGTTACATTGTCGATGTTTCAAGTTACAACGCTGTTACATATTGTAACAGTAAACTCCGACTGGAAGTTGGCTGCTCATTATTAAAACACTGGTTTGCTGGACACCAAAGCTGTCCAATTTTAGAAGTTTATGAAATGTGAAAGATTTTCTTTGTTATCCTGTATTTCATTATACCCTTTAATTAATACATAAAATCAGAAGTATATTTTTCAATTTTCATTTTAAATATTCCTAGTATGCATATCAAAAAAGTTGTTTTCAAGCTGTATACAAACTTCCTGCACAGAGCAATGATTGGTCCATGCAGTTCTCTCAAAAAGAGAGAATGTTGGCTGTGGATGGTCAGTTGTGGAGTGTTTTCAATACTGAGATTGATGTTTGAATGCAAGGAGGATCAAGGGGTTGCGGAGATCAGACAGGAAAGTGAATGAGGGAAAGGGCCTGCTGTAATCACATTGAAGGCACAGCAGGCTTTGGGCAATGCAGCTTCCTAGTTCTCTTTGAACTTTAATTTTAAGTAGTTTTTAATTTACAAAAATCTTGGAAAAATAATTGGAAGTGTTCATTGGCATATTCTCCGTTGTAGGAATTCTTTTTAGTTAATGCTGCAGATAGTCATTTGAAGACACACAGTCAACAGTTTAGGAACAGCTTCTTCCCTTCTGACATCAAGTTTCTGAACAGACAATGTACCAACCTATGAGCACTACTTTGCTATTTTTGCTCTCCTTTTGCACTACCTATTTCATTTAATTAAATTTTTTTATTGTAATTTATAGTTTGTGTATTGTACTGTACAGCTGCTGCAAAACAAGAAATTTTATAATTTGTCAGTGATATTAAATTTGATTCTGATTTGTTTTTTATACACCATAAAACATCCCAAGGCATATCTCACAAGTGGCCACCAAACAAAATCTGACACTGAACCACTGACAGATAAAGAGGTAGCTTTTAAAGAGAACCCTAAAGGAGAACAGATTAGTGAGGCACATGTCTTGAAAGGATACTCCAATACTTAGGACTTTAGAAGAGCAAAGACACAAAGAATTGGAGGAGGTTGATGAGAAAGTGAAGGATGAGATCAAAGGGGGATTGATTTGTCGTGTTCAGTTCAAGAGGGTTGTTGGTCTTTTTGACACTGGTATGCAGGTTGGCATATACAATCGTGGCTGATCACTATTTAGTGCAAGTTCGTCTACAGGCATTGAAATTTGCATAAGTTCAGATACTTGTTCAGAGTTTATCTATATACAAGGTTTATATCTATATGATGACAATATAGTAGTTTAAACAGCTGTAGCACTTTACTGTTCAATTCTATAACTTCCTGTCTGCTTTCATCTATAGTGTTTTTCAAGGTTAGATTGCTCTTAGAATTTTTTCCTTATAGTTTAGAGTTCAATGATTTCTTTATCCTTTCTTTTAAATACAACAGAGAAAATGAATTAAAATATGATAACTCTTCCTGAGGACATTTCATAGACAGTAGGAACTACTCAATAATATTTGTAATAAGTTCATAGAACAAAGAAGATTACAGCACAGTGCGGGCTGGAAGTTATGCCGATTTTTCAATCTACTCTAAGATTATTCTAATCCTTCCTTCTTAGCTCTCCATTTTGCCTTCATCTGTGTGCCTATCTAAGAGTTTTTTAAATGCCCCTCATGAATCTGCCTCAACCATCATCCCTGGGAGCGTGTTCCACACACTCACCACTCATTTAAAAAAGAACTTGACTCTGACATCCCCCCTATATTTTCCTTCGATTATCATATTAGCCATTTCTTCCTTGGGAAAGAGTCCATAGCTATCCACTCAACCTATATCTCTTATCATCTTGCAGTCTTCTCTTCCCACCTAATAACTGTTACTCAACAGCTTTTGTAGAGAGATGGGCTTTATTGAGACTATATCGAAGAGAGCGTAATTATTGGTCCTCTTATTTAAGAAAGGACATTGGAGCAATTGGAGATGGTTTACTACACATAAGTCTGGAAAGGGCAGTTTGCCTTATGAGGATGGGTGAGCAAGCTGGGCTTATATTCATTAGAGTTCAGAAAGGTGAGGGGTGACTTGATAGAATATATAGATCCTTAGGAGTCTTGACAACGTGGATGTGGAGATGACATTTTCTCTTGTGGGAGAATCTAAGTAAGAGTTACTACTTTTTTTTAAAAGCGGGAGAGGCCCATTTAAGAGGGAGCCAAGGAGAATCTTTTCTTTGTCCTTGCTTTTGTATTCTAGCCCTCTTGAAATGAATGCCAACATTGAATTTGCCTTACTGACTCAATCTGCAAATTAACTTCTTGATGGGATTCTGCGGGGTATCTTTTCTCTGTCCTGTGTGTGCCATAAGTGTGTGGAACTCTCTTCCTCAAAGGAAAGTGGAAGCAGATACTCTGTATTTGTGGCATTAATGGACAGATAGTAGATTTGAAAAGTTTATGTGGACAGACAACAATGCAGAGTTGAATGCATGGCCATGATCTTGGAGTCATACGAATGGCAACAAGTCCTGTGGCTCACTGAGTTTGTGTTGACAACCATCCTTTCTACTACATGTAATGCATTTTATTCTCCCCTCAGTCCCATCATCTCCTACAGACTCTTCCATTCCTCTATAATATTAAGGGCAATTTACAGTGACCAGCCAACCTACCAACTTTGGCATCTTTGGAATATGGGTAGAAACTGGAGCATCCTACAGAAATCCACATGGTCTCAATGAGCAAGCAAACTCGGGCAGCGCCTGAGATCAGGGTCCAACCCAGGTTATTGGAGCTCGGGCAACATCTCCACCAGCTATGCCAATGTACTGAATTGCAGAGCAGGCTAGAGAGGCCAAATATTTACACTAGCTCCAAATTCATATACTTTTGTATATGGCAAAGCATTTGATCAGAAACAAATTCATGGCCAAGTTGCAACCTTGTTTAACGTTTATCACTGGATACCAATCAGGAGAACATTTAACTGCAATTGCCAATACCCTGAAGATGATGGAGACAACACAAGAACTGAATTTGTATATTATTGAACAAACCTTGGTAGTGTCTAGTATGAAGGAGTGATGATCTCTTAGTTTGTTTGAAGCAATGTTTTTGGAAGGATGTTTGGATAGTTTGGCTAAAGTTTCATTTACTGGAAACTTGGGACTTAGTGATCCAGAATCACGAATCATTGATGGTGGTTTGAATTGACTCTATGGCCATTAGTGAAGCTAATGTGGTTGTATAAAATTAATTTGCCTATTAAAACTTTGTAATAGGTTAATGCCCTTCAAAATAGGAGACAGTAGAAATTTATACTGATGTGTCCATAACCATTACTTCAGAATGACTCCTAGTAATTTGTATAGCTTGTATTTTTAAAATTTAATTGTATTACATGCAAGTCCAATATGGGCATTGGTGTAACATAGGGAAATGTGATAAGGTCCTGCAAAGCAGAAGATTAATGCTTCGATATCCTAGATATTATCTCAGATTACTGTCACATCAGGTTGCTTCCTAATTACTTCAATGTTGGGTAAAATCTGTGTTATCTGTCATAATTTTGAATGGAGTTTGAATCCAGACCTAAGTGTATGATATATACTCATTGGCCACTTTATTAGGTACACCAACAGTTGTTGCTCTTGCCCATCCTCCATTGGTGTGTTTTGAATTCAGGAATGCTGTTCTGTACACCGCTGTTGCAATGTGTTGTCAGTTGAGTTACTGTCACCTCACTGTCAACTTGAACCAGTTTGGCTATTCTCCTCTGACCTCTCCCATTAACAAGACGTTTTTGTCCGCAGAACTGCTGATCAATGAATTTTTTTTTTATATATTGTTTTTTGCACCATCCTTTATAAATTCTAGAAACTTGTTGTGTATGAAAACTCCAGATCAGCTCCACTCACTCTGCACCAACAATCTTTTCACAAAGTCACTTAGATCATATTTCTTACACCATTCTGATACTTCGTCTAAACAACAACTGAACCTCTCGACCATGACTGCATGCTTTTATGCATTGAGTTGCTGCCACTTGAATGGCTGATTAAATATATGCATAAATGAGCAGGTGTACCTAATAAAATGGCCATGAGTGTATATAAGTATATGATTATATAGTAGGGAAAAATGGATGTTGTGCAACTTTTTCAACTCAGGATACAGCAAAATGCTTCAAATGCATTGAACATTCAGAAAGTAGAGTCACTTGTAATAAAGCAACAAAATTTAGTCTCGACGATTCAAATAAAATGTTGCACTTTTTTTTCCTGTTTATAAGCTTTTGCACAGATATTGTAGTAATTTTATGTATTGCACTCTTTGGCTCACACAAAAAAAACAAATTTCATGACACGTGAGTGATGTACAAACCTGATTCTGATATGGGTTTCCATTGTTGACTGAGAGTGGGAACGGTGTAGGGAAAGGAGAATCATGGTTGGAAATGGGGGAAGGGAGAGGGGAGGGAGTGGGAGACATCAGATGGACATTCTGTAATAATCAATAAACCAGTTGTTTGGAATCAGATGATCTTGCCTGACGTCTCAGGGATGGGCGTGTCTCTAACGATGTCATCCCTGGCATTTCTTCTCTGTCTCCTGTCCCACATCCATTTCGCAGTGCTCCACCCTCATATACAACCTTGTTCTTCGCTCCACATTGACAAATACAGTACTATGTAAAAGTGGTTTAACTGCAGATCTGTGTCCTTGAGTTCTAGTTTCATTTTTTACTGTTCATACACCACTAGAAGAGTAGCTTGTTTACTGCTCCTCACATCTTCATATTTGTAATGTTCCATATTATTGCCATAGACATAAGCATATATTCGTATGTTGTTATTATCAACGAATGTATAAATTATACAACCTTGAGGTTTGCTTGCTCACAGGTAGCCACAAAGCACGAAACCCAAAAGTACCCAATTAAAGAAAAAAAATTATATATACTTTTTTGTAGCACTAACACCATACAATACAGACATAAGTTTCAAAAAAGGTTTAAATTGGACCATAAGACATGGGAGCAGAATTAGGCTCTTAGGCCTATCGAGTCCACCATCCCGTCATGGCTGATTTATATTCCTCTCAACCCCATTCTCCTGCCTTCTCCCCATAACCTTTGACACCCTTACTAATCAAAAACCTGTTGATCTCTGCTTTAAGTGTATGCAATGACTTGGCCTTCACAGCCCTCTGTGGCAATGAATTCCACAGATTCACCACTCTCTGGCTAAAGAAATTCCACATCATCTCTGTTCTAAAGGGAAGTCCTTCTATTGGAAGGCTGTGCCCTCTGGTCCTAGATGCTCCCACTATAGGAAACATCCTCTCCATGTCCACTCTATCTAGTCCTTTCAACATTTGATAGGTTTCAATGAGGTCCCCTGTCATTGTATTCGATGGAGTTTAGAACAGACCCAGAGCCATCAAATGCTCGTCATATGTTAACTCTTAGATAAGATAGGATTTTATGTTGTTAAGCAGACTTGTGTGTGGCACCTTATCAAATGCCTTCTAAAAATCCAAGTAAATGACATCCAGTACCTCTTCTTTGTCCACTCTGCTTGTTCTCCTCAAGGAACTGTAACAAATTTGTCAGGCATGATTTCCCTTCATAGAAACCATTCTGACCTTGACATTTTATCATTTGTCTCCATCCTCATCCTTAATAATAGACTCCCAACACTTTCCCAACCACTGAGGTTAGGCTAACTGGTCTTCAAGCTTTTGTGCCTCCTACCTGATGACAGCATCAATAAAATGACTTGGCCACCCAGATTGTGGAGATTGTTCATGATGGATGTTAGCTTTCTGAGATATTGACTCCTGTAGGTGTCCTAGATGGTGGGGAGAGCTATACTTGTGATAGAATTGCCTGAGTCCACCACTCTGTAGCCTCTTGTATTCTGTGCATTGGAATTCCCATACCAGGCTGTGATGCAACCAGTCCAAATGTTTTCCACTTCACTGCTGTAGAAGTTTGTCAGAGTTTTTAATGAGATGCTGAATTTCCATAAACTTCTAAGAAAGTAGAGGTGTTGGTGTGCCTTCTTCTTGATTGCATCTGTGTACTTGGCTCAGGTTAGATTCTCTGTGATGTTGTCTTGAATCTGCCCACCCTTTCCACCATAGACTCCTCAATGAGGAAGTTTTGTGAATGTTGTGTGTAGTGTGAAATTATCATTTGCGTTCTGTCGACAAAAAAAATGACTCTTTGATGTTCACATCACCACAGTTTTGTGTGTCTGTGATACCACTGATGCATTATGGTTTTGTAGGATGTCTTTATTTTTGGTTGTTGTTTCAGGTAATTTCCACAATTTATTTTTCATTGCTACTCTGAACAAAAAGGTGACAGGGTAAATCAGTGATAACAGAACATGAGATATAGTCCCTTTCCCCATCCCCAATTCTGCCCATCAATAAGAACACAGACAACCTGATCTTTGGTCTAAACATTCTCTTACCTAATTCCCTCTTTCACCCAGTGATGGATGAAACTCTCTTTGCCAGCTAACTACAATAGTTTCTTGAGAAATGAACTTGATTTGTTTTAATATGGTTTCTGAAGGTGTTTAGTATAATGCACATCCTCAGATCGGTAGTGATAATTGGTTATCTCGATTCTTCAGCTACGAAATTGCTTGTTGCAGTCATGCATTAGATTTATTCTTTTGAGATTTATATTTTGATTGTTTGTTTCTTCCCACAGTCCAAAAATGTATCAGTTGGTAGGGTAATTGGTCACTGCAAATTGTCCCGTCATTAGGCCAGCGTTAGTTTGGGGTTGTGGGGTGGCTCGGGAGGGGGCCAGAAGAGTGCTATACCTCAATAAATAAATTTTAAAAATCATTATTTAAACTGTCTCTCTTTGAATGACAGTTGTTATCACATATTATGTCATTATCCCTTGCAATCAGCAAACATACAAATCTTTTGAGTGATTAAACCAGGAAATGAAATCATTTTTAAGAGAGCTCTATAAAGATTGAAATATACAGACAAGATAATGGTAAAAGCTGAAACTTCAAATATGGTATTTTACAATGTGCATCCACAATTCTTCCAGGGCCGGAGAGCTTGCCAAATTCTACTAAATCTTGGAATGCACCACTGCATAATTTATATGTATGTGACATTTTTATAACTTCACTCTTTTTTTTCTCTGGAGTTTACCATGGAGCAGGCTTCAAGTATGAAGAGGACTATCAAGTAAATCACTAAAAGACATTTCTGGGGATGAGGGTGGAGTGTATGCTTGCGGGTGTTCCATGCACAGCGCTCCAAATATTGCTGTCAAGTTTAGAATCAGAATCGGGTTTATTATCATTTCAGTATGTCATGGAATTTGTTGTTTTTCAGCAGCAGTACTGTGTAATACATACAATATACTATAAATTATAATAAGACATATACAGTATGTATAAATTAAATAAATACTGCAAAAAGTAGGTAATGGCATTGATTGCTGCCAGTTCAGTCGTTATAACTAAGATCTGCACCATCATTTAATGCATGTTATCAGAACAAATATGCTCTGCTCTGTGCTACTCGATTTTTAAAAAAAACTTCTTTTGGATTTAATTGATACCTGTGGTCCCATCGATTGTCTGTCATGCCACAATAAAGGTCACAAAAATGTATTTTCCTTCAGTGAAGCAAATGGTTTGAAATCCCTTGGTGTATGATTAGTTTGCTTGTGGCCTCTATTTTAAGAAAAAATAAGTTATAAACCAGTAGTTCAACGGTACATCCATTAATGAAAAACTGAGTATACAGTCTCAATATAATTAAATCTGTCAGTTTTCAAGGGTTTGAAGTACATTTATTTTCAAAGTATGCATGGAGTATACAACCCTGAGATTCTTTTCTAGGGGCAGACCACCATTTCTATGCTAATAGTTCAATGGGGAATAAAATACAAAACACATTTTCACCTGCTATGAGATGTTATGTTTGTCTAAAAGACCTTCTAATTTGTATATTGTTTGTCAAATTAGCATTCAGCTCCTAAAACCACAAGTTTTTAATGTTGGGTATAAGTTATACCACAGTCTGCAATTCCCCCAAGTATCCTTCTGTCTATAGCTTTAATTTGTAGGAATTGATGTAGGAACAGGGATTCCCAACCTGGGCTCCACCGACCTCTCGGTTAATTGTAAGCGTCCATGGCATAAAGAACCCCTGGAAACCCCTGATGTGGAATTTGATCCACACATTAAAACGAATGCTTGAAGTGCCTTAGTGCTGTGGACCTGCAGCAATCGTCTTTTGTATACACAAAACATTGTGGAGGTAAGCAGTATTACTTGTGCGTCTTTAGTGCACTTGCACTTGTGTGAATCTGGGAGTTGAGCATCCACTTGCTTGATGTGATGGCATGGCTGGAACTCCTAAAGGACTCATTGTCAACAGACCGTCTGCTGGAAGCGATGGGGTGTGGTGACCTGTGGACGGTCTTGAGAACGGATACCCTGATTATTAGTATTGCAGATTGGAACTACATTTAGAAATGCCTAGGGAGAGGATTCAAGTTTTGGGGTTCGTAAACTTAAAAATGGCCTGATTTCTAGATAGATTTTGAAAGCATTGGAGGACTGAGGACATTCACTGGGATGTTGTCTGGGATTGGGGAATTTCTGTGTTCTGTCAGTAAGAGTGACTCAGAGCTTCCTGTTACCTGTTAATTTTTCGTGCCATTCCCATTTGGACTTGTCTGATGCCTCGTGCATTATTGCAAGATTGAGGATTTACACTACATACTGTGTCGGGTACATTGAGGCCTTCTAGACTTGATATTCTTCAATTTTAGGTAACTCACTTTCCGTTTATCTGACTATCTATTTCTGCTGCCAAGTCATTCATGTTTAATATTGATTTACCTGTAGCTGTCCTCTCTCCATTACTACAGCCTGACCTGTTGGAGTTCATTCACAGTCCTGCTGTAACAAACACACAACATGGGCAAAGAAGTGTAATCACCCTTAAGCTGTTCCCATTAACCAACCCATTTTGATCTGGCCTTGCCCAATTATGATTATTTCTTTTGTCCTATCCATCCCACCTGTTACCTTCTCTTGACTTTTAGAAATCACTTTTTTTTCCTGATTTTTAAAAAGTCTTTGACTTAAAGTGCTAACTCTCTGTCTATAAATGTTGCTTACCTGCTTGGTATCTCCAGAATTTTCTGTTTTGCCTTCCAATTTCCAGCATTTTTTTTTGAATTTTCACTAATTTAAATTTCCTTGTATGCTCAGGTACCTTATTAAAGGTTATTTTCCTTTTTGTTCATTTGTTTTATGCATGGGAAGAGGTTAACTTTCATTGTGCTTTAAATAAAGACTGCATTGCACAATTGGAAACAAATAATGCTAACTATTGTTCTGTGATACTCATTTCCTGTAACGTAACATAATCTTACTGTTAAATGATACCTGCACTGTATTTACAGTTCATGATATGTTTATTGCCCTGCTGGTGGCTTGTACTATTTTAATTTGGTTTCTTGATGTGAACCTAGAACAGGATTTGCTAAGAAGCTATTTTAGTCAAAATGACATTTTGCATTGTGGTTATGACAGTATTACACTCTTCTCAGTTTGCTCTGGAGCAATTTTTTTTAAACTAGGTATGATAAATGGTGGCACTATGACACAGCTAATAGAGCTATTGCCTCATGATGCAGAGACCCAAGTTCAATCCTAACTGTGGGTGCTTTATGTGAATTTGACACATTTTCCCAAATCCTAAAGGTGTGTCAGTCAGTAGGTCAATTATGCTGGATAGGCATTTGAATGTGTGTGTGTGTGTGTGTGTGTGTGTGTGTGTGTGTGTGTGTGTGTGTGTGTGTGTGTGTGTGTGTGTGTGTGTGTGTACAACTCCTGGTGGAGTCGTCGGGGCACTGTCATGACAAGCTTTTTGCACCAGTCTTTTTGGTGATTGATGATCGTACGGTGTCTTGGGCATCTGAAACCTGGCAGAGTCCATCCCTCTCCAGGTTTTTGGAGCCGGCTGGATTCAAACTCGGGAGCCTTCGCTCTGAAGTCCGCCGAAGATGCCACTACGCCACCAGCCAGCATAGTGGTATTAAATCAAGTATTTGACTTAATTAGTTTGAATATTAAGTTAATACATCAAGGTATGAGGGTTAAGATGGAAAAGCTGGGCTAATTCTCCATAGAGAAAATTTTAAAAAAGTAAAGTTCTTCTCGCTTTCAAAACAAAAGATCTGTAAAATCAATTCTAAAAGATACGGGAAGCCAATGCAAGCTTCGTTTGGCAACCTTGGCATGTTTTTAGCATTTGTCTGTGTTTTACGGGGCTGAGTTGCTAGCTCAGTGCTCAACTCAGCATGGATGAAAGCATGCAAGGCTGGATTTGAACCCAGGACCTCTTGTTCTGAAGTCCAGATGCAAATACCATTACACCACTGCCACGGAGCAAATAAAGTTGTGAGATTTCATTGAGTAGATAAGACTATAACTGGTTTAGATAGAACAAATGGATGAAAGCTTTTCCCACTCACAGGCATTCACTAATTTAGGCAAATATTTTTTTCTCTGTAAAGGATACAAGGGAGCTATGAGGGGAAAAAAGTACTTCCAAGTAGCTGGGGTGTAGAATTCAGTGCAAGTAGAGGAAGGCAAAAAATAATCAGTGCAGTCGAAAGGAAGTTCGGATAGGGTTTTGACACTGAATAAATCATAGGGATAGTGAAAAACACGGGGGGGGGGCGGATACAGTATTGCTGTAGTAGGAGCTGACATGGAATTGATGGGTGGGATGGCCTCTTACCATGCCATAACAGTTGTAGCTTTCCAAGTGGAACAAGTTAAGGTATAGTTATATTGATGAGAATTCCCATAGTTTTTGTATCACATACAGTACATGTTTATGCTTGTGATATGAATGTCCTGTCAACACATTAAAATATGCAACACGTCTTTTCTCGTGCTTTCAATGTCAAGTAGAGCAATAGAACTTGAGTCGCTGCCTCTGTGGTGTGGTGATCAACCTTCTGTTCCTATTTGTTTAAATCGGGGGTCGGCAACCTGCGGCTCCCGAGCCATTTGTGGCTCTTTCACCTCTGTGCTGCGGCTCCCTGTGGCTTTGGGAAATAATTGGTCAGTATTTAATTAAAATGTATTTTATGTTAGTTTGTTAGCTTTTGAAATGTAATTATGGTGATCTTGTACATTTCCTGCTACATCCGAAACGGCTCACAATTAGCCGGCATTCCGGCTAAGGGAGATAGCCTACGGGGGTTTGTGAGTACGCGTCTTTTGCAGCATCTGCGTCCATGGGGGCTGGGTTGAGGGAGGCTTAAAAGCAAGGCTGTTTAGTTCGAATAAAGCTATCTTTGACTGCAGTTTACTGACACCGCTACAACGTGTTTTTATCGCTGGCTGTCCAGACGGAAGGTGCTGAAACGCTTTGTCGCGTGTCTGGAAGAAGTGAAAACTTTCCTGGGCAGCAAAGGGCTCACCTTTCCTGAGCTGGAACAGCCAGAGTGGCTGGAAAAGCTACACTTCATGGTAGACATGACAGCGCACCTGAACACGCTGAACACAGCTCTTCAGGGGAAAGGACGTACAGCCCTGCACATGTTGGAGGATGTTTTGGCATTCGAGCGCAAGTTGACAGTGCTTGCCAGAGATTTACAGAAAGGCACTTTGTCTCACTTCCCCAATTTGAGAGAGTTCAAACAAGGTCACGACATGATAATTTCGGAGTATTTACATTCTGCAATCATCGCAATGCAAACATCGTTTGGGAAACGCTTCTGTGAGTTCAGAGAGGAAAAAAACACATTATCCTTCCCGGTCACTCCCTTAAGCATCGATCCTTCCCTACTGAATACGACTGCATTGGCAGGTGTGAGTCAACCTGATCTTGAGATGGAACTGGCCGACATAGCCGACAAAGACATATGGGTGTCCAAGTTTAGACGCTTGACAGCAGACCTTGAAGATGTTGCCCGTCAGAAGGCCGTTCTTGCTCAGAAACACAAATGGAGTGATATTGAAAACCTCACAGATGACAGCTTGCGATCCTGTGTAAAGATGAAGGTGACATCATACAGCCCTGATGTGCAGACGCTGTGCGCTGAGGTCCAGGAGCAGAAATCCCATTAACCAAGTATGATAAATATTTTAATTGCCTATTATTTTACTTATATTCATATTTTTTCATAGTTCAGTGAAATAGTCCTTTCATTTTTCAGGATGACAGCTGGCTGACGTTATTTTTGGTTTGCTGCTGGCGGAAAATTTAAGTTCGGCGTTTTTCATAAATACAAGAAGGACTCAAATAGACATTGAATATTTTACTTAAAAGTAACTTTCGGAGTTCAAAATGTTTTTGTTGCATGCAGAAATGTAATTTCGTTTTCTCTGCAGGAGTTCATCAATTTCATAAATGCAACACATTATAGTTTGTTTATACATAGCATAAAGGCAAAAAAAAACGTTGTATGCAGTGTTATTTCATTTTAAATGTCAAACGGGTTTTGCGGCTCCCAGTGTTTTCTTTTCTGTGGGAAACGGGTCCAAGTGGCTCTTTCAGTGGTAAAGGTTGCTGACCCCTGGTTTAAATCATATATGCTGAAATTTACAAAGGTATCCTTTTCTAATATGTAAAGATGCTGAAAAACAAATTCACACCTTTACAATTATATCGAATAGACCAGGTTACTGCATGACCTTATTACTGGCCTTCCAAAGCAATCTGTTAACAAACTTCAACTCATTCAGAACGGCATTGCTAGACTTACAACTAAAAACTGGGTGAGGGAGCATATCACTCCCATCCTGACTACTCTGCATTGGCTTCCCGTATCTTTTAGAATTGATTTTACAGATCTTTTGTTTTGAAAGCTGTCAGTGGTCTGGGACCAGAGTACTGAATAACTCTTGTTTTAGAATCCTGCTCAAGGTCTTGGGTCTTCTGCTAGTTTGTTAAAGTTAAACAGTCTCTCTTAAAACAAAATGGTCAAATCAGCTTTTCTGAACCATGCTCCTAAACTGTGGAATTCAGTACTTAAAACTATAAGGGGTGCATGCTCAGTTGACACTTTTAAATGCCAGTTCAAAACCTAATGATTTAACCTTGCTTTTAACTAACTACATTTTGTCTTTTATTTTTAACTTTGAACTACACCATTTCTATAAAAAGTGCTCTATAAATAATTATTATATTGCCATATTATTTAATTTGTATATCTCAGACATTTCTTAGTATTAATTGCAGTAGTAAGTTGGATGATATGTGCATCATAATGTTTTACTAAGTAATGTTGAATGATTGTTCTGTGAAGGTGGGGGAAAATATCTAAAGCAGGAGTTAATGTTAGGGGTCCATGGCATAAAAAACATTGGGAACCGCTGGCCTAAAGTCAGGGCAGCATGGTAGCATAGTGGTTAGCACAACGCTTTACAGTACAGGTGACCTGTGTTCAATTCCCACTGGTGCCTGTAAGGTGTTTGTACTGGTTAGTAGGTTATTTGGTCATTGTAAATTGTCCAGTGATTAGGCTAAGATTAAATCGGGGGATTGCTGGGTGGCGGGGCTCGAAGGGCCAGAAGGGCCTACTCTGCACTGTATCTCAGTAAATACATTAATATATGTCTCCTTTTTAGTGATGTCCAATTGTAGTAGAAGTACAGTCAGCCCTCCTTAATCGCAGGTTCCACATGCACACATTCAACCAACCATGGATCGGGAAAACCCAGAAGTTGAGCATTGTTCGCCTCACGTCTTATTCGTTCGCTACTTGTGTTGTGAGTGAGAGGAAGGAGTTTAAGCCTAGTAAGGGATGGCTGGCTAGCTATGTAAAGCACTACAGCCTCAAGAACTTAAAGATCACTGGAGAATCGGGATCGGCTGATGCTGAGGTGGCATCAGCGTTCCCAGAAGAGCTACAATGGTTGCGTCTGTACTGAACATGTACGGACTTTTTTTTCTTGGCATTATTCCTTAAACAATACAGTATAACAACTATTTACATAGTATTTACTTTGTATTAGGTATTATAAATCTAGAGATGATTTAATGTATACGGGAGTATGTGCGTAGGTTATATGCAAATACTACTCCATTTTATATGACAGACTTGAGCATCCACGTTTTTTGGTATCTGTGGGGAGTCCCGGAACCAATCCCCTGCAGATAAGGAGGGCCGACTGTACCTCAGAATATACCTTATTTTGAAAAGCAATGATTGTGCTTGTATTTTATTTTGTGTGTTACCAGGCAGCTTGGCCTTTATGTCAGTTTATTAATCACTGGCAATCTGTAGTGTTTAATAATTGTTATTTATTTGAGAGAATTGGCTGGGGAGGTGCACAACTCTTATTCTGTATTGCACATTTTTAGCAGAACTTACGATATGCCCGGGATGGATTGCTCCTTTAATCTTTCAGATCCTGAAAAGTCTTTTTAGAGTTTGATGCTTATTTTGCTTCTCTGGAATGATATTTTTCAGTATGTATTGCTTGAAATGACATTGCAATTTATCTTATTTATATATCGATTAAAATTAATTAGTGTGGATGTGCTTTTTATTTTATTAAACGATACAGCATGGAGAAGGCCCTCCCGATCCTTCAAGTTATGCTGGCAGGGTAAATCCCTGATTTAACCCTAGCCTAATCACAGGAGAATTTTGCAATGACCACTTAACCTCCTAACCGGTTTGTCTTTGGATTGTGGGAGGAAACCGGAACATCCGGCGGAATCCCACATATTCCATGGAGAGGATGTACAAACTCCTTACAGGGGATGCTGGAATTGAACTCCAAACTTAGACACCCTGAGCTGTAATAGCATTGTGCTAACTAACACTACTGTGACACAGACGTTGCAATGGTACAGAAGAATTCAATGCTTAAGGACAATAATCAGTAATTTAATACAATAAGCTAAATGTTTATCTGTGAGAAAGACAGTGCCACAATAGAGTAGAGTTTGGTATCACCACCTTCTCTGTTCTTGCACTCTAATATTAATCACAATGTACTTCTTCCCTGTGGTTCTCAGAATAGAACTAGATCAAGCACCATGATTGGGTGTTTGATTTCACTTTTGTTATTAAACTCTGTCAACAATACAAGGGGTGATTGATAAGTTCATGGCTTAAGGTAGAAGGAGTCAATTTTAGAAAACCTGGCACATTTATTTTTCAACATAGTCCCCTCCTACACTTACACACTTAGTCCAGCGGTCGTGGAGCATATGGACCTTGGACCTCCAGAAAGTGTCCACAGCAGGGGTGATTGATAAGTTTGTGGCCTAAGGTAGAAGGAGATGAGTTATACAGCTCTCGTTACATGCACATGCAGTTCAACTCTGAGTGATTATGCAGAAAGTTTGAAGTTAATAACTCATCTGGGGTGATTGATAGGTTCGTGGCCTAAGATGGAAAGAGATGTTATTAAGTCAAACTTCCTGCATAATCACGCAAAGAGTTGAACTACATGTGCATGTAACAACAGCTGTATAACTCATCTCCTTCTACCTTAGGCCACAAACTTATCAATCACCATCTGTGGACACTTTCTGGAGGTCCAAGATCCGTACGCTCCACGACCACTGAACTAAGTGTGTAAATGTAGGAGGGGACTATGTTGAAAAATAGGTTACCTAGGTCACGAACTTATCAATCACCCCTCGTAGTTTAATTTATCAGAGGAGCAACTACTATTGTTCTGCTGTTTAGTGCAAAAAGGATGGATCGCTATTAATTATCACGACATTCAAGGAAAATATATTTAATATAGAAACGATTTAGTCTTACCAATCAAGTTTAATGGCAACTCAAACATATACTGTATAACGGCTAGAGAACTGCTATTAGGTGGTGGACTTAGGACGTTTTAATTCTAAAAGTCTATTGAAAATTTTATTACATTCAATGCTTTAGTTTGTATAAATAGCTACAGAAAGTATTTTCTTAATATAAGATCAGCACTGATTCAATTGATAGTATTAGTTTTGAACTGAAGATGGTAAATAATTAGTAAGTTATGTATAGTTTCTTCCTCAGTAAATGCTGGCTGTCCTACCGTGTATCTGCAGCAATTTCTGTTTCTCCGTCTTCCAATACCTGAACATTTTTCCTTTAGGATTTCAATTACGAGAAAGAGAGTGTTAATGATAAGTTTCTGTGATGAGGAGACTTAACAAATCTCACAACTTCCTGAAGCTCGTCATGCTAATTAAGCTGAGACCAAACACCTAAGTGCAAGTTGTAAATGCCCGTGATAAGTATGATTGCATTAATAAATCATGAAGCAGTTCTGGCAATTTTACAAGTATATTGAGATTTTACTTTCCATCATTTGAGCTATAGTTCATGTTTATACATAAGCAAAAAGATGCTTTTTTCATTGCAGTTAATGCAAACAAGTTTGCTTTTAAATTAAATTTCTTTAAGACTTTTGTTGAGTGATTTTGTTTCTTTAATAATGATTTTATTTTTTCTCTTTCTAACTTAGAATCTGCATTGTTAGAGGAAGTGAGCGTGAAGGATAACATGACCAATGTTTCCAAGGATAGAAATAATAGGTGGCAGGAAATTCAGAAAGGATTACAGTTTATCCAGTGAGTATCATCTTAACTATGACACTAATAGTACTGTTCTTTGAAGTTTTGGATTAAACTTTTTGTTATCTGAAGCTGTGCTGTATCTGGATGTTTTCTATATCTGAACAGAGGTTATATATTTTATTGTGTTTGTTGTGGTAGCAACAGAAATCATGATCTCAGGAAGGGAGAGTTGATGCTATATGTGTTCTTCAGTATCCTGAGAAGTGTGTGGGATTGACAGTGCTATTTGTGTCGCTAAAGTTACAACAAAGTGTAATGCAGTTATGTGAAAATATTGTTATGCCCACTGTGGTTACAAATTAGTCCGCCCAAACATGGTTTGTGATCAGAAGTGTGCATATGGAACAAACAGGAGAATTAACTGCGCAGTCTTGCCGTGTATTATGAGGGCAATTTAAATGGGTGAATTAATATGTTTCCTTTATCTGTAGAGTATCAGTATAAGAACCAATTACATAAAACCAACTTAACCAAGATTGAAAATTTTCTGTCTAGTGAAATATCACATCACAAACTGCTCAGTTGTATATCACTTTAATTACATAATTATAATTCCTAAAATTAATTTGCTGATATTAAATGGTGTTTTATAACACTGGTCAACAAATGTTGCTTCCTTGGAAATGTTTTTTGATTATGAATAGCCCTCCTACTGAACACAGATATTTAATTTCAGACTACTTGTATCATGTTGGAATTTGGAGAAACAAGAAATTAATTTTTATTGAATATAATGTGTTTAATTGCATAATGGTGCTGATGCTTTGCAATAGTTCAACTAAACTAAAAACATTTTGTTGATAATTTTCATTTGTACTCAGTGTCTCAGGCTTCTTGCTTCAGTGTCCAACAATAATTAGCTAGTATTGATGGATTCCATTTGTCCTGATACCATTTCTCTAAGACCACAATATCCTGGCAAAACCTTCCACTATGCTCGTCACTGACAGCGCCAAGATTTGCAAGGGTGGTCCAAATGGGGATCCATAAAATGTGAGGAGCCCAGGCTTTGTCTGAGTTGCTAATTTTACACCCAAAGTAGAGCTTATTGGCTCTCTTAATAAGGGGAGTCGTGCTGTGTCTTTGAGATTTAAGTGTATACTCGCCACAAATATGATGGAAAGTATTGAGGCTGTTGCAACATTGGTGAGACATTTTGCTATCACAAAGACTCCTGAAAATGCAATTGCTTTATTATAATGAGTACACACAATATGCTATGCTTGTAGAACATGTGCATCAACGTGATCACGTGTAAACATGATGCATAGAACACAGTGTGCGTGATGTTTTTATAGCCTTTAACACCTGACCTTTCTTGCAGCATATGCCTTGCCTGAGCATGCCCAGTCATGCTTAGACAAGATAGAAAGTTTTATAGCTTACATTGTAGGCAACATTTTAATTGAACTATGAATTGAAATAATAAATATAAACGATTACAAAATTATGGTGCATGATAGGGAAATGTTGCTGTGATTTTCATGATCAACAGCCCAAAATCCATAAGGTACACCCAAAAATATTCAGGAAGCAAAATTTTTGTTGTCCGGTGTAATTTACATTGGAGTTTGGTTGGTAGCAAATCCCTTCTTGTTTGGCATATGGCATTTTGTTTGGCATTCAGGAAATGTGAAAATTAATACAGATATAATGAGGCAGAAGAACATATTTATAATTTAACATTGAAAACAAAAGGCTGAAGCTAAACATAATGTGACAATTTATTTTATTGATATGGGATGTGTTTCATGATTATATAAGATAACTTATTGACTAAATTAATCAGTCAGAATTTTTTTTGGTTTGCCTTGTATCCAGTGAGATTGCTAGTGTGTGCTATTGGCATCATTCCTTATGGGTGTTCTGTAGTCCAGCTCATTGACATTGCAAAAAGTAGCAGTCCCAACACTGACCCCTGTGGAACTCCACTGCTAACTGGCAGCCAGCCAGAATAGGATCCCTTTATTCCCACTCTCTGTTTTCTGTTGATCAGCCAATGCTCCACCCATGCTAGCAACTTTCCTGTAATTCCATGGGCTGTTACCTTGCTAAGCAGCCTCATGTGCGGCAGCTTGTCAGAGGCCTTCTGAAAATCCAAGTACACCATCTCTACTGCATCTCCTCTGTCTGCCCTCCTTGTAATTTCCTTAAAAGAATTGTAGTACGTTTGTCAGGCAGGATTTTTCTTTCACAAAACCGTGCTGGCTTTGCCCTATGTGCCTCCAGGTACTCCATAATCTCATCCCTCACAATTGATTCCAACAACTTCCCAACCATTGCTGCCTCCCACCGTTCTTAAATAGCGGAGTAACATTTGCAGTTTTCCAGTCACCCGGTACAATGCCAGGATTTATCAATTCTTGAAAGATCATCGGTAATGCCTCTGCAATCCTTCCAGCTGCTTCCTTCAGGACCTGAGGGTGCATTCCATCCACCCTCAGACCATTAAGCTTCCTGAGCACCTTCTCATTCATAATTTTCACTGCACAAGCTTCACTTCCATGACGCTCTTGAATGTCCGGTATATCGCAGACGTCTTCCACTGTGAAGACTGATGCAAAATACGCATTCAGTTCCTCTGCCATCTCTGCATCTCTCATTACAATTATTCCAGTGTCATTTTGTTTTGCTCCTACATCTACCCTCGACTCTCTTTTATCCTTTATATACTTTTAAAAAAAGCTTTTAGTATCTTCTTCGATATTAGTTGCCACCTTCCTTTCATAATTCATCTTTTCCTTCCTATGACCTTCTTAGTTTCTTTCTGCAAATTTTTAAGAGCTTCCCACTCTTGCCGTCATTGTGTTGCAGGAACCTGTCTATCAGGTTTACTGTGTGCGTAAGACAATAATCAACAGTGTTATTACCAGAAATGCAATGAAAGTAATCAAGCCTGATCTTCAGATTACTAGTGAGTTGCCCAAGCTTGCCAGTCAGTCACTGGTGGAATAATGTTGTTTAGTCCTGTCATAAGTGCACAACAAGCGGCAGGCACCCAGCAGATTGATGAGAATCTGAGCAGTATAAGGCCTTTCTACCTAAAATTGGCTGGTTCTGCACCAGAATGGCCAATGAGTCCTCACCCCATAATTCTTGCCATTCAGTGGTGTCAACTGGTCAGCAATGTTCGAGAACATTTTAACAATGTCAACACAAAATGCTGGCAACATCTATTGAGGGTAATAAGCAGTCGATGTTTCGGAGAGTTCTGATGAAGGGTCTCAGCCCAAAACATCGACTGCTTATTGCCCTCATTGGATGCTGCCTGATCTGCTGAGTTCCTCCAGAAGTTTGTGTGGGTTGATCTGAATGTCCAGCATCTGCAGAATCTCATGTTCACAATGTTGTACTTACATTCCATGCATGATGAAATATTTAAAGTTCTAACAATTCTTACCCCGATTTTTAAGAAAATTTGTTCTTGAAGCTGATTCCTATTCATTTTTAGAAGGGGATTATAATTTTAGATCTGTGTCTGGTCCCAAGTAACCATCTGTATTTTAGTGGTGTTACAACCATGATCTCACACTCAACGTCAGCAAGACCATGGAGTTGATTGTAGACTTTAGAAAGGGGAAGTCAGGTAAACATACACCAGCTCTCATTGAGGGATCAGAGGTGGAAAGGGTAAAAAGCTTTAAGTTCTTGGGCATCAGTATCTTGGAGGACCTATTCTGGTTCCTAGTTATTTATGTAGTCATGAAGAAGGCACAGCAGCAGCTCTGCTTCATTTGGAGTTTGAGGAGATTTGCTGTGTCACCAAACACTTGCAAATTTCCACAGATATATGGTAGAGAACATTCCTAATGGTTGCATCACAGTCTAGAATGGAGGCTTCAATGCAGATTGCAGGAAGCTGCAAAGGACTGTAGACTCAGCCCTCTCCATTATGGTACAACTGAAGACAGCTTCAATAGGTGGCACCAAGAAGGATCCCTCACTATCCAGGAAATTCCTGCTTCACATTACTATCATCTAAGGACCCATACTCAAAGTTCAAAGTAGATTTATAATCAAAGTCCATATGTATTACTATATAGAACCCTGAGATTAATTTTCTTGTGAGCATACTCAATAAATCTATAGAATAATAATCATAACAGAATGTTATGATGGTTCTGAGAATGTTTTCAGTGACTCAAAAACTGCCTCTTTCCCTCCACCATCAGATTTCTGAACAGTCCATGAACCCATAAGCATGACCTCATTATTCCTCTTTCTTTGCACTTTGTTTTGTAATTTGTAGAAAGTTTGTCTTTAAAGTACTGCTGCCACAAAGTGACAAATTCCATGACATAAGTCGGTAATAATAAACCTGATTCTAACGTGGGATCTTCTCACTGAGTTCATTGTTAGTTTGTGTCCCAAGAAACCTGATTCCTTGCTTACAGTAAAATTAATGAACTAGTTCTTGTGATTCTCATACTGTAACCAAATGAGAAGTTATCCAAAAGAATAGCTAAACAAAATGGTAGAGAGCAAAGAACTGATAGTAGGATTAATCTGGGAATTTGATGCTTGGGACTAACCTTGGACATTGCAAGTCTGTTGTCTGAAGGGCATTGATGTGTCTCCTAGTTTTCAGCAATCCAAGTCAGTGCTACCTGAATCATTGGTGGCAGGGATTGTCTGATGACACAAAGGGAATTTTCATTAGTTTCCATACTTTGGCACTGCAGCGGAGGCTGTTGTTGATTCAGTGGGAAATGAATGGACCATCATTTTGCAACATACACACAAAATGCTGAAGGAACTCAGCAGGGGAAATGTCGACTGTACTTTTTTCCATAGATACTGCCTGCCCAGCTGAGTTCCTCCAGCATTTTGTACATGTTTCTCTGGATTTCCAGCATCTGCACATTTTCTCATGCCCTATCTAAGCCTCTGTCAGTAAGGGAAACCAAGTCAATATTGGAGAAATTAATATTACCCACTGTAACAACTCTGTTGCTTTTGCGTCATTCCACGCTTCCCCTATATGTCCGTTCCTCTGTCTTCTACTGGCTTACTGGGAAACCTATAAGTATAGTCTCCTCTTAGCACTAACTCTTCTCTTATTTCTGAGCTCCATCCAGTTGGTCTTATTGGATGAGTTCTCCAAGGTGGCTCTATAAGTTCAGCTGTGACATTCTCCAGTAATGTAACTCCCCCAACTGTTTACGTCCTGTCTGTCATACATAAAACATTTCAACCATTGAAAATTGATCTGCCGATCTTGCCCCTCTCTTTACCACGCTTCTGTAATGACTACAGCATTGTTGTTCCATATACTAGTACAGGTTCTTACCCATTTTACTTGCATTGAAATGAATACAGTTGGGATTGTTAGTCCCACCATGTTCATTTACCTGACCCTGCCTGTTCTTCCTATTACTCTAATGACTTAACTTCCATCTCCTTTTCAATATCTTTACCTGTTATGTACTTCAACCCCTTACCAACCCCAATGAAGAGAAGGCGCATTCAAGATGGCATTTAGGACGTCAAGGCAAAATGTGAAGAGCACACTAAAGCCCCTGCAAAAGGAATAGACCAGAAGATGTAGGAGCAGAATTCGGCCATTTGGCATCGAGCCTGCTCCACCATTCAGTTATGGCTGATGAGGCAGTGAGGGTGGTTCTTATGATGTATTGAACTGTCTTCACTAATCTGCAGATTATTGCGGTCATGCACCATGAAACAATAATAGATTCTGAGGGACTAACAAAGAAGAAGCATCACAATTACTTTGCCATATACAGTAATATGCAAAAGTCTTAGACGCATATATATAGGGTGTCTGAGAACTTTGCACAGTACTGCAGTAATTTTATGTGTTCCACTGTATGCCAATGCAAAAAAAAAACTAATTTATGTCATTTAGAGTGCTGTTAAACTTGATTCTGATATGGGTCTCTATTGTGGACTGAGAGTTGGAAAGGGGCAGGGAGAGGGGAATGGAAGGCACTAGAGAGATTTGAATCCTATGACCTTGCCTGGTGTTTCAGGGCTGGGTGTGTCTGCACCACCTGCCCCTGGCACTCCTTCTCTGGCACCTGTCTCACACCCCTCCTGCAACGCTCCACCCTCACCATTCTCAATATCCTTTGCTCTCCACTCCAGATTGCCAAATACAGTTAAGTGCAAAGTCTTGGATGCCCTAGATATATAATGTGCCTTAGACCTTTGCACAGTACTGTATATATCGCCTTATACGACCCTGAGACTTACTTTCTTGAAGGCATACTCAATAAATCCAGTAACCATAATAGAATCAATGAAAGACTGTACCAACAGGCCAGACAACCAGTGTGCAAAAGATAACAAACTGCAAATACATGAAGAAAGAAAAAATAAATAAATAAGCAATAGATGTTGAGAACTTGTAATGAGTCTTTGAAAGTGGGTCCATAGGTTGTGGGAACAGTTTAGTGATGGGGTGAGTGAAGTTATCCCCACTGGTTCAGGAGCCTGATGGTTGAGGGGTAATAATTTCCTGATGTAGATGTGCAAGGCATGGTTAGTAACTTTGAAAAGATTAGATAAACTATTAGCTTTATTTGTCACATGTACATTGAAACATAGTCTCAAATCAAATCAGTGAGAATTGTGCTGGGCAGCCCACAAATGCCACACTTCTTGCTTCAACATAGCATGCCCACAAATCGTTAATTCTAATCTTACATCTTTGGATTGTGGAAGAGTGGCAGAGCACCCAGAGGAAACTTATGCGGTCACAGGCAGAGCGTACGAACTCCGTACAGACAGCAGTAGGATTTGAATCCTGATCTTATAGCTGGCACTATACTAGCCTTACACAAACTTTGCAGATGACACTAAGATTAGTGGTGTTGTAAGTAGTGAAAAAGGTTATTGAAAATTACAAGGGAATCTTGATATGCTAAATAAGTGGGCCAACAATTGGCAAATGGCATTCATTTCAGATAAGTGCAAGGCGTTGCATTTTCAGAAGTCAAACCAGGCTGGGACTTTTCACAGTGGGTGGTCGGGCCCTGGGAAGTGTTGTAGAACAGAGGGACCTGGAAGTGCAAATATGTAGTTCCTTGAAAGTGGCAACTCAGGTGGACAATGTGTTGAAGAAGATGCATGTCAGCTTTCATCAGCCAGGGCACTGATTACAAGAGTTGGAATGTTATGTCACAGTCGGTTGCATAAGATGTTGGTGAAGCCACATCTGGGGTATTGTGTACAGTTTCAGATATTTTGTTATTGGAAAGATGTCATTAAGCTGGAAATCGTGCAGAAAACATTGCCCGGAATCAACAACTGAGGGATGATATTATAGAGATGTATAACATCATGAGGAGAATAAATAGGATAAATGCAAACTGCTTTTTTTTTCAGGAACAGGAATCAAAAAACTAGAGAACATAGGTTTAAGTTGGGAGGGGAAAGATTTAAAAATGATATGTGTGGCATCTTCTTCATGCGGATGCTGGTCTGTGTATATGGAACAAGCTCATTTTTACAAGAAAACAAAATAATACCCAAGATAGTGTAAGATGGTCACAGTATTACAAAACAGTCCAACTTGTATTGATTCTACTCCTGAAGAACATTACTTTATATGCAAAATAAAATTGGATAATTCAAATAAACAACTTGGGACAGCAAAATGTAAATTATTTGAAAGCTTGATTTAATCACGATACCTGGTATTATGACCAGTATCTGATGTCTCTGTGTTTAAGCACAAACCATTTTATTTACTGTTATTAAATTGTGTTCAATTGTTTTTCATAGTAGTGCATTTTCAAATTTGATAGAGGCGCTTGCATTTATAAAATGACTTCTGTGACTTGAGGACATTTCCATATGTTTTACAACCAATTAAGGACCTTAATTACTGCTCAGATGTAAGAATGAATATCTAGAAATTAAGATTTTATTGACAAATGAAAGATCTGCTCTTAGAAAGTGTTAATTCTCCTTCTTTGATCAGAACGTTTGTCATGCCCTTGATTTTCTTTAAAAATTAAAATACATTAATGTAACTTATATAGTCTAGGTTATTAATGGATTAATAAACACCTAACAGATTTGTCTTTTTTTTTGATAGAAATAACAGGCCTAGTTAAGGCAGAAGTTCTGAATAAGTAATACTTTAGATTTCGAAAAAATATGGATATAATTAATTTTTAAAAATAGGACTGCAAAGAACAAGAGCTAAGCTTCAGAAATGGATTTTAACGTTGGCTATGCATAAGGATGGTTTTGAGTACAGCTTTGTTGACGTGGCATAGAATCATTAATGGATTGCCAAAGGGCTCAGTATAAAGCCTGTTACTGTTCACAATTATAGGTCTTTTGGCTGGGGAACTGGAACAAAACTGATTTAACTTTATAGATGAGGCTGGGTTGGGTTGCATTTTAAACTCTAGGGAAGAGATCAACCACTAATATGGTTCTGAGTAGTTTGGGAAGATATTCTTTTTAGTTGAAAATAGCAATTAGGCCAATATAAGGAAATATTTGAGGAATGATTTAAATGGTTGTGAGCTAGAGTATTATTAAAAACATTTAAAATTAAGAATTCAGGTTGGTTCACTGTATTTATTTAATCAAGTCTTGCTACGCATGACTGGGGGGCAAGCATCAATACATTATGTTGAATTTGTACAAGTTAAAACGAAGACCAGAATACTGTGTACAATTCTGGTCACTGTAAACAGTGAAATCCAGAGAGTGGGAGCTGGTGCAGCAAAGGACAGCTAGAATATTTGCATTAAGGGATTATAATTTGCTTTAAGGAATCGACAGGAGATACTGTTTGAATGTTGAAGCCTAGTGCTTTCATACACTCAGGACAAGCTTGCAAGAAAAGAGAAGCATTCATATTTTATTCTAAATCTCTTCTAACTAGTTAGCCTAAACGACCTAAGGGGGCAGTGAAGGGATTCACATTTATTTGTTGATCACATGTACAGCACTGTGCAAAAAGTCTTGAGTACACATATATAGCTAGGGTGTTGTAAATTTCTTTGCCCCAGATGACCTTTGGTCATCACCCTCTGGACTCACTTCAGCTTCAACTTCTGGTATTGATCCAAGGCTCCAAGTCTGGGTGTTACTCACCTGGGGTGGTGGGGGGGGGGGGGTGGAAACCAGCTTTTGTCCATGGGACTTGCCACCAAAGATCTTGATATGGGGATCACTGGAAATGGACAATTACATGACAGTCTGGGTAGTTGAGTAGTATCACGAGGTAAAATATACTTGCTTGCCTTAGCCTGTCTCTTCTAAATTGGTCTTGCATTTTAAATATCCCTGGTTAATTTGAACACTTGTTGACCCTTAGGGTTGCATGTTTACACTTGGAAATGGGGTAGTAATATAAAGGTCGGAATTGAATGCAGTTCCATACTGTGATTTGATGTTTTCGCGATGTCTATGTTTACACAAAATAAAGAGAAATCTCATCAGTCTGAAATGTCCAGGCATTAATAAGCCACTCATATTTATTTTCCCCTTTCCACCATAATTATCAGTAATTATCTGGCATTGATGGATCTATTTATTTATTGATTTAGTATAGAGTAGACCCTTTGAGCCACTCCTCAGCAACCTCCAACAAACCTGATTAATGATAGTATAATCGGGACAATTTCCAATGAGCAATTGACGTACCTGGTTCATTTTTGGGCTGTGGGAGGAAACAAGACAACCTGGAAAAAACCCACACATTTTGCATGGAGGGCGTACAGAGACTCCTTACAGAATGGCACTGGAACTGAACTCCAGAACTTCCGAGTTGTAATACCATCGTGCTAACCGCTAGACTACCGCTGAGCATCTACAAGGAACCGGCTACAAGGTGGTCACTAAAGGCTTGTGAACTGCAGGGCCTTTCCTCATAAATGCATATCACGTGGCAAGCCACAAGCAAGTCGGAGAACAAATACTTTTCTAAGGCACTGCCCAAAACTTAACCAGCTATCAAACCAATGAAATAATAGGAATATTATGAATGTTTTTGATGTTCAAACTCTTAAAAAAACTTACCACATTTATACAACTTGGAAAATATTAAAATACCAGAACAGCCATTATTTGTTTTGGAAAATCTAGGACATTATCTTTGAAATGAGGCAAAAAAATGGGTATTATTAGGAAAAAAAAGTATAGGAATAACATTGCCCAATTTAGCACTGTGTGTGCACTGTGGATATCATTGTATTGCATTGTACTTTACAAATCAGGTTTCAAGTTTGGAGTATTGTGTACAGTTCTGGTCGCTGAATTATAGGAAAGATGTCAACAAAATAGAGAGAGTACAGAGGAGATTTACTAGAATGTTACCTGGGTTTCAGCACCTAAATTATAGAGAAAGGTTGAACAAGTTAGGTCTTTATTCTTTGGAGCATAGAAGGTTGAGGGGGGACTTGATAGAGGTATTTAAAATTATGAGGGGGATAGATAGAGTTGACATGGATAGGCTTTTTCCATTGAGAGTAGGGGAGATTCAAACAAGAGGACATGATATGAGAGTTAAAGGGCAAAAGTTTAGAGGTAACACGAGGGGGAACTTCTTTACTCAGAGAGTGATAGCTGTGTGGAACGAGCTTCCAGTAGAAGTGGTAGAGGCAGGTTTGATATTGTCATTTAAAAAAAAATTGGATTGGTATATGGACAGGAAAGGAATGAAGGGTTATGGGCTGAGTGTAGGTTGGTGGGACTAGGTGAGAGTAAGCGTTCGGCACAGACTAGAAGGGCCAAGATGGCCTATTTCCATGCTGTAATTGTTATATGGTTATATAAATCATTTTGACTTAATCAACTACATTACTACATTCATCTTGGACACCAAGAATAGCTTATTATAGAAGCCTTTGTTGTTTCTGCCAGCGACATTTTTTCATTCTACATTTAATATCGAAGGGAAAACCTTGGGAAAAATGCACACAGTTTCCCTGTTAATTTCTCACTATGTAATTCATAAAGCCCACAATTTTTCTTTCATGTTGCACTATCCAACTGACTTATTTAGTTTGCTGTTTGTTCTGGGGGGGGGGGAGGGTGTTGAAAGTCTTTGATCATTAGTGAAGAACAGCTGTGTCTTTCGTCAGAAGCAGCTTTAAAATGTACAATAGAATTTCACTTTCCACTTTGTAATTGCATGGCATTGATAAAGGTCACAATGACCCCCTCCCCCTTCTCCTTAT
Source organism: Hypanus sabinus (assembly GCF_030144855.1). Lineage (NCBI taxonomy): Eukaryota > Metazoa > Chordata > Chondrichthyes > Myliobatiformes > Dasyatidae > Hypanus > Hypanus sabinus. The sequence goes on from NC_082714.1 coordinate 18,250,446, forward strand.
GGATATAAAATGTTTACAGCATTCATGCTTCTTGATTACTATTTTGCTTTTATGTATTCTTTTGAACCCATTTGAATTAAAAGTAAATGGAATATATTTCGATGTACACAAGATAAGGTTTATATTTAACTTCGAGAAGCTATACCACTGATTTTTTCCCTTTGGCAATTTTACAGTTACATCATGTCATAACTGTTCTGAGTATCACACACATCCTTCTGCACTAATTGTTCTAGGTGACTCATCTTTGTTGAGTTGTGTTTGTGCCCAATGTAGGCTCCACAGGTCTTTGTATGTCAAGAGTGTTCCAGTCATCCCTCTCACTGTTCAGCCTGTTCGGTCATCTGTGCTGTCAGGAAGTTGGTGGGATTGTCAATGAGACAAGCTTTGAGACCATCACTATAAATATTTGTTCCAGATCATGATTGCTTTCCTGTTATCCCTAGTTTCAAAAAATTATTTACAGCTTCACAATTTTTCTTAGATCCTTGGCTTAGGTACTAAATAGCCTACTTTCATTTCTGCTTCTGCTGCTGTAGCCTTCATTCACACTTTAGTCTTTGAATTACTTAAAGTAATTAAAGGAGTTTTATTTATCCCTTTTCCTTTACACTCAATTGGGTCATACATAAGAATCACTGTCCAGTACAATAAATACATTATGAAATATAGGTTTCTGGTTAATTGGGACACATGAGGACCAGTACATTTTGGTCCAATTGAGTGGTTGTCCCAATTAGTTGAAGTTTCATGGAAATAATTAAAAAGGCATAAGAAAGAAACTACCATTTAATTGAGTAACAATATGTGTATTTAAATGAAATACAGAAAACATAGAACACTACCACGACCTCTACAATTCTATAAACCTACATCAGAGGAATTCATCCAGTGTACACTGCTGTGTTCTTTTGATTGACTAAGTGAACAAAATCAGTGCAAACACATAGTGCAGATAATGAACTACCTTCATACGATGCTTTTGACGTTTGCATCCTCGATCTTCGATTTCATTGTAACATTCAAGATGATTGTCAATACCTTCAAATTCTTTGTCGTTTTTACCTTGTTAAAGTACTGAAATTGTTCATTTTTATTCCCGTCCATTTCTGGCATCTCCAAGCCTGAATATTTGAAACCACAGTGAGCAAAACGGTTTGGAATTGTCTTGCTTCTTATTTCTTGCCAACTATCACTGCTTTTTGAACACAAACACATGTAACTGATGCTATTTAAAAAAACTTCGCTCTAAGTACAGTGTTGTGTCTAATGGCCACAGAAGTGCATGCAACTGATGCTAGCTAGAAACCTTTTGGCAATAGTTTCCTGTTCCAATTAAGTGGCTTAGAGTCCCAATAAACGAAGGGAATCCTGTCCACCTTCTCGTTTAATTTTTTGTTCTTTAACCGTTGTCCCAAATAAATGGCTACCCCCAGTAACTGATGGCATAATTAACCAGGTTCCACTTTATATATAAATCTGTTTGATGGCTCAGGAAGTTAGCTCACAATCTCATCTTCCCATTTCCTGTAATATTTTTTTTCTCCAAGGATCAGTCTGCTTTTAAAATGCACCCGCCATCCTTTCAGGCAATGCATTCATTTGCGGATTCAGCAAAAAAAGATAGGACCCAAGTTTGTTTTCTTAAATCTGTGCCCTCTCATTACTGATCACTGTGGGCCATGGGCCCACCCTCGGGTACCATGGTAGCATAGTGGTTAGCACAACACTGTTACAGCTCAGGCATTGGAGTTTGGAGTTCAATTCCAGAGCCGTTCTGTAAGGTATCTCTGTACGTAGTCCCCATGGAATGCGTGGGTTTTACACGGAGAGTCTCCAAAGGGATATAGATAGGTTAAGTGAGTGGGCAGGGGTCTGGCAGATGGAGTACGATGTTGGTAAATGCAAGGTCATCCACTTTGGAAGGAAAAATGAAAGTGCAGATTATTATTTAAGTGGTAAAAAAAAATTGCAGCATGCTGCTCTGCAGAGAGACTTGGGAGTGTTTGTGCATGAATCATAAATGGCTGGTTTGCAGGTGCAGCAGGCTATTAAGAAAGCAAATGGAATGTTGGCCTTCATTGCTAGAGGGATTGAATTTAAAAGCAGGGAGATTATGTTGCAACTGTACAGGGTACTACTGGTGAGGCCGCACCTTGAGTACGGTGTGCAGTTCTGGTCTCTTTACTTGAAGAAGGATATACTGACTCTAGAGGCAGTGCAGAGGAGGTTCACCAGGTTGATTCCAGATTTGAGGAGGTTATACTATGAGGAGAGATCGAGTCGCCTGCGACTATACTCACTGGAAATCGGAAGAATGAGAGGAGATCTTGTAGAAACATATAAAATTATGAATGGGATAGATAAAGTAGAGGCAGGAAAGTTGTTTTCACTGGTAGGTGAGACTAGAACTATGGGACGTAGCTTCAAGATTTGGGGGAGTAGATTTAGGATGGAGATGAGGAGGAACTGCTTTTCCCAGAGGGTGGTGAATCTGTGGAATTCTCTGCCCAATGAAGCACTGGAGGCTACCTCAGTAAATATATTTAGGACAAGGTTGGATAGATTTTAGCATTGTAGAGGAATTAAGGGTTATGGGAAAAAGGCAGGTAGGTGGAGATGAGTCCATGGCCAGATCAGCCATGATCTTATTGAATGGTGGAGCAGGCTTGACGGACCAGATGGTCTACTCCTGCTCCTATTTCTTATGTTCTTATGCTTTCCCTGGGTGCACCTGTTTCCTCTCACAGATGTACTAGCTAGATGAATTGGTCATTGCAAATTGTCCCACAATTGGAGTAGGTTTAAATCAAGGTTGTCTTGGGTTGCTGGGCTGTTTGGCTCAAAAGCTATTCCGTGCTGTACCTCTAAACAAACAAACAAACAAATAAATAAATAATAGTCTTAGGAAAAAGAATGGAAATCAACCTTATCATTTCATGATAGTTAGAAGCCATTAGATTTTGTTTTGCCCTTTTATGCTCTAAGAATTCTGTGCTAATAAGCTTATTGCTTGGTTTTTGCCTGCTTCAGTAATGCTTGCACGTTACTTAAGTCCTACATTCAGCTTAATTCCTCTCAACCTTTCAGTGTAACATCTTTATCTTTAATTGCATCATGACCTTGACTGATTTTACCATTGCAATCATATTTGGCACTATACTTCCTTTAGTACTTCTGATTATCTCTCAATTGAGGTGTCGTATCTACAAACCCCATTTCCAGAAAAGATGGGATATTTTCTAAAATCCAATAAAAACAAAAATCTGTGATATGTTAATTCACGTGTACCTTTATTTAACTGACAAAAGTACAAAGAAAAGATTCTCAATAGTTCTACTGACCAACTTAATTGTGTTTTATAAATATACACAGATTTAGAATTTGATGGCTGCAACACACTCAACAAAAGTTGGGACAGAGGCATGTTTACCATTGTGTTACATCACCTTTCCTTTTAATAACACTTTTTAATCATTTTGGAACTGAGGATACTAATTGTAGTAGATTTGCAATTGGAAATTTTGTCCATTTTTGCTTGATATAAGACTTCAGCTGCTCAACAGTCCGTGGTCTCCGTTGTCTGATTCTCCTCTTCATGATGCGCCATACATTTTGAATAGGAGATAGATCTGGACTGGCAGCAGGCCAGTCAAGCACACACACTCTGTGTCTACAAAGCCACGCTGTTGTAGCCCGTGCAGAATGTGGTCTGGCATTGTCCTGCTGAAATGAGCATGGACGTCCTGGGAAGAGTTGTGGCCTTGATGGCAACATATGTCTCTCTAAAATCCTAATATACGCCTCAGAGTCAATGGTACCTTCACATACATGCAACTCACCCATGCTGTGGGCACTGATGCACCCCCATACCATCACAGATGCTGGCTTTTGCACCTTTCGCTAATAATAATCAGGATGGTCTTTTTCATCTTTGGCACGGAGAACTCGACGCCCGTTTTTTCCGAAAACTAGCTGAAATGTGGACTCACCTGACCACAGCACACTGTTCCACAGTCTTTCGTTCCATCTGAGATGAGCTCGGGCCCAGAGAACTCGCCGGCGCTTCTGCATAGAGTTGATATATGGCTTCTTCCTTGCGTAATACAGTTTCAAGTTGCATTTCTGGATGCAGCGACGGACTGTGTTAAGTGACAATGGTTTTCTGAAGTACTCCCGAGCCTAGGTGGCTATAATTGTCACAGTAGCATGATGGTTTCTTAGGCAATGCCGCCTGAGGGCTCGAAGATCACATGCATTCAACAGTGGTTTCCGACCTTGCTCTTTACGCACTGAGATGTCTCTGAATTCTCTGAATCTTTTCACAATATTATGTACTGTAGATGTTGCAAGACCTAAATTCTCTGCTATCTTGCATTGGGAAATGTTCCTTTTGAACTGACTAACAATTCTCTCACAAATTTTGGCACAAAGGGGTGAGCCACGACCCATCCTTGCTTGCAAAGACTGAGCCTTTGACGGACGCTACTTTTATACCCAGTCATGATACCTCACCTGCTACCGATTAGCCTGCTTAATGTGGAGTCTTCAAAACTGGTGTTACTTGAATATTCTGGGCACTTTTCAATCTTATTTTAACTCTGTCCCAACTTTTGTTAAGTGTGTTGCAGCCATCAAATTCTAAATTTGTGTATATTTACAAAATACAATTAAGTTGGTCAGTAAAATTATTGAAAATCTTTTCTTTGTACTTTTGTCAGTTAAATCAAGGTTCATGTGAATTAACGTATCACAGATTTTTGTTTTTATTGCATTTTGGAAAATATCCCAACTTTTCTGGAAATGGGGTTTGTAGATCAGCATCAGTGTCAGTGTGAACTACATTCTAAAAACCTTCAGAAATTCAACAGTGTGCTATTTTCTTTTGTTAGAGACTGCCCTAACATTAGAGTCATCATTATAAGTAAAAGGTCAGTTTCCATCTTCTGACCAACATGCTTACACCCACATCTCATTTTTGGACCTCCCATCTTTTAACTTTCATGCATTAATGCCAAGTGAATATTGGTTAATTGCACAGGACTGTATTTATCAGTGTGGAGCGGAGAGTGAGTTGGTAAATCTGGCGAGAGCAAAGGATGTTGGGAATGGCATGGGTGGAGTGCAGCGGGAGAGGCATGGGACAAGTGGCAGAGAAGAAATACTGGGGTGGCGGGCTGGTGCAGGTGCAGACACACCCAGCCCTGAGACACCAGGCAAGGTCATTTGATTCCAAACTATTGGTTTATTGATTATTACAGAATGTCTCTCTGGTGCGTCCTGCTCTCTCCCCTCTCCCTTCCCCTTTTTCCAACTATGATTCCCCTCTCCATGCACCCTTCCCACTTTCAGTCCATAATAGAAACCCATATCAGAATCAGGTTTATCATCACTGCTTACATGTGTCATGAAATTTGTGTTATTTTGTGGCAGCAGTACAGCGCAATACTTAAAATTACTGCAGTACTGTGCAAAAGTCTTAGGCACCCTAGCTATATGTAATGTGGCAAAGACTTTTGCACAGGTCTGTATCTCAGAAATATACTAATGCAAAAAAGCAGAAAAACACTAATAATTTTCATTTTATCACTGCTGCAATTCACAAACAAACCAATGTCACGAGATCAAAAAGCAGCTAGCATTTAGAAATATCATTAATGCAGGAAAATATCCCAAAGCAGTTTATTGGAATACAGTCAGACAAAGGGGGAACTGTTCGGAGGTCTAAGAGCTTAATCAAAGAAGTAGACGGTAAATTTTATAGTAAAGTTGTAAAAAAAATCACATAGTAGTGGAAAGGTTTAAAGAGGAAATTGCAGAACTCTTGCATGCATGTTGCTTATCATAAAGTACACTGCAGATTTATTATTGCTTTCTATTTTTAAGTCTGTATGGCACATTAAGGACACATATTGCTTAAAAACAACAATCAATGTTGGAGACAGCTTTGGTCTGGCAATCCATTTAGATTTTAGTCACCATCATAATAAAACTAGTTGTCAATCCCCCAAGCACACTAAGTGTAATGTTGTGACTAAACTTTGTATTTCTTCTACATTAGTTGCTAAGTTTTACATTTAGATGAAATTCTGCTTTATTACGTCTCAACTGGCGCCTGTTTTCAGTTGGTGCTTAGTAACACAGTGTAAAATGGACTGGATATCCTGGACCTGGCCTACTTTTGGACACTGTTCAAACATTTGATTGTCTCCTGGTGCCTTCAGGAAGCAAATGGCTCAATGAGCTGATCTGCCACACCCAAGGTAGAATAAACTGGCAGTGATAAGCAAAGCCTTTGGAAATGTATTGTGAGGTCCCTGTCCAATAACACCCTGACTGACTTTGGTAACTGGCTAGCTAGCAAAACCTATGAAGGGTATAGATAGGGCAAACACAAGCAGGCTTTTGCCACTGAAGTTGGGTGAGACGGAACTAGAGATTAAGGGTGAAAGGTGAAATGTTTAAGGGGAGCGTCTTCACTCGGAGACTGGTGGGAGATTGGAATGAGCTGTGGCAGATGTGATGGATGCAGATTAGATTTCAATATTTAAGTGTAATTTGCATAAGTACATGGGCGGGAGGACAATAGAGCGCTGTATCCAGATGCAGGTCGTGGGACTGGGCAGATTAATAGTTTGGTACCAACTATACATTCTATGACTGTATGTGATCAGTTTATGATAGAGTGGTTCAAAACTAATCAATAATCAAATAATACATTTATGTAGACTTGAGAAGTAAATGACCTAAGTATGTTTTGCTACAGGGTCTGCAATTCTGTTGACCTGAAGTGGCTGCATTAGAATTCTATTGCTGATAGAACCATAGAACACTACAGCACAGTACAGGCCCTTCAGCCCTCCACGTTGTGCCGACCCATATAATCCTTAAAAAAAAGTGCTAAACCCCACACTACCCCATAACCTTCCATTTTTCTTTCATCCATGTGCCTGTCCAAGAGCCTCTTAAATACCCCTAATGTTTTAGCCTCCACCACCATCCCTGGCAAGTCATTCCCTGGCAAGTCAACCCTCTGTGTGTAAAAAAAAACACAACAAAAAAAATCTTACCCCTGATGTCTCCCCTAAACTTCCCTCCCTTAATTTTGTACATATGCCCTCTGGTGTTTGCTGTTGGTGCCCTGGGAAACAGGTACTGACTATCCACCCTATCTATGCCTCTCATAATCTTGTAGACATCTATCAAGTCCCCCTCATTCTTCTACGCTCCAAAGAGAAAAGTCCCAGCTCTGCTAACCTTGCTTCATATGACTTGTTCTCCAATCCAGGCAACATCCTGGTAAATTTCCTCTGCACCCTCTTCATAGCTTCCACATCCTTCCTATAATGAGGAGACCAGAATTGAACACAATACTCTTAAGTGCAGTCTCACCAGAGATGTGTAGAGTTGCAACATGACCTCTCTACTCTTGAACTCAATCCCCCTGTTAATGAAGCCTAGCAACCCATAAGCCTTCTTAACTACCCTATCAACCTGTGCAGCGACCTTGAGAGATGTATGGATTTGAGGTTATAAGTTTTTAATGCGTCACCCAGCAACATTGATAATTTTTTTGGAGGAGGGAAAAAGATTTTTTTCTGATTATCAAGATGCGGAGGTGTTTGCACAAAAACTTCCATCTCTTCGCTAATTAAACGTAGAGATTTCTAAATGTAATGGTTAAAGACGAAGACAGAGAAAGCAAATGACCTCTCTACTCTTGAACTCAATCCCCCTAATAATGAAGCCTAGCATCCCATAGGCCTTCTTAACTACCCTATCAACCTGTGCAGCGACCTTGAGAGATGTATGGATTTGAACCCCAAGGTCCCTTTGTTCATCCACACTCTTAAGTAATTGACCATTAACCCTGTACTCAGTCTTCTGGATTGTCCTTCCAAAATGCATCACCTCACACTTGTCCGGATTGAACTCCATCTGCCATTTTTCCACCCAACTCTGCAGCCTGTCTATATCCTCGTGTAACCTTCGACTGCCTACAGCTCCATCCACAACTCTTCCAATTTTGGTGTCACCCACTAACTTACTCACCCATCCTTCCGCCTCTACATCCAGGTCATTTATAAAAATCACAAATAGCAGGGGTCCCAGGACAGATCCCTGCAGCACTCCACTAGTCACTGACCTCCAGGCAGAATACTTTCCTTCCACAACTACTCTCTGCTTTCTTCCTTTAAGCCAATTTTTTATCCAAACAGCCAAGGTTCCACTTATCCCATGCCTCATGACTTTCTGGATGAATCTCTCATTAGGGACCTTGTCAAATGCTTTGCTGAAGTCTATGTAGACCACATTGACTGCCCTACCCTCATTAATTTCTTTTGTTACCTCTTCAAAAAATTCAATAAGGCGTGTGAGGCATGATCTTCCCTTCACAAAGCCATGTTGACTATCCATGAGTAGACTGTACTTCTCCAAATGCTCATAGATCCTATCCTTAAGAATCCTTTCCAGTAGCTTGCATATCACTGACGTAACTCAGCAGTCTATAGTTCCCAGGTTTCTCCCTATTACCTTTTTTAAACAAGGGAGCTACATTTGCCTTTCTCCAGTTCTCCAGCACTTCCCCTGCAGCCAAAGAGGATTCAAAGATCATGGCTAATGCTCCTGTGATCTCTCAATTCCCACAACAACCTGGGGTGTATCATATCTGGCCCTGGGGATTTATCAATCTTAATGTTTTTAAGAAGATCCAGCACTTCTTCTTCCTTAATCTCCACACTGTCTAACACACAGGCCTGCTCTACTTCGACCTCATCCTGATCAAGATCCTTTTCACTTGTGAATACTGAAGCAAAGTATTCATTTAGGACCTCCCCAACCTCCTCCGCCTCCAGGCACATGTTGCCCTCTTTATCCTTTAGCGGTTCCACCTTCGTTCTCGTCATCCTCCTATTCTTCACATACGCATAGAACGTCTTGGGTATCTCCTTAATCCTACATGCCAAGGCCTTCTCATGCCCCCTTCGAGCTCTCCTGAGTCCTTTCTTTAGCTCCTTCCTGGCTACCCTATATTTCTCATAAGCCCCTCCTACTTCCTGCTTCTTATATCTAACATATGCTTCCTTTTTCCTCTTGACAAGTTGCCTCACAAGTTTCGTCAGCCACGGTTCCCTTTTCCTACCATTTTTTCCTTGCCTCAGTGGGACAAACCTATCCTGAACCCAGCTCAAGTGGTCCCTAAACTTCTCCCACATCTGTGCTTTCCCCTTTGAACGTATGTTTCCAATTTACTCTCGCTAGTTCCTGCCTCATCCCTTCAAAGTTAGCCCTTCCCCTGTTAAGCACTTTACCATTTCATCTGATTTTGTCCCTTTCCATAGCTATGCTGAAGCTAAGGGAGTTGTGGTCACTCTCACCAAAATGCTCCCCCACCTGACCGGGTTCATTACCCAGAACTAGATCCAGTATAGCCTCTCCTCCCATTGGCCGGTCCACATACTGTGTCAGGAATCTTTCTTGAACACACCTGACAAATTCAGCCCCATCTATCCCCCTTGCACTCAAGGAGGTGCCAGTCAATATGAGGGAAGTTGAAATCACCCATAACTACTACCCTGTATTTCCTGCTCCATTCTAAAATCTGCCTGCTTATCTGCTCCTCGGTGTCCCAAGGGCTATTTGGGGGCCTATAGACTGCTCCCACAGTGATTGATCCCTTCCTATTTCTGACTTCCACCTAGACTGACTCCGTGGACACTCCTTCTGCAGCATCCTCCCTTTCTTTAGCCGTGATACTGTCCCTGAATAGCAGTGCCACTCTCCCCCACCCCCCCTACTTTTCTACCTCCTATCCTATTCCTTTTAAAACACCTGAACTCTGGGACCTGCATAATCCAATCCTGCTCTTCCTCTTACCAAGTTTCAGTAACGGCCACAACATCGTAGTTCCACGTACTAATCCATGCTCTAAGTTCATCCTCCTTGTTCCTAATACTCCTAGCATTGAAATAGACACATTTCAACCCCTTTAACTGGCTACAATTATGTTCTGTTCTCTGCCTGTCCTTCCTCATCAACTCAGAACTCCTAGCATCATGCCCTTGTCCTTCTACCTTAATCCCTGCACTCACATTCTGATTCCCACCCCCCTGCCAAACTAGTTTAAACCCTCCCCAACAGCTCTATCAAACCTGCCTGCCAGGATGCAACCCGTCCTTTTTGTACAGTTCACACCTGTCCCAAAAGAGGTCCCAACGATCCAGAAATCTGAATCTGATGTAAACACAAAATTTGTTTGTACCCTGCCTGGCAACTTGCTACTTCATTGAGGCATTTGTGCCTATTGATATCTGACCTCAAACGTTATTCAGTCTTCATGTATAGAAATCCGAGGTGTGCTGAGGTCAAAATGGTTGATAGTTTGCAGTTCCGGTCAGCTCAGTTTGAGTCAATATTATTCTTTTATATCTTATATATCTTAATGGTTACATGTTTTATGATTGTTCTTCATGACCAGATACAGTTCTTGGAGTTCATTATTGAATTTGGTCAGTGCTCATTCATCTATAATTTGATTAATCCCTATCACAGCTGATGACTAAGAGACCCCTAAGGTTTGACTGCGAAAAGGCCTTGTCCAGTCCAGCAACTCCTACAATAGGAGAATGTGATCATTTAATTCCAGGCTACTTGAAACCAAGAAATTAATTGGCATGTGTTTTGTTTTGTATTATTCAATTTTTTGTTTTCTGTCTCTCTCTTCCTCTCCCCCACCTGATCTCCATTTTCCTTTCACTTTTTCTTTTCCCCTATCCCAGGGTTCCCAGCCTGAGGTCCATGGACCGCTTGCTTAATGTTACTGATCCATGGCATAAAAAAGGTTAGGAATCCCTGCTGTATCCTATCTTTCAGTTGGTCTTCTCCCCTCCATTTATCTTCTTTTTTTTTCAGTCTCATTTTGTTCCTAGTGTTAAATCTTCTGTAAACGAGATCACCCATTAAAATGCAGATACTGTGGCACACTTTACAAGTCAGGAAATGTTTACTTAACAAATGCTTGCTTAAAATTGAAGTTGTTTATGGCATTGAAGTTGATTGATGCTCTAATTAACAAAAAGTATAATGTAGCTTAATAAAGATTTAAATTTTTTAATCTGCACTTGTTTAGCATTTTTAGATGCTGATGGATACCAAAGTCTATTTGATTGCTTAACATTCATGGGATAAGTAGGGTGGGGGATATTTGTGTGTGTCAGCTATATGAAAAATGGTTTCCTTTTGCAGGTCTACACTGCCCTATCCTGGTACAGAGAAGGAGTATGAGGTAAAATAAATGTCTTCTAAATATTTTGAAGTGTATTCATTAACTTCCTTAATACCTTCCTTAACTATTGATTCTTAATTGCCATCCCTGTTCAGCAGCAGTTAGGGCTGAGCATTAAATGTCAGCCATTTCGATGCCGCTAATGTCCTGTGACTGGATAAGAGAATAATTTTACTGTTAAATTTATGGTGGAGGAGAAGATCATTCTTAAACTTGATTAGAATTCTAAACTTGCAGAATAAAGTCTTAATTGTGTTTCCGAGGTTAGTAGTGCAGTAAATCAGAATATTTAAAAGGATTCAAAGTACATTTATTATCAATGTACTGTATGCAGTATACAACCCTGAATTCATCTTATCTGTAGACAGCTATGAAGCAAAAAAAAACATGGAACCAGTTCAAAGAAAAACATCACCCCCCCACCTGCAAAAAAACAAATTGTGCAAATGGCAACAAGAACATCAATCCCACCCCCACGCGCAAAAGTTATTTGGGTTATTTTTGGCTAGATTCCATGTTTGCATTTCAAAAGGGAAAGATGAACAAAAAAGGATGCACGGCATGCATCTGATGTTCTGTCCATTCATTTAAATTGATGATAATGTGGGCCATTTTCTTAGTGTGTAACCATACATTTACTTTTCAATCCACCATGATTAGGAAAGACACGCTTGGTTCTCATGCTGTTTGTTATGTTCCATCTAATTTTTCAGAATAGGAGTCTTGTCACCCAAGAAAATACTAGAGTACATCCGAATGGTCTGTTTTCCTGCTAAAGTATTATGTAATTTGAGACTTTATAATATGATTTTTGTTGCAAATCCAATGCAGCAGACATTGTGATGTAATTGTCATAATGGCATGCATTCCAATAAAATCTCAGAACCACTCTTGTGTAAAAATGGAAAATAACTCTTTGAAGAATAATGAGAGGTTATAAATATTGAGAAAACACTTAGCCATTGAGACACATTTGGCTTGCCAAGAAAGTAAACTATTTGTGTTCTGATGTGCTAATGGGAATTGTAAGTTTAGTAATATTTGCAACCTCTGGAGTATACAATTCTCTCTTAAGGCTTCAAACTCTCAGGATTAACACATTTTAAAGCTTATTATGCTGAGTATGGTTGATAATGGTTTATAACCTGTCTTTGCAGTGGAATGTGAACTAGAACCTACTAGGTGCCCAAGATGTGGTTAATGCTTAGGTGTTATTTCTCAAGTGGTCCAGAAGGACAAAATATATTGCTTGAGATTAGATACCTGCAGAAACAGTGGAATTTTATCAAAGAAAAAGTGGGGAATTGCATGAGCAGCCGTACCTATTTGGGAAATAAACCACAGAAACAAGCCCTTTGGCTCAAGCCATTCATGCCAACCTCGTTGCCTAGTCCCATTTGCCTGCGTTTGGTGCATATCCCTCCAAATACACTCTTGGTATGGAGTCTAGTTCTGTGGCTCAGAATGGAGGTGTGGGGGGTTGGTGAAAAGGAGTGCTGTAGTGATGGGGGATTCTATAGTTAGAGGAGCAGACAAGAAATTGTGTAGATGTGAAAAAGATACCCAGATGGTATTTTGCATCCCAGGTGCCAGGGTCAGGGATGTCTCGGATCAGGTCCCCAGCATTCTAAGGGAGGAAGGTGAGCAGCCAGAAGTCGTGGCTCATATTGGTTCCAGTGACATGGGTAAGAAATGAGAGGAGGCCCTGAGGAGAGAATTTAAGGAGTTAGGTAGAAGACTGAAAATCAGTGACCTCTGGGTTAGTAATATCTGTATTGTTGCCTGTGCCATGTGCCTGTGAGGATAAGGATAGGATGATTTGGCAGATGGATGCTTGGCAGAGGAATTGGTGCAGGGGGCAGGGTTTTAGATTTCTGGATCATTGGGATCTCTTCTTTGGAAGGTATGACATGTACAAAAAGGACAGGTTACACCTGAACCCAAGGGGGATAATACCCTGTGGTCAGATCTGCTTGAGCAGTTAGGGAGGGTTTAAACTAATTAGGTATGAGAATGGCAACTGAATAGAGCTGAGGCTGGGCCAGTTGGTATTCGAGTAGATACAGTGTGGAGTGAGGGTGTGAGAAAAAACATGTAGATGATAGGGCAAAATTGCAGACAATGAGATGAGTTGAAGTGAAACATGGGAGCAAAATCGAAAAAATTATGAATACAGGGCTGAAGGTATTATATTTGAATGGACAATATATGGGCTAAGGTTAATGATCTTGCAGCACAGTTAGAGATTGGCAGGAATCACTGAGTTGTGGCTGAAAGAAAATCATAGTTGGGAGCTTAATATCCAAGGATACACGCTGCATTGAAAGGACAAGCAAGTAGGCAGAGGCGTTGGGACGGCTATAATGGTAAAAAAAAATTAAATTAAATCCTTAGAAAGAGGTGACTTAGGATCGTAAAATGTAGAATCCTTGTGGGTAGTGTTAAGAAATTGCAAGGGTTAAAAGACTGGTGGGAACAGTAACTAGGATGTTGGGTACAAATTTGAATGGGAAATAGAAAGGGCATGTAATAAGGGCAAGTCAGGTAGATTGTGAAAATCAGGTTGGTGCTGGATTCCCAAAGGAGGGAATTTGTTGAATTCCTATGATATAGCTTTGTAGAGCAGCTTTTGGTTGAGCCCACTAGGGGAAAGGCAGTTCATGAACTAGATTTGATTAGGGAGCCTAAGGTAAAGAAACCCTTAGGAGGCAGTGATCATGATATGATAGAATTTATCCTGCAGTTTGAGAGGGAGAATATAAAAGTCAGATATAATAATATTACAGCTGACTAAAGCTGACAGATATATGAGAGAGGAGCTGACCAAAATTGATTGAAAGGAGACGTGAGCAGGGTTAGTGGCAGAACAGCAATGGCTGCCGTTTCTGGGGGCAGTTCGGAAGGCATAGGATAGTTGCATCCCAAAGATGAAAAATTATTCTAAAGGGAGGATGAAGATGAGACCGACAAGGCAAGTCAAAGGCAGCATAAAAGCAAAAGAGGGCACATAATACAGCAAAAATTAGTGGGAAGTTAGAGGATTGGGAAGGTTTTTGAAAAGGCAACGAGACAAGCCACAAGGAGAGAAAAGACGAAATATAAAGGTAAGCTAGACAATAATATCAAAGAGGATACTAAATGTTTTTTCAGATATATAAGGAGTAAAAGAGAGATGAGAGTGGATATTGGACAGCTTGAAAATGACATTGGAGAGGTAGTAATGGTGGGGGGGGACAAAGAAATGGTGGACAAACTTAATAAGTATTTTGCGTCAGTCTTCACGGTGGAAGACACTAGCAGTATACCAGAAATTCAAGGTCAGGAGACAAAAGTGAGTATAGTTGCTATTACTAAGGAGAAGCTACTTGGAAAGCTGAAAGGTCTGAAGGTAGATAAGTCATCTGGACCAGATGGTCTATACCCCAGAGTTCTGAACAAGGTCATTGGAGAGATTGGGGTGGTGGTGGTGGTAGTAATGATTTTTCAAGAATCACTAGATTCTGGAATATTTCCGGAGGACTGCAAAATAGCAATTGCCACTCTGCTCTTTAAGAAGGGAGGGATGCACAAGATAAGAAATTATGGGCCAGTTAGCTTAACTTTAGTGGTTGGGAAGATTTTGGAGTCCATTATTAAGGACGAAGTTTCAGGGTACTTGGAGTGACATGATAGACCAATATCTGCATGGTTTCCTAAAGGAGAAATCTTGCCTGACATATCTATTGGAATACTTTGAGGAAATAACATGCAGGGTAGACTAAGGAGAGTCAGGGATGTTGTTTATTTGCATTTTCAGAAGGCCTTTGACAAGGTGCCACACGTGAGGCTGCTTAAATGAGTCCATGGTATTTCAGGAAAGATACTAGCATGAATCGAAGATTGGTGGGCCTTCTGGAGGCAAAGGGTGGGAATAAAGGGAGCCTTTTCTGGCTGGCTGGCAGTGACTAGGAATGTTCCACAGGAGTTGGTGTTGGGACTGCTTCTTTTTATGTTATATATCAGTGATTTGGATGATGAAATTGATGGCTTTGTGGCCAAGTTTGTGGATGATATGAAGATAGGAGAAAGGACAGATAGTGTTCAGGAAGCAGTGAATCTGCAGAAGGACTTGGACAGATTAGGAGAATGGGCAAAGAAGTGGCAGATGGAATATAGTGTAGCAAAGTGTATGGTCTTGCTCTTTGGCGGAAGGAATAAGGGTGTAGACTAATTTCTAAATGGGGAGATAATTCGAAAACTAGAGGTGCAAAGGGACTCGGGAATCCTTGTGCAGGATTCCCTAAAGGTTAACTTGCAGGCTGAATTGGTGGTAAGGTAGGCAAATGCAATGTTAGCATTCATTTCTGCAGCACTGGAATATAAGAGTGAGGACGTCATAAGAGTGAGGGAGCCCCACCCCACATCTCTGTTATGCTAATCCCAGTATACAGACCGCTCATCAGGCACTCCGGACCAGTTTTGAAACAGGTGAAAACCTGGCCAGCAGGAGCCACCTCTGCTCTTCAAGACTGCTTTGAGCACACTGACTCGCACAAGTTCAGGGAGGCTGCAACCGATGGCGACTCCACCAACTTAGAGGAGTACACAGAAACAGTGACGAGCTACATCAGCAAGTGCATCGATGACATCACTGTGTCACTACATGCTCTAACCAGAAGCCATGGATGACCGCGGAGGTGCGTGCGCTGCTGAGGACCCGGGACTCTGCCGTCAGAGCAGGCGACAAGGCAGCCCTAACAACAGCGAGGGCCAAACTGTCCTGGGCCATCGGAGAGGCAAAGCGTGCACATGCGGCGCATGTGGAAGGGCATCCGGGACATCACCAACTACAGGACAACATGACCTGACTGTGCGGGTGATGCCTCCCTCCCACATACGCTGAACAACTTCTACGCTCGTTTTGTGGCGGAAAATGACGTGGCGGCGAGGAAGTCCACCCCTCCTCCAAATGATTGGGTGCTGTGTCCCATCGTGGCTGATGTGAGGAGAACCCTGTGCAGGGTCAACCCACGGAAAGCTGCTGGACCAGACAATATTCCTGGCAGAGTGCATATAGGATGTGCAGACCAGCTAGCAGATGTTCTCACTGACATCTTCAACATCTCCCTGAGCAGCGCCACCGTCGTCCCTGTGCCGAAGAAGTCTTCAGTGTCCTGCCTCAATGACTACTGTCCCATTGCTCTCACATCCATTGTCATGAAGTGTTTCAAGAGGCTCGTCATGAGGCACAACAAGACCCTGCTGCCCCCCTCACTGGACCCCCTGCAGTTCGCGTACCATCCCAACCGTTCAACAGACGATGCCATTGCCATCACCCTCCACCTGGACAAAAAAGACGTGTACATTTGAATGCTTTCATAAACTTCAGCATTCAACACAATCATTCCTCAGAAACTGATTGAAAAGCTGAGCCTACTGGGCCTGAACACCTCCCTCTGCAAATGGATACTAGACTTCCTGACTGGGAGACCTCAGTCAGTCCAAGTCAGAGGCAGCATCTCCAACACCATCACACTGAGCACGGGGGCCCCCCCAGGGCTGTGTGCTCAGTCCACTGCTGTTCACCCTGCTGACCCACAACTGTGCTGCAACACACAGCTTGGACCACATCATCAAGTTCACCGATGACACATCCGTGGTGGGTCTCATCAGCAAGAACGATGAGTCAGTTTGCAGAGAAGAGGTGAAGCAGCTAACGGACTGGTGCAGAGCCAACAAACTGTCTCTGAATGTGAACAAAACAAAAGAGATGGTTGTTGACTTCAGGAGGGCATGGAGCGACCATTCTTTGCTGAACATCGACAGCTCCTCGGTAGAGATCGTTAAGAGCACCAAATTTCTTGGTGTTCACCTGGCGGAGAATCTCACCTGGTTCCTCAACACCAGCTCCATAGCAAAGAAAGCCCAGCAGCGTCTCTACTTTCTGTGAAGGCTGAGGAAAGTCCATCTCCCCCCCCTCTTTATAAGAGGTTGTATTGAGAGCATCCTGCGCAGCTGCATCACTGCCTGGTTCGGAAATTGCACCATCTCGGAACGCAAGACCCTGCAGCGGATAGTGAGGTCAGCTGAGAAAATCATCGGGGTCTCTCTTCCTGCCATTACAGACATTCACACTACATGCTGCATCCGCAAAGCAAACAGCATTATGAAGGACCCCACGCACCGCTCATACAAACTCTTCTCCCTCCTGCCGTCTGGAAAAAGGCTCCAAAGCATTCGGGCTCTTAGGACCAGACTATGTAACAGTTTCTTCCCCCAAGCTACCAGACTGCTCAATACCCAGAGCCTGGACTGACACCAACTTACTGCCCTCTACTATGCCTATTGTCTTGCTTATTATTTATTGTAATGCTTGCACTGTTTTGTGCACTTTATGCAGTCCTGTGTAGGTCTGTAGTCTAGTGTAGTTTTTTTTCTGTGTTGTTTTTATGTAGTTCAGTTTAGTTTTTGTACTGTTCATGTAGCACCATGGTCCTGAAAAACGTTGTCTTATTTTTGCTGTGTACTGTACCAGCAGTTATGGTCGAAATGACAATAAAAAGTGACTTGAGTTGACTCATGCTGAAGCTTTGAAGCTTTATAAAGCATTGGTCAGACCACACTGAGTATTGTTTGCAGTTTTGGGCTCCTTGTCAAAGAAAAAAGTGCTGGCATTGGAGAGGGTCTAGAGGAGGTTCATGTGAGTGATTCCAGGAAAGAAAGGGTTAACATATGATGAGTGTTTGATGTCTCTTAGCCTATTTCCGCTGGAAGTTAGAGGAATGAGGGGGATCTCATGGAAACCGATCACTCATTTAAAGGCCTGGATTGAGTGGCTGTGGAGAGGATGTTTAGTCCTGTAGTGGTTGAGTCCAGGACCAGAGGACACAGCATCAAAATAGAGGAATGTGCATTTAGAAGAGAGGTGAGGAGGAATTTCTTTAGCCAGAGGGTAATGAATCTGTGTCATTCATTGGCACAGGCAGTGTGGAGGCCATGTCACTGAGTATACTTAAAGCAGAGGTTGATAGGTTCCTAATTTAACAAGGTGTTAAGTATTCTGGAGAGAAGGCAGGAGAATGGGGCTAAGAGGGACAATAGATCAGCTTGATGGAGTGGTGGAGCAGACTCTAAGCTGAATAGCCTGATTTGCTCCCATGTCTTGTGGTGATAAATCTTTCCTATCCATGTACCTGTCTAAATACTTTTTTTATGATGAAATTATACATTCCTCTGCTACTTGTTCTACATGCCCATTACCCTCTCTATGGGTCCCCTTTCAATTTTTCCCTTCTCACTACCAGTCCATACCCCTTAGCTTTAGACCCCCATAATTAAGGGAAAATAAGACTATAATCTTTTACTTTATCTAAAGCCCTCATCCTCAATTTTCTGCACTCCAGGGGAAACATCCAGTCCCTCTCGTATCCTTGTGAATCTTTTCTTCAGTTTTTCCAGCTTGATGTTGTCCTTCCTTTAGCTAGAACTGCTTGCAAAACTTCAAGTGCAGTCTCATCAGCTTTTTCTATAGTTGTAACATGACGTCCCAACTCTTGTACTTGACTTCCTGCCCAATGAAGGCAAACGTGCCAAACACCTTCTTCACTCTGTCTACCTGTATTGCAGCTTTCAGGGAACTATATACGTGTACCCAAAGGTCTCTGTTGTACAACACTCCCTAGTGCTTTGCCATTTAAGTCCTGCCTTGGTTTAACTTAGCAAAGTGCATCACTTTGCATTTAACCAAGTTAGATTCCACCTACCATTCCTTGGCCACTTTCTCAGTTGCTCTAGATCCTGTTCAGATCTTAGACAACCTACTTCACTCTCCACCTTGCCACCTATTTTTCAAATCTTACAAACCTTACATTCTCAACCAGATCATTAATATAGATGACGCACACCACTGCAGCATACTATTGGTCTTAGGCCTCCAGACTGAAAAACAATGTTCTCTACCGCTGTCTGACCCCTATCACCAAGGTCATTTTGTATCTATTTAGCTAGCACACCCTGGATCCCTTGTGATCTAGCCTTCTGGACTAGCCTACCATGTGGGACTTTTTCAAGGGCTTTGTAGATTATGTCTACAGCCCCTGCCCTCACCATTCCTCGTGGTCACATCTTCAAAAGAAAATAATCATATTGGTGAGATGTGATTTTCCACACACAAAGCTATGCTGACTATCGCTAATCAGTCTTTGACTTTCCAAATGAATTTGGATCCTGTCTCTCAGAAACCATTATATTAACTTTTCCACCACTGATGTTAGACTTACAGTTCCCTGTCTTGTCCTTGCATTTCATAAATAAAGTCAAAGTAAATAAATGCATTAGAGTAAGTTTCTAAATGTGTAACTTAATGTTTGCACTTACATAATTTTTCTTTATAGGTATTTCTTCAAGAACTTGTGAAAAATTTATATGATGAGGGCAATGATAAGTTTAGAGAAGGCAAATGGGCAGAGGCTTTGAATCAATATACTGAGGCCTTGAATGTGGCTGAGTATGCATCTGAAGAAATCAGTATTGTGAATGGAGTAATAGAGAAGCTTTATGCAAATCGTGCTGCCTGCTATCTGAATATGGTAAGATATTTTAAAATTGCTACATAGTTTAAATTTTTTACTAAGAAATTTTGGTAACGTTTGACAGGAATAATGAGACTTTTCATCATGAAGAGCATTTGATGGATCTGGGACTGTATTCCCTGGAATTCAGAAGAATGAGGGGTGACCTGATTGAATGGTGAAAGACCTTGATAGAGTGGAAGTGCAGCGGGTATTTCCTATGGTGGGAAGCTCTACGACCAAAGAACACAGACTAAAAATAGAGGGGCGTCCTTCTAGAACAGAGATGAGAAGGAACTTCTTTAGTCAGAGTGTGGTGAATCTGTGGAATTTATTGCCACATGTGGCTGTGGAGGCCAAGTCTTTATGTATATTTAAGGCAGAGGTTAATAGATTCTTGATTGGTCAGGGCATGAAGAGATAGAGGGAGTAGCAGGAGCTGGAAGCTGAGGGGAAAAATAAATCAGCCGTGATGAAATGGTGGAATGGACTCGATGGGCCAAATGGCCTAATTCTGCTTCTATATCTTATGGTCTTATTATTCTTATGATGGCAATTTTATTATTTAACTTGTTTTGAAAGGCATTTTTACAAGATGCTTTTTTTCATCTTTATTGACATCACAACTGATCCTTTGCTGTTCCTGACTCTTCCAGCAAAGATTATTTTGCTTTCATTGTTAGGTTTTGTTGATTGTCAAAAGTAATTGTTTTTGTCATCCTCTAAGTTTCTACATTGTACTACTTGTCATTTCAGGGTCTCTATAATCAAGTACTAGAAGATTGTGACAAAGCTTTACACCTGAATCATAATAACTGCAGAGCACTCTTCCGAAAAGGAAAGTCCTTGAAAGAATTAGGAAGACATAAAGAAGCCTATGATGCTGTCGCAAAGTGCTCACTGGCTGTGCCACATGTAAGAGAACTACCATTTAAATCTCCATATTCTGTTTTGTACCTATTTTCTAGAAAACTTTCAACATGTCAGTCTTGTATTGTGATTTTATTTTAAAGTATTTTATTGAAGTAATTTTAAGTGGAGGATAAATTAGGCATGCGATTTCTTTTTTTTTCCGTTGCTGTCTTCGCGAAGGAGGTAGAGGAGCCTTAGGTGTCACACAACCAGGTTATCACCCTTCGACAGTCAACTCCTGAACCAGTGCTGATGACTTCAATCACCCCATCACTGTACTGTTTTCACAAACAATGGACTCTCTTTCAAGGACTCTATAACTCGTGTTCTCTATGTTTATTACTATTACTATTTTGGGTTTTTTTGTAATTGTCTATGCAGATTTTTCACCGACTATAGTGTTTATTCGTATTTACTGTGAATGCCCACAAGAAAATGAATCCATGTGCTTTGATAATGTATTTACTTTGAATTTTTTATTTCATAATCATACTTCACATTTCTCATGCCAGGCTGTTCTGTCTCTACTGACAATCAAAGCAATCCTAACAGTCTTACCCTGTATTTACTTTCCTGTAATTACTTCATTTATTCTCTACCCATAAGATCTCCTTTCTAATTCTCCTGGTGTCGACCTGTTTTGGGGGTCATTTTTCAGATGTGGGAGAAACTGGGAACACTTAAGAGAAACCCACATTGTAAAAGGAACTTAACACAAGAAAATAGAGATTAGGCCCTTCATGCTTTCCCAATTATCCAGTGTTCATAACTCATCTGTGCTCTTCTCAATGCCATTTCTCCTCACAGCTCTATCCCCCTATTTGTCACATATTTATCGACCTTCACTTTAAGTACTTCTAACAATTCAGCTTTCACAAAATACTGCAGCAGAGAATTCCAGCGTTCCGCCACCTTCCGCTGGAAGAAATTTCTACAAACCTCACTTTTAAATGACCAGACCCTTTCTTAGCTTGTCCCTTGGTTTAAGACTCTTGCATTAGCAAAAACATTCCAATTATCCACCCTGTCAAGCCTCCTTAGTATTCTATATTTTTGAATAAGGTCATCTTTCAACCTTCTAAACTCTGAGGAATCCTAACCCAAACTATTTAGTCTCTTGTGGTAGGGCATCCATCCCGTCCCAAGAATGAGCCGAGTGAGTCTCCGTTGTATTACC
Organism: Hypanus sabinus; assembly: GCF_030144855.1. Classification (NCBI taxonomy): domain Eukaryota; kingdom Metazoa; phylum Chordata; class Chondrichthyes; order Myliobatiformes; family Dasyatidae; genus Hypanus; species Hypanus sabinus. The sequence goes on from NC_082714.1 coordinate 18,272,371, forward strand.
TTTAGTGTTACTACTGTATATCTTTGTGCAAGTAAGTGGACCAAACTTGATGTGCAGTATTCCTTGTGAGGCCTGTACAGTTGTTTCAAAGCCTTCCTATTTTTAAAAAAATAACATATTTGTAATGCAGTTCAAAATGCTGTTTGCCTTTTTAAAATATTTTATTTATAATTTTCTACAAGACTACAATGAAGAAAAGAAAATCAATACTATATATAGAAGGATCATTGCCATATAAACAAAAATAACAATAATACATGTCTTAACAAATGAGCAAGTCACTCATAGTAAAAAAGGAAAAAAAAGAGAAAAGAAGAAAAGCACCCAATCCATCACCTATCCAACTCCAAGCCAACCATTATATGAGATACTCTTTTATTACCCCAGAACTACATATTGTAATAAAAAAAAGGGGGGGGCGCGTGCAGCCTGCTACCTAATCAGAAAAAAACAAAAGTTTTTTTTAAAAAAAGCTGGAAATGTAGGGTCTGATTATCAAGGGGAAAAAGAACAAACACCTGTCAATCTAGGTGAGAGTTATGAAAATATTCGAGAAAAGATCCCCATGTCAACCTGAAATTATTAACCTGCTCAGTTGAGGAAAAACGCCAGAGACACAAAATTACTTCTGAAACGGTTTTTATTCAAAGAGGAGTTCGCAGCCCCACACACTTCGGGCGTAAGGTAGCGAACTCCCAATTTGTCGGTTTACAAAGGTCATATTTATACCCAAAAGCAGGGTACTACATTCGCAAGTATGGTTGCCGATTCGAATTCATCAATTGATTAGTTATTGCATAGCTAATCATGCGAAATACTCAGAATTAGCAAAGGTTCAAGCGTAATACTTGGAATTAATACACTTGAAATCAAAACACTTGAAATAGGTATACTCAAAATAATTTGCCAAGCACATTGTCTTGTGGTTGCAGGTTCCCTTTACCTTGTGGTCTCCACGTCTGGCCTGGCACCTTATTTTAGCTACCTCTCCTTACTTCCCCAATGACGTACCTCTCTCGTCCTGTCTACATATTTTGCTGCACTTACCCCTCACCCACCCGCTCTACACGTACCCCTCACCCACCCGCTCTACACGTACCCCTCACCCACCCGCTCTACACGTACCCCTCACCCACCCGCTCTACACGTACCCCTCACCCACCCGCTCTACACGTACCCCTCACCCACCCGCTCTACACGTACCCCTCACCCACCCGCTCTACACGTACCCCTCACCCACCCGCTCTACACGTACCCCTCACCCACCCGCTCTACACGTACCCCTTACCCTTTTCACATTCTCACCCACGCCCTATGGAACTTTATGTCCGAATTAGAAAGTGAGTAGTGAATCTTTCTGAGATCTAAACAAGACATAATATCCCTCAGCCACTGAGCATAGGTAGGGGGAACTATATCTCTCCATTTAAGGAGTACTGCTCGTCTGGCTAGAAGAGAGGCAAAAGACAATGTTCGTTGTTTAGCCGGGGTCAAATGCTTGTCAGGGTCTCGAAGAATACCAAACAGAGCGATCAAAGTTTCAAGTTCCAAATGACAATTTAATATAGAAGATAAAGTTAAAAAAACATCTTTCCAAAATTTTTCCAGAGTAGGTCAGGCCCAATACAAATGGCAAAGGGAGGCCTCACCTCCTTTGCATTTGTCACACCAGGGACTAATGTCAGGATAGAACTTCGCCAATTTGGTTTTGGACGTATGAGCCCTGTGGACGACTTTAAACTGCAGGAGACAATGGCGAGCACATGAGATTGAATTGACGGATTTAAAAATTGAATCCCAAACCTTGTCGGACAAAGAAAAACCTAAGTTGTGCTCCCAAGCAGTTTTAATTTTATCACAAGGGCCTTGTCTGAGAATCATTAATTTAGCACAAATAGTAGAGATTACGCCTTTGCCCAAGGGGTTCATTTGAAGAAACAAGTCTACAACATTCTTATCAGGTTGTTCAGGAAAATGTGGTATTAAAGGGCTAATAAAATGTCTAATTTGAAGGTATCGAAAAAAGAGAATATTCAGTAAATTAAACTTTATAGACAACTGTTCAAAAGACGCAAACCGATTGTCTATAAAAAGATCTTCAAAATGCTTGATACCTCTCCTACACGAGTCTTGGAATGTGGAATCCTGCATAGACGATTGAAATAAATGATTGTATAGAATAGGACTAGAGAGGGAAAAACTATAAAGACCATGGTATTTTCTAAATTGAGCCCATGTTCTCAGAGTAGGCCTGATTACAGGATTAATAATAGATTTTGGCAATTGGCAAGGAAGAACAAATCCAAGTAAAGCTGGAATAGATAATTTCTTATAAGCATTTAATTCCATTGCCACCCATGTTGGACAAACAGACTGATTATAAAAGTAGGACCAAAAGATAATATTATGAATATTGGCTGCCCAATACAAAAATTAGGCAACGCCAAGCCTCCTTCTCTTTTAGGCTTTTGGAGATGAGCTTTATTGAGTCTGGGCTGTTTATAGGTATGACGAGATAATAGAATCTAAAGAATCAAAAAAAACTTTAGGAATAAATATAGGTAAAGATTGAAATAAGTATAAAAATTTAGGGAGAATATACATTTTAATTACATTAATTCATCCAATTAAAGACATGGACAGAGGTGACCACTGTGCCAATCTCTGTTTTGTAAAATTTAAAAGATTATTGAAATTCTCATCGAACAGTCGATTATAGTTCCTTGTTACGATAATACCAAGGTAAGTAAAACAATTGTTTACTACTTTAAAAGTGAGATTGTGAAATTCTAATTCTTGTGCTTCCTTATTTATCGGAAAAAGTTCATTCTTATGTAGATTAAGTTTGTATCCGGATAGCTGACTAAATTTATTGAGAAGTGAAAACAACAAAGGTAAGGAGGTACTTATAAAAAGTAACAAATCATCAGCGTATAGAGAGTCTTTGTGCTCAAAACCGCCCCTCCAGATCCCAGTCAGTTCAGTACAACTGCGAAACGCAATTGCCAATGGTTCGATAGCCAGATCAAATAACAGAGGACTTAAAGGGCATCCCTGTCAGGTGCCACATTTAAGATCAAACGGTTGGGATTGCTGGGAATTAGTCAAAACTGATGCAATTTGATGGGAATATAGTAACTTAATCCACTTAATAAAATTATATCCAAAATCAAATTTTTCTAAAACCGCAAATAGTGCCACTCCACCCGATCAAACGCCTTTTCGGCATCAAGAGAGATAACACATTCAGGGGTCCCTGATGAAGATGAATATAGAATATTAAAAAGATGTCTAATATTGAAAAAGTGAAGGTGAATTTTAATGAAGCCAGATTGATCCTCAGAGATAATTAAGGGTAATTAGCCTCCAGCCTACGGGCCAAAACTTTAGTTAAAATTTTAGCATCTATGTTTAATAGAGAAATCGGCCTGTATGAAGCACATTCTAATGGATCCTTACCTTTTCTCGCTAAAAGAATGATACAAGCCTCATCAAATGATGCAATTTATTTTGTTTAAAAGAATCAGAAAAAACTAAACTAAGTTGGGATAAGAGCAATGAGGAAAATGATTTATAAAATTCTGTAGAGAACCCATCAGGACCAGAAGATTTACCAGGCTGCGAAGCAGAAATAGCAGAGGATATTTCCTCTGAGGATAATGGCTCATTCAATTTATGTTTAAGATCAGAAGAAAGTTTAAGAATATTTAAACTATCTAAAAATTGCATAACAGTAGTAATACCATTAAAGGATTCAGAGGTGTGAATTTGAGAGTAAAAATTCCTGAATGTATCATTAATTTCAGACTGGTCCACACTAATATTCCCATTACTCATTTGAATTTTAGTGATGTGTTGTTTTGCTTTAGAGTGCCCAAGTTGGTTAACTAAGGACTTACCAGATTTATCCCCGTGAATATAGAACTTACTCCAACTGCCCAAAAGTTGGCGTTCAATCGGATAAGTAGAAATAAGATTAAATTTAGTTTGAAGTTCCATTCTTTTCTTATTTAACTACAGATCCTTGACCTGGGCATATAATTGGTCTATAGCTTTAATCTGATTGATCAGTTCTAAACATTCTTTGTGAATCTTTCTTTTCAAATTTGCTGTGTAGGAAATTATTTGACCTCTTATATATGCTTTCATTGCGTCCCAAACCACCTGACTAGAGGTTTCAGGTAGTATTTAAAAAGAAAGTTATCTGATCCTCCATAAATTTTACAAAGTCGTTATCCGACAACAAGGTTGGATTAAAACGCCAGTGTTTATTTACTTGAGGGAGGCCAGGGAGAACTATGGACAATGTAAGTGGGGCCTGATCTGAAATCAATATACTCTTATAGTCACAAAAACAGACAGATGGGATCAATTGATTATCAATTAAAAAATAGTCGATTCTAGTAAATGTATGGTGAACTTGTGAGAAAAAGGAGTAATCTCTTTCATGTGGATGAAAGAAATGCCAAATATCAGATATTCCATAATTAGAAAGAAATGATTGAATAAATAAAGCAGATTTACTTAATTGTCTAGGCATAGAAGAAGATCTGTCCAAAACTGGATCCAGCCAACAGTTAAAGTCACCACCCAATATAAGAGAGTATGAACAGTTCTGGCAATGAAGAAAAAAACGGTCAAAAAACCCTATATCATCCGAATTAGGAGCATAAAGGTTGGCTAAGACCACCCGTGTATTATAAAGTTTCCCCGAAACAATAATAAAATGACCATTAGGATCAGATATCTTATTATGAAGCTTGAAAGAAACATTTTTGTTTATAAGAATTGAATCGCCCCTCGCCTTGGCTTGAAAAGTTGAATGAAAGTGTTGTCCTGCCCATTGGGCCATAAGACGAGAATTATCTGAGTGATGAATATGTGCTTCTTGTAAAAAGACTACCACTGCTTAAGCTGTTTAAGATGTGCGAACACTCTCCCCCTTTTAACTGGATGATTCAAACCCTTAACATTCCAGCTGACAAAGTTCAATGGACTAACTATTGAACATAAGAAAAAAAAGGATAGCAGGCATTAAACCATATCTGAAATTTATGTGTAATTCTGGGGCAGAAGTATAGAAGAAAAAAATGACATGACATCCTGTATAGTACAAATATGTCAAAATTCCATATATAATATTAGCATTGGAGTTCCCACCCACACCCTCTAAACCTACAACAAGAAAGCTGCAAATATGAAGCAGCAAGCTCTCCGAGAAAAACTAATCCCCTACTGGACTTCCAATTAGGTAACATCTTAATTATCTCCACTCCAACTGTTGATACAGTAATGGAAATAAACACCAAAAAGCTTTAACAGTTACAAACAAAGATTTACCTTAACAAGAAAAGTCAATGCATTCAAAGTTTGTAAATCTTAAAGTATAATAATGGTCTTAAAAAAAACTTTACTCCAACCTTCCCGCTCGAGTTGATAAACCGAAAAAAAGATAATCTATAAACTCAGTTATACAGAAAAAAAAACTTTAACGTCAAAATAAGTAATCCAACCGAATCATGAAAAGAAGAAAATAAAACAAAATAGCATCTTGAAACACGGGGGAAAAAACCACCAAAGAAAAATCCATTCGAGAGGAATTTGATCCAAACCTGAAACTGAGTTTAAAGGTACAGCATCAACTGCTGCTTAAGGTTAAAATAATCTAACTGAAGAGGAAAAAAAAAAATCACCTTTAAAGAACTAAAATTATGTAGGATAGAAACTAAAATTGAGAAAATAAAAAAAAACACTTCAATAGGACAATGCAACATAATTAAGCTACTAATTAAATAGATGCGACAACAGCTAAATTTTAAATTAAAAAAAAAATCAAGATTTGTAGAAACTGGAGACTGGAGTCTGAAAAGAAAAACAAAAAACCAGTCAAGGACGTCGTCACTTCACGAATTGATATCAATTTTTCAAAGCGACACCAACTCCATTTTGAAATAAAGTCTCCAAAGACCTTTAAGAGGAGCCTATGAAAAAGGCTGAGATGAAAAAAAAAATCATATCATATCTGAGGAACTCGAAGTAGCAGATAGGCTATCAATGAAGGTCTGCGCCTTTGCAACTGAATCGAAACATTTAGAATCGCTGTTCCTAAGCTTGATTCAGAGCCGGGCTGGATAGGCGAGAGACGGTTGAAGTCCACGATCGTAGAGAGTTTTCATTACTCCTCTGTATTCAGCACGTTGACTCATAACTTGAGGTGCATAGTTCTCTACTAAATGGATAGCATGACCTTTATATTGAAGCATTTTACATTGGCGAGCTTCTTTAATTAGTAAATCCTTGATTTGGTAACGATGGAGGTGAATTATCACTGGATATGGTAGGTGAATTATCACTGGACGTGGTCTCTGGCCATCCGTTGAGCGAGATGTAAAGATCAATCTCTGGAGGACTGGAAAGTACTTCGCTTCCAAAGATCTCACATAGAAAGTTTGAGAAAAATTCGACAGGAGATCTCCCTTCAACAGTCTCAGGCAAGCCGAGAATTCGAAGATTTTGGCGTCTACTCCTGCTTTCAAGGTCCATAACTTTAAGAGTTAACTTGCTATTATGCTCCTTTAGGGTAGAGCAAACTCTTTCCAGGTCTTTACAATGATGGTCTAGTTTCCCCGTGACTTCTTCAACATGTGATAAATGTTGAGCATGATTCTCCAGTGTAGAGTTGATTTTATCCAGTTTCAGTTCCAACAAACTAAACTGAGAAAACATATCTTGTCGGGTTTGTTCTAACAGCAACACAATTTCACTCAAGGTTGCTCCCGATGGAGTGTTTTTTTTTGCTGATTTAGCAGGCTTAGATACACTCATTGTGCAGCCAGCAACTTCAATAGTGGGAGGAAGAGTAAGAAATAAATGCAGGTATATGAAATGGAGCGGAGCAATAGTTTTAGCGACTTAAGCTACCGCCATCTTAACCGGAAGTCCCCCGTTTGCCTTCTTAACTGCTTGGTGGACCTACCTGCTAGCTTTTTGCGATGCACAAGAACACATGGACTCCTCTGAACTTAACCAACTTGGCAGTATTTCTCCATTTAGGTAATCTGCCTTTTGATTTCTATTGACCTCGCACATGCCCGCATTAAACTCTATTTGCCAGTCTTTTGCCCACTAACTTGTTCTGTCTAGATCCCGTTACAGAATCACAGTATCCTGATCACAACATGCCCTTTTTTTCATATCACTGACATATTTGGAAAAATCACATACACTTCCTTCATTCCAATAGTTAATGTAACCAGTGAACAATTGCTTACCTAAAACTGATTGCTGGCATACTCCGCGTGTTACCTCAAAGGGCTCACCTGTCAATCTCCCCAATACATCCTTGAAGAATTTGTAAACTTCAGACAGAACCCAGGGTCAAGATGGAACCTATAGTATTGTGCTAATATATAGCTAGAGTGCTTAAGCCTTTTGCACAGTGCAAATGTGGAGTGGAGAACAAGTTTGTAAATCTGGTGGGAGCAAAGCATGTTGGGAATGTTGAGGATGGAGCACCATGGGAGGGGTATAGGACAGGTGGTAGAGAAGGTCCCATGAGCAGGTGCAAACACACCCAGCCCTGACACACCAGGCAAGGTCATTTGATTCCAAACAATTGGTTTATTGATCATTACAAAATGTTTCTCTAGTGCTTCCTGCTCTTCCCCCCTCTCCCTTCCCCTTTTCCCCAACCATGATTCCCAGCTCTTTGCACCCTTCCCATTCTGAGTCCACAATAGACCCATATCAGAATCAGATTTATCACCACTCACACCTGTCATGAAATGTATTTACTTTTTGCAGCAGCAGTACAGTGCAATACATAAAATATACTATAAACTATGATAAAGTATGGTGAATTCTGGTTAATTGGGACGCATCAGGACAGGTATGTTTTGGCCCAATTAAGCGGCTGCCCCAATTAGCCAAAGGTTCATGGAAGTAACATGTAAAAAAGATCTTAGGACCCAGCAGAACCCCAGACCTTATTTAACCGTCTCAATGCAGTGGACATTAGGACCCAGCGGCAGAGATCAGTGTTTCTATTCATGAAAATAATCACGATCGCAATTGAAAATAAAGTGGAAATAATAAAGCGATCGGAAAGAGGTGAAACACCATCGGTCATTGGAAAAGCGTTAGGCTACAGTTGGTCAACGATTGGAACAATTTTAATGGATAAAGTGAGAAAGGCTGTGCCCCGATGAAAGCTACAATTATTACGAAGGAGTAATTGTAGCCTTATTGGGTTTTGGGTCTTTGATCCTCACATCAATCCGGCACAGTGGAGAGCTCACTCTATAGCGGTCTGTCACTAGATCGAACTCGGGAAGAAGTTCCCAAGCCCGGTGCTGATACATATGTTCTTAAGTGTTTTATATGCATAGAAAGGTAAAATATATACTAAGACAAACACTTGACTAACTGACGCTAAATAATACCTGATGTACCTGTTCCGACTTACTTAGTTAAGAGAACTTCCGATTTTTTTCCATCCTGATCCACGATAACCCACGCACATACTCTCGTATACTTTAAATCATCTCTAGATTACTTATAATACCTAATACAATGTAAATGCTATGTAAAGTAGTTGTTATACTGCATTGTTTAGGGAATAATGACGAGAGAAAAAAAGTCTGCACATGCTCGAAAAACAAGTGCTGGAAGAGCACTTCTGGGTTTTTGCAATTCGTGGTCGGTTGAATTCACGCATGCAGAATTCATGAATAAGGAGGGCTGACTGTAACAGTCGATATTTTGGGCTGAGACCCTTCATCAGGACCTGACCTGCTAAATTCCTCCAGCATTTTGTGTGTTATTCTCCCTGATCTACTTGAATTTTTAACAGTTGTACAATTTCTGTCACTCAATATAGAACCGTCTGTCTTTTGGTAACAGTCCTGCCTTTAAATAAAAAAACTAAAAATATGTTTAAAATTATATTTCAGGATGATGTTGTAATAAAATTAACCCAGGAGTTGGCTCAGAAATTAGGATTAAAAATTCGGAAAGCTTATGTTCGTGCTCAGGTGAATGCACTTTATACTTTTATTTGCATCAATTTTCCAATTCAAATCTTTTGGACTTGTAATTAATTGAATGATTGTCTTTTTCTTGCAGCCTCCATTAATTGCTGTCAGTTCCATTACTTCTGCTGAATCTTCTAAACAAGTAAGGGTATTCTTCTAGGCTGCTTAATTTTCTCTCTTGTATGTGTTAATTGTGCAGGGTGTACAGTATGTCAGCATATTTTGGCTTTACCTGCTTCATTAGTGTATGTTAACGTTCAAGCTCGGATTTTTTTCTTCTTGATGATTTCTCAAAGATTTTAGATGTTAACATCTCACTGTGACAATTGCCTGATTAATAACAACTACAGAGTTCCTCAACTAAGTCTGTAAAGTTTGCTGTTCTAAATTGGAGAATTTCTTTTTACATAATTATCTTAATAGTTTGGTATTAGTTTTTATTTTTATTTTAGCCCTTTGAGCTGTGTTGCCCAGCAATCTCCTGATTTAATCTTAGCCTAATAGGACAATTTACAGTGATCAATTAACCTGCTATGTGTTTGGACTGTGGGAGGAAACTGGAGCACCCAGAGGAAGCCTATGCAGTCACAGGAAGAATGTACTAACTCCTTACAGGCAGCGGTGGGAATTGAACCCGTGTCATCTGTACTGTAAAGCACTGTGCTAACCAATTTAAATTTGTATTGGTTTCTGAAAAAACCTCATAATATCTACACTCACCATGATGCCAATTTAAACTGTACACATGCAGGTAATCTATATATATATGTGTGTGTGTGTGAGTGTGTGTAAGTGCCTCTTAAAAGTATATAACATTTATATCTCTATTTTCTCCATAGCCCAGTAATGGTTCAGGTTCAGTTGAAGATATTGAAACAGGTAAAATGAATTTCATTTTATATTTCAATAAATTCTGCAGAGGTTTGGGAGTAGAGGAGTTTTCTCGTCAGTGATATATACATGGTATTGGGAAATAAGCTATCTTCTGACATTGTATTGCATGTAAGAGTGACACACACAGGTTGCTAATATGTACTAAAACGCACATGAAATGTTTTCCCTTTCAGTATTAATAAAAACTTTTTCCAATGTTAAATCTTTGTTGTTAATGTTGCATCTTCTCTTGTAGATTTTCCAGGATTACGTCTGGAATCTCCAGTTTCTGTATCTGTCTCTTCGGATGAAACCCCTCAAGCTGCGAGTGAATCAACACCAGTTCTAATTGTTCCTAATTCTACGTCGCCTCCTGTACATCTGTCGGAGAGAAACAACCTTCCCACTGCTACACTGATGAACGGAGGAGGGGTACCTTATCCAGTGTCTGAGTCATGCTTAGATTTTACTGATGGAGACAAAATAGGAGAGGACCTGGACGAGCTGCTAGATTCTATGTCTGCTTTAGAAGAAACTCCTGTGGTAAAGTATAATTTATTGTAGTAAAGGCTAACATTTCAGTAAATTGAAGGATTAGTAAACATTTGTTCACGTGTCATTGAGAACTAGAATATAAAAGCAAGGATGCAATGTTGAGAGTTTAAAAAGCCTCTTTTTAAAAGGCCTCATTTTGAGAATTCTGATCGGTTTTATGCCCCTTAACTAAGAAAGGATGTGCTAACGTTGGAGACGGCTCAGAGGAGGTTCATGAAAATGATTCCGGGATTGAAAGGCTTGTCATATGAACAGTGTTTCACGGCTTTGGGCCTCTACTCACTGGAAATCAGAAGAAAGAGAGGTGACCTCATTGGAACTTATTAAATATCGAAAGGCCTCGATAGAGTGGATGTGGAGAGGGTGTTTCCTATGGTGGGCAAGTTCTAAATCTAGAGGACCCAGGGACCCAGAGGACACAGAATGGAGATGAGAAGGAATTCCTTTAGCCAGAGAGTGATGAGCCTGTGCAATTCATTGTCACGGGCAGCTGTGGAGGCCACATCTTTGGGTATATTTAAGCCAGAGGTTGATAAAATTCTTAATTAGTCAGGGCATAAAAAGATATGAAAAGAAGGAGGGACATTGGGGCTGAGAGGGAACTGGATCGGCCATGATGAAATGGAGGAGCAGAGTTGATGGGCCATATGGCCTAATTCTGTTCCTATATCTTATGGTCTTATGATCTTATAATTTATAAGTGCTGACCGAGTATAGAATTGTAGAAGCCTAATATAGAATAAGGTTTTTTTTTTAAACACTGGTTGTCTTTAGTTTTGGAGAGTATTTTAGAATCAGAATTTATATGGAAATCGGAAAGTAACTCCTTTAGAAAATTAAGTTGGTTGAAATTGGCAAAGGTCCCAGGTTTTAACTGTTGTGCCTATATAGAACTACAGCTGGTCTTATCATTCCTGGGCCTACGCTAAATGATCATCTTTTTTTGGGGGCTGTTCAGTATTTGAGGACTGGCTTAGACTTTGTGCTTTTGCTCCAAACACATCTGCTGATGGTTGCTTGCTGTTGTGAACATGACTTGAAGTTCCAGAGTGCTGCCAGCTTCCATGCCAAGTATCACAGCATAATTCTTCTTCCAGAAAACTTCTCAGTTTCCACAATGTTTTAGGATTTAGCATTCCCAGCTGCCAGTTTCTGGAGAGGGTGAAATGTCACAGCCATAGAGGTTTCTCTGTTAGTGCAAGCTGGAGTATGTACCCACAGGGGATATCAAGTTATATTAGATATTGGAACTGACTAGAACTTCAGCAACAGGAATTAATATTAACAAGAATTCCAAGGAAAGTGCAGAATCCACATTAGATATTTCTTCATGTATAAAAACCCGTTTAAAGTTCAAAGTAAATTTATAATTGAAGTACATATATGCCACCATATACAAGCCTGAGATTTATTTTTTTTTGCGAGCATACTCAGTAAATCCAAGAAGCATAATAGTATGACCGCATCCGACAGCACAAATGAACAACCAATGTGCAAAAGATAACGAACAGTGCAAGTACAAAAGAGAAAAACATAATTAACAAATAAAAAAGCAATAAATATTGAGAATGAGTTGAAGAATCCTCACAGTGAGCCTATAGGTTGTAGGAACAGTTTACTGATGGCGTAAGTGAAGTTAAATAAAGTTCTCCCCTTTATTTCACGAACCTGACGGTTGAAGGGTAGTAACTGTTCCTGAACCTGATCCTGTGTGAATCCTGAGGCTCCTGTACCTTCTACCTGATAGTAACAGCAAGAAGAATGCACGTCTTGGATGGTGGAGGTACTTGATGATGGATGTTGCTTTCTTGCAACAGCACTCCATGTATATGTCCCCAGTGGTGGGAAAGGCTTTACTTGTGATGGACTGGGCCAGATCCACTTCTTTTTAAAGGCTCTTTCATTCAAGGGCATTGGTTTTTCCATACCAGGTTGTGATACAGTCAATACGCTCTCCACCACACATCTATGGAATTTTGTCAAAGTTTTAGATGTCACTCTGAATCTTCACAAACTTCTTAAAAAAAAATAGGAGGTGCTGCCATGCTTTCTTCGTAATTGCACTTACCAGATGGGCCCGGGATAGGTCCTCTACATAATAACACTGAGGAATTTAAAGTCACTGATCCTCTCCACCTTTGATCTCCAGATGAGGACAGGCTCATTGACCTCTGGTTTCCTCCTCCTGAAGCCAATAATCAGCTTCTTGGTCTTGCTGACATTGAGTAAGAATTTGTTGTGGCACCGCTCAGCCAGATTTTCAATCTCACTCCTAAATGTTGATTTGTTACCACTTCTGATTCAGCCAAGAACAGCAATGTTGTCAGCAAACTTAAATATAAAATGAGTAACAATTAATAGACATTGGGGCGGTATTCTTAGGAACACGCTGTGGATGTAATTTTAGCATGTTCGATGTGAATTCTATGTCTACTGTGAAAATGCAACAAAATAGAATTTGAATTGAGATATTTTTAAATGTTCAGAAAATTACAATTGGAAAAGTTTGTTTGTTTTCCTTGAAGTGAAGGAGGGTGAGAGGGGACCTGAAGGTGGTATACAAACTTCCGAAGAACATAGAGTGGATAGTAACATTCCAAACTAGAGGGCATAGGTTTAGGTTGAGAAATAAAAAGGTTAGAGAGGATCTGAGGATATTTTTCCACCCAAATAGTGACGTATTATTGAGAAGGTGGTGGACACAGGTCCCTCACAACACTTGAATTGCCAAGCCACAGAAAGTGCTGGTAAATTAAGTTAGTGTAGATGGGTTCTTCAGTGGTTGATGTGCTGATGAGCTTGTTTCTGTGCTGTGGGACTTTATGACCAGTTGTCTGCAACCTAAAATTCTGCAGTCATTTAAGTTGCTGTTTGCATTTTAGTGCTGATTAAATGTGTTCTTGGCCAATTACTGCTAAGGGAACTTCTAGCTTTGTTACAATCAAGAGAAAATCTGCAGATGATGGAAATCAGAGTAATACACACAAAATGCTGGAGGAACTCAGCAGGCCAGGCAGCATCTATGGAAAAGAGTAAACAGTCGATGTTTTGGCCAAGAATCTTCATCAGGACTATTTTGATCAACAAAACCACATTATAACAGGAGTCCTCGCCTGCTGTGTTCTACCAGCATTTTGTGTGTGTTGTTGTTTGTATTTCCAGCATCTGCAGATTTCCTCGTGTATAACAGAAGTTGTGCAATTAGTTCAATAAGCACTTTTGATGTTGAGATTATACTTCTCTGGAGGACAATGAAACATATTGTAACTGAAGTTGCAATTTTATAATGTCCAGTGGACCTATTGTTACTGTATTAGTGTTGCCATTCTGATGGCACACGTGACTGACAGCGCCTCAAGTGTTGTTGATGCTGCAGTGAGTGGAGAGCTTCTCACTACACTCCAAATGTGCTTTGTAGATGGCAGATCAACTTTGGAAAGTCAGGAGGTCAATCACTCATTACAATACTAAGCCTTTGATCTACTCTTGTACCCACATTATTTACAAAACTGGTCATAGGTATTTCTCTAAATTAGTAGTAGTAATTTTCATTGTCTACAAATGGTTAAAATATGCACTATATTGCAAAAAGCATACATTGTTGAATTCACAATCAATAATACTAGCTTGACTCTATTAGTGATGTATTTTTCTCTTAATTAGAAAATTATGACAATGTCCAGTGACTGACATAATTTTATATACAGTAAAATACAACACCATCCATTTGCTTGAATGAATATATCTTGGTAGCATGCTGAGCATTATGACCTTATTTTTTGAGAGCAAGAAATTCTACAATTGTGTTGGCAAGCACTGACTTCTCAACTAACATCACCAATAAAATAACTCTTCTGTCATTTCTTTATTTTTCAAGTTATGCTTATCCCCAACAGTTTAAAACTGAAATATATAACTATATGGCCCAAAATGTGCCTGGATAAACTTTGTAGTGATGGGGTGTCCTCTAAAGACTTAAATGCCTCCTGGTGTCCTATGAACTTCCCACTCATCAGCAGGACACAGTTTAAAAACTTGTCACTTACCAACAGTATTTTATAATTCATGCAGAAAAAAGAATGCTGGAGGAATTCAGCCGACCAGATGGGGACACTGCATCAGGAGGAACGGCTCAAAATGCCTACCTTCCCTCTGTTTCTCTACCTCCACAGATGCAGCCTGATCTGAGTATCTCCAACAGATTTTGTTCCAGATTATAGTGCCTGCAGTTCCTGTCTCTCTAGTCTTTAATTCAATGCATTTCATGTGCAAAAATGAACTGTAGCATCTTGTAGAAATAATGTGGTTGGACTTCTAAAAAGACTTACTGCCTGTGAAGTACTTTGGGATACAGCTTTAACGTATATAAGACTGTTAAGACATTGGAGCAAAATTAGGCCATTCAACCCAACGAGTCTTCGCTATTCAATTGTGGCTGATTTATTATCTCTTTCAACCCATTCTCTTGTCTACTCTCTGTAACCATAAGCCATAGGAGCAGAATTAGTCCACTTGGCCCATTGTGTCTGCTCTGCCATTCAATTGACTTATTACCCTTTTCAACCCCATCCTCCTGCCTTCTGTCCATAGACTTTGACACCCTTACTAATCAAGAATCTATCAACTTCTATTTTAAACATGCCCAATGACTTGGCCTCCGGAGCCATCTGTGGTAATGAATTCCACAGATTTACCATCCTCTGGCTAAAGAAATTCTTCTTCATCTCTGTTCTAAAGTAGCACTTTCCTATTCTGAGGCTGTGCCCTCTGATCCTAGTCTCCTCCACTATTGGAAACATCCTTTTCACATCCACTCTATTTAGACCTTTCAATATTTGACATGTTTCAATAAGATCCTACTGTAAAACAAGTTCTTTAGATATCTTATCGTTTGTAATTCTTTTGGTCATGTTAATCTGATTTGATTTTCGCCTTTAATTGCAGGAAGTTCAAGGAAGTGTTTCAACTAGCTTGCCAGCCAGCCTCTCTTCTGGTATTCCTTGTCCCAGTTCTGTCCTACCACTGCAAGTTACAAGCAGTAATGTTCCTTCGGTGACTCTTCCTTCTGTCTATTCATTATCTATGAATATGCTGCCATATGATACTTTTGGCTCCAGAATGGATTCTTTGGACTCTTTACCTATTATGGAATCTCAAAGAGGTAAAAATTGTTTATCAAATTCACATCTAAACTTTGACAATGAGCTTCCATAATTCTTTTGTTTCAAAATTAAATACAAGTTGTTATTCCCAAATATTAAAGGTGTTCTGCTCGGTTCAAAGTTGAAAATTCAAAATTCAGAGTAAATTTATTATCGAAGTATGTGTTTCCTATACAACCTTGCAGTTCATTTTCCTGCAGGCACCCACAGGAAATCCAATACAATCCATAAAAAAACACACATAACAAAGACCAACAAATATGTGTAAAAGAGGACAGATCATCTAAATAATAAAAAAGTAAACAAATTATACTGAGAGTTGAATTTCAGCATGAGAATGTGTCTGAATGTGTTTGCTGCAGCTGTTTTTGCAATATGATTCTTGTGCATTCATTGTTGAGAGATTATTGTTGAGGACTTTTACTTTAGACGAGGAAGCAAAATATTTAACTCTTGATCCGGTGACATAAATTTGAATTCTCCCATGGCATTTGACAATCTAAATTCAAGCAGTTAAATAAAATCAATGTTTTCTTATCTTTTCACTCTTTCTCTTTGGCAGCAAAACCTTCAGATATTGGAACTGGGGCTGGAGCATGTAGTTCCATTTCTTATTTGCATGTGAGTAAATGAATAATTTTCACTTGTCTTATCAATGATAACATTTGATAGATAAATGGACCAATTAAACAAAATGGGTCCTTTTGTTTAAATTCTATTCTATTTAAATAGTGAGCCAGAAGTAGGAAATAATTCTCTTAAAGATATAACTATCCATCAAAACATTTTGCTTTTGTAACAGACCATCTTGTCATGCAAGACGTGCTTTTCTGTCTTGAATATATCCTGATTTAAATTGTTAAACACAACCTCTCTGACCATAAGGCACAAGAGTATTACAGCTGATACTATAGCAGAAACTAATTTTCAGATGGATACCAAAGCATGCTATTCATCCCTTAAAAATAATTTCAGAATAAATGCAATAAGAAGGATTCATCAAACGCCTAAGTTCAGCGAATTAATAGAAAATTCCAAATAAAATTTGAAGTTTAATTATTTGCATACAACAAACTGAAGGATCGATGTGAGGGATAGTTAAACAGATTAGTATACTTGTCTGACAGATGTCAAAAGAAGTCTATTGAGGAAATATATAAAGCAATAAATTCTGGGTGGGAAGAATTGTGCTGGTGAGAATTTTAAAAGGGGATAGAGGAGCTATGATAAAGATTTTGTTCTTTTAAAAGTATTCTTGGTTTTGTGCATAAAGCTGTACAATCCAATAGCGAGGTTGTTGTAGTAATCCTAAGGAAATTACTGGTTGACTTATTTCTGGATTTAATTTTCATGGCTGTTCTATTTAAATCTGAACATAAAAATACAGGATAGGTGCAGATGAAATTTAAGTGAATGATAACATCGACGAATCTTCATTCAGTGTAGAAATTTTCTTTTAAAATTGGGACACAGCAATATGTTGTGGCAAAATAAATAGACACTTTTGCCAATGGGAACCAGTGATTTAAAATGATTTCTTCCCAGCACTCCTTGAATATAAATGTCAAGAGAGATAAAATGAAATTTCTGTGCAACAGGTTGTTACAATCAGTGGGTGTAGAGTAATAATTCTCAACGTATAATCGATAAGGTGCCACATAGGAGATTGGTGAGTAAAATCAGAGCTCATGGCATTGGGGGCAGGGTTTCAACATGGATAGAAAACTGGTTGGCAGATAGAAAGCAAAGGGTAGCAGTGAATGGGTGTTTCTCAGACTGGCTGGAGGTGACTAGTGGGGTACCACAGGGCTCTGTATTGGGACCACAGCTCTTTACGATTTATGTCAATGATTTAGATGAGGGCATTGAAAACTATATCAGCAAGTTTGCTGACAATACTAAACTGGGTGGCAGTGTGACATGCGAAGAGGACGTTAGGAGAATACAGGGAGACTTGGATAGGCTGAGTGAGTGGGCAGATACTTCGCAGATGTCATTCAATGTGAATAAATGTGAAGTTATCCACTTTGGAAGCAGGAACAAGAGGGCAGAGTATTGTCTGAACGTGTCGAGTTAGGTAAGGGAGAAATGCAAAGAGACCTAGGAGTCCTAGTTCACCAGTCAATGAAGGTGAATGAGCAAGTGCAACAGGCAGTGAAGAGGGCAAATGGAATGTTGGCCTTTGTTACAAGGGGAATTGAATACAAGAGCAAGGATGTTCTTTTGCATTTGTACAGGGCCCTGGTGAGACCACACCTGGAATATTGTGTACAGTTTTGGTCTCCAGGTTTAAGGAAGGACATTCTGGCAATTGAGGAAGTGCAGCGTAGATTCACTAGGTTGATTCCTGGGATGGCAGGGCTGTCTTACGCAGAGAGATTGGAGAGATTGGGCTTGTACACGCTGGAATTGAGGAGATTGAGAGGGGATCTGATTGAAACGTTTAAGATAATTAAAGGATTTGATAGGATTGAGGCAGGAAATATGTTCCAGATGTTGGGAGAGTCCAGTACCAGAGGGCATGGATTGAGAATAAGAGGTCAGTTATTTAAAACAGAGTTGAGGAAGAGCTTCTTCTCCCAGAGAGTTGTGGAGGTGTGGAATGCACTGCCTCAGAAGACGGTGGAGGCCAATTCTCTGGAAGGAAGGAGCTTTCAAGAAGGAGCTGGATAGATATCTGATGGATAGGGGAATCAAGGGATATGGGGACAAGGCAGGGACTGGGTATTGATAGTGAATGATCAGCCATGATCTCAGAATGGCGGTGCAGACTCGAGGGGCCGAATGGTCTACTTCTGCACCTATTGTCTATTGTCTATTGTCTATTGTATCTGATTTTTTTAAAAAGGACATGTGGAGTAAGTGTAGAGAAATGGAAGCAAATAGCTCTTCAAGGAGCTTATCATTGGACCAAATTTTTGTTAATGGAAAAGTTTTGAAGTGGAAGATGCTACGTAAATACAGTTTTTTTTGCAGTATTGGTCTGCCTCTGTGATAGATGACAGGAAAATAATAGAACATGAGGCATTAAGGTGCCAGCAAGCCGAAGTGAAAGTGTGCAAGAGGCAAGGAATCTGCTAGAAAGAGAAACAAGAATTGCCAGAATGGGATAAGGTTAATCATGAAACAATTATAACAGTGGAGTCCATCTGTGGAACAATACCCTATCGCGAGGTTGGAGGAAGAAGACGAGAGTAAGATTTTAAGCAGGTGTTGAAACTTGGAGGAAAAGGCCGAGGAATCTTTTGTTTTCTGCACCCTTTTTGATTTACCTTTGTAGATGAATTTGATAGCATGGCTTTAGCTTTTTAAAGACTTGATTTTTGCTTCTTGTGATTGACAAAGTAAAATCATAACCAAAATTGTCTCAGAAGTGGATAAACCAAAACCCCTCCCCTCCTGTGAGCGAGTAGTCATTGGTATGGCATAGTCTGTGCATCATTCATTAGAGGCAACTTAACTGTTTATTGGTGCTGGCACTGCAGCTATCATTATTATCTTATTTCTCTACGTGAATACTTTGTCAAATGTGGGGCAGGATGCATTGATTTTTAACTTGAAAATAAATCAGATTTTTTCTGTCACACTGTTTGCTGTTAAAGCATTGCTTGTTGAAATACAATCACCTTTTCATTTCTGATTAGTTGCATTCTCAGTAAATGGCCCATTTTACAAATTTCCATGTCATTAACCCTAGACAAAAAGTGACATAATCCGTTGTTTCTTTCACATTTTGAGTTTATTTTTCATGAACAGCCAGATAGCCTATTGCTGTACCTAATTCTTATGAGTTAATTGTGTCTCACTTTGACTCAGTTGCTGCTAGATGGTCCATTCAGTATTATTCATTCTCCATTTTGATGCTGTGTTGATGGCTGGCTACTTGTATAACACTTTTAAGATGCTGTTAAATGTTAGCAAATGGTAAAGATGAAAGCTATGCTCCCCAGATGGGGAATGAATAAATCAGATGCTGTTTTTTTTTAAAACAGCCATCTGTTATATCTTTAGTGGTCATGATTATTAAATGAATTTAAATTTCACAGCTGTGTGCAGGATTTGAATTCTTACTTTGAATTAGTAATACAGTAATTTAGCCACATTTACCCCATGTAAAAAGCTTTTAAAATGGATTATTTATTTGTAAGTCTTAAATTATTACACTTTGAATTATAACATTGTTATTCTTTTTCTGGCTTTCAGTTTTAAATTAAATAATTTTGAATAACATCACATTAAGACTTTTGAATACTTCTTCCATTTATAATTTAAAACCAAAACATTACATCTTATTCAGTCATCAAAGAACACTCTCACCAGAGCAGTGAAACATGCCATTTATTCCACGTTAAACATTCACAAACTATTAATTTGCAGTGTTATATTTTCTGCAAGGTTCAAAGAATTTTATTTTTGTGTTTTTTAACAGCGAAATAGTACAAGTAGCCTTTTCGTTAGTAACAGCAATATAGGAGTTATAGGTCAAAACGGAAGTGCCTTTTCAAGAGGAACAGAAATGGGAACAACTGAATTATCCATGCAACCACTTGGTGGAAATCCACTGTCAGAAACACATGAATTTAAACAGGCCTGTTTGTCTTGTTTCAAAATAGGTGAGAAAAATCTATCTTAGTTATATTATTCAAATCTTTTCTATTATTGAAATAAATATTATAAGTGCCACTTGCATGATTCCATTTATACTTGAGCAATGAGATGTACTACTTTGTATCTCTACCAGCAGGGAAGCATTTCGTGTATCAAGGAACACTTTTTCAATTCTCTAACCAAATGTGGGGTGAGGGTCTGTCCCCATTTAGCAGATAAAATAGCTCAAGCACATAGTTAATTTCAAGTGAATTATTATAGTCACCCATCAAAACTAGTGATTTTGATTTTGGACAGTCTGGTTTATTGTTGTTTTAAGTGGCCAAGAACTCTCATAGGTAATGATGAGGTCAGACAGAATTATGTCTCCTTTTATTTATTTTGCTCTGCTGTGTTTGTCTGTTGTACCACTTCCAATATTTCTCTCTATTTTTACCTTGTCTGGTTCATCATAATCCCACAAGTTATGGACCTTTATTATCATTTCCACCACGACTTGCCAACCCCACATTACTGCATTAGCATAAGCAAAAGAGAGAGAAGGAAACATCGCAATCCTTTGGGAAAACATTCTCAGAAAATATTGCATTAAAATGACAAAATACTGTAATGAGAAGAATTAAAGTGCCAAGATTTACTTAATATAATTAATGAATAAAACTCCAAAGCACATCTGCTAAGCTGTCCTACAGCCGAGTGACACAATGAAGTGATTGTAAAATCGTTAATTTCTCAAGTTTGATATCCACTTGGTGCTAAGAAATTAACAATAGCATTAATCAGGTGGCCATCTTCAATAGTGTGAAAACGCTTGTTTGTCAATTCTAGAATGGGACAACTCATTTAATTTTCAATCTAATACTGAATTCTGAAGCTCTGTCAGTGGATGGAGGACAACAAAAATGAAGTGGTTCTATTAGCTGAGGTAAAGTAGATAAGAAGGGAGTGGTTTAGGTTAATGTTCTGATTATCAGACAAATGATTAAGTGCAGTGCACATTTGCTTCTGATTACAAATTGTTTAGCCACTTGATGTGCTGAGTATTTTGTTTGAAGTCTGCTTTATACAGACCAGTATCACAGTTTTTTAATTGATCTTACACATGTTGGTCTTCCCATACCTTTCTCCAAACTATTGAAAATACCAATGCTCCAGCTAAGATCGCGCATTTGAAACAATTGCTACTTTTATATGGATGAAGAAAATTCTATAACAACACACACACAATGCTGAGCGACTCTCAGGCAGAGCCCATGGAGGGGAATAACCAGTAGTCGTTTCAGGCTGAGTTCTTCCATCATTTGGTGTGTGTTGCTCTAGTTTCGCAACATCTGCAGAATCTCTTGTATTTACGACCTGCATTTCTATAGAATAGTACTGTGCAAAAGTCTTAGGCACATTTGTTTATTTATTTGTTTGTTCATTTGTTGAGATTCAGTGCGGAGTTGGCCGTTCGAGCCACTCCGCCCACCAATCCTCAAATTTAATGTTAGCCTAATCACAGGACCGTTTACAATGACCAATTATCCTACCAACCGGTACGTCTTTGGACTGTGGGAGGAAACCAGAGCACCCGGAGGAAACTCACATGGTCATAGAGAGAACATACAAACTCCTTGCAGGTAGTGGCAGGAATATACCTAGGGTTCCTAAGACTTTTGTACAGTACTGTATTTGTCAACAAGGAGCAGAGAGCAAGTTTGTAAATCTGACAGGAGCAAAGAATGTTGGGAATGATGAGGGTGGAGTGCTGCGGGAGGCGTGTGGGACAGGCGGTAGAGAAGGAGAGCCAGGCGGGTGCAGACACACCCAGCCCTGAGACTCCAGGCAAGATCATTTGATTCCAAACAATTGGTTAATTGATAACTACAGAATATATTTCTGGTGGTTCCCACTCCCTTCCGCTTTTCCCTACTGGGATTCCCCTCTCCCTGCCCCCTTTCCACTCTCAGCCCACAACAGAGACCCATATCAGGATCAGGTTTATCGTCATTCACATATATCATGAAATATGTGTTTTTTTGCAGCAGCAGTACAGTGCAATACATAAAATTACTACAGTACTGTGCAAAAGTCTCAGGCACCTTAGCTATATATATCCCTAAGACATTTGCAGAATACTGTACCATTCACAACTATTGGCTGCCTTAAGTAGTTGACAATTTAATAAAATATCGCTGTCCTCATTTAAAATACTTCAATTGTTAAGTGTTAAATTCTTGTCATCTTTTAGCCTGATATGGTGAAATATTAAAGTAAAACTGGCTGCTAAACTGTACTGTGCAGTATAGAGAAAAAGGTTTAACCACAGCATGAGAAACAATTCCTTGGCTATGTCTTGAGAGGAAAAACAATTTTTTAAAAGAAATCCTTTACTATGTCAATCTTTCTACTGCTTTCAGATCCCAAAGGATTGACTTACACCTACACTGGAGAGGGAGAACATAAATGTAAGAAGGATATTTTAATTGGTCGACTGAAGAATTCCGATGATAGGTCTTGGAAGAAGATACGACCTAGGCCAACAAAAAATCAGTATGTGGGGCCCTATTACATATGTAAAGGTGAGGAATTATTAGTATATACATAAAATATATAGCTCATGATAGCTTCTCACGTGACTTTTGGAAAGCAAAATAAGATTAAATATTAAAATGTTGGCTGCTTTAAACATTTGCCAATGACCACTCACAGCTTTCTGCTAATGTATATTACACCACTTTTAACACAAGCTCATAATTCCCAGAAAATATAACAGGAATGACGATGGTATTGTAAGATGCTTAAAAATCAATTTTTGGAATGTGGATGTTGCTGTTACGATTACCATTGATTGCCTAACCGTGGTGACCAAAAACAAGATGATCCTTCGGCTTAGTGGTCACGAGGTTGATCAGCCTCCTGTTATGGGGCAATGGAAAGGAGGACAAAGAATAGAAGGTGGCTTGATCAGACACTGCACTTCCTAATCTTCAGCTGTAATGATGCCATTTCAACTGTGGCCAGGCTACTGGGCTGGAAAATGGGTCTACTCATTTAATAGTTTTTTCATTTTAAGTTTCTGAACAGATTCCTTTTTTCAAAACACAAAACCTTGTGAGATGTTTTGCATTGTAATTCACAATAGTACTGCCATTTTTAATAATCCCTTTTGGACGCTTCACTGGGTTTTACAGATTTTTTCCCCCCCAATCATGTTTTCGTACTTGTTTTACACTTGTGCCTGAGTACATTTATGTGTTGAACACAGTACAAACATGTCTCCTTGTCTCTGTCTACAATCCACAAAGATAACTTATGAATGGCAGTCAGGGTTGACCAGTTTGCTTTGATATCAAGGCAATGAATTGATCATTGATTCCTTGCTCTCAAACTAACAAAATTGAAAATAAATTGTGTAAAGTTACTTCATCTTGATTCCTTTCTGAATGTGAGCAATAGATCACATTTAATGTTGCGGTATCTCATAGCCAGGTTTTAAGATCCAAGAAATAAAAATCCAGATCTTGATGGTGCATGTTATTTTCATCAGAATTGGTTTGTTTTTAATGTTGCAGTTTTATTGCTGAATTAAAACATTTCTAAATACTAATATGTACCATCAAGATCTGGATTTTTTTATTCTTTACATCAGACTATGAGATAAAGGCAACTTTAAATGTGCTTCAAATCTAGATTGAAGTCTAGATATTTTGGCTATGCAGTGAGGTTATGGGCAACAGTTTCACTTCTTTGTTTTATTTCCTCAAGATGCCACGGGGCGGCACAGTAGTGTAGTGGTTAGCATAACGCTTTATTGTACTGGTGACTGGGATTCAATTCCCACCGCTGCCTGTAAGGAGTTTGCATGTTCTCCCCGTGACCACACATGTTTCCTCCAGGTGATCCGGTTTCCTCCCACAGTCCAAAGACATACCAGTTGGTTGATTAATAGGTCTTTGTAAATTGTCCCGTGATTAGGTTAGAATTAAGTTTGGGGATTGTGGGCAGTGTGGCTTGAAGGGCCTGTTCCGTGTTGTATCTCAATAAATAAAAAATAAATATAAAGACATACACGCACAGCATATATACGCAGAAATTGTTGGAGGAACTCAGCAGATGGGCAGCATCTATGGAGAGGAATAAACAGTCAACCTTTCAGGCTGAGACCCTTCGTTAGGTTTTTATCTGTCTCAGCCTGAAAGTTCAATAGGCACTGCCTGACCTGCTAATTTCCACTGGATTTCCAGCATCTGCAGAATCTCTGCTGGTTATTATTTGTAATGCCATGTACTTTGTTTTGCATTGGAGGTTCAAGCTAAAAGTTAATTAGACTACAAAAAGAGATGTATGTTTTGCATCTTTGATTACACAATATACAGTTGGCAGATTTATGCTCTGTTTTTTTTTAAGATGTTGCTGCAGGAGAAGCGTGTAGGTACCCTGGTCACTGCACATTTGCATATTGCCAAGAGGAAATAGATGTATGGTCCCTAGAACGGAAAGGAGCATTTAACCGTGAGCTGTTGTTTGATCCTTTTGGAAGTGTCAGGAAGGATAACTTAACTGTTGCCAAAATTCTACAGGAACACCATGGAATTTTTATGTTTCTTTGTGAGGTATGTTACATGTATTTCATTTTAAATTAATCTTTTACTTTTTCCTTGTTAAATCTGGCACATTGTTGCATTTGCCATTTGTAGTGGGATAAAAATGGAACAAAAATCAGTGCAGTAAAGAGAATTATAATTTCCTCAAAAGCTATGTGAGTGAATGGGAAACGAGTGAGAAGGATTTGAAGTTTTTCAGTAAAGAGATTTTACAATTGGAAATTATTGAGCCATGTCATGTTGGACTCTAGGCCCACACCTGTCATTCATCTCCCAAGAGGTTCCACTAATTTTTGTGGCTGAGTGGCTCCCAGTGATCTGGGGGCCCTCAGTGAGATGGAGCAGTCTGTAAGCTGCAAGTGTTGTCAACAAGCCTTTTCCAATGAAACGTTTAGAAATAATTCAAATACATTTGAATGATTTTTAGATTCAAAGATAAATTTTAAACCGCATGTACCTTGTACAAAATAATTTTAAAACATTAGATTGTAAAACATACAATTTTAAAAAACACTATTAACTTTACCTAAGTTTAAAACTGAAGTTTGATGATCCATTCAAATGAAGGGGATCATGACATACATCAGCTATAGCTGATGTGAAGGTAAGGGCCAGGTAG
This sequence comes from Hypanus sabinus, assembly GCF_030144855.1. Taxonomy (NCBI): domain Eukaryota; kingdom Metazoa; phylum Chordata; class Chondrichthyes; order Myliobatiformes; family Dasyatidae; genus Hypanus; species Hypanus sabinus. Next base: position 18,297,809 of record NC_082714.1, read on the forward strand.
AAAATGCATCTGATTATTCTGTTCAGTACAATCAGAACAATTACTTGTCTCAATGCAGAGCCCAAGAGATTAGATGAACCACTATCTAGTCTCCAGCACAATCCTTAACTCTAACTTATGCCAATGTTCTTTGGAGCTGTTCAAAATGGGCAGTTAGAAAATAGCATGCTTCAGTGCAATGGTTCTATTGTGATTTCTTTTACGTTCCTTTGTCTTCTTGAATCTTGAAATAATTTCCTTTTCGTTATCCACCCTAGAGATTAAAACTACTGTAGTGTACTTCCCTCCCACTGATTATTTTATTGTTCTGAGAGTGCTTTGGAAAGTGACAGGTGCATTCTCAAGAAGTAAGCTGTGAAACAGCTGTGCCATTGAGCTGTGTGGAGAATTGGCATGGAGTTGTTCAAGTAATTTGTATCTTTCCCGGCAACTTTCCCAAGCATACTTTGAATTTAACATTTGGCACACAAGGTCAGAATTGTTAAAATCACTGTAGTTGAATGTAGACAATGAATTTTCTTTTCACCCATTATATTGTGAAGTATGTGAGGATCATGTACTCATAGCCCATTTGTTGGGGAGATAGCAATTATTAAGATTATGCATGTATCTTGGCTCATGGGGAAATGCCACAGACTGGCAAGCCTCACTGTCAATAGTGATTGTGACTAAAACAGTTTTAGGGACTCTGCATTTTGCATTCGAGGGACAAGTATCTGAGCTGCCAATCTAAATAGCAACAATCAGAACAATTTAACAATTGTAAAAGAGATCCTATTTGAAGTTATATCTCTTTATTGACTGACGAACTTTTCAATTACAATTTAAATTTTGCAAAGTTGTAATTTGTACAAGAACAAAATTTAAACAATATTAAAAGCACAGTTTTAATTATTAAAAGCAGTGTTTTAATAAATTTGTATTATATAATAAATTTATATTAATAAATAATACATTTTTATTAAAAGTAGCACTTTTAATGCATTATGAAGCAGGTTCCAACATGAATAATAATTCTGTAATTAATTACCGTGTTCTTTTTCACTTCAGATATGTTTTGATAACAAGCCCAGAATGATACACAAAAACAACAAGGATAACCAAGCCTTCTGCTCCAATCCAGATGCCAAGCATTTATTTAATAAGCAAAAGTAAGTACATTCAGTACTAAGACTGTAAAAGTCAATAGCAAAGCTGTAACCAATCTATTTTTTTTTAACTTCCAAGTACTTGGAAGTGTTCTGTGCATGGTATGCCTGGACTGATATGTTGATCATCCATGAAATAATTGATTATATTTATTCCCATAACCATATACCTCCAAATCTTTCCAAAATCATATTCAATACTGACAGTTATTGCCATTTTAGTCAGCCATGCTCCCCATCCTCCGTCTCTACTTTCTAACCAATCTGATGTCCGAACCCTGCATTCTGTGCGCATACCTCGCACTGTGACAAGACAAAGTCCACTGAAGCCTGTAAATAAGGTGACCAAAAACCATCCTTCTTTATCACTTCCTCCCTTGCACAATGGTCAATTCCATGCGCTTCTGAAATTTGAATCGTCAGTAGAGGGGTGGGCGCTACCAACAAACCGTCTTCCATGCTCCACAAGCCTTCCGGGTTCTGCTTGGCCCCCCTTCGTCTCTACATTGTCTGTTCTGCCAAAGTTGCCTTACCTTGTATTTCAATTAGGTCCCCTACCTCAGGTTCTGGAGTTAGGCTTACCGGTGGGGGGGGGGGGGGGGGGGCAATGACAGCTGATGTACATCCAGACGCTTTTCTGACTGCCTCGTCTGCAGCTTGATTGATTTCCCTTTGTTATTACATCATTTCCCTTTTTATGTGCCTGGCATTTTACTATAGCCAATGCTTTAGGTTTCATCATGGCTTTTATTAAGTCTAAAATTCGCTGACAATGTTGTATGGGATCTCCACTACTTTTTTTAAAACCTCTCTGCTTCCACACTGCCCCGAACAAATGGCATACTCCATGAGCATATGCCAAATCAGTATAGATGTCTACTTTCTCACCTTCCATCATTTCACACGCAGCTGTCAGGGCTTTGATTTCCGCTAGTTGGGCGGAACACGTTTGGGGACAGGACTCCATCCTAATAATCTTATAGCTCGACTGATCCTGCTGCACTACTGAGAACCCTGCATGGTTTCCATCATAATCCCTATAACAAGAGCCATCTACGAACAGAACCTTTTTATCTGCATCCTCTAGTGGTTCTGACCGTAAATCTGCTCTCAATTTGGCAAATGCCATCGTCTTCCCTACACAATCATGGGGTTCACCTTCATAGCCCAAGGGACAAAATCGGCTATATTACTGGTAGTGCATCTCTGTATAGTTATGTCTGGAAGTGTCAATAGCATCTGATATGCTGCTATCCTGGCTGGCATCAGCACAAATTTCCCTCTTTCCAGCAATTCTGCTACTTTGTGGTGTGTGTACAGAGTCACAGGATAGCCCAGGGTTACAGATGATGCCTTTTCATATGCATAGTACAGCGCCGCCAATCCCTGATAACAGGGTGAATATCCCTGAGCCACCTCATCTAGTCTCGTATTGTAGTATGCTATCGGCTGCTTTGCTTTTCCTGTGCCTGTCTCTTGTGTTAGAACCGCTGTGACATAACCCTCCTGTCGGTTGGCTGCATACAAATGAAATACCTTCTTGTAGTGAGGCAAAGCTAATGCTGGTGCTGACTGCAATTCCTGCTTAATAGTATTGAAAGCTATCTCCGCCTCTCCATTCCACTGTAAGCCGTTCTTCAAATTTGTATGTCCTGCTTCTTTCATTATCTATCTCAAAGGTGCCACAATCTCAGCATATTCTCCTATCCAATCTGAGCTGTACCCTGCCATTCCCAAAAACGTCATCATCTGCCCTACTGTCTGGGGTTTTGGGGCCTTAGTTATTTCCTCAATTTGATCTGGTGCTATCGCCTTCACTCCCTTGGATATTACCCTGCCTAAGTATTCCACTTGCTGCATGCAAAATTGCAGTTTCTTTTTGGATATTTTATGTCCTCCTTGCGCCAGCTTCTCTAACAGAGTTATAGTGTCCTGCTCACACTGTTCCTTGCTGTGGGAGCAAATCGACAGGTCATCCACATACTGTAACAATGTACTTTCCAATGGTATGCCCTCTAGGTCTGCCTTCAACACCTGATTAAAAACATGTGGTGAATGTTTAAACCCTTACTTCTGGTATAGGTATACTGAGCACCTCTGTAAGTAAATGCAAACAGATACTGACACTGGTCGGCTAAAGGAATGCCGAAGAAAGCCGAACACAAATCAATCACTGAAAAGTAACTTGCTTCTTGTAGAACATTAGTCAAAGCGTGTGTGGGTTGGGGATTACTGTTGGCCAGTCCTCTACCACATCATTTACCGCTCGCAAATCATGCACCGATCTCCACTTAGATTTATCTGCTTTTAAGACCGGCAGCAACAGGGTATTGCATGGACTTTTTGTTCTTTTAAGCACTCCTATTTCAAGCAACCCCTGCACTGACGATGCTATTCCATCTTCTGCTTCTGGTCTTAGAGGGTATTGTGGTCTCCTGGGTGGAATTGCTCCTTTTTTTTCAGCCTTATTTCCACTGGACTAGCTGTTTTTATTTTCCCTACGTCCGTGTCATGCTGTGACCACAGAATAGATGGCAACTCATCTAACCTATCTTTCGGCTGGCCTCTTTCCTTTCCCAGCAAGGGCAGGTGTGGTTGGGGAGTTATTTCGACCTCTCTCACTGTCCCTACCATATCTACACTTACCATTATTTTAATGCAATTGTTGTCTTCTGATATCCACACCTCTGGCGTGATTTTCCTCCACATTGTTATGGTTTCAGCACACTTAACTAAGGGTCCTAAGTCTTCAGATTGATATCCCTTGTTTACCAACAATGTTACGTGGGGCGCAGCCTCCAGTATCCTGTACCCATTTTTCTAAAAAGATGTTCCACTTAACTTGTAAAGCTGCCCCTTGCTTTCCAATTATCACAGCCTCCCCTTCCAGGTGCTGTTGGGTACATACCTCCAGGTGCCATCTCTCCTCTAACTCCCTGTTCTGAGTCTCGTCAAAAATCACTGTACAATGTAGCTCAGATTTGGGCATTACAGCCCTGGGTAATATAGCCTGCATGCCCTTTTTCCATTTTTCCCAGGTTTCCTGAATCTGCTCTGCGATGTCTCCTATCCAAAAGACATTAGCCTTCTTGTCTTCTTGCACTATCAATTGAGCCCCTACTCTTTCCACACTCAGCCCATTTCTGGTGCATTCTAATTTTAATTCCAGTTTCAATAAGGCATCTCTGCCTAACAAATTAATCGGAGTTCCTTTAAATACTAGCAAAACAATTCCTTTATTTCCCATTCTCAACCGCACTGGAGCCGTGCACTGTGTCAACTGTGTTTTCCCCCGAGAACCCTACCATCTTAATAAACTTTCCTGACACGGGAAGGTGAAGGGCATACTGTGGCTGTACACAAGTGTATGTGGCTCCAGGATCTATTATCATTGGTGTCAGTTGCCCTTCTAACATAACCTGAACAATGGGTTCCTCGTCTGCCTCCCTTGTTATCATTGGGTAATGTCCCTTCCCACTGGAGTTCTCGGGGCACCCGTAATACCTTGCTTAGGGGTTCACAGGTCCGCTTGGGCCTGTGGGGGCTGGTCCTTGGCTAAACTTTAGTTCCCTTCTTATTGGTTCCTGCAGCTGTGTGACAGGCCATGGTGTAAACGGACAATCTCTTCTCATGTGACCTGGCTGATTACATCCTCAGCACAGTCTCTCGACCTCTCCTCTCCCTGTTTCCTCACTGGTCTCCTCTGCCCATAGCTCCTCTGTCCCCCTCCTTTGGACTTCCAGTCCTGTCTGGGCTGTTTGAATTTAGTCTGTTCCTGATAGGGCATTTGTGGGAATGCTCCTCCGAAGACGATTATTGGCATGGGGTTTTCCGGCCCTTGTCTTACAGTATGATCGGTTCCTCCATATAGCGGTGCTTCATCCAGTTCGATGGCTGTGCTCAGACCGGTGGTTGCTGGCAGCATCTTTTTGCTTTTTTCTTTTTCCTTCTTTTTGAGTTCTTTGAGCTGCATTTGTATTAACTTTCTTTGCACCTCTTCCTGCTGCTCAGCCAACCTTCGTTTGTCTTTCCGGTATTTCTCAGCCGCATGGACTACGTGGTCTCTAAATTCTTGTGGGGTCATTGACATCAGCCCAACCACTTCCTCCAGTTTGGATTTTACTTGCGGAGGCATTGCATCCAAAATGCTATGTCGGAACAGTGTGGTAATAAATAAGCTATTTTCCACCTCTTGCTCAGTTTCCACCTTTTCAACTGGTTTTCTACGTAGGCTGCTGGGTTTTCAGTGACTCCCAGTGGATCCCCCTTTAAGGCTTTGGGGTCCACTTTGTGTGGATAAAGCTTCCTGAGGGCCTGCCATACCTCTGCCTCACTCTGTCAAACCCGTCTCCATCAGATCTCGGGTCGTTCGAGTTTACTATGCCAGCCATTTCCATTAGTTCGTTAAATTTGGAGGTTCCCATCAACCTTATCAATAGTGCCTTCAAATCTCCCATAGCCAATAATCCTCCCGCCGTTTCTTCTTCAAAGGCTCTAATCCATTTCCCTGCTCCTTCATGTAGATTGGGCAGAGTGTTTTTCAGCCCTTCTAGGTCCTGGGATCCCCAAGGGATGTACTGCATTTGTCCTGATCCTTTAACTAACAACGACATCATTCTTCCTCCTTCTTCCCACCTGCCCTTGCTCTCCTCCTCTCCTGACTCCCCATCTGTCTCAGGGTATGTCTTTACTGCCTCCCACACAAATTTCTCCGGGGTCCTCTTCTTCCCTCGGTCTCCCTGTGGAGTCCTTCCTTCCTGTCCTGATTCAATATTTGGTTGGCCCCTGGAGTATTTTTCGCATCTCCTCTGGCAACCCCCCTCTCAGTAACTTATCTAGCTTTCTCTCTACTTCCGCAAGTCTCTTCCCTACCGCCTCCTTCTGCTCTTCTAGGTTTCTGCCTCCTACCTCTTCCCCACAAATTCTCGCATCCTCTCTCTCTCCACTTAACTCTTGCTCCTCCAATGAGTCACCTTCTCTTTCTTCCTGTCCGTGTCTGTACACCTGTGGCAGGGACTCCTCATGATCCTTACTCGTGCTTGATTCCGTTCTCTCTTGTGTTTCTCCAAGACTCTCATCTCCTATCTTTTTTCCACTTCCTCTTGAATGCCTCATCTCTTCCTGCCCTGATGAGCCACTTTCTTTTCTAGTCTGTTTATTTCTATGGTATAACCCATACTCCTCATACTCCTTTTCCTCTCTCAAGTATTTCATCCGTTCCATTTCTTCTTCCATTTCTCTCTTTGCCTGTTCCACCTTTATCCTTTCTGCCTGTATCTTTTACATATCGCCGCTTTTTCCTTCTCGTATTGTCTTCTTTCCTCCTCATTATCCCAAACTTGTATTTCTCCCTGCATGTTTACTGTTCCCATCAGCAGGGGGCACTGCTTAGGGGTTCCTTCCTCATTATAGGGAGGGGGCTTTTCTGTTTCTTTCGCATCCGGGTACGGAGCTGAAGTCAGCTTCTCACTGTACCTTCCTCTCTCTCTAACAGGCTGTTTCTCCAGCACCTTAGTGTCTTCCTCGCTTGTAATCAATATTCTGCCTGTCCTCCTCAGCCTTTGTTCTGAAGAGTTTTAGCACTTCCATTTCTCATTCTCTTTTTTGCTCTCTTTTCTTAGATTTATCTTTTGGTTTGTAATTTTTAATTAGTGCCTCCATTTCTTCGCACAAGCTTACATCAAACGTTCCTTCTCTTGGCCACTTTGTGACCAGGTTTTTGGTTCTTTTTTCCCATTTTTCTGAAGTTTTTGTGATCTCATTTATTTACCAGGATTTTTTTGCTCAGAATTTCTACTGCCGTTCCTTTACCTGTCATGTTGTTCTCTCTTTTTAAGGTATTTCAGAGATTCACAGTTTGTTTACTGGATAATATTATTTACTCTAATTCTATGCCTAGTCTATTGTTTATCTACCAGCGCTTTAAACTATATATTGGACTGTCCTTGTTTCCTATTCTGTTCTGCCCGTACAGACATCTATTCAGAGTGGTATCCACAGAACTTTCTCTTTGCACCTCGTCTATTCAGACCCTTATCTCTTAAGGCGGTATCCACAAGGATTTTCTCTATTTTCCTTTCCCTGCCTGTTCAGACCTTCATTTCATATGAAGCGGTATCCACAGGGATTTTCTCTATTTTCCTTTCCCTGCCCATTCAGACCTTCGTTTCATACGAAGTGGTATCCACAGGGATTTTCTCTATTTTCCCTTTCCCTGCCCGTTCAGACCTTCGTTTTATACAAGCGGTATCCACAAGGACTTACCAACACCACGTGGAATTTTTCTTAACTTAACTTCTTATTAACTTATTTGTACTTGCCCTCACTGCTGTGTTCTTGATCAATCCTCTGAGCCTCCTGTTAACCCCCAATTCTGCCAGATTCTTTGGACCGGAGAGACCCTTCGGCAGTGGTTCCACACTTCTGAGACTCCAAGACCTCCCCAAAACCAACAGAATTCTTAGTCCAAATTGTCGCAAAAAGCGCTTACCTTTTGTTTGGGTGCACCCTTAATTCTGTTAGCCTTGTGGGGGTCCCTAGAGGACTGGAAAGCGTCCCTAATCTGCCGTTTCCTTTCCGCGGTTCTCTTTCTGGTCCTGCCGCAGTCGCCAATTTTGTCGTGGTTTCTCGTGCCCCACCAATGACCAGGAGACGCAGAAGATTCTTCCAAGAAGTATTAAACTTTAATTTGCAGATCAAAGCTGGGACAGTCATTGAGCTAGTCGCTGACTGCCCCCCAATCCTTGTACATAGCATTTTTTATAGCAATCCCCTGGTTTAGTTGCATTAGCATATCCAATAGGTCTACAGTTGTGTATCACAAGTACATCCGCCACTATTGTTTCTACCCATTGACTTAATCATGTTCTAATCTACATCTCTTAGCTACCTCTACATTCACCATTCTTAGCTACCTCACCATTGTCTTCTACATTCTTAAGATTTCATTCTCCTACTAAATTGGATACATGCATAGCAAATAGCAAGCTCAAAGCTGACTACATAGTTCTGGTTACACAGCAAACAATGCAACTTTTATACTCTAATAAGATTGATAAGAGCACCAAATTTCTTGGTGTTCACCTAGCGGAGAATCTCACCTGGTACCTCAACACCAGCTCCATAGCAAAGAAAGCCCAGCAATGTCTCTACATTCTGTGAAGGCTGAGGAAAGTCCATCTCCCACCCCCCCATCCTCACCACATTCTACAGAGGTTGTATTGAGAGCATCCTGAGCAGCTGCATCACTGCCTGGTTTGGAAATTGCACCAGCTCGGATTGCAAGACTCTGCAGCAGATAGTGAGGTCAGCTGAGAAGATCATCGGGGGCTCTCTTCCCGCCATTACAGATATTTGCACCACATGCTGTATCCGCAAAGCAAACAGCATTATGAAGGACCCCACACACCCCTCATATAAACTCTTCTCTCTCTTGCCATCTGGGAAAAGGCAGTGAAGCATTCGGGCTCACACAACCAGACTATGTAACAGTTTCTTCCCCCAAGCCATCAGACTCCACAATACCTAGAGCCTGGACTGACACCAACTTACTGCCCTCTACTGTGCCTATTGTCTTTTTATAATTTATTGTAATACCTGCACTGTTTTGTGCACTTTATGCAGTCCTGGTCAGGTCTGTAGTCTAGTGTAGTTTTTTTCTGTTGTTTTCACGTAGTTCAGTGTAGTTCTTGTATTGTTTCATGTAGCACCATGGTCCTGAAAAACGTTGTCTTGTTTTTACTGTGTACTGTACCAGCAATTATGGTTGAAATGACAATAAAAAGTGACTTGAGTTGACTTGGGATGCCAACACATCCAGAAGAAAGGTCCAGAGCTGTCAGAACCACTTCCTGCAGTCCCAGAGTCATCTCCTACACCCACCATGGAGGAAGCTCCAGAGCCTGAGATTGTTTCAGAACTTCAGGTCTCTCCTGCCAAGCAGAGTGACCTCCCTTTGTCAGGAAAGATGTTACCCAAAAGAATAAGAAACCCTCCACAGCGATTGACTCTTTAGGCTTGAATGGGACAATTTAAAATTTACAATACTGTGCTGTGGATGCCTATATGGTAGATGCATTGAATAATATTCTGTATATATTCTGAGATGCATACGATATTGAGTTGGAGTTTATAGCTGTGCAGTAGGGAGTGTTGTGTATTTAATATTTCAGTAATATTGTAAATATATTGTCTGAGTAGATATTCTTTATTTGTTTAAATAATTCATTATGTGAATTACATACATGAATTGCATATCATGAAACTACCACATGATATGCATGTGGCTTGCTTGAAAACAAAACTAAGTCCTGTTCTCCTGGTCTCTTTTTTTAAACTTGCAATTAGTTTTTTATGTTTTGGAGTTACAAAACATAATGTATGTGTTATGAACAAGACAAAGACTACTTACATAAATTCAGAGTCAGAAATGATGGCGATCCCAGGCTATCTCATTATATATTCCAAAATTCAAAACTATCTGAAATCTGAAACTCTTCGGCCACAAGCATTTTGGATAAGGGGAACTCAACCTGTATGTCCAACATTCTGTTAATTGTGCAGTAAAATGTTAGGGATTTCCAGAACTTGCTATTGACGCCAGGTAGACAATCTCTGAAGAGTATTGATAATGGCTGGGATCACCTGTCTTCTAAAGACATTGCCCCAGAAGAAGGTAAACCACTTCTGTAGAAAAATTTGCCAAGAACAATCATGATCATGACTAGAGAAAAGAGTAGGAATAACAGCATGAAAGGGGTCTTCCCCACAGGCAGACTAAAGACAGATGGCAGACCACGATGGCCCACGTCACACGACATTGCAAGTAACAAAGGAACAGACCTCTTAAAATGACTGTGCTTGTACTATTCCAAACTCTTACTTGCATTTTATTTCTTTGCTTTGTAGAATTACTGAATATATTATGATTTTCTTATCTAGAATTCTCTCATCTTTTAACTAGGTGCCTCGTTCACATTCTTCGAGAAACAACAGTGAAGTATTCTAAAATTCGACCTTTTGACAGCACTAAACTACTTGATCTCTGCCGTCATGAAGTACGCTTTGGTTGTAATAGAGAAGATGAATGTTTCTATGCACACAGTCTAGTAGAACTGAAAGTCTGGATAATGCAACGTGACACAAGTAGGTACTCTAACAGAGGGTGTTATTTTTTCTTGTGATATTGTGCTGTTTTTCTGTATTCCCCTAAGATTATTTATTCAATGCATTCTGTGAGTTATGTGTAATTCTGCCAAAAGTATACATCCATTGTGATTATTTTTATTTCCTTGTTACCATAGAGCAGGGGTTCCTAACCTTTTTTATGCTATTGACCAATACCATTAACCAATGGGTCTGTGGGCCCCAGGTTGGGAACCCCTGCAATAGAACCAGTGCGGAGTGGGAAGCACTGGAGTGTTGCAGTTTGCGCATCGCTTTACAGTGCCAGCTGTAAGATTAGGGTTTGATCTTTAGTTTGTACATTCTCCCCGTGACTGCATGGGTTTTCCCTTGCATTCTAAAGCTGTACAGTTAGGCTTACTGATTTGTTGGCATGCTATGATGCCACTGGAAGCTTGGCGACACTTGCACTTGCACAATCCTTGTTGATCTGACACAAGTGACACATTTCACTCTAGGTTTCAATGTACTTGTGACAAGCAAAGCCGATCTTTCTCTCTCTCTGTGAGGTCATCGAGTTTCATTTGTCCATTGTTCATTATGAGGGAGGTACCTTTGCTGTTTTCTATTTCACTTGTACCCTTCTGGAACCCAGTGAGTTTAGAAGACCTTCAACCAATGAGTCCACTCGCTCTGTGGCTACGTTCACACTAGACCAGATAATTTTGAAAATGCCGGTTTCACGTAAAAATGATAGGCGTCCATACCAGGCGTTTTTAAAAATACCTCCGTCCATATTAAAGGGGGTATTTGGACGAATCTCCTACTGGGTACACGCCGGACACATTTATAGAAAACAAGCAACATGTTTGGTGTCGAATCTCGTTGTGAAAGACTGGGTGCGCATTTGTCCAGTTACAGACTAGAAAAACTTAAAAGGAAATTGCCAAACGACGGACAGCTGTTGGCTCTCGCGCAGGAGGACTTAAAACTAAAAAGCAAATACTGGAGCGTATGGAGGCAACCGACAGGGAGTTCACAGATAGATTGACCCGGCTGATGAAGAACATTGAAAAACTGACTAGTTCCGTTGCAGAGGGATTTGCAATGATGAGGAGTATGATGGCCCCCCTCCCTCCCCAGTACTTTTCACCGCCACAATACCAGCCTCATAGCCACTACAATACCTACACATACGGACACACAGACCCCCAGGTGGCCCCACCAACATCTTCCCCACTCCCACAGAGGGGTCACCCTGGAAACATTTCCTACAGCCATAGTCTCTTCACTGATGAAAGGGACAACAGCTACAACTAAATGCAATAAGGCTTGTTACTGGGCAAAAGTGATTTTATTTTTACCTGAGTAAAAGTGAAACTCACAATTACCCCTTTTTGGCCGTAACATTTCCACATCTATGCCAAACATAATAAACTACCACTTAAAAATTACATTTTGGAAGTAGTGACAATTGCATCTATTGAATGTTTGCACAAGCAATACATTAATAAAGCACCTTTTAAATGTATAAAACATATCTGCATCAGTGTTATCTTGTATTTCCATACAATGTTACATTAGGCTGTTACACATCTATTGTCAGAGAAGTACTTGCATAAATAGGTAATCCACCTTCACACAAGCAAGGACAGAAAACAGGGCAAAGTGAGTACAGTATACTTATTTATTCAGTAAGTTAGGGGTCAAAGTATTTGGTGAGTACATTTCTAACTCTTCTGGCTTCAGTGTCATTGCCGTCTGTTCTGAAGTTGTTAGGTTGTGTGGTGGGGGGGGGGTTGAAATTCTCTGTCATTCTGCAAAACTGCAGTAACATTCTGCTCAGGGATAGTCTCCTGAAGCCATCCGCCATTGTTGTTGTGGTGTTGGAGGTTGTGTTCAAGAAAACAATGAAGTGCCACACTGCTGCCACCATCTGTTCTGGCACGTCATGACAGTGTTTTTAAAAAGCTTTGGTTACCCTGTACACACTACACCAGCCAATCAGCGTTTTCAGATTTATACACTCTGGAGAGCGTTTTAGAAAAGCTCTGTTTTCGCGGGAAGAAAACACCGTTTCAGTGTGGACGGAAGGTCAAGACGAAGAGAAAAGGCTTCGGTTACAGATTTATCCGGTCTACTGTGGACGTAGCCTGTAGCTCTGTTCCTTTAAAACTCTTGAATACAGACCTTTAGGTTCTAGCAACTTGTCTTCCTTTACTAGACCACTGCTATACTATAATGAAAGCCTACCATTCCATGCCAAATCTGCATTTAGGGAAATCTGATCGCTTGGATGTCCTCTTACCTGCTTACAGGCAGAGGCTAAAAAGCAAGGCTCCAGAGATAGGAACAACAAAGAGGCAGTCACAGGAGGCAGACAAGCAGCTGTGGGATTGCTTCGAGTCGGTGGACTGGGCCACATACAAGAACTCATCCAAGGATCTGAATGAATGCACCATGGTAGTCACAGACTTTATACATTAAACAGTCGTAGAAAAGTGTGGACTCACAGAATCATTGAGTGTTCCCCAACTAGGAGCCCTGGATAAACCACTAGATCCACAATCTTCTGAGGGCCAGATCAGTGACATTCAAGTCTGGCAAGCAAGTAAGATACAAGAGGTCCAGGTATGATCTCCAGTAAGCCATCTCATGGGCAAGGTGGCAATTCCAAACTAAACTTGAATCACCGAAGAACGCTCAACAACTGTAGTAGGGCTTGAATGCTATCACCTTCTACAAAGTAAAACCAAGCGATGTAGGTGACAACAAGTCTTCGCTTCCAGATGAGCCCAATGCCTTCTGTGCTTACTTTGACTGCTAGGATATTTAACACATCCGGTCAGGATGGCGCCCGCGTACAACGCTCCTTCGGTCGACATCTTCTGGATAGACCATGGAAACCATGTATTTCACTTCTTTTATGTTTCTTTTGTTTGTTTTTCTCCTTGAATGTGATTCTGGAACTGTTGGAGCCTGTGATTTACAGTTTGAAGATTGGGTGTTTCAGCGCTCTGCGGTCTCTGAGAGGATTCTGGGAGACAGAAGCAACATGAGTGAACCTCATGGTGAGAAGGCTGTGGGACAGAACGCAAGCCAACGTTTGTCTCCATTTCGCTGAGCAGAGCTTCCATTGCCAACTGGTTAAAGCAATGAGGGAGATTGTAAATCGAGGCAAATACGAAAGGTGAGCACCGGCTGCCTGCCTTTTTATCACTGAGGAATCGCTTTGCTACTGGAGAGGGGAGACTGCATTTTGATCTTTGGTAGATTTGCTCTGCTACAGAGAGAGGAGACTGCCTTTTGATCGCTGGTGAGATTGCTGTGCTACAGCGAGGGGAGGCTGCCTTTTGATCGCTGGTGAGATTGCTGTGCTACAGCGAGAGGAGACTGCCTTTTGATCGCTGGTGAGATTGCTTGCAGCTAGAGAGGGAAAAGCAGGCTGCTGTGCCCAGAGAGCGTTACCCAGGTTTTCTGCATTTTGGATATGGACCTGAACTTTCTTTTCAGACATACGGTTTTTTTTATATTCTGTGTTTTCCTCTCAATCTTGTTTTTTTTTGTGTGCAGAGGAGGGGATTTAGGGGTCAATGTGCCTGTTCTGTTTTTGTTCATTTTTTTTTATGTTGAGAGGTGGGATTTTGGGTTGATGATCATGCTGCCATTCTTTCTTGGTTTCGTGGGAATGTGGAGAAGAAGAATTTCAACGTTGTATACGTTGATAATAATTGGACCTTTGAACATTTAAACTTTGAAAGCATGGCAGAACCCTCACACACTCCCACAGCCCCCTTTGACCCTGTGATTTCAGTCACTGAGGCCGAAGTGAGAGCACCCTTCAGGAGACTGAACGTACCTGGCAGTGTACTGATCAACTGGCTGGAGTGTTCAGTGATATCTTTAATCTCTGACTTTGGCAGTTGGAGGTACCCACCTGATTGAAGCAGGCTTCAAATATACCGGTGCTTAAGAAGAATGATGAAAGGACAGCAGTGTCTCTACTTTCTTAGAGGTTTGCAAAGATTCAGAATGACATCTAAAACTTTGCAGAACTTCTATAGACATGTAGAGGAGAGTATATTGACTGGTTGCATCACGCCTGGTATGGAAATACCAATGCCCTACAAAAAATAGTGGATACAGCCCAGTCTAACACAGGTAAAGCCCTCCCCACATTGAGCACATCTATAAGGAGCGTTGTCGCAGAAAAGCAGCATCCATCATCAAGGTGCTCCCCCTCGCAGGCCATGCTATCTTCTTGCTGATTCTATTACATTTTTTGAATTTGCTGAGTATGCTTGAAAGAAAATCTTAGGGTTGCATTTGGTGATGTATATGCACTTTCATAATAAATTTATTCTTAACTTTAGTCCAGAGAGTGTTTTTCATGCCTTGTCCTGTGTGATTGGAGATTTTACAAGTTCTGCTATACTTTTCATACTAATCCACCTCACTAAATACTGCCTAATTTTGCCTACCCAGCTGAATCTTTGATAGGGATTTTGAATAGTTTGGGCCATGCACTGATTTCTGGAGTAATCACAGCTTGCTGGTTTATTCCCACTTTTCACATTCTGTCTTAACTAAATCTCAGTCTATACCAGTTTATTGTCCTCCTACTCCTTTTGAAAGCCTTCTGAAAAATTAAATACACATCCACTAGTTTCCCCTTGTCTATTCTTCTAGTTGTATCCTCAAAGAACTCCAGTAGATTGGACAAGCAAGATTTTTCTTACATAAATGGCTAGTACAAAGGAGTGTAATTTTACGATGTTCGGAGGATAGCATTGGGGGGGAAATGTCAGAGGTAAGTTCTTTACACAGAGAGTAGTGAGTGGAACACATTGCACAGGTGGTGGTAGAGGCAGATAGATTAGGAACATTTCAGAAACTCTTTGATAGGCACATAGATGATAGAATAATGGGGGTATAGGAGGGTCAGATGAGATTGATCTTAGAGTAGGTTAAAAGATCGGCACACCATCATGGGCCTAAGGGCCTGTACTGTGCTATAATGTTCTATGTTAAGTCCATGACGATTGATTAATCCTATAGTTTTTAATTTATTTTTTCATCTGATATTATAAATGCCGATGTTTTCCCTCCCAGTGATGTGGTAATATACTTTGTGTTTTCTCTCCTTTTCTTATACGCTGGGGCAACATTTGCTATTCATCCATCTGCAGAAACTATTTGAGGAACTATCCCACCCCATACCTTCTTATTCTGATGTCTTCTCCCTTCCTTTCTAATCCTGAAGAAGGGTCTTGGCCTGAAACGTTGACTCATTTCTGTAGATGCTGCTTAGCCTGCTGAGCTCCTCCAGCAATTTGTGTGTATTGCTTAGAAATTTGAAAGACCAGGTTCTTGTGATGTATTTGTCTTTCAGTCTCAATAATTTCCCTGGTGCTATACCTTTACTACAATTTCCTTCATTTCTTTAATCTTTCCCGAGGCTTAGTTCATAATAGTTTTGACGGTTTTCATTTGCGTCTTCTGTGAAGACAGATGAGAGTAATTGTTTCATTTCACTTTAATTTCAGTATTCCCCATTATAAATCCCCTATTTCAAGCTCTCCTGAAGTTAAAAGTATATAACTTTAGAGAAGTGTTTCACCTATGAAGTAAACAATTAGTTTCACTTCCTACTGGTTCTTTTAGCAAATTCTTTACAGTAGGACGAATGTTAGATGCATGGAGATTCATAGAGCAGTCCTGTTAAACAGTGCGCTCAGTGTGCAACTCGAGTTAATCTTGCACAGTACGGGCACACCACTTATTGGAGTGTTTGCTGGAATATAGGTTGATTGTGATTTAAATCCTCTTGACCTTATATCTAGTGTTGGAATGTTTATAGTTTTCAGGTTAATAAATGTCCTTTAGGTATTTTTGCTCTGAAGTATTGATTCATTTATATAAATAATTTCAAAATGGGTTATATATTGTAATCTTTTGAAGTGCAAAGTACATATATGTCGTAATATACAACCTTGAGATTCATTCCCCGCAGGTATACTCAGCAAATCTACAGAATAGTAACTATAACAGGATTAATAAAAGATCAACTGGAGTGCAAATAAATATTTTCATTGTATTTTGAAACACTATGTTGAAATGCATTCAGTGGATTAGTTCTATTCTCTGCCACTGTCACCTATAATGTAATTAAAATCATACCATGAAAGGAATTTTTTCTTTAAATTTACTCCATTTCAGCACTTTAAAGGGACACAAATCTCAGTGACAAAATGAGGAATTTTGGTTGGTTTGAAGGATGTTCATAAAGACTGGAAACTAACTTTCAGTTTAGAAAACTCCTTGAATATGTTTCAGCCAAGAATGATTCAATAATCCCTTAGTATAAATTTATGACAACAGATTAAGTTTGATGAAGGAATTTGCATGTTAACTAATTTGTTCAAGTTTATGCTACTAGAAAAAGATGAGTGAATGTTGATCATAAACATTTGAAAAAAAGAATAGCCAATGTGCATTCTTTGAAGTTCATTAAAAACAAAATCACATATCAAACTTATTTTCATGAACTTGTCTTTTAAGACCAAAATTATTTCTGTGCATGTATCTTCATTTTATATACCTGTACGTACATGTGTTCATACCTTTGAATGTTGAAACTTTACATTGTTATATTTCCCAATGCCAGATATAACTCATGAAGTAATTACTCAGGAATCAAAAAAGTATTGGCAGAACATGGAAGCCAGTGTCCAAGCAGGGCAGGTAAACATCTTCAATTGCATTTGTGTATGTTGTGCAGGGATGGTTGTTGTCTGACTAGCAAATTCAGTTCTGAGAGTTTCTCACATGGACCAATTAACACAACAGATGGGGGGGGGGGGTGCAGTTTATGAGTTCTAGAGATATACACTGATATTACAGAACGAGTTTGGATATCCATGTTTTGAGAATAAAGATTACTCTTAATATGCATTGTATAACAGACTTCACCATGTTGTAATGATAAATAGCTGACAGGGGTTTTGGGGGTAATAAAGTGTGAGGGCATGTCAAGACCAAATGTAAACTTTAAAATTAACAATCATGAGGAAAATGGACTCAAGTATCTCAAACTCAGCTTTTTTAACTATTTATTTAGTCTTTAATTTTATCCCCCAAGATACACTTACATATGATTGTTTATAACTAAAACTTTTTTTGAATGTGTCACATTTTGACTAATTGCAGGAAATTTTATATCTTAGATGAACTCTTAACAAAATATCGTGGTAATCAACCAATGGGAGAGGGTTCACTGGCTCTCAGTGGATTTAGTAAACCAAATAACTTTCAATCCCATCTCGGATGTGAAAGAGATATCCTTCTCATTTTGATTCATTTCAAAATCCTTTTCTTTCGAATGCATGTTCTTCATCCAATCTGTAGAAATACTGTGAAAGTGAGATTATAAACAAACTGTGCAAGTGCTAATCAAGTTAATGTGGCTCAGAACTCAGAAAGACACTTGAATGTAATATCAAACTACACCAATATGCAAAATGAACATTACATTTATTTAACTAATTATCCAGTTGGAGTGCCAATTGTTACAAACTACGCCTGTTTCTTAGGAATTTTGGAAAAAATTCAGATGTCTCCAGTCAGCTCTTCAACCATTTCTGCTGTTTGTTCTATTGCAGTCAGTCAGACATTTGAAATCAGGATGGCATTGACCTGCGTGGCTGCAGAGTGGTCTATATATAATTTCCAAGTGCTTGTTTCAGTTTTAAACTAGATTTTGTGCATTGAGCTATTACTGGTGTAATACCCACAGGAGGTTTATATTGCTAAATAACAGGGTGATAACATGAACCAAGTGTTGGAAAATTACACTGGAGATCATAGTTAGGATCTGATTCCTCTTGCTTGATCTCATAGTAGAATCATTCACTTTATGTAGGCGGGAGCAATTGCTAACCAACACCAGATGGGTAAATTCTTACAGAATTATGTCACCAGTTTTACCACAATCAAGAGCATGCCTTCATACTTTGAATTAAGGCAGTTATCTATCTATCCATCCATCCCTCCCTCTCTCCCTCCCTTCCTCTTTCCCTCTCTCCCTCCCAGAGTAGGCCCTTCAAGCCAGGCCACTCCAGCAGCCCCCACAAACCTGATTAACCCTAACCTAATCACAGGACAACAACCAGTTAACCTACCCCGGCACGTCTTTGGACTGTGGGAGGAAACCGGAGCATCTGTGGAAAACCCACACATTCCATGGAAAGGGCGTACTGACTCCTTACAGAATGGCGCCAGAATTTATCTCCAAACTCCTGAATTTCCCAAGCTGTAATTGCGTTGCACGTGACGCCTAACTAACCAGTTCGAGAATAGACAAGGGTTATAATTCCCAAATGTTCCTAAGTATCGAAAACAATTGCAATAATTGAAAATGGTTGCCCTTTCCCGCTCAATATATTTCTTCACTACATGTTAATGGAATGATTCAGCAGAGAAAGGGACATGTCAGTTCATCCATCAGTTCTGCTGTGTATTTGCCCAATATTGAAGATCCCTCATTTTATCTCCATTGTTTCTTTTCATCCCACATGTAGAGCATACGCACAATATTCCATCCATTGTAATATAGCAGACTACGAAGCTGCTGAAATATGCACACACTATAGAACATACTGGGCTTGAAATCTACCCCCTCCCATCCTTACAGTGTTGCTGGCACATCTTTTCCCCACTTAGTGAATAGCTTATTGAAAGTCAACGTCAAGTTTATTATCACATGCACAGTGCATTGATGCACAGGTACAGCGTAGCAGCATCACATAGATTCAGGTAAGTGGCATTCACAAGAAAAGCATACATTAGACCTACTGTAAATTATAAACAGGTTTTACAAGAAATATTTTGATATTTCCTTTACAAATCCCGAAGAGCAACCCTTGCACTTGGTGACAAGAGTGAGTCACCAGTGTTCTTTTAATGTGTACATGTTACTGTGATACCAGCAAAGTAGTTCTTGAACAGTACAAATGAGGCTTGGTTTGTAGCCCATTCATCTGTTTTCCATATAAAATTTGGCTTCTAGCTATAAATACAATTGTACTAATGAAACGCATGTATTTCAAATGAAGCCATAAGCTTCTTGGGGGCGACACAGCAGCAACACTCATAGAGCTTCTGCCCCATGGCCCCAGAGACCAAAGTTGAATCCCGACCTTGGGTGCTTTTTGTGTGGAGTTTGCACACTCCCTTTTTGGATTAGTAGGTTATTTGGCCACTACGGGAAAGTGGAGAATGTGGGGGAAAATAAAACAGGTTCAAATAGAATTAATGTTAAAACTCCTGCTTAATGGTTCATACAGACTCGATAGCCTGGAGGGCCTATTTCTCTATTGTATTGCTGTATGACTCCATAGATTGGATGTGTGATTCAAGCAAATTTTGAAGGAATAACCACAAATTTTCAAACCTGTTACTGTCATAGTTATTCCAGTAAATGAGTGAACAGTATCATGATTAAAAATAACACACTCAGAATGCTGGAGGAACTCAGCAGGTCAGGCAGCATCTGTGGAGAGGAATAAACAGTTGACCTTTCGGCCCTTCCCACCGTAGGCGCTGCCTGACCTGCTGAGTTCCTCCAGCATTTATGTGTGTGTTATGCTGGATTTCCAGCATCTGCAGAATGTATTGAGATAGTGACTCAATACCCTGGGGCTCTCTATAATGTGGCATAGGTTGGAGTTACTGCCTTGTGCTGCCTTGCTGGAGGTGAACAGTCAGCGATTGCTTTTCTTGAATTTTCAAGGTACCTGTAGGTTTTTCAAAATCTAGGAACCTCAACTTAAAGCTCATGTTTGTCTGTGGACAATGCTGGAGGTACGGACAGGTCAGTGAGCCGGACAAGAACAGAAAATACTGCAATGCTAAAGCAAGACATCCGTAAGTAATTAAACAGTTATTGTAAATTCAATCAAAGGAGGGTTCTTGAATGTGTGTGTAATTGTATTACTTCATCGTAGACACTAATATAATTAGATGTTTGTTGTTTTATTATATAAATTTTAAAGAACGCTTGGATAATGCAAGAAACAGACTATTTAATGCAGTAATTAGTTCCGTTGCAGTGGCTAATCTATTTTAATTTGTTCCTTCACTATTAAATTATGAGAATATATTATAATCTGATGGATGACATAGGAATTCTCTGGAATATAGGTTTGCCATTGTTATATATCTGATTAGTGATACAGCTGAGTAGCAGGGTAGAGATACATCTCTGCCTAAGGTGCTCCTTCCCTCCATCTGCTTGCAGGCCACCCTGGGGCAAGGTGCAGCACCCGCTTAGTCTTCCCCTCCCACTGATCAGAGTCAGGTGAAGCTATGGGAGCAGGTGGTGGATGGTCGTATGAGCAGCTGGTTCATATCACAAGTCCTGGTTATGCAACTGCTGGTGCCAGGTGGACGATCTCTGAAGAGTATTGATAATGGCTGTGGTCACCCATCTTGTAAAGACACTTACCAGAAGAAGGCAATGTCAAACCACTTCTGTAGAAAAAATTGCCAAGAGCAATCATGTCCATTGGAAGACTTGATCTCATTATGACATGGCACATAAAGATGATGTTGAATGACACACTGATACATCGGCCATGTTGGAAAAACAGTACCCTTTGTTTGTTCCATTTGCCTTTTGTGTTATGGTGACAATGATATTTTGCCCTACTATTTATTGAAGTGTGCCATTGACAGGATTAATGCTGCACACACAACATCCTTGCCCCAGTCGTAAAATACAAGTAAAAAGGGCAAGTAAGATCCAAATCAGTCCTGTTGAAGTACTCTTAAAGAAATCATGCAAAGACAGTAAAATATCCTTAAGGTAGAAATCGGAATCAGTTATAGAAGAGAAGTTGTGAGAGGAAAAAAACTTAAATAACCAAACTTTGAAGAGTTGAAATTTTAACAATTAAATTTTTAACATCATGATCAACTTAAATAATAATATGTAAATTAAAGTCTGCTTTGATTATGAAGTTACTTGACTACATTTCCTGTGGTAAAATTGCTTTGGTTATATCAAGGAAATTTTTTTAAAAACTACCATTTGAATGAAGGGCCAGAAAGTGAAATGTTTTTGAGAAAGATAATGGTAGAGTATTGTGTTTCTACAACATTTTGATTACCACAACTCATTGCACATCTATCTCCTCCAAGTTTGATGTAACATTTATGTATAAATAATGCTTTGTGCTATGTGCTTTTCTGTAATTCTGAAAACAGTTTTGGACCATTGTGTTTAGGTCTTCAAATATAAAGATAATGAATGATTGGGTCCCTTACATGAATAAACATATACAGAGTATTCTCACTTTGTAGCACATCAAATAACAGAAATTCTCCTTTTCAGAATTCATAAATCTCCACCAAATTGTTTTGAAATGTGGAATAAAATTTTTCTCTTAAGGAATTTATGCGAAAGAAAAAAATATAAAATGGAAAAGAAACAACAAATTTTGTCAACTTTTGCACAGGGTTGATGCTACAGAAAATCAAGATATGGACAATTTTCATGAAACACATCCCCTCTGTTATATGAGGATAAATTGTTGTAGCATTGTAGACAGTTCAAAGGAAATTCACTGGAGTGGATTAACAAGGGAGGCTAAGCAGGTTGAGGCTATGTTCTTTGAAGTTTAAAGAGCTGAATGTGGTCAGGACGGGGCTTTAACTCATGTAAGATTTCTGTGAGATTTATTTTCTTGTAGAGAATTAATTTTTGGCATTCTCTATCCCTGAGTGTTGTGGAGGCTAGAAGTGTTTAAAGTGACGATAGATAAATTTTTGGAAGATAGGGGAATTGTGGGATTTTGGGGACTGCTATGAGGGGAGAATTTGAGGCCAAGTGTTGTTGTGCCGTGATCATCTTGAATGATGCAGTCTTGAGGGTAGCCTACTTCCTTCACAACTTGCTTCTATTCTATAAGCATATTCCCATTTTTCCCCTTCACCCCGATGTGGAGCTTTGCTGTCAAATAGGAAACTCCCTAGAGATTTTCATATTGATTCTACATAAGTCTCTGTTGTACATTGATCATCATGCAAAGGATATCAAAATGTAGTAGGCATATGCTACGAGAAATGAAACATTTTACTATCTTTGCCAACATGTGTTTTTTAAAAACCTGTTTACAGTTGGACCAAAGAGCATCGTGTGCTATTAGTGATGTCCAATGAACGTAAAAAATGGACAACAATACGCCCTTTGCCATCAAAGAAACCAATTCCACAACAGTTTGATGTAAGTATTTTTATTATGATGATATCAAGTAACTAATTGCCATTGCAAATTATGGATCCCATAGTGACATCTCTCTGTTTCAGTTATGCATGCATATAGCGAAAGGAAAGAAATGTGGGTACATTGGGAACTGCTCCTTTGCCCACAGTCTTGAGGAAAAAGACATGTGGACCTATATGAAAGACAATAACAGTAAGTGCAGACTAAAGCTTTATTGTTCTCTGTTTAAACTTTAAAGCTGCTTTAAAATCTACCGTCATGTACAACAAATAATATTCTCCTTAAGAGTGATACTTCCTTTTAGATTTTTAAACAACACAATTCTGCAAAATGATTATTGAACAAAAACCTTTTTTGATATTTGACAATATGGATTCTCTCCTTTTGGAATACCTCAACTGTAAAATTCTGTGTCCTTGTGTGTAGTTTTTCATTGATTCTTTTGTGTGTTTCTTTGTATTTACTGTGAATGCCCACAAGAAAATGAATCTCAGGGGACATATATGTATGTTGATAATAAATTTACTTTGAACTTTGAACTTTTGAGTAGATGTACCAGTACAGTTCTGCAGTAATGAACTGGAATAATTTCATATGCTGCTGAAAATCAGAAAACTTAGTACAGCTTGTCACAATAAGAACTGAGCTAATCAGTGCAGTGGTACAACCTTATCTGACTTGCTCAACATTCATACCTCCTGCAGTGCTTGTACACAAGCACACACTTTTTGGCAAGGGAAATTTTGAAGCATATTAAAAATAATTCTAACCCGGAGATATATTGATACCTCACTGAGACCTCAGAATGGGTTGCCAGGATGGGTTAACACATCCCCTCTGTGCTGGGAACCCTGTTGTCTCAGTTGTTACAATAATTGCTGTGTGGGAAACCTAGCGTCGAGTAAGCTGAAGCAAATAGTGTGGCCACACGTCACTGAGCACTGAGGTACGGACGGCACTGTTTCCTGGCTTGGGCAGTGAGTTCAGAACATCACTGGGCATTAGCCACTGTTCCATTAAGGACAAATTATCACATTGTTGCTCTGGGGATTGGTGTGCAGCCAGCAAGGAATGGTGAAAGGTCTTGACAGAGTGGATGTGAAGAGGATGTTTCCAGTGGTGGGAGAGTCTAAGACCAGAGGACACAGCCTCCGAATAGAGGGGCATCTTTTTAGAACGGAGATGAGGAGCAATGTCTTTAGCCGGAGTGGTGAACCTGTGGAATTCTTTGCCACAGGCAGCTGTGTAGGCAGAGACTTTATGTATATTTAAGTCAGAGGTTGATAGATTCTTGATTGGTCAGGACATGAAGGGATATGGGGAGAAGACAGGAAATTGGGGCTGAGTGGAAAATTGGATCAGCCATGATGAAATGGCGGAGCAGACTCAATGGGCCAAATGGCCTAATTCTGCTCCTATATCTTAAGGCCTTATGGTCTTATGAATATGGATACAGCAGTTCCCATTACCTCCGACAGGATCTGTCGATCCATAAAGCAAGTACATTGAGTCCTTGCAGTGGCCTGCCCACAATGTGCTAGTTATTGAGCAGCCCTGCATGTTGTACTGTTCACCCCTGGCACACCCCAGCACAAGCCCTTGAAATCAGCCTCTCCATTCCCAAACCTGGGCACTTCTTTTCTGTGGAAGCACAAACAGGAGGCAAGGGTTTGTGCCAGGTTCCCTGTACCGTAGTGGAGAGAGCAGAGGGGTTCATGCCAGATTCCTCACACTGCAGAGCCTTGTACATTCAGGTTCTTTCCTTTGCTAGTTTGGATTGGAGTAACAAAGGCATTATAACGATCCATTGGTGTATGGATGTGCCTTATTCCTGGCTTGATGTGGGACATTATTTTTTAAAAAAACTTCCTTTAAGAGATTTGCTCTCTCCTGCAATTATTGTAACTTACCATACTTCAATTGTTCTCATGTCAAGGACTGTATACTCTCTTTTGGAACAAGTAAGATAAATTAAAGACTTATGATATCATCTCATTCTTACATAAAAAATTTTCAGAAACAGATGCCAGAGAGGTTGTATGGTTTCCTGGGCATGTTGAACTATTAAACAAGGTCCTGGCTGTTAATCTATCTGCAGCCACTTTCCTGCCTGGTTGCTGCGCACTATAATACATTTTTTGATTGAAAATCTAAATCTAAGAAGTTTTATGCTGCTGATTGTTCATTTTTTGAATTCTTTTCCCAGTATTCAGTTTTAATTTTAATTTTCAGTCTTAGATATGGAACAGCTATATGAAAAGTGGCTAAAGAGCCATGAGCCAGAAAAAGAAGAAGCAGCTTCTGTACCAAAGGAGAATGGGAAGCAGATACACATGCCAACCGATTATGCTGATCTTGTGGTAAGTGACTGATTAAATAACAGATGCTTAACAGATCAACTGCAAATTACTGACCATGGTAAATGACATTAAGTAATTTTCCAATATTGATTTTTGATATAGTGATACATTCTCCTGCAAATTGACTTTATTCAAAGTATAATTCTGTAAATTGTAAGTACTTCGTTGTGCATTCTAATCCCTAGTCTTACTTGCTTGCGAGTACTTAAAATTTCAATAGATTACGTTCTCCCCAAGATTGATTTGACTTGGCAGCCAGTTCTCAACATTGTACTGATTGTGCATGTAGTTGGTGAATGTATAGATCTTAGAACGTGACTTCTGTACCGATTAATTCTGGGAGCAATATTAAGGACTTTAAGAGCTCTTTATCTTGTTATTTCATTTTCTTGTTATTTATTGCTATTTATGTATATTTCTATTTGCAAGTTTGTTGCCTTCTGCACTCTGGTTGATCTTTCATTGACCTTATATAGTTACTATTCTATAGATCTGCTGAATATGCACACGGGAAGATGAATCTCAAGGGTGTATATGGTGACATATATCTGCCTTGATAATAAAATTTACTTTGAACATGATTAAAGATCAATTACCAGCTCTTGGTATAATACCTTCTGTTCCTCATTACTAGAATGTCAAAATAAAGTGCATTTTAATTAAGAAAAATAGAAGCAATTAAGGTATGACAACAACTTTTTGGAACAACAATTTGCAATCAACGTGGAAGGGAGACATCATTCCTGCTTAGCTTAGAGACACACAAGACTGCAGAAGCTGGGATCTGGTGCAATGCATAAACGGCTGGGGGAGCTCAGCATCTCTGGAGGGA
Source organism: Hypanus sabinus (assembly GCF_030144855.1). Classification (NCBI taxonomy): domain Eukaryota; kingdom Metazoa; phylum Chordata; class Chondrichthyes; order Myliobatiformes; family Dasyatidae; genus Hypanus; species Hypanus sabinus. The sequence goes on from NC_082714.1 coordinate 18,323,555, forward strand.
AATAGACAGTTGACGTTTCAGGTTGAGACCCTTGTCTCAGCCCAAAACAATGACTGTTTATTCCTCTCCATAGATGCTGCCTGACCTGAGTTCCTCCAGCATTTTGTCTGTGTTTTATTATCTGATTCTCAAATTAGTTTGGAAGCTTAAATCTTTCCTCTCTCGCCTGTGAATTTTTGATTCAAAACTTTGTCTTTGTACTTTGGTTGTTTACATTTTGTTTTTCTAATATTAAAGTGCTCTTTATTACTAATAAAGAGTGAAGCGATGGGGTTAATTTTTAGCAGGAGTTGATACAGTTGAAAGTTGACTTAACTGTTAATGATCACAAAAATAATGAATACATTCTTAGTAGTCATACTTCTAAGCACGTATTCAGAGATGGTATAAGCAACTACCAGCACTTAAGAAATGTTTAAACAAACATGTGAACAGCTGAGCATAGGAAGCTACAGGCCAAGATCTGGTAAATGGGATTAACATTGATGCATACTTTTTTAATATTTTTGTGAAAAGACTGTTTAATTTAGTATTTTAACAAATAAGCGATACAGGTTGAGTTTTTAGTATTGAAGAAAAACGTCAAAATTCCACCATCTTTCTGATAGCAGGCTGGTCTGAGTGTTTCGATTATTAACCCAATATTCATTAAAACTATTCTGAGAACTGTTACTTCTTTTCTGTTTGCTTGGTACTTAAGTCTTTTTCAAGGGAAATGTACATAATTTGGGTAGATTTTTATTCATCTTATTGATCATCATACATTTTCTCCAGCAAAAAAAGGTGGTGTTTGTTATTCCAGATTTCTGTAGAATCTCATGTTTATGGTGGACACTTTCTCCACTTTTGTTCTTACTTATAATGTCCCTTACCTCAAGTTTTTTTGTAATTTTGATGCTGCAATGGACTTAAAGGCAATTTTTATTGTGTTTCCTTCAAAGAGTTGCTATCACTGTTGGCTTTGTGGGAAAAACTGTAACAGCGAGAAGCAGTGGCAACAGCATATAACCTCAGAGAAACACAAGGAGAAAGTTTTTAGCTGTGAAGATGATCAAAACTGCTGGCAATATCGCTTTCCCACAGGACAGTTCAGTGTTTGTGAAATGTAAGAATCTCTAAATCATTTTTAAACAACATTAAAAAGACGTGGTTTTGCTTTAAGAAAAATATTTCCATCATTTAGTTAACAAAAACCACATGTCAGAGCCATTCCTCCAGTTATATTGGCAGCAATAATCTTTTATAAAATAAAACAACAAACAGCATCATAATTTGTAGAAGACCTTGCACTTCATGATTATTTGTCAGTTACCTATCTAACATAGAGCAGTCACAGTTAAGGTTGTTGTAAATAATGAATGCTGTGTGCTTATTATTACCATCTATGTCCATTCCTAGATATTCATTTTACCTAGTGTGAGTATGTGCTTTGAAGTAAAATCTATTATTGTATCTCATTTGGTTAGCTCTCTTATTTAATTCTACTTGCACAACTGTTTTCAGAAATCAAACAGCCGTAAGGAAAGCAGCCATTTCTTTGGTCCTGTTGGTACAGTCACAATTAACAGATTTATATCAACACTAAAGATCCAAATCATTCCCAGATCATTCTTGCGGCTACCATAGGGAAGGGGGTACAGGAGCCTTAGGTCCCACACTAATTAATAGATAATGCCTTTCAACCATCAGGCTCCTGAACCAGCATGGATAACTCAACGCTGAACTGATCACTGAATACAACCTGTGAACTCATTTTCAAGAACTCTACAACTCATGTTCTCAGTATCATTTATTTATTTGCTAAGTTATTATGCTTTTTTCTGGAATTGCAGTGTTTCCTTTTGCACATCGGTTGCTTGCCAGTCTGTGTGTTTAGCTTTTCATTGATTCTGTTGTATTTCTTTGTTCTACTGTGAATGCCTGCAGGAAAATGAATCTCAGGAGCAGTGTATGGTGACATATATGTACTTGAATCTTTGAAGCCATGATTTTAAGAATTATGAAAGTGTATTGAAATTGTGGCTTTAAAATATGAGAGTGCTAAATACAATATTGGTTCTTGAATTAGTATTCAATGAAATTCTCACTCCTTGTTTCCTGGCTGCCTAGTAGATTTGTGTCATAAGAACATAAGAAATAGGAACAGGAGTAGGCCATCCGGCCCAGCGAGCCTGCCCCGCCATTCAATAAGATCATGGCTGATCTGTCAGTAAACTCAGCACTTTCTGCCTGCGTTTTCCCCATAACCCTTAACTCCCTTACTATGTAAAACCTATCTAACTGGATCTTAAATATATTTACTAAGGAAGCCTCAACTGCTTCCCTGGGCAGAGGATTCCACAGATTCACCACTCTCTGGAAAAAACAGTTTCTCCTCATCTCCATCCTAAATCTTCTCCCCTGAATCTTGAGGCAATGTCCCCTAGTTCTAGTCTCACCTACCAATGGAAACAACTTTTACTTCTATCTTATCTATCTCTTTCAAAATTTTGTATGTTTCTATAAGATCCCCTCTCACTCTTCAGAACTCCAGAGAGTATAGTCCCAGGTGACTCCATCTCTCCTCATAGGTTAACCTCTTCATCCCTGGAATCAACCTGGTGAAACCCCTTCCGCACCGCCTCCAAAGCCAGTCTATCCTTCCTCAAGTATGGAGACCAGAACTGCACACAGTATTCTAGGTGTGATCTCACCAGTACCCTGTATGGTTGCAGCATGACCTCCCTGCTCTTGAATTCAATCCCTCTAGCAATGAAGGCCAATATTCTGTTTGCCTTCTTAATAACCTGTTGTACCTGCAAGCCAACTTTTTGCGATTCATGAACAAGCACTCCCAAGTCCCTCTGCACAACAGCATGCTGCAATCTTACACCATTTAAATAATAATCTGCTCTTCTATTATTCCTTCCAAAGTGGATGATCTCGCATTTACCAATGTTGCAGATTCACCATCTGCCAGATCTTGGCACACTCACTTAACCTATCTATATCCCTTTACAGACTCTCCGCATCCTCTGTAGAATTTGCTTTTCCACTCAGTGTCATCAGCAAATTTTGCTACACTACTCTGAGTCCTCTCTTCCAAAACATCAATGTAAATGGTAAACAGCTGTGGGCCCAGTACTGACCCCTGCAGCACCCCACTCACCACTGACTGCTAACCGGAGAAACACCCATTTATACCAACTCTGTCTTCTATTGGTTAACCAATCCACTAACCATGCCCATACACTTCCTCCAACTCCATACATCCGTATCTTATTTATAAGTCTCTTGTGTGGCACCTTACCGAACGCCTTCTGGAAATCCATGTATACGACTTCCACCTGTTCCCCTCTATCCACTGCACTCATTATGTCCTCAAAGAACTCCAGTAAGTTTGTCAAACAGGATCTGCCCTTTCTGAATCCATGCTGTGTCTGTCTAATGGAACCACTCCTTTCTAAATGTTTCGCTATTTCTTCTTTAATGACAGCTTCAAGCATTTTCCTGACTACAGATATTAAGCCTATAGTTGCCCCCCTTTTACATACATCCATTTTTAAAAAGTGGCGTGAAGTTTGCAGTCTTCCAATCCGCCGGGACCTGCCCGGAGTCTAGAGAGTTTTGATAAATGATTATCAATGTGTTACTATAACCGCCGCCAACTCCTTCAGCACCCTGAGATACATCCCATCAGGACCAGGGGACTTATCTACCTTCAGGTCCTCTAGTTTGCTCATCACTATCTCTTTAGTGACAGTGATTTTATCGAGGTCCTCACCTCCCATTTTGTCCACATTAGATGTGTCCTCCACCATGAAGACCAGCACAAAATAGTCGTTCAATGCTTCAGCCATTTCCTTATCACCCAAAATCAATTTTCCCTTCTCGTCTTCCAAGGGACCTACATTGACTGTAGCCACCCTCTTCCGCATTATATATTTATAAAAACTTTTACTATCTGTTTCTATATTTTGTGCTAATTTCCTTTCATACTCTATCTTCCCTTATGTCTTGTTTAGTCATTCGCTGTTGCTTTTTAAAGTTTTCCCAATGCTCCCTCTACTCTTTGTGACTTTGTACACATGAGCTTTTAATTTGATACTATCTTTTATTTCCTTAGTTATCCAAGGCTGGCTCTCCCCACACTTACTGTCCTTACTTTTGACTGGAATATACTTTTGTTGAGCTCTGTGAAAAATCTCTTTGAAAGTATTCCACTGTTCCTCAGCTGTCCTACTAAATAACCTGTGCTCCCAATCCACATTAGCCAACTCCTCCCTCATCCCGTTATAGTCTCCTTTGTTCAAGCATAATACACTAGTTTTAGATCTATTTCATCCTCCATCTGAATGCAAAATTCAATCATACTATGATCACTCTTTCCAATCATACTATGATCACTCTTTCCAAGAGGATCCCTGACTACAAGATCATTAATCGTACTTGTCTCATTGCACAGGACTAGATCTAAGATAGTATTTTCCCTTGTAGGTTCACTAACATGCTACTCAAATGAATGCATTCTATGAAGCCCTCCTCAAGAGTCTCAATTCAGTGACACCCAGCCCCTCACTAAACATCAACAATGTTGGTTTAGTATGTAATGTACAACTTCTACTGCAAAGCAGTGTGTTATGGAAGTAAATATCAATTGATACATGTGTGTTTATGTTGATTACAGGCATCAGACTAGTACCTGTGTAGATGGAGAGAACTGCCAACTTGCCCATAGTAAAGCAGAATTGCAAGAATGGATGGATCGAAGAGAAGTTCTAAAACAGAAGCTAGCTAAAGCCAGAAAAGACCATTTGATTGCCCCAGATGATGATGACTTTGGCAAATTTGATTTTTTGATTAAAGAATTAAATTAATATAATAACCATGAAATGTTCATATGTTCAGAAATGTCTTATAAATTGCCATTTTCTTGATTGAAACTGAAACTAAGAGGCATATAAGCAGCAATTCTTTGAATTATGCTCCTGCTTTACTTTCCTACAGTAAAAATTGCTGTGGTCTTGTGAAAGTGGTATATGTTAGAAGCAGGAGTATGACGGTATTCGCTGTACATTGGCACATTTTATAGCCAATGACACAGTGTTTGGTGAAAGTCACTGCCTTACTTCAAGATGACAAGCAGCTTAACAAGAAAAAAACATGGGATATATTAAAGTGGAACAAATTTTTATGATATTCTTTATAATGTCATAGGAATGCATTTCAAACTTCCTAGAGACATAGGAAAAAAAATTAAGATTTGTAATGAAAAGGTCTCAGACTTTTGTTGTAAACATTTTGCGTTTACATAATAGTAAGAGCAGAAGAATTGGGATCAATAATGTGGCAAACCATTGTGATAAATGATAATGGTTCAGAATTTCAAATTTATCATCATTGAATGTGTTAGAACAGTAGGAAGCTGTTAATGATTTTTTCTTCTAAGTAATAGTTTTTAAAGAAAATCATTCATCAGTATACAGGATGAATGGATTTACATTTTACCAGTGTCCTCATTTAATGGCAACAGGGAAGAAGGTGTTAAAGAACAGCAAAAAATAATTTGGTTATAAGATAAAGAAATTATGGTTTGGTTATATATATATTGCTTGCTATTTAAATGTTGATTTCCTTTAAAATCAGATGAATTGCCAATTGGCAAAAAAATTATATGGACCAATAATGTCATTAATAAAGAAGATGAGATGGTTTACATTATACACTAGAGTGAATATTATCTGCAATTATATTCTTCATCTTACTTACAAATAGAAGCATGTGTTGAAGTTCTTCCATGTTTTCGATTTCTTTGTGAAATGGTTTCATGCCTCCTTAATTGGTTCCTCATCAACATCTGACTTGCTGCACATGCTTTTCAGTGTGCCGTCTTCTCACTGAACCTCATTCCAAGTTCACCTGGGAAGGAAAGTCTGGGCTCAGCTAGAAACACAGTCTGTTCAGAGCACAGCATGCTGAGAGTGTCAGACTGCAAAGTTTGTAGTTTGCTGAGTAAAGGTCAAAGAGCAACACATGCTAGACTCTAGAGCAGGGCTTCCCAACTATTTTTTTTTAACGCCATGGTCCAATACCATTAAGCAAAGGGGTCTATGGACCCCAGGTCTAGAGGCGGAGAGAAAATGCTGATGGGTTTTCACTTTTATCCAAAGATACAGCATGTTAATGGCCCTTCAAGCCCAATGAGCCCGCGTCACCTAAGTGACCAGATAATCTACTAACCCAAACTTCTTTGGAATGTGTGAGGAATCTGGAGCTTCTGAAGGAAGCCTACGTAGTCATGGGGAGGATGTACAAACTCCTTATAGACAGTGAAAGGAAATGAACTCAGGACACAGGAACTATAAAAGTATAATGCCAACCGCTACCATGCCACCACTGCAGTTCCGGCAATTTCCTAAGAGAAGGAAATGTTGTTCCCGGTCAATAGCCTTTCATAAGAGCTGAGAAATATCAGAAAAGAAACCAGTTAGGAGTTGCAGAGAAAGGGGAAGGGCAGTGGGGAGCGGATGGAGACCAGGAGAATGGGTACAACACAAAAGATTGGAGTGCTGGTTGAAAGAGACTGGATGATAGGGGGTCTGTGGAGTGCCCAACGTGGAAGAGCATAATAACTTGCAAAAATTAATAGCAGATGAACAAAGTTGTGTGTTTGCTGGGAGAGCTGGCAGTGCCCCCTGGTGTTATTGAATTATCATCGATGATGTAGTAATTGAATTTTCCAAAATAAATCTGAACCATTAAATGTATTAATGATCATATATTTAAGCAAAGCAGCTATCTACAATAGATTCTGCAGAACAAACAGTGACAAATCAATTTTTACATGCCAAAATGTAGTAGATGCTAGAAATCTAAAATGTAAAAGTTAGAAATACTCAACAGGTCAGTAATCAAATTATCAAATCAAATCAACTTATCATTCAACTGTACATGGATACAGCCCAACAAAACAATATTCCTTTGGAGCCAAGGTGCAAGACATACACTGCACATTCAAAATAGCGAGGAAAAAAAACATATATTAGTCCAGGACCCTGAGCGACATGTCCTTCAAATTGATGGCACAGCTACTGGCAATCCAGCCCGTCATTCCACTGTCTCTGAGATAGAAATTATGTGCTAAACACTCAATGTTTTTATAGAGATACAGCACAATAACAGGTCCTTCCGGCCCAACGGGCCCACACCACCCAATTAACCTATTAACTGGTACGTCTGTGGAATGTGGGAGGTAACAGGAGCACTGGCGGAAACTCACACAGTTCTATTTTAATAATTTTCATTTCACTCCTACAGTTAAATAGTACCCTGGATTTTGCAGAGGTAACTTCGCATATTCTGATTCTGGAGAGAAGTAAAGACTTAACATGATTCTAGTTCTAACAGCAATGAGAATAAAGAGGTCAACCACATAAAGTCATTATGGTAAAGTAAGAGCTTATTTGGCTTGAAGATTCAATGGGTTGAATGGCCTGAGTTATGAGAATTATGAAACATCATATCTTTAACAAATGATGACTCTATGGCTCAATTAATCAGCATGAGTTTTCTTAAGGTTGTTATCTCTGGGGGAGATGGGTACTGCAAACAATTAAATGCTCCCATGGTGTGCGTCTCAAATAGCCTCTGACAACCAAGTCCATATCGTGGCCTTCACGTGTGGCTTAGCTACCAAGACTGGCCAAACTAGTTCTGCTGACAGCAGAAGGCAAAAGTGGTTTAATGGTGCCTTAAAGCCAGACGTGCTGGGCAGATGGGGCTTGTCAACCATGGTTACCAGTTCATCTAGGAGAAGGAAAACTTTGATCTCGAACCTCCATTGCCTTGCGGCTATACCCACTCATGAGGAAGGCTTCCAAAGTAAACCTGAAGGAAGAATCAAGCTAGGGTCCTGAAGACAGTTTCACATTGAGTTCAATGCTGACTGGCAACTCTTAGCATGTCTCTGGTGCCGTCTCTGTGTCCGTCTCTGCCGTTGCTTTTGATTCATCAGCTGTGTGGAGAGGAGGAGCCTGCAGAATGGGCAACAGCTTCCTGTCCATATTCTACTGCCCTGGCTTGTGTATCACGTCGATCGCTAGGACAGAATATCCATGGTCGACCCCAACCAAAGGACGGACTCAGTACTGTGCAAAAGTCTGAAGCACGCAAGATTTTTTACATGTATTCTGATGGTATGGTCTTCACAGAGCCCTGATCTCATCATCAATGCTGTCTGTGAGTACCTGAGAGACAGAAGCAAGCGAGACAGCCAAGTTCTGCAGAAGAATTGTGCCAAATTATTCAAAATGCTTGGAACAACCTACCAGCCGATTTTCTTATAAAATTGCATGACAGTGTACCTAAGAGAATCGATGCAGTTTAAAGGCAAAGGATGGTCACACCAAATATTGATTTGACTTAGATTTTTACTATTTACTGCTCTTTATAGTAAATTTTCTGCTACTTAAAACGTTTTTGTTTAATTAATTTGAACACATCTTCACTTTACAGAATTTTTATGTACCTAAGACTTTTGCACCGTACTGTCAGTGTAGCAAAGATTGCTGGTAAGTTGGTCCAAAGATCTATTCTGTTTGCATCCTGTTCATGCTCTTTTTGATAGCGGAAGTCTCAAATGAAATTTCACAGGACATCATTTGTAAAAGTTTTGTTTTGTACAGCTCCAGGAAAGCCCAGAGTAAAGATTCAAAGTTTGGCTTTATTTGTCAAATGTATATCAGAACATAGAAACATACAGCAAAATCTTTTTGCCAATGACCAACCAGTCCAAGGATGAGCTGCGGGCAGCCCACAAATGTGGCACCAACGTAGCATACATTAACCCTAACCTGTACATCTGGGAATGTGGGAGGAAACCAAAGCACTTGGAGAAAACCCACATGTATATTGTACACATTTCTCTGATATTAAACGTACTTATTGAAACCAAATGGGAGAACATACGAACTCCTTACACACAGCAGTGACAATTGACCCCTGATCATTGATCGATGATGCTGTAAAGCATTACTCTAAAACTACACTACCGTGCTGCCAATATAAGATACTGGTTTCAATAATCTTTAACACATTGGCAGACAGCTCATTGCTTTATTATTTGTTAACCTTATTATTTGTTAATTTGTTTGTGGTAAAATTACTTTGTGTTGGATGTGAGTTATATGAATGGTGTTACTTACCTTAGTCTGGAGGAACATTTTCTCACTTGGCGAGAAAATGTTTATTGTCATTCTTGGTGAATGACAATAAACTTGAACTTGAAGAAGTATCCAAGTGGGAGGGAATGGGGCCTGGTGTTCTCCAAAACCAGGAAGAGTCAACATTCAAAACGGGAAAAACACACATGGTTGAATTTGACCTCGTGAGTTGCATACTTGTTAGCAATATAGGGAATAAAATTAATCTCTAAAACTCATCAGACTGATAAGTTCCCTCCATTGAATCCAGGAAAGGATTCCAAGCTAGGTCATTGTGGTTACAAATAAAATGACACCCAGTTCAACAGCTTTGATTATTCAAGTCCTTAATTTATGTTTTTATAGCAATTAGCCAGAACGACACCAAGGCACTAATTAGTTAACATAGTTATGCTACTCCTGCTTCTCGATCTCCAGTTTTATCTGACTGCATGAAAGAGAGGGTGAGAAAATAAGATCACAAGCAGTCTGTACTTAAACAATAAACCTCAAACTCTGTGTTAAACCCTCAAATCGAAATGCATTCAGCTCTCTACACTCTAGACCAAAATGGTGCCAGATTCTGCAAGTGGAATTATTAAATACCAAAATCTAATGCTTTGTTAATTACAGTTACAGGTGCTTCACTCCCACCTCTTGATAATATTTTAGCCATTAACATTGGCTTATTCTGTGTAAATTTGATCAGCTGCGTTTGGACAGAGAGAGACTGGGGCTGTACCGGTGGAACTGGCCTCCTTGCATTTTGTTCATACTTCATTCCACAGTGCATTGAGATAGTGCAGGGTAAAACGGTAGCAAAATGCAGAATAAAGCCTAACAGCTACAGAGAAAATGCAGTGCAGCACACAATAAGATGCAAGATCATAACGAGAGAGATTGTGAAGTCAAAGGTCAATTTTACCATACTAGGGGACCATTCATTAATCTTATAACAGAGGGTGTGTGTGTGTGGGGGGGGGGGAGGTAAAATCTGTGTTGTCTCGAAGCGCTATATAAATTAAAATAATTTTACCAACTACCTATTTATTTCAAAAATAAAATTTATCCATAATAAAAATATATACTAAAGAATAAACATAGTGCAAAACTTAGTGTAATTTTGGTTAAGACGTTTTATGTTGTCAGATTATCATGGTCACGCTTGTGGATTGTTCGAGGGGTTTCACTACCGAGGTGGGTTGGTAAAAGTTGACCAGAGTGTAGCCACCTCGCACAGGGACCCAGAGGCGACCGCCACGGGAGCTCCAGCCAGGAGTCCTCCAGTATCCCAGGCTGCCTTGTGGACGCGACGTCGATGCGCCTGACTCTGTCAGAGTGGGCGCCACGGCCCCGGGTTCCGGGGTGGAAGTGGTGGCGAGTACGTGGCGGAGCGGGGTTCGCCCAGCGACGAGCCTGCGAGGGCTGGCGACCGAGGCCGCGGGCGCTGAGCGAGTGCGAGGCGGCCTGCGCCCGTCCCCACCCCTTCCCTTCCCTTCCCTCCCCTCCCCTCCCCGCTATAAAGGCAGTGCCGAGGGATGCTGAGGCTACACAGGGAGCTCGGGCGGCAGTGCGGGTGTGTCGGTAACGCGCTGTGTCACATGGCGAAGAGACCTGAGCTCCTGTGCGGAGCCCTGGCCGTCATCTGCACCGTGGTCACCCTGCGCTTCGCCCTGAGGTAAGAGGCCGAGCTGCCGTCTGTGGGGCAGGGCAGGAAGCGTCGCACTGGCACTGACACTCTCCTGACCTGGGAGCTAATGCACACTTCTAGTCCCGACCTGGGCACTGGTATATGCCTTGCCCTGGCACTGACACTCTCCTGACCTGGGAGCTAATGCACACTTCTAGTCCCGACCTGGGCACTGGTATATGCCTTGCCCTGGCACTGACACTCTCCTGACCTGGGAGCTAATGCACACTTCTAGTCCCGACCTGGGCACTGGTATATGCCTTGCCCTGGCACTGACACACATCCCTTGCCTTGACCTGGGCATTGACACGCAGCTGACCCTGTCTGAAATGCTTGGTCTGTTATCGGTGGTGAAGGTGACACGGTTGCTTGTGCTGACTGATATACTCACCTGCCCGGCCTCTGACTGTGGAGTTGTATGCTGGGCTTGTACTTTGCATTGCACCTTGCTCATTTATCCTGACACTGGAATTATAATGCAGCGATTGATGCTGTAACGCTCTCATATCCTGGCCTGGCCTTCCCTAGCACGGGTTGGAGTGTATATGTTTGAGTGTGAGGAATTGACTGCTTGCTTGCCCTGATAAACTGACCCGTTCCCCTGCCCAGACACTTGTTGAGTGTTATCCTGGCGTTGTTAATGCTGAGCTGAGTGTGGACGTGATCAGTGATCCATTCACACTGTTCGCGTATTCTTGGCAAGCGCTTGCTCTTTGCTTTTTCCATTAGAACATCCTTAATTGCTCACTCTGTTCAAGTTGGCATCTGTAGTCCCGTACATACCGCCCTTGTTTTGTTTTTGCATAATTGCACACTGCTCCTGTGTTGTTATTTCACTTTTACTCGCTCTCTTGCACTTCCCGTATACAGTATTGACCTTACTAAAACAATAATTTAATGTATGCATATATTTTATGCAGTTACGTGAATGCAAAAAAGGCAATTGCTTGTAAGTAATTTGAAGTTTTAACGTTGAGTGTACTCTTGTCACTTTCCTATTTGTGGAGCTTGAAAGAAAGAATTTTAACCCTTGTGAATTGATCCACAGTACAAAGTGCTGAATACAGTATCTACTTATTTATTGGAGTGTTTTAGAAACCATGGAACATTACAGCAGAGAAACAGGCCCCTTGGCCCTTGGCTGGTGCTGAACCATTTTTCTGCCTAGTCCCACTGACATGCACTTGGACCGTATCCCATAGAAAACCTACAGCACAATACAGGCCCTTTGGCCCACAAAGCTGTGCTGAGCATGTCACTACAATAGAACTACCTAGGCTTACCCATAGCCCTCTTTTTCTAAGCCCCATTTATTCATCCAGGACTCTTTTAAAAGACTCTTTTTAAAAGCATTTCCACTGCCAGCAGCCCATTCCACACACTCACCACTCTCTGTGTGAAAAACTTACCCCTGACATCTCCTCTGTACATACTTCTAAGCACCTTAAAACAATGCCCTCTTGTGCTAGCCATTCAGCCCTGGGAAAAAGCCTCTGACTATCCACACGATCAATGCCTCTCATTATCTTGTACACCTCTATCACGTCACCTCTCACCTTCCGTCACTCAAAATAATTTATTTGAGAAACCCTTTTGAATTCTAATTTTTTTCTCAATATTTTTAAATGTTGTGGTAGTTGAAGGGAAATTATAAAAAAAGCAAGAACTTTGAAATGTTTGGAAGCTACTAGGCATGCCTTGAGCAATGATTTTGAAGTAATGTGTGGTATCTTGATGTGATTGGAAGTACATCTTATTGCTGGCATGGATTTTGTTTTGAATATTTTGACTTGGCTTCAGAATTGAGATAGCATACTCATTCTTTCCCGTTCTGGACCATGAATTTAGAGATGTCATTCATGTAGTTTTGCTGTAGAAAAGCACAATTTTTCCTCATTTGTACCTGATCCTTCAAATAATTTTGAACGTGAACAAATAATGGTAGCATAGAGTGGATGATGTGGTGTTGACTGAAAACTCTAAACAAACTTCCAGGCCTTTTTTGTCATATGTAGTTTAAAAAAAAACTTGGAATACATTAATAAACAGTTTTCCTGCTTATTCTATCCATCAAGTTTTGAGGTTATAGGTTATTCATATGAAATTTAATTCTTTGTACTTCATTAGTCTAAATTTCACTTTTGTATTAAGGTGGAGCTATCATTAACACAAAAAACTGACAGCAACCTTTACCCCTGTACGTATGGGGTAAGCCTAAGATTTTTGTTGATGATTTCCAGCTCTTTCTCACTAGGCCGTGTTTTCGGCCACCCTCAATGTGTTCTGACCAACTGGCTTTCTGTTGTGTGAGGTGTGCGTTTTAGATGGTGTTTTAAACCATAATTACTGCTTATTAAGTCTTCAGGCCTTCAAAGTAAACTGTGTGATAGCTTGTTTCAGTCTATCCAAGTAATCCTGTACAGCCTCAATGTTGAGATCAGGGCTCTCTGGAAGCCACACCATCTGTTGCAGAACTCTTTGTTTTCTTTTTGATGAAAATAGTGCTTATAACGTTGGCTGTGTATTTGTGGTCATTGTCCTGCTGCAGAATGAAGTTGGGACTGATCAGATGCCTTCCTGATGGTATTGTGTGATGGATGAGAATCTGCTTGTACTCACCACTGAGGATTCCATTACTTCTGATCAGATCACTAACTGTATTTGCAGAAATGCAGGTCCAAACCTGCAGGGAACCTCTGCCATGTTTCACTGTTGGCTGTAGACACTCATCCTTGTTGATCTGTCCAGCGCTACAGACAAACTGCCCCCTGTTTGATTTAAAAATTACAAATTTTGACTCATCACTCCAGAACACTTGTTGCCATTGTTCAGCACCCCAGTCCTTGTTAAGGCCTGAAGACTTAAAAAAGCGGTAATGATGGCTTAGAACACCATCTAAAGTGCACACCTCACACAGCAGAATGCAGTTTGTGTTTTTGTGCATATGAGAGTCTCTTTCCATTTCAGAGGAATACTTTTTGGCAGCAACTCTTCCATGAAAATCACTCCTGGCAAGATTTCTCAGGATTGTAGAGAGGTGTACTTGTATTCCAATGGTTTGTTTAAGATTAGAGCTGATAGCAGTGCTGGACAACTTCTGATTTAGAAGGGACATCACTTTGATGTATCTCTCATCTGCTGCACTCTGCTTCCATGGCCATCCACTATATTTCCGGTCCTTGACTTTACTTGTTTCTTGAGCTTTTTCAGAAGACCTGGGACAACACAACTTGAAGCTCCCATGTACTGTGAAATTTCTGTTTGGGCGAGACCTTGCTGATGCAGGATGCCCATTTTGAGTGTTGTTGCTGTGCTTACTCTTAGCATGACATAAGAATTGATGATCTGAAGGTTAAACTGTTACATCTGCCAGACCCTCATCTTTTAGTTTGGTTGTCCTTCACCCAGTTTGATTCTTTCTACACTCGTTTTGGTTTCAGTTAATCAGTTTAGTTCATTCAACTCTACGTCATTGATCATTAACATCCTACTTGTTATCTTTGTTTAATCATACACTAGCCTGTGTGATAGGTTGTGCATCGTCTCTGACTGACTTCAGATTTGTGCAGTTTTGTCTGGTCGTACATGGCTGCTAAATCCAAGCTGAGTGACGTAGACGTCCACAATAAGGACATGAAAACTGTGCTGATTCTGGAAGTGGAGCCTCTGTTGTACCTTGTTGGGCAATGATTAGGACTGCTGGGAGTCTCTCCTCCAGGTGGTGGTGAGTAGTTCTAACCAATGCTCACCAGCTTTCCCAATCTGTTCCAGCCAGTTCGGTACAAACCCAGTGTGTGCAGTGTTAGCTTTCACACAGTCTTTGAACCTTTTACAGGGCCTGCCTTGATTCTTCCTGCACAGCAAAAGCTTGCCATTTAGTAGCTGCTTGGGAATTCAGGAATCCTTCATGATTATGAAATGCCCTGTCCACTGAAGCTGTACATTTACAATCATGGCTTCAACGCTGATGGTTCCTACTCTGACTAGGACCTCTGGGTTTATGACTCTGTCCTGCCAGCAGATGCCAAGAATTGACCTCAGACTACACATATAGGCTGGTCTATATACCTACAAAATAAGTTTTTATTCGATAAGTGGCCTTAATGTGACTTTTTTTAACGAAATACGAAAATTTCTCTAACATTTAATCTTTTGGAAATTGAATGTTTGGAAATCTAAAATTTGCTCTTCTACTGACACTAATACAAAAGAGAGAATAAACATCTAAAACAAAATATTTATTTTAGAAATACCTGTAGAATGCCTAAGACTTTTGCACAGTACAGTATTTATAATGTTGATTTATAGAATTTTGTTCTGCTTCAGAACAGGACTTGTGTAAAAGATCAGTGAGGTTCTTTTGTAATCAGTTTCGTTCCTTCCTTTCCACTGAAAGTGGATTCCCTTGCTCTAATTTCAATGTTCTGCTTCTCGTGTTGTATGGCAGCAGGCTGTTCTCCACAAAGGGACCTTGCATTCCCGGTTAATTTGTATGCTTGCTTAATGTGCATTAGCACTTGTGAAACAATTTCATAATTTAAGTCTCATATTTCTGGTAGTATGAATTAATTCTTTGATTGCACTAGTGTTGTCTAGGCACACTAAATTTATTTTTCTCTTCCCCTTCTTGATTCAACATTTGGCAATTACACTTCCTTATAAGTGTGTTCTCTATTTTAGTGCACCATAGGCATTGCTACCCAATATCTGGCTATTACAGCATAATTGTTATAGGATATTGTTTCAATGACAGTTATACGGAGACATGACTCAAGGTTCTCACCACAACAGCATGTGCATTTGAATTTGGTTATCCTCCCACATTCCAAAAATGTACAGATAGCATTAGTGAGATGTACGGTTGGTGTGAAATTATGGCTTGCAGGCCGCTTAGCACAATCCTCACTGACTTGATACAACCCCAGCAGATGTATTTCACTATGTTTTGATGTACATGTGACAAAGTCAATCTCTTCTTTCTACAAATGTCATGGAGCTGGTGGTTTGACGTCGATTTTGATAAAGTTTCGATGGTTCAATTCAATACCAGAGAATGTATATAACTTGAAACCTTTACTTTTCGCAGACATCCACAAAATGGGGGTGGTGGGAACAATGAATGATTGAAAATGTGAGAACCCCAAAAATCCACCTCCCACCTGCAAACAGCAACAAAAGCATCAACCGCAACCTTCCTCTTCCTCCCCCCATCCTTTGCTCCAGTGAAAGCATCAACTTCCCACCACCCATATGTTTTCTGCTGTTCCTTCCTGACCTGGTATGGGTGCAGAGTTGCACTATCCAATGTAGTTGGCACTTAACTTCCACTTGTAAGACCATGTAAAATAGTAGAAAAAGAATAAAATTAGATGCAGTCAATCAGGATCAAGTTTGAGTTACTATTGTGAACATACTTCTAAGTTTGATACTCATGTTTCTGTCCATGATGCGAATATTAGAAACTGCTCTAAGAGAGATGGCTTGACTTTCACACTGTGGTCTACCTTCATTGTGTAACATGGCATTACCACTGTTGAAGGAGATTTATTTTGAACTGAACTAGAAACTCAAAGCTGGATATCCAAGATTTGCAGCAAGGAGTCAGCAGAACTGTACTCCACTCCATGGCCCAGCATCGTCCTTTCTATTATTGCGTTAGGTGACTAAAAGAGGTAGTTGAACTCCCTTCGCTGAGATCTGTTGAATGTGACAGGAGTGGCATTAGACATGTCTGTTTGAGGTTGTATATTAGTAAAGCTACAACACAGGACTCGGTTGTATATGGTAACATATACATACATGGATAATAAATTTACTTTGAACTTCTAAGCAATAAAAGTGGCTAATTCCACAAGACATAAATTCAAGCTCTGCAGTTCTAATGCATACAATGGCTAAATGCATTAAATCACTCCAAAAAAAAAGCAAGATCAGAAGTGGCGAAAGGGCCAGAAATATTCCTTAATATTCCTCTGAGTCAATTTGATTTATTCTCTTAAAGTCAAGAATTCATCAATGGCAAGACTATGGAGCTCCAACTTCTTAAGATGTACTTCAGGCTTGGCTGCTCATCCAGCTAAAGTGTTCTTTTATGGCTTCTATGCTGGCATCTCTTCAAAGATTGTCCCAATATGTCACAAGAAGAGAAACAGGCTACCTAATTACTACCCATGCAGCATACATTTAATCACCTAAACTGTAAAAAGAGCAACAGTAACTGGCTTCTTTGCGCAGGCCTGCACCCTGGAGAAGACTTTGCAGGTGCAGATCCATGGTCTCACGAGACTAACGGATGCCATACATACATACATAACTGCCTTCTGGTTAATTTTAATAAAGAAACAGATATTGTCCTTGTGAATGAATCAATAGAAAAGAAATATTTTTAATGTAGGAGTGAAGTTGTTGGCTTTCAAGATTTGCAATAATTATGCAAGGTAACAATCTACTTATAGCCACAAAACTAATAGTTAAATTCTTTTGCTGATGGCTAGTTGGACTTCTGATAAGTTTGAGAAACAGTTTTCTAGGGATCTCTGTGGAAAGTTGTGTTAAGTGTTGCTTGGGCATGGGGTTCTGTTCCATTGCTTTAATGTTGTGGTGAATCCTTCAACAAAAAAGATTGATATCAAATATGTTGTGTAATTGCTAATACAAAGCGAGGGCTGAGAATGGAGAAAGAAATTAAAATGAAGAAATTGCAAACATGTTAGTTGGTGGATGAATTACATCTATTGGCTGTGTATTGTTAGAACATCAGGCAGCCCAAGATTCCAACAAGCCCTTCAACCCATAATCTGTGCTGACCGTAATGCCAGTCCAAACTAATCCCATCTGCCTGCAATGGATATCACATTTGTATCCCCTTCATTCCCTTCCTGGCCATTTGCCTATCTAAGTGCCTCATAAACATTGCCATTTTATTTGGTTCCACCTGGCAGGTCTTCCAGGGACTTAGCAAGGCATTTGTCTTTGCCTTTCATAATTTTATAGTCTTCTGCTATCAGGTTATCCCTCAGTTTCTGCTGCTGAGAAATTAATCCAATCTCTTTATATCTAATATTCTATAATCTAGGCAGCATCCTGATGAGCCTCTTTTTGTATCCTCTCCAAAGCCTTCACATCCTTCCTGTACAAGTGTGTGCTTTTCTGGTCACGGTACTCCATATGTAGCCTGGCCAAAGTTTTACAGAGCTGCATCATGACTTCCCACTTTTATACTCAGCACCTTGACCGATGAAATCAAGTATGCCTTATGTTGTCTTTACTTCTTATCTACTTGTGTTGCCACTTTTAAGGAGCTATATACCAAGGGCAAATCATGGTTGACTAATCTGTTGGAGTTTTTCAAAGATGTAACCAGGAAGTTAGACAAGGGAGATCCAGTGGACGTAGTGTACCTGGATTTTCAGAAGGCATTTGATAAGGTCCCACATAGGAGATTGGTGGGTAAAATCAAAGCTCAGGGCATCGGGGGGAAGATATTGACATGGATAGAAAACTGGTTGGCAGATAGAAAGCAAAGGGTAGCGGTGAATGGGTGTTTCTGGGAATGGCAGGTGGTGACTAGTGGGATGCCACAGGGCTCGGTATTGGGACCACAGCTGTTTACGATTTAGATGAAGGCATTGAGAATAACATCAGCAAGTTTGCTGATGATACTAAGCTGGGTGGCAGTGTGACATGTGATGAGGATGTTAGGAGAATTCAGGGTGACTTGGATAGGCTGGGTAAGTGGGCAGATACTTGGCAGATGACGTTTAATGTGAATAAGTGTGAGGTTATCCACCTTGGGAGTAAGAACAGGAAGGCAGATTATTATCTGAACGGTGTAGAGTTAGGTAAGGGAGAAATACAAAGAGATCTAGGAGTCCTTGTTCATCAGTCACTGAAGGCGAATGAGCAAGTGCAGCAGGCAGTGAAGAAGGCTAATGGGATGTTGGCCTTTATTACAAAGGGAAGTGAGTACAAGAGCAAGGAAATCCTTTTGCATTTGTACGTGCCCTGGTGAGACCACACCTGGAGTATTGTGTACAGTTTTGGTCTCCAGGGTTAAGGAAGGACATCCTGGGTGTAGAGGAAGTGCAGCATAGATTCACAAGGTTAATTCCTGGGATGTCCGGACTGTCTTACGCAGAGAGGTTAGAGAGACTGGGCTTGTACATGCTGGAATTAAGGAGATTGAGAGGGGATCTGATTGCAACATATAAGATTATTAAGGGATTGGACAAGATGGAGGCAGGAAATGTGTTCCAGATGCTGGGAGAGTCCAGTACCAGAGGGCATGGGTTAAGAATAAGGGTAGGTTATTTAGGACAGAGTTAAGGAAAAACTACTTCTCCCAGAGCGTTGTGGGGGTGTGGAATGCACTGCCTCAGAAGACAGTGGAGGCCAATTCTCTGGATGCTTTCAAGAAGAAGCTAGATATGTATCTTATGGATAGGAGAATCAAGGGATATGGGGACAAGGCAGGAACTGGGTATTGATAGTAGATGATCTCAGAATGGCGGTGCAGGCTCGAAGGGCTGAATGGTATACTTCTGCACCTATTGTCTATTGTCTATGGACTTGTTGCTGTATAATTTCCTCGTGTATTTAACTTCCCAAAATACATCACCATTTGCTTATCTATATTAAACTCCCATCTAGCATTTCTCTGCCCACATTTCAGTTGGCCTGTGTCTTGCTGAATCCTTTGATAACATCTCTTGCTTTCCACAGATCTGCCAATTTTTGTGTCATCTGCAAACTTACTACTTCACCCACATCACAAAAACAGAGGACTCAGCACTAACCACTGGTCATAACTATCCAACTCATCACGGGCACCAACCTACCCGCAATCAAGGACATGTACAGAGGATTCTGATAACTGGGACGTGTCAAGGCCAGTACACCCTGGCCCAGTTAAGCGAATGCCCCAATTAGTCAATGTTTCATAGAAATAGTTTAAAAACAGATAAACTGCACATAACTAACAAATTATGTACTTAAGTAAATTAGAACACTACTTAGCAGCAATACAATGCAAAATTAATTACAGTAGGTATGTATATTAAACAGTTAAATTAATAGTGTAAGAACAGAAATAATAAAAGAGAAAGTGAGGTAGTGTTCATGGGTTCAATATCCATTCAGAAATCGGATATGGCAGAGTGGAAGAAACTGTTCCTGAATTCCTGACTATGATCCTTCAGGCTACTATACCTCCTTTCTGATGGTACAATGAGAAGAAGGCATGTCCTGGGTGATGGGGATCCTTGAAGATGTCTTGGATACAACGGAGGCGAGTACCCATGATGGAGCTGACTAACTTTACAACTTTCTGTAGCTTCTTTCGATCCTGTGCAGTAACGCTCTTCACCCATACCAGACATTGATGCAGCCTTTCAGAATATGCTCCACAGTGCATCTGTAGAAGTTATCAAGTGTTTCAGCTGACAGACCAAATCTCAATCTCCCAGTGAAATATAGCCACTGTCTTGCCTTCTTTATAGCTGCTTCATTATATTGGGACCTCTTGTCTGCATCTGATAATTCTGATAGCAATGGTTGTATCGACAGCAAATTTATTGATGGCATTTGAGCTATACCTAGCCACACAGTCATTTATATAAAGAGAGGTGTTAAGAGTGGGCATCCTCACCTCTGCCTCTCTGACCTTCAACACAGGTGCCCCTCAGGACTGTGTACTAAGCCCCCTGCTTTACTCTATACCCACAGCTCCAATCTGCTAATTAAATTTGCTGATGGCACTCCACAGATTGGCCTAATCTCAAATAATAGTGAGGCAGCCAACAGAGAAGTCATCACCGTGGTATCAAGAAAGCAACCTCTCCCTCAGTGTCCCAAAAACAAAGGAGTTGGTTGTGGTCTACTGGAGGAATGGAGACAGGCTAACCCCTATTGGCATCAATGGATCTGGGGCTGAGGGGTAAACAGCTTTAACTTCCTCGGTATAAACATCACCGAGGATCCCACGTGGTTTGTACACGCTGGCTGTGTGGTGAAAAAGGCACAGTAGTGCCTCTTTCACCTCAAGACACTTGAAGTTTGGTGTGGGCCACAAATCCTAAAAACATTCTATAAGAGCACAATTGAGAGCATCTTGACTGGCTGCATCATTACCTGATATGGGAACTGTACTTCCCTCCATCACAGACTCTGCAGAGAGTGCTGCGGACAGCCCAGTGCATCTGTAGATGTGAACCTGCCACTATTCAGGGCATTTATAAAGACAGGTGTGCAAAAAGGGCCGGAAGGATCATGGGGGACCTGAGTCACCCCAACCGCAAACTGTTCCAGCTGCTATCATCTGGGAAACAGTACTGCAGCATAAAAGCCAGGACCAACAGGCTCTGGGACAGCTTCTTCCACCAGGCCATCAGACTGATTAATTCATGCTGATGCAACTGTTTTTGTTATATTGACTAATGTGTTGTACTTATTTATTATAAATTACTATACATTGCACATTTAGATGGAGATGTACCCTAAGATTTTTACTCCTCATGTATATGAAGGATGCAAGTAATAAGGTCAATTCAATTCAGTAGTTCTGTAGGCTAAGCACCCATCCCTGAGATGCACCTGTGTTGACCGAGGAGATGTTATTACCAATCTGCACAGATTATGATCTGTTTAGGAAGTTGAGCATCCAGTTGCAGAGGGAGGTACAGAGACCAAGGTTTTGTAGTTTTTCGATCAGGACTGTAGGACTGATGGTGCTAAAAGCTGAACTATATTACATGAAGCAACATCCTGACATAGTGTTTGTATTGTCCAGATCATCTAAGGCCACGTGAGGAGCCATTGAGATTGCTTCTGTCACCGACCTATTGTGGTGATAGGCAAATTGTAGTGGGTTCTGGTCGTTGCTGAGGTAGGAGTTGATTCTAGCCATAACCAACCAAAGCATTTCGTCACTGTAGGTGTGAGTGCTACTGGAAAATGGTCATTAAGGCCCCTCACACTTGGTATTGGTAAAACTGTTGCCCTTTTGAAGCAGGTGGGAACATCTGACTACAGCAGTGTGAGATTGAAAACACCCACTAGTTGGTTGGTACACCTTTTTCAGAGCCTTCGCAGGTACCACATTGGGGCCTAGGGCCTGATACCTTCTGAGGGTTCACCATCCTGAAAGACAGCCTGATGTTGGCCTTCGAGTGCAACAGGGATCCTCACAGCTGAAGGTATATTCTCCCTTTCAAAGCAGGTATAAAAGGCTTTGAGCTCATCTTGTAATGAAGCATCGCTGACATTCATTGTACAGCTGATCTTGCACAATTGTTATTTAAAAGTTCAGGAGTAAATTTATTATCAGGAAGGAGGTAAGGAGTCGTAGGACCCATGCCATTAGGTTCAATACAAGAAATAATGAGAGAGAGCGCCATAATAAAAAAATAAATTGAAGTACTTGGAAGAGCTTGAATATAGATTGATTGTATGTCCATAAAGTGACACTACACATAGGAGTATCAGTACATAAAGTAACTGAAGCAGAGTGTATATCTTCACTCAATTTCACTCATCCCATCACTGAACTCTTCCCACAACCTATGGACTCACTTTCAGTTACTCTTCATCTCATGTTCTTGATATTTATTGCTTATTTATTATTATTTGTTTTTTCTTTCTTTGTATTTGCCCATTCGGTTGGGTGTCGTTTTCCATTGATTCTTTTGTGTTTCTTATACCTGAAAAGTTTTGGTTAACCTCTTCAACATTATTAACTACCCTACCTTTGTATTCCATCTTTTTCTTTATTTTTTAGTTGCTTTCTGATTTTTTTTTTTTTAAAAAGCATCCTAAACCAATAACTTCCCACTAATTTTTATTCTTAATTATATGTCCTTTCTTTAGCTTTTATGTTGGCTTTGACTTCTCTTGTCATCCATGGTTGCGTGAAAACTGCCTCTAGAATACTTGGTTGGGACGTATCTATCCTACACCTACTGAATTGCTCCCAGAAACTCCAGCCATTGTGGCTCTGTCATCATCCTACTAGTGTCATGTCTGGATCTTGCTGCTTTCAGACATGCACTGCTTTTAAGCAGTTGCAGCTAGAATTCAGACAATTGGACATCATCATCATTTTGTGTTGTTTTGCATGACGTAGTTGATCATGTCTCATGAACATGATTGTTCTTGGCAAATTTTTCCACAGAAGTGGTTTGCCATTGCCTTTTTCTGTGCAGTGCCATTACAAAATGGGTGACCCCAGCCATAATCAATACTCTTCAGAGATTGTCTGTCATCCTGGTGTCAGTTGTTGCATAATCAGGATGTGATATGCAACAGCTACTCATACATCCAACCAACCACCACGTGCACCCATGGCTCCATGTGACCCTGATCTGGGGGAATGGGGGCAAAGCAGGTGCTGTACCTTACCCAAAGGTGACCTGCAGGCTCGTGGAGCACGGGACTGCCTTACTCCTCCTTTGGTAGAGACGTATCTCCACCTGCCACCCACTATAAGGCTGGGGTACAGAATTGCACCATACGGGCCATTGAGTCTCCTCTGCATTTGATTGTTGTTATTACATAATTGATTATTATGTTTAACGTACCCACTTGAGATGAAAAGGAGGCCGTTGAGGCATTTAAAGAGCTCTTGTTGAGAAATGTGACCAACAACTTAAACCTTTTTCTTTATATAGTTCAGGGCACAGCTCTTAACTATTGAAGCAATTTCCCTTGATGCCACACTGTCAAATGCTACCTTGATGTTGTAGTAAGGTCATCCCTTTGACATTCCTGGCTGAATCTAGTTGCGGCAATTCTTGTCTTTGGCACTACTTGGGAGTTTACAGGTCATCGCCAGGTTGACCTTTGGGCATCCCAACATATGAGCAAGCTCTGATAATTGTAAATTCAGAAGTCTTTTGGACGTGTGTTCATTCCTACAACAGCAGAACTAATTTTCTCTCTCCGCTTTTAGAAATTGTTTGCTCCTTTCAGTTTAATGCTTTTGATGTCATTTATTACAATAATATGAAGGTACGGTTACCATTTTGACTGATTTTCTTTTTGAGTAAGTTTTATTTTGTGTATTTAAAAAAGGAACCTGTTTGTACAGGGGCAGTCTGTAGTTGATGGCCACCATACACTGAGATGGAGCATACCATGGATTGTGAATGGATTTGACTCTGGGAGTAAGAAGCTCCTTGAGTAGGACTGTTCATTTATTCCTTGATTTTTCCACAGATGGGACATCTCTAGTTGGAAGTTTGCAAATTTGACTAGTGTAGTAAAAATTTGTCTTTCTCAACAAACTGGTAGTTCTGCAGTTACCCTTACTGAAATGTTCTCATTCCATTCCAAATGATTTAATTAACTGAATGTAAATTCCACTGTTTTGTCTCTGGATTTTTGTCCTTGGTCTCTGGATTGTGAGTCTGTCAATCTATCCAGAGACCATTCCAACAATCTTCTCTAAAGCAAATTTATTCCTGAGGAAACTGAATCTATCAGGTGTATTTAGTATGAGCCAGCAATGCTGTCTTGAAAGGCTTTTATTTAGTTGAAACCCTCATTTTATTCAGTGCAGATACTCTAGAATTTGTTCCCATTCATGTTCCATAATTGGACTGCAGTAGTCAAGTCGCCAAAGGAATAATATGGCCCCTGTGAGACTTCGGAAGTGTAGAAATCTGTACAAAGCAAAAAACTGCACATGTGAGAAATCTGAAACAAAAAGAACTGCAAGAACATTCAGCTAGTCAGACAGCATCTGAGAAGAGAGAAATAAAACCTGCAGAGTGTCTGGTATCTTCAGTTTTTGGTTTCATGATTTCTGCAACAAAAACTGGCCAAATGAATTAATTTCTTAACTGTTATAGCACTTCTAATGTTTTAATGTTTAAATAAGTTTGAAATCTACAAGTTTGAAAAAACTTGTTTTGCATAATGTCAATGGAGGTTAATTCATTACAACATCTCTTGCTGACGTTGAGGAAAAGGTTATTGTTAGATACTATGTTGTTGCTATGTCATTAAACTCTGTATCGCCTTCCTGTACTCTGATACATTGTTATTTGCGATACAGTCCACTATGGTATCACCTGGAAACTTGTAAATAGATTTAAAGCCGATCTGCCCATGCAGTTGTGAGTGTATGGGGAGCAGCATAGAAAGCTGAGCACGCAGAATTTGGGGTGCCAGTGTCGAGAATAATTGTGGAGGTGTTGCCTACTCACCCTTGTGGACTGTTGATCAGGAAGTCAACAATCCAGTTGCAAGGGAGGTTTTGAATCCCCAGTTTAGGAGTTTGGAGATGACTTTTTTTATATAAACCCTCTTAATTTAAACTAAATGCACCTGTAGCAATCTGATTGGTGCAAACTGGTCTTTACACCATGTTTCTTCTTTATACCAAGCTTGCCTGCTCTCAATTGTACACTTTTATAAAGGTTTGATGCTCAACAAGGATGGCTTAATAGAATAAGTCAGACCATGAATATTGAAGATTTGTTAAATGTATCTATGATGTTTATTCCCGTCAAGGATAGACCTAGGCATATTAAAGCCACTTTTACCCATACCTTGGCCACATTGCTTATATAAAGGATTCTCCCCTTTGGCTCACGGCTTGTTTGAAAACTTCAGCAAAGATGCCCTAGGTTCCTCCTGGCATGCTGGCATAGAGGTTCTGTTCAGTTTTAGCTTATGTGGCATTAATGGTATTCTTTGATAAAGGTGTCCGCAATCAAATTTCAGTTTCATCTCCAAGACATTAATTTCTGATATAAATTTTCCACAAACTACTTTTCAAAGCGGTCCCATAAAGCTAAATCTGATTCTTTCTACTGAAGCTGTCTGAACTGCTGAAATTTTGCTTTTTGCATCAAACTCCCTAATTGTTCCAACTATTGAGATATGCAAATTTTCACACTAATTGCATTTAGATTTATTTTTGAAAGTTGTTTAAAACTTTTCCGCCCTATGTGATATAAAAATAGAATACCCAGCAGCTCAGGCAGCTGTTCTTACAAGGTGTCTTAGACCTGAAACTTTAGCTCTTTCTCTCTTCACAGATGCTGCCTAACCAAATGTTCCCACATTTTCTGTTTTTACTTGAGGTTTCCAACATCTGTTGATTGATTCTTTGGTTGGTTAGCCCTATATGATAACATAATCCTCGTGATAGGATATCTTCTGCTTCTATGGAAAGCCTTAGCTTCTTTCCAGTAATTTGGACACATTTGTTGTATTTGCTTGTCCTACTTGCTGATGTATTTTTGTCTGAACTGGCTCAAAGAAACAAGACTATAGGTGTGTATTATTATTTGGTTAATATGGTGTGCAGCTTGTATTCACCTCACATATTGTGCTAATAGAATATTCATGGTCTTTTTCTAAGTTTCATCACTTGAAATTAAACTAGGTATCTTGTTATATTTTAGAGCTGGTTTCCTGATGTTTGTATGCTCAGCTGTGTTGTCTTCAATATTGTCACTTAGATTCTGCAAATCCTATTGTTGCCACTGGATGGCACCACAACACAATTGAAGTTGTCTGTCATTGGGATAAAATCGATTTGTCCCAGCTTGCAAACAATAACAATGACCTGCTGAATTTGCTGAGATTGTGAATATGGAAGCTATTCCAGTTCTACCCCCTCCCCTGTGCAGGTTTCCAGGTATTTCCTAGAACAGGTATGAAGAAGGCATGTCCAATGGTGAGATGGTGTATTCTGAGCTTGCAGTATGTTGTTCCAGGTGCAAAGTGTGCCAAAGATGAGAGGCTTTTCCAGTTTTTGTATCATTTTCTCCAAGGAGACTAATTGAGCTGATAATCCAGTCAGCACACTGTCATTCAGTTAGTAGTCAATCAATCACTTTCCTCCTTCAGTAAATATCTCTGGTTCCAACTTACTCCACCCAGCACAGTTTGAAATACCTGTGATCATAAGTGGAAGCAAAGTATTCAATATTCCTCATAACTTCTGAGTTTTTGGTCACCACCCTATCACAGATATTCCCTTTTATTCAGCCCACTCCTCCACAACCCAAAAGACATCCTCTTTGTCGCTCTTTTAGTTCTAATGAAAACTCATTAGAGCTAAAATGTTAACTTCATGCTGCGTATGTCTAATATTTCTTGTTCTTGTGTCAATCATTGCTGTTTCTTCAAAGGACACCGAAATCACCTAGACTTGTGTTTATTCGTGTTGAGTTTGCCCTGGGTGTAGAAAATGGGTGTTTGAGAATGTCAGCTCACAAAAATTCCATATTGCAAGATCCTGCAGGCCACTTTCTCTGAGGTCACCTCTGCTGTGTGGTCGGTATATTTATCGTGTTCCTGGTCCTTGAAAAGAGCAGTGGATGCTGGAAGTACACAGTAGGTCTGGCAAGAGAAACAGAAGTCATACTTCGAAGGCCATTTCTCCTTCAGTTTTTAAAATAATTCTCTTTGTCCATGCTGAAATGGCATGCTGAAAACAGTGTTTGTTTATCGCAAGTGGGGATATTGTTCCTGGTTATTGATTGGGCTTTTACATTTGGAAAAGAGCTGTATTTTATGTGTGTTGCTCTAGAAAACAATTCAGCTTTTAGCTGCTTGAACTAGTTAGGTACTGGTCTGTAGGTGAAAGTCAAGGTACCCGAATTCATGTTCCCTTCAGCCATATGATTCTGTTGTTGAAGTACCACAGTGCACTGAGGACTTAATGACCGACCTCAGAATGGTCATACAGCAAAGAAACAGACCGTGTTCATGTCGATCAGTGGGCATCATCAGTATTAATGTCATCTTTCACCACTTGTCTCACAATCGAGGTAATTCACATACATCTGGACATCATTAAATGCTATTATTGACACTGCTTGCACCACTCTCTCAGACATTGTATTCCACATACTTGCTGCTCTCTGGGTGAAAAAGATCCCTACTAATTCCCTCTAATATCTTGCCTCTTACTCTAAATCTGTGTCCTCTAGTTTTTTCTACCTCTGATCTGGGGAAAATATCCTGCTGTCTACTCTATCATGCCCATCATAATTTTATTTATTTCAATCTTGGCCATTCTTAATCCGCTCCACTCCAGGAAAAACAGATTTGACCTCACCAATTTGTCCTCATAACTGAAACTCTCCATCCCAGCCAACATTTTGATGAATCTCCTCTCTCCTACCCCCCCCCCCCCCCCTCACCCGGCCAGTGATACCACATGAAGACTTGTGTTAATTGGAAAGAGAATTTTTCAAAATTAAGTAATTTTGTTTTTAAAATGTTAGCACTGTTTGATTTCTAGTACTGTTTCATTAGTTTATATAGCTCTGTAGTCCTTATAATTCGTGATTTTTATTAAGATAAGTAATTGTACTTTTTGTTTTGGCAGTCGGGCAAAGGATGTGGTCAAAATAGCTCCACCACCTGTCCGGTTTCTCTCCCCCAACTCCTCCGTGATTGACCTTTACATGGGACAGCTAGACCAAGTGGAGAGACACTGTCGCTTATCTGAAGTTTGTGTTATCCTCTTTTATGCCCCTTGGTGTGGAGAGTCGATTTCTGTCAGGGAAGAAATTGATCAGGTTACAGGAAAGCTTCAGGAACAGGTGAGTCCTGCTCTTCTTAGCTTTATCATTGCAGCATTTTCTTTGTACCAACAAAGCGATCAATTCCCCATAGGGTACAAGCATCATGGGCAAAATCAGCATTTAACACCCATTCCCAAAATCCCTTGAGGTGGTGACTGTCATCACTGCACTGTAAGTGGTTATTGTTAATAGTTTGGTCCTTCGTTTGCAGGGTCATTTTTGCAGGAAGGTAAAGATCGATCGATTTGTTGCAGATATAGGAAAACCATTAACGATAGAATTGAAAGTAGATTACTTTGTTCCAAAGGACGTTGGTTAGTGTTGAGTTTTTACAAAAAGTTTCATGGTCACTGTTTCTAATAAATTTCTATTTTAAGATTAACATCAGTTAGCAAATTCTGTGTGGATGTATTGTTCCACATTTTGTTTAGGCATTCTCTCTCAGCTCTGATACCTGTGAGTTATAAGTCTATTAAATCACTTCATTTTTGGCTGCCTTGTCTTGCCATAAATTCTTTGTCTCTCCTCTTAAGACAATCTTTAAAACCAAACTGGCTAAGCTTTCAGTCAACTGTTTGTGTGTATCATATCTCTGTGACTGTGGTAGTTTCCTGTGAAGCACTTTGAAATATTTATGCTGTGGTTGACGCATAATGCGTCAACCCCAGCAGTGATAGGGGAATAGGAGATTATGCCAATATAATTTAATCATGTGGCATAAACACCAGCAAAGTTCGGTTGAATTGAATTGTTCTGTCTGCTTCATAACATCCTTGTTTTACTGCTGTGTAGAATTTTTAACTATATTTTGCTAATTGATTGGATTATTAAAAATCCTTCTTTACATCAAACCCTTAAATGTTTAGCAGGCAGACTGTGGAAATACTGTTTATGTACTTATCAGTTTCAAATGTCACCCTGTTGGTACAGGGTTTAGAAATTTCGGCCGGAGGTATTCAAAAATAATAGTAATCAAAATAATAAATTAAAAGTAACACTAGGGATCCCCAACATCTGTTCAGAGCTGCTTGAATTCTTCTGTGCACTAAGTATTGAGCAATATTGATGGCTAAACTATAAATATGCTTGTTCATGTTTCTAGTAGGTAGTGTGTGATTTGTTTGATGCAAAGTTTAATTGCATATAAAAATGGTTTTTGCTCTGCTCTACTGAGATGTCAAATCTAGTAAAACACATTGAAGAATTGTCTTAATGGATCATTTTCTTGCTCATTTTAATGCTACCTGAAATTTAAATATCGTATATGTTACGCATTCACATCCTGTAAAGATCTTTTGCAGCTACTTGGTTGCTGTGATCTTCATTTCCCCCCTTGTCTGAATGTCTTGCAGTCTGCTGGTTACATCTTGCAGAAAACATTGGCTTACTTCTCAGATTTTGAAACTGTTTTAATATTGAGCAGGAAGGCCGCTGAACTTGCATGCTTACACAGGCCCTGAAAATTGTGCTTTAATTCTGATCATTCATTTTCTGTATTCTAAAGAATGACAATAAACTTATTCTTGGGATGCCAAATATTCCTCCTAATATTTTTCAAATGTCAGAAATTAAATTGAAGTAAATAATAAATATTAATAATACAACTATGCTAATTGCTGCTAACCCTCCTGCTCCACATTCATCATGCTTGCCTACATAACTATATGTACTGATATCCAGTGAATTGGTTCTCTCGATAAGGTTTTAATTATGTAATTAAAATATGTAATTTTAAACAATGTGCCAAGCATGGTAGTCTCAAGTTTCAGTTCAGTGCTCCAGGGAAATGCTGAAGGAAATCTGTTTTGGCAATACTTTATCAATTGCTCTTCTGACAGATTTTAAAAAAAAATTGTTTCACTGCCAATTCCCTTTCCCCCTCTCTCCCACCCATCGCGATCTCTCCTTGTTACTTGCAATCATCTCAGGAAGTTTGGGTATGCCTTAAATGCTACTTTTATGGTATTAGCTAACTCCCTGTTTTTATTGTAATCATCTCAGAGGTCTTCTAAATTCAGGTTTCATCCTTGAGAGTTGAACACCAAACATCGCTGTTGATGTTGGAGGACAGGGATATCAGCTCTGTATTTTTCAGGATGATGCAAAAAAATCCCGTTGCATTGTCAGGTTGAAAGACAGAGCAGTAATCTACTGTATCCTGGGGAGTATTTATCAACCATCATTCCAAATCCAACAATCTGATCATCTGTATTAGATGCCCTTGTGTAAGAGTTTGTGTGCAGAATTTGGCAAATGAATCTTTTGCCTCTGTGATGGTATTACAGAAGTATTTCATTGGCAATAGAACTTCGGAACACCGGATTTCATGACAAATGTCAGTGATAATAAAGCTTATTCTGATCAGGTCTGCACCATACTTTCCTCTTTTTTTAGCCACTAAGTGACTGGTTGGAACATGAAGTTGTGCATTTGGACTAAAGCTGATGTAGAGAGTGGCAATGGCCCTCTACCTGTTGATGTGGAGGATATTGAGCTTGGAATAGGACTGATGTTGTTCTGTGTTCTAGGTGCTGTTCCTGGCTGTAAACTGCTGGTGGCATCAGGGGAAATGCAGGAAGCAAATGAACCTCTTCTATTATCCAGTGATTCATTTATATCAGAGGAGGTAAGAAGCAATTTCCTGATCAGTCGCAGTCCTAACTTGCTCTGGCTGATGCGTGACTGTAGTAGACCCGTCACTGTATTGTCTATCAGGTCAATTGGGGTTGAGCAATGCATCTTTATTCCCTTGCCAGTGTTAGTGTATTAAAGAATGATTTAGTGGATAGATTATACAGTGAATTTGAAAGTATATAAGTTGAGAAGTGCAAGCATTCTTGTATCAAACTGTTGGTATTTTCTGGTGTATTGGGCAACTTTGTTAACCTCATGAGCCATGGCTCAGCAATTTTCAGAAGCTATTTATACTTCCACATGATGGAAGGCAAAATAGCTGCTGGATAATTCCCCATTTAACATCAGAAGTTAAACTATTAGATTGCAGTTATAAGACTTAGTCTATTTATAATAGTATTTTTATAAAATTTACACTTCATAAATAACATGAGTAGGTACTAATGTTAAGCCTGTTGTCCTTTCAAAATATATAGTGTTATTATTTTTATTGGCAGTAGAAAGTAGTATATTGGACTCCATTTTTATTTTTGTTTGTTTCCGTTTGGGATTGAGTATGAAGGCCTTACTACAGTATTACAGAATTCAGAGTACCTGCATGCACTTTGGTCACTTTTTTTAAGCCAGCTTCCTGTTGGGAAAGTTAGTGCTAGAACCCTATAAACTCCCAACTCAAAGGAACTGATGACTTTGTATAAGGAAATGTACAGGTCAAATGATGTAATTCCAGGATGATCAGTAGAATGAGAGCAGGTACTCCACCATCTCAAGGGAAATTAGAGATAGGCTCTTGATAATGATACCCTCATCCTTTAAGTAATTGAAAAAAAATTATTCTGGGGATGGTGCTACAATTTTTAAGATAAGTTGACAGCATATTATTGAAAACAAAGATTTCATATCACAGTTAAGGGAAACTCACTTTTTTTTCCCTTTTAGGTTTGGCCCTATTGAGTACAGGGGACCTCTTACAGCTGCTTATATTCATAACTTCATTCAAAGAGTTATGAGCCCACTTCAGTATATCCCAACTCATTCAGGTTTGCTGGACTTCCTTTCCCACTATGAGGTAGGCACTTTTATTTGTATGCAAGGTGGAGTGAGCAATCTCCATTCTGTATGCTACTTGCTAATGTATCATTAATAGTGATTGATGCATACTAAAAACGTTTTTCTTGATTCTGTAGATTTCTTGAACTAGGATGCCACTACAGATCTACAGTTACTAATGTTAAGTCAAATGCATGTTTAGGGTTTTATTAGTGATCAAAAGAGCTTTGAATGTCTACCAATGCCGTAATGTTAGGAGAAATGTAATTTTATTTTACTGATGCTGTTTTATCTGGCAACAATAATATGAAATCTTATTAAAATAATAAATGAGTCTTTCCATTGGGGATGTTTTAACTTTAAAATGGTCTTATAATTTTGTGTTTGAAATTTGGTGTTTGTTTTTATGGAATGACTTTGTACATTGCCTTTCATTTGTGATTTAGGACAGAGACACTTTTATGTAGAAAAACCCAGCTGGCTGCTAACTTTTACATCACAATCAGCTCACATTGGGTGAGGAACTGCCTTCTCACCTTAGTCCAAAATGTCAACTGTAAGATAATAAGATATATGAGCAGGACTAGGTCATCCGGTCCATTGAGTCTGCTCCACCCTTCCATCATGGCTGATTTATTATCTCTCTCAAACCCATTCTCTTGCCTTCTCTCCATAATCTTTGGCCTTAATAAGATCATTTAGACATAGGGTCTTATGAGTCTGTGACATCCTGTTCCAGACATGTCAATCAGCAGAAGCAGCATCCTAGCATGTATTGTTAGAATTTTGTATGTTTCTTTAAGATCACCTCTTAAACTCTAGGAGCAGTTTAATCTCTCAAAGCAGAAATCTTTACATTCTACCATAAGTTTATCTTCCCATAAATAGGGAACACGATCTATGCATTGTATTCCATGTGTAGTTTCACTATGACCTTGTATAGTTGCAGTAAGATGTCATAATTCTTGCACTCAGTTCCACTTGCAGTAAAGATCAACATGCCATTACCCTTTTGTAATCACTTGTTCTATGATTTGTGGAAATACAGGTCTCTGAACACCAACATGTTACAATTTCTCACCATTTGAAATTTGCTTTTCCACTTCTCTACCAAGGTGGATGACCTGACATTTTTCCAAATTTATTTTGCATCCTCTATGACCTTGCTATTTATTTGGCCATTTGACAAGCTTTTCATACCTTCCTATATCCTCTAGCTGCCCACACAGCTGCCTAGTTCTGTGTCACTAGCAAGTCATTAATATGAATAGATCTCCTGCACTAATCATTTCAGCAGTCTAGTATCCACAACTTTGTAAACTGCAATATGGCTAATTTATTCCTATTGTTTTCCACCTGTTAACCAATCCTCAGTCCACTGAAGTACCTTTATTTGCAATAGCATGCTCCCTAGTTTTGTAAACTTATGTTGCAGCGATTTTTAAAATCCCTTCTAGAAGTTCACATGCATCTTTGTCTACTCAACTTCAAATTATTCTAACAGGTTTGATTTCCCTTTTGTAAATCCATGTTCACTTGCCGAATTTGTTTTTTCCCAAGGGTAGGTTCTGGCATTTTCCCTACTACTGATAATGGGCTAAACTAGTCTGTAGAGAGTTCCTCCTTGCTCTCTTTCCCCCTTTGTTAAATAACAGGATTACATTTACTACATTACTATGTGGAAACTTTATAGAATCTGTACATTTTAATTAGAGTACAATTTTGCATATATTAAGCATCAGTATTTCTGAAATTACTTGCCATTGCACTCAGCAATTTGAAATAGTTTCCCCTCCAGTTCTTGCAAGTTAATTTGTTCGATATGTGCCCTGTCATGTGAAATGGGTAATCATGGCTTCATAACCATGGTTGTTCTTGGCAAAGAACACTACAGAAGTGGTTTGCCATTGCTGCCTTCTGGGCAGTGTCTTTACAAGACAGCTGGCCCCAGCCATTATCAATGCTCTTCAGAGATTGCCTGGCTGGCATCAGTGATCGCGTAACCAGGACTTGTGATGTATACCAACTGCTCATATGACCATCCGCCACCTGCTCACATGGCTTCTTGTGACATTGATTGGGGGGCTAAGCAGGTGCCACACCTTGCCCAAGGTGACCTGTGGGCTAACAGGAAAGGAGCACCTTACCACTCCTTTGGTAGAGATGTATCTCCACCATGCCACCCAAGTATGGATTCGTATCACATTAGTGCAAGGTTTGAACCTTGGAAGATTGAGTGTCTGGATTCTTATATTGTACTTCTTGTGGAAATTAAGCCTAATACATAAAGTTGGATATCTGTTTGCCTTCTGTTAAAAGTAATTTCTCATGGTGAATTTCCCTTTGCCTCTGACATATTGCTGAATAGATGTTTATTATGCTCTTGTAAAATTGTAAAACTTACTTAGCTGTTCCAGTTTTGCACCTTCATGCATGCATCTGGGACAGCTTCAACTGGTACTTCAATTGAAACTATTTTCCTACAGACCACAAGAGGGAGCTCAAACAAGCATCAAAACATTAATCTATTACCAGGATAAAACTAGACTTATAAAATAGTGATTTTCCTGATTTTGTTTGTTCATAAGCTTGTAATGTTCCAGTAGAGCAGTTCATATTCTGAATGAATTGATTGATTACTAATTGATCTGAATGCAATATGGATGATGTCTATTAATGACTTGTGCATTGCAAGCTAAAATAGAGTAATTGTTCTGCATTTTCTGCATGACATGCTAGATTTAATAGCTGGGATAATGACCTCCCTCCCCCACCCCCTCCACTCCATGAAAACTTGAAATTAAATTCCAGAATTTGGGCAGTTTTCCTCTTGTATTCTGTAGGCGCATAGTTACTGAAGACCTGGTTGTAGTTTTAGATAAATTTGATTTAAATTTAAAAAAATAAAAACCCTGAGTTTCACCTCTTGGTAACTTTGGCCAATGTTCCAAACAGATAATCGTAGGCCCTTTGAACATGTATTTAGTTGCCTTAATGATGCTCCTTTAATTATGTTAACCCAATTTTTTTCCCTTTTTACCATAGAATCTGTAATTAACAGCATTGAACTTGGTTATAGAAAACTGATTTAAGATTATGCTCATCAGAAAACAGTCTGATTTAAAATAAAGGCATAAAAGAAGTTTTAACCATTCCTTTTACAGACAAACTCCTCACCATTGTCTATTATTCAAGGGCTTTCACCAGCACTAATATGTGATTTAGCACTCTACACATTCTGGTGAATGTTTGTGATGCTGGATATTAACTGACAGGGTATCTATATTAGGATTGGGTTTGTTCTTGATCTAGAAAGATTTCTCTGGTTAAACATATGAAATGTTGGAAGAACTCAGCAAGCATCTATGGAAATGAACAGTTTGAAGTTTGCAAGTCAGGCAACATCTTTGGAAACAAATTGAAGTTTTGGGCTGAGACCCTTCATCAGGACTTGACCTGCTGAGTTCCTACAGCATTTTGTGTGAGTTGCTCTGGATTTCCAGCATCTGCTGAATCACTTGTCTTTATGTCCTTCTAGTTAATGTGTCTTTCAAGGAAACTGTTACAGTTGTACATTAGAGGTTATTGAATATTAATTTTTTAGCTGGTGCTACTAATTAAATACAATTAAGTGCTGCTAAGGTACTTATTAAGATTTCGGTGTTTGTGACAAAAGCTTAGCTAGTGACTGAGTGTTTTTCACTTGCTACTTCAGTGTTGAATGTTAATTAATCTGCTTTGTATTTGGTCTGAATAGATGAACCAAATTCTGTATCTTTAATTTGTAGGACTGGACAGTGAAAGAAACATGAAGTGATGAATACAACACTGAGCAAGGCAGAAACAATACTTTAATAATTTAACCAGAGGGGCAAAGGTTTCATTGAAATTTGTGTTAAATATGAATTTAACAGTAGCTATTTTAACATAAATGTAGGAAGTAAGCCCAAGAAAAGACTTGTGTGTAAGGTGCAGTACAGAAGCTAGTTGTCTGGCTCAGCAAGACCATGCCAGGATTTGTGCTGCACTCTTCTTGTTTGGGTCTTAAAGAATAAGCACCCATTCCTTTTCTCATTCTATTATGTACGCTCCTCTTCAATACGCTTGTGTAAGTTGCTTACGTCTGGGAAGGAGTTCCATGTAATCTCTAGTATATTGTTTGATCTCTTGGCAACTATCTTGTATCGCAAGCTTCTGTTTTTTACTCCCATAGGTACGAGCATTCTTCTGGTATCTAATCCATCACAGCAAAACCCTTTTCAGAAGAACAAAGACCCAGCCTGTGTACCCTTTAGAACAGGGGTTCCCAACCTTTTTTAGTGCCATGGACCCTGACCATTATCTGAGAGGTCCGTGGACCCACGGTTGGGAACCCCTGCTTTTGAATTAGTTGAGACTTTACATTTCTAAACCAGCCTGAAGTGTTTTCTCTCATTTCTCCAATATGAAATATGTTGTAATATATACATATCGGAATGCTTGTAGTCCTTCACAAGCCAGAAATGACTGGTGCTTTTGGGGGCTTACCTTGTGTCATTGTTTTGTTCTTTGATTAATCTTCTTTGTGAATTGTGTTTGCAAGCTTACATTCTCAGCTGGCTTGAGTGAAATAACTACCCAGAGAGAGAAACCCAGCCAGGTTTATTTTGTATGAAGGTATAGCATCCAGTAACTTGTATGTAGTATAGCAATCAGTATTGCGCTCATGTGGACTAGTTGGCATTTGTATCACATTTAATATCAATGGCATATGTCGTCAAGTTTGTTGTTTTGTGGCTGTAATGCATTGCAATAGATAATAAAAACTATAAATTACATTGTCCTTTTTAAAAAAAAAAAGTAGTGCAAAAAGAGGGGGGAAAATACTGAGGAGTTCATGTCTTCATTGTAGATTCAGAAATCTGATGGCGGAGAGAAAGTGGTTTCTGAAATGTTGAGTGTGTGACTTTGGGGTCTTGTATCACCCCCTTGATGGTAGCAGTGAGAAGGGGACACATCCTGAGTGATGGAGGTCTTTACTGATGCATACTCCTTTTTGAGACATCAACTTTTAAAGGTGTCCTGGAGAGGTCAAGTTTATAACTTTCTGTAGTTTTTCTGATCCTGTGCAGTGACCCCTTCATACCAGGCAGTGATACAACCAGTTAGAATACTCTCCACAGTACATTTGTAGAAATTTGCAAGTGGCTTTGGGTCATACCAATTCTCCTTAAACTCCTAATGAAATATAGCTGCTGTTAGCTTCTTTGTAATTGCATCAATACGTTGGGCTCGGGATGGATCCTCAGAGATGTTGACACCTAGGAACTTGTAACTGCTCACCCTTTCCATTTCTGATCCTTCATTGAGGACTGGTGTGTGTTCCCTCGCCGTCCCCTTTCTGAAGTCCACAGTCAGTTACTTGATCTGACTGATGTTGAGTGGGTTGTTGCTGCGATTTCACTGAACCAGCTGATCTATCTCGCTCTTGTCATTGCCATCTGAAGCTCTGCCAACGTTAGTTGTGTCGTCAGCATACTTCTAGATGCTATTTGAGCTGTGCCTAGCCATACGATCGTGGGTATAGAGTAGAGCAGTGAGTT
The DNA here is from genome assembly GCF_030144855.1 of Hypanus sabinus. Taxonomy (NCBI): domain Eukaryota; kingdom Metazoa; phylum Chordata; class Chondrichthyes; order Myliobatiformes; family Dasyatidae; genus Hypanus; species Hypanus sabinus. The sequence continues at coordinate 18,361,233 of NC_082714.1, forward strand.
AAGCACACGTTTTTGAGGTGCATCACTGTTGGCTGTCAGCGAGATGTTGCCAGTAGAGCTGGTAAAGGCAATGACGAGGAAGAAGTAGGGATTCCACAAGCCATAGAAAGTGAGATGTGTCAGAATAAAGCAATTGGAATGCCCAAAGCAATTGAACTTCTCCTGTTAGGAAACAGTGGTTTCCTTTCGGGAAGTTGAAGATTTTGGACAGGACTCGTAGATTTGCCTTTTGCCAAATAACAGTGAAGTGGCTGATTGAAGTAGCAGATTTGGTAGTTAAATAGTGTTCAATTTAACTATAGTTCAATTGTTGCTCTGTTACTAAAGTAAATTATATCATCTTTTGGAGTTGGCACATACTCATTAGAGTTACACAACATGAAAACACCTCTTCAGCCCAATTTGTCTATGATAGCCAAGGTGCCTTCCTGAACTAGCCCTGTTTCTGGAATTTGGCACATATCCCTCTAAACCTTTACTGTCCATGTGCTTGCAGTATCTAAATGTCGTTTAAACATCATAATTTTATCGACCTCTACCACTTCCTCAAAGCGCATTCCACACACCTACTCTGTGTATAGGGGTGGGGGGTGGGTGTTAGAGGAACTTGCCCCTCTGGTCCCTTTAAATTGTTCCCCTCTCACCTTATACCTATGCCCTTGGGGTTTTATACTCCTCTACCCTAGGGGAAAAAGACTGTGACCACCCACCTTATTTTTTCCCCTCATGATTTTATAAATATCTGTAAGGTAACCCTTTGGCTGCCAGATGGTGGCAACCTATTCAGTCTACTTTTATAACTTAAGTCGTGCCAGTAACATCCTTGTGAATCTTTTCTGTACCCCTCTAGCTTGAACATATCACTGCACACAATATTCCAGTTGCACTGTCACTATAGTCTTAATATTGAGTAAGGAAATTTCAAGTTGATGTTGGTGATTTCTTCTGCTCCTGAATAATGAGTGTTGAAGCATATCAACTTCTGTCTGAGTGGTGACTTGGATCCCCTCCAATTTGCCTACCGAAGCATCTTCTGTAAACCTGCTGCTACCTTGTTGGCTCTTCACACAACTGTGGAGCATCTGGGCACGAAGTTGCATACATCACGATGTTCTTTATCGACACAGCTTGGCATTTGACACCATAATCTTCTCAAAACTGATCCGTAAACTAAAGACCTGGGCCGCAATATCCCCTTGTACAGTTGGTTCCTGGATTTTCTCACTTGTAGACCCCAGTTGGTTCAAATTGGTAAAAACATCTCCTCTACAATCTCCCATCAGCACAGCAGCACCACAGGGATGTGTGCTTAGCCCCCTGCTCTACTCACTTTACACCAATGACTATGTGACTAAGTACAGCTCCAACACCATATTTAATGACACCACTGTTGTGGGCCGTATCAAAGGTGGTGATGAATCAGCATACAAGAGGGAAATTGAAAAATTTGGCTCAGTGGTTTAATAATGACAACCTCTTGCTCAATGTCAATAAGACCAAGAAACTGATTATAGACTTCAGGAGAGGGAAGCCAGAGGACCATGAGTCAGTAATCATTGGAGGATCAGAGGTGGAGAGGGTCAGTAACTTTAAATTCCTGGTTGTCACTATCTCAGAGGACCTGTCCTGGACCTGTCATATAAATGTAATTGCAAAGAAAGTTCAACAGTGCCTCTACTTCCTCAGGAGTCTGTGGCGATGCAGTATGTTATCAAAAATCTTGGCAAACGTCTGTAGATGTGTGGTGGAAAGTGTGCTGTCTGGCTGCATTACAGCTTGATACGGGAACACCAATGCCTTTGAGCAGAAAATACTGTTTTTTAAAGAAAAGTAGTGGATTTGGCCTAGTACATCATGGGTAAAACCTTCCGAACCTTTGAGCACATCAATGTGAAATGTTGCTGTAGAAAAGCAGCATCCATCACAAAGATGCTCACCACCAAGGCCATGCTTTTCTCTAGCTGCAGCCACCGGTTAGAAGGTACAGGTGCCTTCTCACACTACCAGCTTCAAGAACAGTTACTACCCCTCAGCCATCAGGCTCTTGAATATATCAATTTAAGGACTTTTTTTTAATCTTGATACTTCATGCTTGTTATTTATTGCTATTTATTTATTATCTACATTTGAACTGTTTGTTTAGTTTACCGGTTCTGTTTACAGTTACCGTTCTATAGATTTGCTAAGTAGGCCCACAGAAAAGAAACCTCAGGGTTGTATGTGGTGACATGTATGTACTCTGATAATAAATTTTACTTTGAACTTTAGTATAATCGGGGGATCAATAACTTGCTGAGAAAGTGAGGAGGCATGGAATCCAAGGGGACATTGTTTGTGGATTCAGAACTGGCTTGCCCACAGAAGGCAAAGAGTGGTTGTAGACGGGTCATGTTCTGCATGGAGGTCGGTGACCAGTGGTGTGCCTCAGGGATCTGTTCTGGGACCCCTACTCTTAGTGATTTTTTTTATAAGTGATCTGGATGAGGAAGTGGAGGGATGGGTTGGTAAATTTGCTGATGACACAAAGTTTGGGGGTGTTGTGGATAGTGTGGAGGGCTGTCAGAAGTTGCAGTGGGACATCAGTAGGATGCAAAACTGGGCTGAGAAGTGACAGATGGAGTTCAACACAGATAAGTGTGAGGTGCTTCATTTTGGTAGGTCAAATATGATGCCAGAATATAGTATTAATGATAAGATTCTTAGCGGTGCAGAGGATCAAAGGGATCTTGGAGTCTGATTCCACAGGACACTCAGAGCTGCTGCACAGGTTGACTCTGGTTAAGAAAGCATACAGTGTATTGGCCTTCATCAATTGTGGGTTGAGTTTAGGAGCCAAGAGGTAATGTTGCAGCTATATAGGACCTTGGTCAGACCCCACTTGGAGTACTGTGCAAAGTTCTGGTCACCTCACTACAGGAAGGATGTGGAAACCATAGAAAGGGTGTAGAAGAGATTTCCAAGGATTTTGCCTGGATTGGGGAACAGACCTTATGAGAATAGGTTGAATAAATTTGGCCTTTTCTCCTTGGAGCGACGGAGGATGAGAGGTGACCTGATAGAGCTGTATGAGATGATGAGAGGCATTGATCGTGTAGTCAAAGGCTTTTGCCCCAGGGCTGAAATGGCTAACATGAGAGGGCACAGTTTTAAGGTGCTTGGGCGTAGGTACGGAGGAGATGTCGGGTAGGATTTTTTTTACATGCAGAAAGTGGTGAGTGCGTGGAATGGGCTGTCGGTGGTGGTGGAGCCGAATACGATAGGGTCTTTTAAGAGACTCCTGGACAGGTACGAGGAGCTCAGAAAAATAGACTGCTATGGGTAACCCTAGGTAATTTCTAAGGTAAGGACATGTTTGGCACAGTTTTGTGGGCTGAAGGGCCTTTATTGTGCTGTAGGTTTTCTATGTTTCTAATATGCAGAACTTCATGAATAGGTTTTGAATAGAATTTTAACACTTTGCTTCAGTTGAGTTTATGTTTGGTGCATTAATAACTACTTAGCAAATTGTATAAAAGAAAATATTGATTTAGTGTGTCTTATAAATTCAAGTTTGCTTGATATTTCAGTTTCTTAAAGTTAGTTTCTCTAACCTTTCTCTGTAATGTTTGCATTGGCTTCTTCCATTTTTTTGCCCACGTGTTCTTCAACAGAATTGATGGTATCAAAAAGAGTTAGTGGGGTTTTTTTTAAAAACTTCTGTCCAAGAGATTGGAAAAGGGAAGATCCTGGCCACTTATGTTATTTCTGTGGGAAGTTCCTTTGATGTCATCAGAATTAGAATCAGGTTTAATATTATTGGCCACGTTGTGAAATTTGTTGTTTTGTGGCAGCAGTAGGTTGCAATACATAATTTTAAACTATAAATTACATGACATAGGAGCAGAATTAGGCCATTGAGTCGGCTCTGCCATTCTATCTTAGCTGATCCCATATACCTGCCTTCTCGCCATATCCTGTGATGCTGTGACCTGTCAGGAAACTTAATGTAATTAAGTATATATTGTGCAAAAAGAGGGAAAAGTACTGAGGTGTTCATGAATTCATTGTCCATTCAGAAATTTTAAGGCAGAAGGGAAGAAGCTGTTCCTAATAATGTTGAGATGAGGAAATCTGCAGGTGCTGGAAAATCAGCCAACACACACAAAATACTGGTGGAACACAGCAAGCCAGGCAGAATCTATAGGAAGAAGCACTATCGACGTTTCGGGCTGAGACCCTTCGTTCCACCTGCATTTTGTGTGTGTTCCTAAAATGTTGAGTGTGTGTCTTCAGGTTCTTGTACCACTTCCTTGATGGTACCAATGAGAAGAAGGCCTATCCTTGGTGGTGGAGGTCCTTAATGACAAATGCTGCCTTTTGAAGGTGTCCTGGACTTTGAGGAGGCTAGTGCCTATGATGGTGCTGGCTGAGTTTACAACTTTCTGCAGCTTTTTCCGATCCTGTGCAGTGCCTGCTTCATACCAGACAGTGGTGTAACCAGTTAGAATGCTCTCTGCAGTACATCTGTAGAAATTTGCGAGGTCTTTGGTGACATACCAATTATCCTTAAACTCCTAGTAAAGTATAGCTGCTGTTGTGCCGCCTTTGTAATTGCATCAATGTGTTGGGCCCAGAATAGATTCTCAAAGATACTGATACCCAGGAATTTGAAACTGCTTTCCCTTTCAGTAAGCCTTATCTCAGACTGTAAAATCCAACTTGTTGCTTCTTTTGCGCTGTAGAGCAAAAGCTCTAGTTGGCTTGCCCTCTGGAGAGAATTGAGTCCAACACTTGTGATCTTGAAATGTCTGAGCTCTAAGTATGTGCAGAAAGCTTGTTTCCTCATGGAGAATCTAGAGGAAGTTGCATTAGCTCAGGATAAAGTGTTGTTAATGTCGAACTAATGAAGATTGCAAACTTTTGGAATAAAACTGAAAATGTTAAAAATACTCAGTGGGTTAAAGGACCAGTGGAGTGAGAAGAATAATTAACGTTAAAAGTCAATGATCATTCCGTAAATCTTTCCTGAGTGATCTTTTTAACTACATTTGACTAACAATTTTCTATAAAGCCTTGCTTCTTAAAGAACAAAACTTAAACAACATTCTTTGTCTTTAACTGTCGTCTGTGTCTTCCTACAGCATAAAGTACCATCTGGTATGCCTTGACTGTTTTGCTCTTATAAGCCAAGGTCACATTCACTGTTTTCGGCCTGCTTCTGATCTCTGCTTTAATCAAAGAGATTTTTCACTGCTGCAGAGAGACGATTTTGGCTATCTTATGTATTTGGGCACTGGGATTTGTCTGTATTACTGAAATATAAACTTTCTTACATTCATAGCACATGTGGTGTTACGCCTTAGCAGAGAATTCATTGCAACTTCCTGCCAGGTGTTGTTTTTTAAATGAACCCATGAGCTTAAATTTGGACTTTCCCGAGAACTTGCAAAATGTGCAAAGAATATTTTGCATTGCAACTGACACGATATGGCATTACATGAAAAAAGCTGTTCTTGTTCTGTAACGCTGTAAATTAAAAAAAACTTTATGGGGGTGTAAGCATCAAGGTTTGTTTATTTCAGTGCATCGTCTGGAGGCATTTATTGAAAGGTAGAGTGGAAAAAATAGTTGGGCAGAATTGCTCTATCAATATTTAAATCTTTTTTTTAACAAGTACAATCCCGAAAAACTAAGATAACCATGTTAATTTATGGTGTGCGTTTTTGCCATGAAACTTGGTATTTTCTGGGATTTAGCATTTCTCATTGTTTCTGGATGTCCTGAAATGTTTTATATGAAAGAAGCTTTTTGAAACTGAATCCATTGCTTTTCTTTTTAAGATAAAAATTCTAAACAGAAATTCTTTACAGAATTCAATAGACAGTAGGTGCAGGAGTTGGCCATTCGGCCCTTCTAGCCAGCACCGCCATTCACTGTGATCATGGCTGATCATACACAATCAGTACCCCGTTCCTGCCCTCTCCCCATATCCCTTGACCCCGCTATCTATAAGAGCTCTATCTAGCTCTCTCTTGAATGCATCCAGAGACTTGGTATCCACTGCCTTCTGGGGCAGAGCATTCCACATATCCACCACTCTCTGGGTTAAAAAGTTTTTCTGCATCTCTGTTCTAAATGACCTACCCCTTATTCTTAAACTGTGGCCTCTAGTTCTGGACTCGCCCATCAGATTTCACATGAAATCGTTAATCAATTTCTGTGCCATTGTAGATGGGGAGGCATGGTTTGGACAGTTTGGAAAGATTTTTAGAATTTTGTAGAAATGTGGTCACAGCATCTAGCAGAGTAGCACTAGATTTAACAGAACATCAAGTGAATACAGAGGTGATTGCAGAAGTCGCTTTAGTAGCGTTTGGACTGGTAGAAATATAACCAAGTTATTGCAGCAGCATAGAACTGGGTCGTGGTGCTATAAAAAGGATTTAAATATTGATTTGAAAAAGATCAATATTTACCTGAAAAATAAATGTGCTACTTTGTAAACTATTCATACGTACATTTTGAATATTGTGTATGTTCTAGCTGCCTTAGTGGAAGGATGTCCAATTCCTACTACTATCTGTAAGGAGTTTGTATGTTCTCTCTGTAACCACTTGGGTTTCTTCCAGGTATTCAGGTTTCCTTCTACGTGCCAAAGATGTATGGGTTGGTAGGTTCATTGGTCACATGGGTGGTGCAGGCTCATTGGGGTTGGAAGTGCTTGTCATTGTGCTGTATCCAAATTTTTTAAAAAATGGAAGTATTAGATTGGTAACATTATGTGGAGCAGTAATGTGAATTCAGCATGTACCCAGTGAAAAAGACAATTAAGAGTGAGGAAATATCCCAGTCATGGAAAAAGAATAAGTCGGCACGGATAGTAGAAGTGGTAGAGGCAGGTTCGATTTTGTCATTTAAAAAAAAAATTGGATAGGTATATGGACAGGAAAGGAATGGAGGGTTATGGGCTGAGTGCAGTTCGGTGGGACTAGGTGAGAGTAAGCGTTTGGCACAGATTACAAGGGCTGAGATGGCCTGTTTCCGTGCTGTAATTGTTACATGGTTATATGGACAATTAACGAAAACACTGTCATCTTATCCAGACTGGTAGAGGTAATGGTCACTGCAATTGGGAAGGATAAAATCAAAGTTGAAATGTGGAAAGCATTTTAATGCATGAGTGGTAAATCTATAGTTTTCTCGAAGTCAAAGGATGTCTTTGAATCTGAGCAATCTGAGATTGCAGTAGCCTACTTGAAAAGAATAAGTAACTAAGTTTTGACCTATATTGTATGCAGCACCTCCCAGCTGAAAGAATTCATTTTATGTCTGGGGCTTTTATAGAATATTCATTAGAGATTAGATAACATTGTTGATTCACATTGTATCATATAACAATCAAGAAGGAATGGGGGGGGGGGATGGTGTAGGGGCTGTAAATGAACCATTAAGATACTTTTAGGCAGTGAATTCTGTAAAGTAAATTTTCCGTTACCCAAATAGCCATAACATGGGTCCTCTGTACAATTTGCTTTGTATCAATATCATATTTAATCAGTTGAGTGCATGCTTTTGATCTGTGCCATGTGTCTTTCTGCCAAATTAATGGTTCACTGAAGTTTCCTTTGTATCATCTGTCATGTTGAGAGCTAATCATAATCAAAAGGACTTGAAACTGCATTTGTTCCTGGATTTCTATTTAAAACACTCTCCAGTGTCGTAATTTTTAACCGTTAACTTTTATGAAAGCCAAAGACAATACTTGACTGTACTTTCTGGAATGTGGGTTTTCTTTGGCTATTGAATAATTCTGTTTTGCTTCATCTACTTACTGCTGTATCCTTTAAGTGGATTGACATTAGGATGTTTTGAAAATACTAACTCAATTCCAGTTTTAATCCCGTAATCATAATGCTGAGCCTGAATTATCTAATGATCAGATATCTGTCAAACTCAAGGAGGCAGATCTAACTTAAGGAGAAAATAGGGGTATCATAAGAGAGGTATTCTTGTGTAAGTAGCTTTAATTTAATTTTATAGCTTTTATTTCCCAGTAAACACTTGTTCAGATATGTTATTTGTGGATACGATGAGTGTGCGACCAACCTTTATTGTCAGAAACAAAATAAAAGGTTTGGATGAATGATGTTTATTAAAATAGCATTATTTGTCTTGACTTTTTGTTTTATTTGATAACCCCAGCTAGATCATTTATCCTGTTAGTTATTTTGTCTCTGTTACACCTTGTATGCAGTTTCCCAACCTACCTTGGCTAACTCTGTCTTGTATGCCTCCATAGTTTGCTTTATTCAAAGTTAAAGCCTCTGTTTCAGATTAAACTAATAATTTGCAAAATTATAAACTTCAGCATTTTTTGGTTACTGTTCCTTTAAAGCAGTTTAATGAGCAGATTATAGACCAACACTTACTTTTTAAATCATATTATGCACAATATTTTACAATTCGATATGGGCTGTAATTGCAGAAATGACAGTGAGCCAGATGTTCTTCTACAACAATCTTCATAGTTTTGTAGCCATCATTATTGATGCTAGCTTATTTTAATTTAAATTCCCTGAATGCTATTTTATTATTTTTTAACTCTTAACTCCAATTAATTTATCTCGTCCCATAATTTAAACACAGTGCCACTGTGAGGACCTCGGTTGGGGTCGACCATGGATATTGCGTCCTACTTGTCTATGTGAAACACAGGTCAGGGCAGTACGATATGGAGAGCAAGCTGTTTCTCATGCAGCAGACTTCTCTTTCTCCATGCCGCCAAATCCAAAGGACCAGCAGAGACTAGTATGGTTTGGCACTCAGTGGCATCAATCACAGTTGAACTCAACATTGGACTGCCTTGTGAACTTAAGCTCCAGAGTTTTCCTTTGGGTTTATTCCCAAAGCCTTCCCCATGAGAGGGCATAGCCACAAGGCAGCAGAGGGTTGAAATCAGAGACTTCCTTCTAGATGAGTTGCCAAGCACAGTTGATGAGCCCCATCTGCTCGAAGCGACTGGTTTTAAGGGACCAGTAACCCACCTTTGCCCATGTGAAGGCCAGGAGCTGGACTTGGTTGTCAGAGGCTATTAGAGGCACACACCATTGGGAGCATTTAATAGATAGTGGGAGCTTACCCCCACTACCAGCTATGACAGCCTTAAGGAACCACAGTGCCAGTATGTCCTCCATTATTGCCAAGAATCTGTTGCAGCCAATTTTATGGATAGGAAGTTGAACTGTCACTTGTATCTCTTTAAAACAGTGTCCACGTGATCACTGTGTATAATTCAGCTTGAACTAAACACTGCTCATTTGGTAGCTGATATCTGTTGATACCTACTGCTCAATGTGTGTACAAAAGGAAGTGAATTTTAGGAACTTAAACATTGGTACATAAATTGCTGATTTTAGAGTTTTGAAACATAAATGCTCAGCAGATTAGACTGCATCTTCGGAGAGGCAAATAAGGGCTGAAGACTTGCATCACTGATCTTTCATCAGAATTTGAAGTTTTTGTGTAAGTCAGTTCCAGCATTTCTTCCTCTATTAGTGGTACCTAACTTGTGTGTTTTAATATTTTCGGCATAAACTAGTCCCAGTCATAAATCTTCCCCTTGTAGTGAATGCCTTGCTCTACTGTAAAGGTAGCACACTTCAGGTCTGTGATGGTTACTTCTGGTAAGATAGTGGCATGTTCGATCGTAGAGGCTTTACGGGGCTAACCAGAAGTGTTATTGTCCTTGAACCTATTTTTAATGGTCACAAGACCCTGCTGAATATTAAGAACCGTAGGTCTACCCTAACAGTGAGTTACTCGTTGGCAAAGAAACTGAAGGAGCTGGATGACTTGGTGCAGATCATGTTGCTGCCTGCGCTAGAGAGGTGTCGGGGGAGTTGGTGCGCAAAGGCAGTGTATGATCTAACAGCGACTGACTGTCTTCATCACTTTTCTTGTGATCGAAACACCCTGTTGGACATTGTGAATGTGGAATTCTGCAAGTCTGATCCACTGATATTTATTGTTGGGCAGCTGTGTGACCTTGATCATAGCAAGGCTTAGACCTCAAGCTGCAGTATCGCCTGTTCACAGCCACCCAGAAGAGAGAGGTGTCAGAGGCCATGTAGCATCCAGGCTGGAGTTCTTGACTGTTCACTCAAGAATAGATGAGTTGTATTGTGTTCAACTGCAGACAGCAGCAACATTCATGGGACTCATGGTCTTAGATTCTGTTTTTTGTGTGACTGTATCTTTCTGATACCTTGTATGTGCTTGTAGCGTTGTATCTACCTTGTACTGTGTATGACTTTTGGTACAGTGTTTTATGCCCTTGGCCCTCAAGTAATGCTGCTTTGTTTGACTGTATTCATAGTCGTCATGGTTGAATGACAACTAAACTTGAACTGAACTGAGTGATCGCTGAAGAGATGTAGATGGATTTTGAAATCTACGAAAACTAGAGCAGACAGTTGTTGTTTCAAAGGAAGGTGGGTCTTAAGTTGTAGGATGACTGAATCATAGCATTTAGGAAACAACAGTACAGTACAGGGACAAACCCAAAGGCTAACCATGCCTGCACTGACCATAATGACAATCTGACCAGTACCATCTGCCCATACATGATATGTATCCCTCAGTGTGGTCATGTGTCTGTCTAAATGCCATTTAAAGACTGTTAACGTATCTGTTTCTATCACCTGCCTTGGCAGCCTAATCCAGACACCTAAAATGCTCTTGCCTCACATATCTCTTTTGCACTCTTTTCTTTCCCCACCTTCAGAGTAAGTTCTCCAGTACTTGACAGCTTTACCTGGTGGGATGGGGGTGGGAAAAACTATTTACACTATATGTATACCTCTTATCATTTTATACTCTTCTATCAGTTTTACCCTCAACCTCTGATGCTTCAGTGAAAGCAACTATAAAGCTCTCCTTCATAATTAATACTCTCCAATCCAGGCAACAGCCTGGTGAACCTCTTCTGCACGCTTTCCGAAACCTCCATGTCCTTCCTGAAATGTGACCAGAGTTGCATGCGATACTCCCAAATGAAACCTGACTAAAGTTTACACACTTGCACCATAATTTCCCAACTTATATATTTGATGCCCTGAAGACAAAGCTGCAAGCCTTTGTCACCATATCCACTTGGGTTATTACTTTTATGGAGCTGTGAACTTGCACCCCAAGATCCCTCTGTGTTGTTGCTTCCAAAGGTGCAACCATTTAGTCCCAGCTAAATGTAAAAATACAGTTTTTTTTTTTAATGACAGCATAGGGTTGAATTCTTCAGTGGAATGAAAAAAATATGCAAATATATTTTCCTCCATACCATATGTTTGAATGCCATTTTTTTAATTATTGAGACTTGATCTCTAAGAATTTTACACCCCATTTTTTCAGTTTATACTTCATCTATTTAGCAAGGGCAATTGTTTGGATGAAATATAGTCTGTTTTTTTTTTCTTTCAGTACCATGAGGTTAATAAAGGAGAGATGATGAAATGAATTCCCTTTTAACATAGTTCAGTGCAATTGGCAATGTATTTATTGCCAGACTCTTAATTGCATGTAAATTGCTGGAAAATTAACACTTGAAATTGGTTCTATTTCATTTATGATGCCTTTTTCTAACCACATTAAATATGCTTCATAAATCCAAGTTGTTATTGTTACTATATTTAAATACAGTGGCTTGTAACTATCACCTATAGCTTGTTTCATAACATTTGTAATTTAGTATATCGAAACACAATATGGAATTCCTAGCATTTTCATTATTAGTTTAATTTCAATTATTGCTTTGTGAAAAGGACCATATAAGTGTTATGTGCGAAATGTTAACATCTTGCTATATAACAGCAACGTGCTATCTGACATGCTTGAAAAATTGTTTGACTTTATTGCATTAAATTACATCCGTTATTTTTTGGGAAATATAAGTAACTTGAACTTGGTGCTTACTGTCTTTTGTTTTGTGACAGCAAGGGACAATGCTGATAAACCTTCTCAAAGTTTACAATTGTCTTCATTTTCCCTTTCTCCAACACAGCCAGGTGTACTTGGATATTTTGAGTTCAACACCTCTCCACAGCCTCCCGGTTATTTGACGTTCTACATCTCTGCATTGCATGCATTAAAAAGAGGTACAACTTTTCTTTAATCTTTTCAAAACAAAAACTATACTTTTGGCACACACTGTTTAACATAACTTTGTTTAATATCTGAAGAATAACTATTAATTAGTTATAATAAAGTTAGAATGTTAAGGTACAGGAAACCATTTAACTCTCTTGCCTTGAATTTATCTGTCCTTTTTCTTCTCCCCATCCTTTTACTTTTTAACATATCTATCCATATCTTTTTATGGATTTATTGTGCATGTTCAAATAAAAGTTTTTATATTTTGAAAACTGTAAAACATAACCATTTCCTCATCCAGTATTTTGTAGAGAATCCTAGAAGGTTAATCTAATAATAACTTTGAGCATGTGTAGCAGATTTCCTGGTAACATTAGCACAAGTCATATCAAGATTCTGGGAATAAATTTACCATGAACTTGAAATCACTAATTTCAGATTTTGGTGGCATTTTTTTGTGGACATCAGTAAATTTTGTTGTACTGCCGTTGGAGATACCATTTCAAAGAAAGATGGCTTCTGATTTTCTTTGGGTTTTAAATCTCTGCACAGTATTTAATAAAAATCTATTAGCTGCTCAGCAATTCATTTGAATGTCACAGGATGCATTTCTCCAAATTCTGATATTGACACTATCATTGGTAAGTGTAATTTATGGGGATTGCTGATATTCTATAACATTAATGAGAACTAGGGGTACACTCTTATTTCATGAAATGTTTTAATCCTGCAATGGTTGAGATCTGCTGAAAGTGAAACATCTCTTGGTTTCAGATCATCAAGGAACAATTCGTTTTGGTGTGATTACAAGCAAGCAGGTGGCTAAAGAAATATCTGTAACTGATCCTGGAACAATTTATATGCATAGACATTTCAACTCTTCCTTAGTAAGTTATTTATCAGTCAGTTTCCAATTAGTTCCTCTAATTACTGCATAATGTATGGCTTTTGTCTTTAGAGTCAGAGTCATAGAACACTACAACACAGAAACAGGACCTTTGGCCCAGATGGTCTGTGCTGAACTATTAAACTGCCCAGTGACATCTACCTGCATCTGAACCGTACCCTCCATACCCCTCCCATCCATGTACCTATCCAAAATTTCTCTTAAATGTTGAAAATGAATCTGTATCCACCACTTTGTCTGGCAGCTCATTCCGCACTTTTTCCACCCTGAGTGAAGAGATTCCCTTAAATGTTTCAACTGTCGTCCCTAATCTGTGACCACTAGTTTTAGTCTCACTGAACCTCAACGGAAAAAGGCTGCTGCATTTACCCTGTATATACCCCTCATAATTTTGTATACCTCTGTCAAATCTGTCTTCTACGCTCTAGGGAATAAAGTCCTAACCTGCTCAATCTTTCTTTGTAACTCGGGTCCTTCAGTCCTGACAACATCCTTGTAAATCTTACTGATTTCTTTCTTGTAGGTAGGTGACCAAACTGCATGCAGTACTTCAAATTGAGCCTCACCAACATCTCGTACAACTTCAAAATAACATCCCAACTCCTGTATTCAGTACTTTGATTTCTGAAGGCCAAATTGCCAGATGCTTTCTTTATGACCCCACCAACCTGTGATGTAACTTACAAGGAATTGTGGACCTGAATTCCAAGATCCCTGTGTTCTCTATTGCACTTCTCAGTGACCTACTGCTGACCTGGTTTTCCTCCTCAAGTGCAACAGCTCACACCTATCTGCGTAAATTCCATCTGCTATTTTTCAGCCCATTTTTTTTCCAGTTGATTCCGATTCAGCCACAAACTTTAACAGCCTTCCTTGTTGTCCTCTTATGCCCCATTTTGGTGTCATCTGCAAATTTGTTGATCCAGTTTACCATACTATCATCCAAATTATTGATACAGATGACAAACAACAGTGGACCCAGCACTGATCCCTGCGACATTCCTTGAGTCACAGTCTCCGATTGGAGTGCCAACCAATTGGCTTTTCCCATGAGGTCAATGTCAAATCCAGTTTACTACCTCATCTTGAATGCCTAGTGACTGAACCATCTTGACCAGCCTTCCATGTGGAACCTTATCAAAGGCCTTGCTAATGTTCATGTAGACTACATCCACTGCCTTACCTTCATCAACTTTCCTGGTAATGTTCTTAGAGAAACTCTTAAGGTTGGTTAGACACACACAAAGCCTTGTTTACTATCTCTAATCAATCTCTGTCTATCCAAATAATTCTATTTCCGGCCCCTTAGAATACCTTCCAGTAACTTTCCCACTACTAATTGCAGGCTCACCAACCTATAAATTCCTAGCTTATTCTTAGAGCCTTTCTTGAACAACGTTATATAACCTTCAGTCATAGGCACCTCACCAGCAGCTAAGGATATTCTAAATATTTCTGCTTGAGCCACTGTAATTTCTGCACTGGCCTCATACAGGGACTGAGGGAACACCTTGTCAGACTTGGAGATTTGTATGCCCTATTTTGCTTTGATGGAAAACACCTCCTCCTCTGTAATCTCTGTATGCTCCATAACCTCAGTGCAGCATTGCTTCACATCTGTAGATTCTGTGTCCATCTCCCCACTAAATACTGCTACAAAAAATCAGTTTAAGATCTTCCCCCATCTCTTTTGATTCCACAATCATGCTGAACTGCCACAGGACCAATTTTTGCCCCTTGTTATTCTTTTGCTCTTAATATATCTGTAAAAACTGTTAGGATTCTCCTTCTCCTTTTCTGCTAGGGCAACCTCATGCCTTCTTTTAGTCCTCCTGATTTCCTCAAGTGTTCTCTTGTATTTTTTATACTACTCAAGTACCTAATTTGCTCATTCCTACCTATACCTGCTGTGCATAGTCTCAGCATCTCTCGAAAACCAAGGTTCCTTAAGCCTTTTATTCTGACTGGAACATACAAACTCTGTACTCTCAAAACGTCACTTTTGAAGTCCTCCCACTTATTAAATACACCTTTGCCAAAGAACAATCTGTCCCAATCCACACTTGCTAGATCCTTTACAGTGCCATCAGAATTTCACCAATATAGAATCTCAACCCAGGGACCAGACTGATCCTTCTCCATAATTAACTTTGAAACTAATGACACTATTATCACTGGATGCAAAGTGCTCCTCTACACAAACTTCTGTCACTTGCCCTGTCTCCTTCCCTAACAGAAGATCTAGTATCACAGTCTCTCTCTATTTGGGACTTCTATGTACTGATTAAGGAAACTTTCCTGAACACATTTGACAACCTCCATCTCATCCAGCCTTTTACAGTATGGGAGTCCCAGTCAATGTGTGGAAAGTTTAAAATTACCTACTATCTCAAATTTGTTTCTTGCAACAGTCTGCAATCTCTCTACAAATTTGTTCCTTTAATTCCAGCAGACTGTTGGTGGTCTATAATGTAATTCCATTAATGTAGTCATCCTTTCTGATTCTTCAGTTCCATTCCTATAGCCTCAGTGGACAAGCTCTCCAGTCTGTTTATAAATATAGGTTTCTGTGTTGTGAAACTTTTCAATAGTAGTGCAACATCAGTGCTAGTAATTGAAGATTGGTTCTTGTGAACATTTGAGAATAGTTAAGTTAGATGATTTGAGGATAAAGCAATTAAGGAAAATGAAAGCTAAAATGCTTTTGAGTCATATAGTATGTTAAAGAGTAGGTGGAAAATAATATTTCCTGAAGTGTCTATGCTCATAGCATAAGATGACACTGAATAGATATGGCATATTGAAATATGTAACTATTCATGAGGGTCAAAAATGATTGTTGGATGATTGGTTCCCATTGATGGTCTTGTGAACTAATCCTGCTTTGAGCTGACTTTGGAAATGAGAATAAGTTGGATCAGGATCTGATGATGATCTGGAGGACCTAAAGGATGAGTGAAAACAGATGAGACAATTTTTTTTTAAACTTAATTTTATTTATTTGTATTTATCTGCTTCTGTTAAGACCTGTATCATCTTGAAATGTTTGTTTTTCTAATTCAGGTCTTTCCTCATGATATACTAAACTTCACTGCAGTGAACGTCTACAGCTGGGCTTATGAGAATAGAGAGACCTTTATACACTGGTTGCGACCACATGGAAGCAAAAGTCTGCTCCTGAATAATGAGCTCAAGAAAGGGCCGGCTTTACTATTGTTTTTCCCCTTCAGCCCATTAGCTGAAAAACAGCCACTGATGGAGGAGGTGAGACGTTAATTCATGTGAATAAGGATATGTAGGAATCACAGGATGCTGTCTTTATTCTCAAATTTGCTGTGTATGCAAGATGTTTTAATATGAAGGATTTTGCTGAACAGGCTTTTGAATAAATAGCAGTAGGAAATGATTTGGTTAAAATAATCTGCAAAAACAGAAGTTACTTCTCCATGTCATTTGTGCCTGTGTGCTTTTTATTAAAGAAAATCTTTGTAAGAGCGGACTCTTTAGCAAGTTAATTCTTAATGGGACTTGCTATGAGGTTTGCTCTGTTTTTAATTTAAAGCATTTCCAAATATTTGAAGCAGGTATGTTGCAAGGTATTAAAAATCTTTTCTCAATCCTTAATACTGTTAAGGATTTTATTTTGCTTCTTGATTTTTAATGCAAATGATCATTTATGTATGACACAGCATGAGAGGTAAACTATTTCCTCACAAGAGATACCGAAATTCTTTAATGCTAGTACAAGCAAATTTCGTAAAATCCTTGTATACTCTTCAAAGTGAGTGTTGAGCAGTAGATTTTTCTGGTTGCTCATACTGTACGCATTACAATTATTGCAAGTTTCACCACACATTCTAGCGAGGGCTACCCACAGTGTTTGACAAAACAACATAGCAACAAAACGAGCCACTTTCTTCCCTTCCAACCGCACACACTGATAGTCCTCCAACAGGCCTTTAGTCTCAAGTGCTTCAATTCCAAATTGACCTTTGGCTTCTGATCTTCAATATCGACCAGCTAGAGTAGATTAAAAATTTAGCTTGACGTCATGGGCCAAAAGGCCTGTACTGTGCTGTATTCTATGTTCAGTTTTGCACAACTAAATGCATGTACACTCCCTGTACATTTGTCTCGACTTTGAAGTGGGAGGGGGATGTTTCAGTCATTAGTGTAATACTTTATCATTTTGTAAAGGGAGTAAGATTAATAAATTAAGACTAGGTGTGTGTGTGTGTGTTTGAATGCAATGATGTAAATCTATTGAGAAGTATCCAAACACATTTAATGCAGGATCACTGCAGCCAGTAGAAAAATTTTTCAACATTATTTATCCAGGATAGAGTTTGAACATCAGTCTGCAGTTAAAGAATATTGCCTGTTCTATATTAACACCCTTATTCTAAAAACTGAACTTTTAAAGACTTATTGTAGTGCCTCTAGCCTCTCTTGTGTTGCCATTCGACACAGTAAGTAATGACGAGAATCAATTAAATATTTTATTAGAAAACTAACAGCAAGGGGTAGGCTATTTAGAACGGAGTTCAGGAAAAACTTCTTCACCCAGAGAGTTGTGGATCTGTGGAATGCTCTGCCTCAGAAGGCAGTGGAGGCCAATTCTCTGGATGCTTTAAAGAAAGAGTTAGATAGAGCTCTTAAAGATAGCAGAGCCGAGGGATATGGGGAGAAAGCAGGAACTAGGTACTGATTGTGGATGATCAGCCATGATCACGTTGAATGGCGGTGCTGGCTCAAAGGGCCAAACGGTCTACTCCTGCACCTATTGCCTATAAGTATATTAAATATTAGATCACATGATACAGTTCTTGAAGATAATCATGGATATTTCTTGGCTTCCTTTTTTAAAAAGTCAATGTAAACAGCTGCCAGTTAAGATTTATACGGTAGAACATAGAACAGTACAGCACAGGAACAGACCCTTTGGCCCACAATGCTGTGCCAAATCAATTAAGTGGCTAACTAATCTCTTCAGTATAGAGAATGCACATATCCTTCCTTTGTTGCTCACATTCATGTGCCTATCTAAATGTCTTTCAAAAGTCTCTAATGTTTCTGCCTCTAGCACCAGCCCAGGTAGTGTACCTAGGCACCCACCATTTTCTGTGGGGGGTGGGGGGAACTTGCCCTGTACTTCCCCTTTGAAGTTGCCCCTTCTCACCTTAAATGCATGGTACTTGACATTGCAACCCTGGGAAAAGGATACTGTCTGCTCTATCTATGCTTTTCATAATCTTTTAAATCTTTATCAGATCTCCTCTCAGCATCTGGCGCTCCAGAGAAAACAACCCAAGTTCATCCAACCTCTCGTTATAGCACATGACCTCTAATCCAGGCAGGTAACCTCTTCTGCACTCTCTCCAAAGCCCCAACATCCTATCCTGGGACAACCAGAACTGTGTACAACCCTCCAGATGTGGCCCAGCTGGAGTTTTACAAAACTGCAGCATTACTTCCTGACATGAACTTAATGCTTCAACTAATAAAGGCAAGCATGTCATATGCCATCTTAACCACCCTATCAACCTGTGTAGCCACTTCCAGGGAGCTGTGAACTTGGATCCTATGATCCCTCTCCTTATCAGCCCTTTTAAGGGTCTTGCCCTTAGCAGTGTACTGTCTCTTTACATTTGACCTACAAAGGGGCACAACTCACATTTGGCCAGGTTAACTTCTCACTGTGGTTTCTTTGTATATATCTGCAGATGATTTTTATTCCATTCACTGTATCCTTTGCCTGTCTTCTATGCTACCCACAACACTACCAATCTTTGTATCATCAGCAAACTTACTAGCCCACCCATGTACATTTTCATCCAGGTCATTTATATATATATATATATATCACAAGCAGCAGGGGTCCCAGCCTGAGGTTCAGCTCACATCTTTTGACAAGCCTTTACTTCCTCTCTGTATGTCAGCTCATCATTGTTGCTAATGAGGTCAACCACTGTATGTAGTATCATCAGCAGACTTGATGTAGTTTCAGCTGAATCTGGCCTTGCCGTCATGAGTCAGCAGTGGACTGAGCACACAACCCTGGGAGGAGGAGGCACCAGTGCTCGGTATGATGGAGCTTGAGATGTCGCTGCCAACTCAGACTGACTGGGCTCTTTCCATCAAGAAGTCCAAGATCGATTTACAGAGTGGTGTTGAGACCCAACTAGGATAGTTTACCCATTAGCTTCTGCGGGCCGATTGCGTTAAGTGCCAAGCTGAAGTCGATAAACAACATCCTGACTCAGGAAGCATCGTTTTCTAGGTGGGACAGGACGGGGTGAAAGACTGAAGCTATGGTATCATCAGCGGAACATTTCAAGTAGTAGGCTAACTTGAAAAGGTCCAATGTAGCTGGAAGGTGGGATTTTATACAATTTTTTACCAGCAGATCAAAGCACTTCATGATTGTTAAAGTCATTGCCACTGAGCAGTAATTATTTAGGCCAAGTACTATGCTCTCTTGGCACCAAAGTGATGGTGATTGGCTTGAAGCCTGCCGGTATAGTGGACTATTTTAGAGCAATATTAAAAATGTCCATTGAGGCTCGGTCCCTCAGCACCTGATCAGGTGTGTTGTCCAACCTGTGTTGTTCTCATCACCTGGGGACAATTTAATTTCCGTGCAATACAGTAGCATGGACACAAGCTCTTTGGCTCAGTTCATCCATACGGAACATGGTGCTTATCTGAGCTGGTCCCATTTGCCTCCACACAGACACCAGAGCAGAGGTCAGAATTTAATCTAGGTTGCTGGAGGACGAGGCAGCAGCTCATTATTTGTGGCACCTAGATCCTTGGAATTTAAACTGACTTTGCTTCCCTGGTTGCTGTAAACCTCCATGACTGCATCCATGTGATAAGTAGGCACAGTTCACAATGCTCATTGTATATAGACAATAACAATTTATTGATTTGGGCCTGTGGTTTCCAGTAGGTAGGGACATCAGATTTGGTTTCCATTTGATTTTCTGGAAAACCATACATTTTCATAAAGCAGATATCTCCATCTACCTATTGAGTATTTAAAATGACAGAGATACAGAGCCTGTATGAAATATTTCTGCTGCTGTTTTACTTGAGAACAGCCAATAAGACTGTTGATTGTGGCGATATTTGTTATTTCAGATCCTGCACTTTTTGCTAAACCTTTGGGAAATAGCTTAAATTATTCCTCTGAAATTGCAAGCATACTAATCTGTAGCACCACAGTCTGTAGAAATTATGATTAAGTAGTTCTTCTGGCTGAAGTAAAAAAAACTTAATCAAGAAAATGGCTGGGATGTTGTGTAAATATTTGTCTGTTCAAAAACTTTGGGGTTTGAAAATTTGTTTTTTTTTTAACTATATACCAACTCTGTTCTATATTACCTGGCTTTCAGGAGGTGAACAAATCACTTATTCCTACAGAAAGGTTCAAACTATGTGGAACATGGAATTGATGACTTAATAGACACAAGAAAATTCTGGGGTAATTCAGTAAGTCAGACAGAATCTGTGGAAGGAGATAAACAGCTGAAGTTCTGGCTGAAGCCTCCTTTCTTTCCAGTCCTGATAATGGATCTTGGCCCAAAATATTGATTGTTTATACCCCTCCATATTGCTGCCTGAGTTGCTGTGTCCCACCAGTGGGTGTTGCTCAAGCTTTCCAGCATCTGCAGTATAGTATCTCTTGGTAACTGAAAAGGTTAGGTGGTTTGGAATTGAGTGGTGCCTTTGCAGTGCTATGTATTAATGGGTAACGTTTAGTGACAACACTTTCCTGATTATTACATTGAATTTTATCTGATTTTATTTCTCAGATAACAGAAGTTATACTTCAGTATCGCAACTGTAATGCTAGCAAGACCATTCAACGTATACTGCAATACTTGGAAAAGACTGAGCAGGCAGATCAGGAAGTTCATTCGACAGAGTCTTTCTTCCGGACTAGAAAACCTTGTTGTAACACAGTAGTGCCTTCCCATTGGCATTCTGTAGCTCAGACCCGCAACATATGTGAGCTCTGTATTAATCAGACTTTTGGAATTCAGCCAAGTGTGGTCCACATTGCAGAATGCAATTTCATAGAGATGGAAGCAGCTCTGGATTCATTCTACCTCAGAGAGCAGACATTTTTCCAATTGCAGTCAAGGATTGTAGAATGCAGCAATTTCTTGAGCTATTATAGCCCATTCAGTTATTACACTGCTTGCTGCAGAACATTCAGCAGTCCAATTACATCTGAACATATTGATGCCCTTGTTTCTTCAGAACTGTTTTCCAGTGCAGAGCACAGCCAGGGAATGATTTCACATAATTTTCCTCACATTGAGGGTAGAGCAACTGGTCTTTTTGATTTGCATCATACTCACATTGCAGGACTGAGTTGTAATACTAATAAAACTCTAAACTTTTACTTACTGGATTCAAACTTGCACTGGAGATTTGCAACTAGATTAGGAGCCAATGAATCTGCACAAGTGCAAGAATTTGCTACCATTGTTGATCTATGGGATGAAGTTCATTATGTCTTCGACCAAAAACAAGTACTTAATAAGTCTTCGATTGGTAGGTACTTATGAAAACAATTTTCAATGCAGCTGAAATTTCACTGTATTTTCTGAAATAATTTGTTTACTATTAGTGTATACATACTGTAGTTTCCTTTTTTAGTCAGTTTACCATTGTTTCCCCCCCCCCCCCCACCTATCCCCATTCAAGAAAGGTCACCTTAACTCTGCAATGATGTGAAAATCAAATCTGGGTAATGGACATCCTGAAACCCTGAAATGAGCATGGATTTAATTTTCCAAATTTATTGCTGATTTATTTACAATATTTAAATTTTGACTTGTATCTCTAACTTTAAAATCTAAGTACAACAAACTTGTGCTCCATAATATTATGTATACTTGCATTGTCCTGCTCACTAACCTGCCAAGGGTGGTGCTAGAGGCAGACGCATTAGTTTGCATTTTAAGAAACTCTTAAATAAGCCTATGATCGATAGAAAAATGAAGGGCAATGCAGGAAGGAAGGGTTAGACTGATCTTAGGGTAGCTTAAAAAGACAACACATCATGGACTGAAGGTCCTATACTGTGCTGTATCTGTACTAAATCTTCTTGTTGAGCAAATTAGTTATTTTTGCTAGAGCTGCATGCTTAGCCCTAGAATTAAAAATCTGTAATAAATAAATAAAAATCATTTATCTAGTGTATTTATGCAACTGTGTTGCAGTGCATCTAATTTTGGGTTGCAAGGGGCTTTATGGATGTACCGATGATGATATTTATTCTTGTGTTTATGGAATTTTACTTGTTTAGTTTACCATAGATCCATCTCAGTAAAGCTCTTTCAATTTCTGAACAGTATATTTCTTGCAGAGTGTTTCGATCTTGCTACAGCATGTTCTCTTGATGAGGATGCTTTCTTTTCAGCAGTCTAAATTAGGATGCAAGTAATGTTCTTAGACAGAAAATCTTCAAATTTTCTCCAAACAAGCAATTTAGCTTTACTCCTCAAGGCTACAATGATGTGGAAGAGGTGAATTGCCTCCTAAAAATGATCAGTGTCAAGTAAGTTTGATTAATTGGGAAGTTAGTTGGGAAGTCTGATAATTGCAGATTTTAGTCCATTCTCAGCAGATTTGAGTGGAAAGTCTTTTATTTTTCCTTTACCAGCAGCTGGCCAACTCAAAATAACTGTTTTGTAACAATTGCATTGAAATAATGCACTTTCTTTGTGTTTTAATTTCTTGGGATCTGGGTATTGCTTGCAGATATTTGTTTCTGTTTTTATGTCACGGTTCCAACATCTGCAATACCTTATTTTAGATTGGAATTTAATTTTGTTGCACAATATTAGTCACTTCATGGAGCTATTATAGTTCCGGTGGCCCAAGTTCATTCCACTGCTGTCTTTAAGAAGTTTTTACATTCTTCCCATGACTGCGGGTTTCCTCTGGGTGCTCCAAAAATGTATGGATTAGTAGGTTAATTGGTCACATGAGTGTATTGTGGCAGTGTGGGGTAGAGGGGCCTGTTACAATGCTGTATCCGGGCAGTATCTCTAAATTTTTAAAATGGATTAATCATTTGTTTTGTCTATTATTTCTAAGCTTAGCAAATTGCAAGATGTCATGGAAACATAGAAAACCTATATTACGATACAGGCCCTTCAGCCCACAATGCTATGCCGAACATGTACTTACTTTAGAAATTACCTAGGGTTACCCACAGCACTCTATTTTTCTAAGCTCCATCTACCTATACAGGAGTCTCTTAAAAGACCCTATCATATGCGCCTCTACCACTGCTACTGGCAGACCGTTCCACGCATTCGCCACTCACTGTGTGTGTTTTTAAAAAGAAAACCAAACACATACCCCTGTCATCTCCTCTGTACCTACTTCCAAGTGCCTTAAAACTGTGCCCTCTCGTGTTAACCATTTCAGCCCTGGGAAAAGGCCTGTGACTATCCACACGATCAATGCCTCTCATCATCTTGTACAACTCCCTCAGGTCACCTCTCATCCTCCGTCGCTCCAAGGAGAAAAGGCCGAGTTCAGTCAACCTATCCTCATAAGGCATGCTCCCCAATCCAGGCAACATTCTTGTAAATCTCCTCTGCACCCTTTCTATGGCTTCAACATCCTTCTTGTAGTGAGGTGACCAGAACTGAGCACAGTACTCCAAGTGGGGTCTAAATGGGGTCTGACCAGGGTCCTATAAAACTACAACATTACCTCTCGGATCCTAAACTCAGTCCCATGGTTGATGAAAGCCAATGCACCATATGCCTTCTTAACCACAGAGTTAACCTGTGCAGCAATGTTGAGTGTCCTATGGACTCGGACCCCAAGATCCCTCTGATCCTCCACACTGCCAAGAGTCCTAGAATTAATACTATAATCTGCCATCATACTTGACCTACCAAAATGAACCACTTCACATTTATTTGAGTTGAACTCCCAATTACCACTTCTCAGCCCAGTTTTGCGTCCTATCGATGTCCCGCTGGAACCTCTGACAGCCCTCCACACTATCCACAATACCCCCAACCTTTGTGTCATCAGCATATTTACTAACCCATCCCTCCATTTCCTCATCCAGATCATTTATAAAAATCATGAAGCGAAGGGGTCCCAGAATAGATCCCTGAGGCACACCACTGGTCACCAACCTCCATGCAGAATATGACCTATCTACAACCACTCTTTGCCTTCTGTGGGCAAGCCCATTCTAGATCCACAAAGCAAGGTCCCCTTGGATCGTATGCCTCCTTACTTCCTCAATAAGCTTTGCATGGGGTACCTTATCAAATGCCTTGCTGAAATCCATATACACTGCATCTACTTTTCTACCTCCATCAATGTGTTTAGTTACATCCTCAAAATTCAATTCGACTCGTAAGGCGTGACTTTCCTTTGACAAAGCCATGCTAACGATTCCTAATCATATTATGTCTCTCCAAATGTTCATAAATCCTGCCTATTGGGATCTTTTCCATCAACTTACCAACCACTGAAGTAAGACTCACCAGTCTATAATTTCCTGGGCTATCTCTACTTCCTTTCTTGAATAAGGGAACAACATCTGCAAACCTCGAATGCTCCAGAACCTCTCCTGTCCCCATTGATCATCGCCAGTGGCTCAGCAATCGCCTTCCTTGCCTCCCACAGTAGCCTAGGGTACATCTCGTCAGGTCCCAGAGACTTATCCAACTTGATGCTTTCTAAGAGTTCTAGCACATCCTCTTTCTTAATGTCTATATGCTCAAGCTTTTCAATACGCTGTAAGTCATCCCTATAATCACCAAGATCCTATTCCACAGTGAATACTGAAGCAAAGTATTCATTAAGTACCTTTATTTCCTCCAGTTCCATACACACTTTTCCACTGTCACACTTGATTGGGCCTATTCTTTCATGTCCTATCCTCTTGCTCTTCACATACTTGTAGAATGCCTTGGGGTTTTCCTTAATCCTATTTTCCAAGGCCTTCTCATGGCCCCTTCTGGCTCTCCTAATTTCATTCTTTAGCTCCTTCCTCCTAGCCTTATCTTCTAGATATCTATCATTACCTAGTTTTTTTGAAGCTTTCGTAAGCTTTTCTTCTTGAGTAGATTTTCAACAGCCTTTGTACACCATGGTTCTTGTACCCTACCATCCTTTTCCCTGTCTCATTGGAATGTACCTATGCAGAACACCATTCAAATATCCCTTGAACGTTTGCCATATTTCTGCTGTACATTTGCCTGAGAACATCTGTTTCCAATTTATGCTTCCAAGTTCCTGCCTGATAGCTTCATATTTCCTCTTTCTCCAATTAAATGCTTTCCTAACTTGTCTGCTCCTATCCCTCTCCAATGCTATGGTAAAGGAGATAGAATTGTGATCACTATCTCCAAAATGCTCTCCCACTGAGAGACCTGACCAGGCTTATTCACATATTCTGTCAGGAAACCTTCCTAAACACCTAACAAGCTCCACCCTATCTAAACCCCTTGTCAGGCCAATGGAATTCTACAAATCAAAATACGGCAGATGCTGGAAATCTGAAATAAAGACATTACTAGTGCTGGTAATTAGGTTGAAGAGCTGGTGAGATAGTGTTTTTTTTTAACCACAACTGATGGTATTAAAAATTTGTGTTAATAACATGCAGTTAGAAATATTCAATTTTTACTTGAATACCATTTTTGTGTTGCAGAAAGCATTATAAAAAATTACAGCAGGGCATACAGTCCATTACATCGGCATCTTATTGCTGGAACCAAATCTAAAGCTCAGGAAGAATATTTAATAGCTGAAGTAACAACTGAGACATTCGACAATATTGTACTGGATGTCGAAAAGGTGAACCTCTTATTTCTGTCATTACTTATCCAAACATTGATGTTTATGGCGAAAACCACTTGTCTTGTTAAAAATGCCATTGTATTTTCCAATTACTGTGATGTAAAGTTTAAATTATTATGCATTTCCTTCAAGCATTTCCTATTTTCTTGTAAAATAATGCAAATAGCTAGTTTGTTATCCTGGTGCAAGGGTCTCAGCCCTGTTCGTTTTCCTCCATAGATGCTGCCTGACCTGCTGCGGTCCTTCAGTTTTGTGTGTGTGTTGCAATGGAATTCACATTTGGTTTTGTACTACCAACTACTTCGTGGTCCAAGCTCAAGCAAACTTGGCTGAAGCAGAGTACAATATTGTAAAAGTTGAAGGAAACCTTGCATTTTGACAAAGCCCAGCAACTGAAGTATTCTTGTAGCTCCTTTTAAAATGATATTTCCTCCTTTAGAAGATGGAACAACAGCTATTGCTGAACTTCTGTTTATTTCTTGATGCATACATTAAGCTTAGTGCTTTGTTGTGGGAGTAGCCAAGGCTTTGGAGTCCAGTTTACATTCTGCTCAAAGTCTGCACATTGAGAAGTTTGAAAGATGATGTACTTCCTAGTGTCATTATATAAAATACATAAAAATAGCTAGCTCTTGGATATCTCTATCTCTGCACAAACTAGTGAGTCAGAGTGATCACCACAGCCTAATGGGAGCATGAACCCCAGCTTTCTTTTTCCTATTCAAGTGCTTCCATTTCAAGTAGGCCTTCTTGATTTTACAATTTCCTACCTTAAAAGTTACAAAAAGTGTTGACAAACATTTTTGTATCCTAACTGATCTTGCTTGCACATAGCTGCTGTTGTGGCTAGTGGTTTCAAGAAACTGTCATCACGTTTGAGCTTCATGCCTTAAGCAATTTTGTTAGTGCAGTCACTGCAACCTCTAATCTCCTGGGTGGTTGTTAAAAGGCAGCTGTGAAACAGCCTTGGTAAAATTTGCAAACATTTCTTGAAGACTGATGCAGGATTTCTCATTTGGTAGTCAAGAGATGTGTGCTTGCCTTAAGTAATTGCCTTCACATGTGAGGTAAATAAGAACAAAAATAAGATGTTAATAATATCAAATGCTTTATCGTCAATTCATGGAATGACGGTTATTGATCGCAATTTATCTTGCCTTTGGAAATTGGTAGTGGGATTGTACTCTAGAATTAATAACGTGCAGTAGTTTTCAGTATATTGTTGGGTAAATAAGCAACATTTGTGTAGATGTTCTACAAGTTGATGTGGAACTTCTCAGTATTTTAAACAATTCAACTTCCAGATCCACTAAATATCTTGTTGATTTATGAATGTGTAGTAATGCTTCTAAGATTTAGTATTTTTTATTTGCAGGACAGTTCCCCTTTAAAATAAAAGATTTATTATTGTCACATGTTAGGGTGGTATGGTCAGCATGCTTTACAGTACAGGCGACCCTGTGGGAGATAGCACGTTTCTCCCTATGACCGTGTGGGTTTACTCCAGATGTTCTGGTTTCCTCCCACAGTCCAAAGACTTGCTGGTTGGTAGGTTAATTGATCATTGTAAATTGTCCCGTGATTAAATTGGGGGATTGCTGGGAGACGTGGCTCGAAGGGCCTTCTCCACGCTGTATCTCTATAAAAATGTACTGAAGTACATTGAGGAGCTTGACTTGCATAGCATTCATACAAATCAATTCATTGCAACAGTGCATGGAGGTAGTACAAGTTTTAAAAAGAAATAAGGGTGCAGAATGGAGTGTTGCAGTTACAGAGAGAGTGCAGTGCAGCCAGACAATAAGGTACAAGATCATAACAAGGTAGTTTGAGACTAAGTCCATCTTGCTGTATTAGGGAACCATTGTCATTTTAAGAGCGATTAAACAATTCAGATTGAGGTTGGGGACTGAATCGGATGCACCTCAGCTCTGGGTGGGGTTGCAGGCCGATACTTCTTATAAAGCAAAACCTAACATAATGGCTACGATGTTTCACTCCCAGATGAGCTCAGCGCTTTTGATGCACCTTTGAAATGGAAAATATAACTATACCTCTGTGAATTCCTGCAGCATCGGTGACTTTGATTTCTGTCTCGGAGGCTGACATCAGAACATGTTTCAAGAGGGTGAACCTTCGCACAGTGTCAGACCCTGATGGTGTATTTGGTAGGGATCTGAAAACCTATGTCAACCAACTGGTGGGAATGTTCAAAGACATCATCAATATCTCACAGTTGCAATTGGAGGTTCCCACTTGCTTCAAAAGAGCGAAAGTCATAGTGCCCAAGAAGAGTAGGATGAGCTGTCTCAATAACTGTTGACCAGTGGCACTTAAATCTACTGTGGTGAAGTGCTTTGAGAAGTTGGTCATGGCTAGAATCAACTCCTGCCTAGGTAAGGACCTGGACTCACTACAATTTGCCACAAGAAGTCTACAGTGAATGCATTCTCACTGGCTCTCTATTCAGCTTCAAATCACTTGGACAATAGTAATACCTACGTCAGCTTACTGTTTATTGATTACAGCTCTGTGTTCAACACAATCATACCCCAGTTCTAACCTGTAACCTACAAAATCTGGTCCTCTGTATCTCCCTTTGCAACTGGATCCTTTACTTCCTCACCAGGAGACCACAGGCTGTGTGAATTGGAAATAACATTTCCTCCGTGCTGATATGTGACACTGGTACACCTCTAGAATGTGCGTTTTGCACACTGCTCTACTCTCTGTACACCCACGGCTGTGTGGCTAGGCACAGCTCAAATGCCTAAGAAGGCTTGATAATAGCTATATATTTTATTAGGAGTTTGAGGAGAATTGATAGGTCACCAGAGACACTCGCAGATTTTTACAGATGGACCGTGGAGAGCAATCTAACTGAATGCATCTCTCAGTTTGTATGGAGGAGCCACTGGGCAAGATCGGAATAAGTTGCAGAAAGTTGTAAACGCAGCCTCCTCAGCATCCAGGAAACCTTTAAAAGGCAGTATCCATTATTAAGGACCTTCATGACCCAGGGCATACTTTCTTCTTGTTACCATCAAGGAGGTGGTTCATGACCTGAAGACACACTCAACATTTCAGGAACAGTTTCTTCTCCTCTGCCATCAGATTTCTGAGTGGACCATGAACCCACAAACACTACATCACTCTTTATTTTTCCACTTTTCACTTACTTAATTTTTATTAGTTTTTATTATGTATTGCAATGTACTGCTGCTGCAAAACAACAAATTTCATGACATATGCCAGTGGTATTAAACCTGATTTTGCTTCTGATCTTTAAACATTGATACGAAAGCTGTACTTGAGCCTGGTGTATTGTGCTTTTGTATGTCTGATCAGAGGGAGGAGAACAGAGGTTGTCTGGGATGAGTGGAGTGTTTGTCTATACCTCACTGCTTCAGTAATTCAGCCAGCATAATCAGAGACCATGGAATGGAGGCTGGTTCCTGTAATGTGCTGAGCTGTGCCTACAACTCTCTGCAGTTTCTTGTCATGGGCAGAGCAGTTGCCATACCAAATCATGATATACAGGCTTCCCCCCGCTATCCGAAAGTAGAGCGTTCCTATAAAACCTTTCATAAGCTGAAATGGTGTAAAGTGAAGAAGCAATTACCATTAATTTATATGGGAAAAATTTTTGAGCATTCCCAGACCCAAAAAATAACCTACCAAATCAAACCAAATAGCACATAACACCTAAAATAACTCCAATATATAGTAAAAGCAGGAATGATATAATAAATACACAGCCTAAATAAAGTGGAAATAATGTATATATAGCGTAGTTTCACTTATCAGAATCGGGAAGATTAAGCCAAAACCGATTTGTAGAAAAAATTGGCATGTACACACATCCGCACACACCTGCCTGCACAAAGCTTCACGGTCATTGTAGTCTTTCTTGGGGTAAACACAGTTTTAAAGCTGGTGCCTTTTTTGTAAAAGCAAAAATCCTCTTCACATTTCTTTCTGTTAGCGAAAACAGGTACTAATGTAGGTCTTTCGTAAAAGCGGGTCTTTAGTAAAGCGGGTGACACCTGTATCTGCATAGGTTGCTTCCTGTGGTACGTTGATTGTACCACAGTGAGGGGTGAAGGGGTCATGCTAAATTTCTTCAGCCTCCTGAGGAAACAGAGGTGTTGGTGAACTTGGTGTCAATGTGAATGGACCAGGGCAGGCTATTAGGGATCTTCACTCTGAGGAACTGAAAGCCCTCAAGCCTCTTGACCTCAGCAGTGTGAATTCAGCTCTTTCGTTTTGCTGGCATTGAGGGAAGTGTTGGCATGGCACTGTGTCACTAGGCTCTCTTCCTGCTCTCTGTCTCATTGACACCCTTTCTGGCACATGTCCTCTTCCAGCAGATTAGTAGTTGATATATCTGGATGGCAAAGTGTTTACAGTACATGGAATCTGGTTTAGTCTGGCACTTAAAAGGATTGGAATGGGAAGTAGATGAAATATCAAAACTTCTCTTAAAGCTTTTATCCTGGCTTACAGGCCTCTTTCAATTATTTTCCTTGTAGTGAACTCTGTACCTTCGCCCCTCTTGTTCTGCCATCCTAAAGTTCTGAGTTAAATTGTTTTTATACCCTTTGAAGTATCATCCTACCAGGTCCATCTTTGAGATATAATCAGTTGTGGATGCCAAGGTAATTAAGTGTGCAGTGAAAAATTATTTAGCGCTTAATTGGTTGGACTTTTTTTTAAAATAAAACCTAGCCTAGCTATAAGACTTTATTATGGAAGTGGAGCAGTCAATTCAATAATTATAAAAACTCAGCCCCAGAAATACTGCATGTGACTAGAAACAATTGGGATGCAAAAAAATTAATCATGTTGGGGAAATGGTTAAATGCAATTGAAGATGACCTCCGATATGGAGAGGAAATTTTGTTTCTGTTAAATGGTCCATTTTGTGATTTTTTTTTTTTGGTAACTCAAAGTCATGCTCATACACTCAATAGCCACTTTTATTTGGGTACACTCCTGTACCTAATAAGGTTGCCAGAGGAGTGGAACCCTGTGTCGTGTTTCGCTGCTATGGCCCCACCACTTCAAGGTTTGACGTGTGTTCAGAGATGCTCTTCTCTTCTGCACACCAGTGTTGTAATGCATGGCTATCTGAGTTATTGTTGCTTTTCTGTCTGCCTGAAGCACTCTGGGTCTTCTCCTCTGACCACATTAACACGGCGTTTTGCCTGCAGAACCGCTGCTCATGGATTTTTTTTTTGTTTTTGCACCTTCTGTAAACTCCCAATGGCTTGTGTCTGAAAATCCTAGGAGATCAGCAGTTTCAGCGATACTAGTATGGTGCTAGCAATCATTCCATGGTCAAAGTCACCAAGGTCACATTACTTCCCCATTCTGATATTTGGTCTGAACAAGACTGAATCTCTTGTTTGCGTGCTTTTATGCATTCAGTGCTGCTACATGATTGGCTGATTAGATACTTGCATTAACGGGCAGATGTATCTAACAAAGTGGCCACTGAATATTCATCAAGTTGAAATGCTTTTTTCATACAAGTTCTTTTAAGAGTGAATTTTATTCCAAGTCTGAAACTGTTAAGTAGGGATTTCTGAATTGCATAATAATGAATTTCCATTGCCTAAATTGCGGTAATGCAGTGGCTGTCTGTACACAATATGTGTAAGCAGCTATTTAGTGGTTGCCTCTTTTCTGATTTAACTGTACATCTTGAGTAATTCCCACTTTTCAATGTCTTTCATTGTATGCTATTGTTTTTGTGGAAATTAATTATGAGAAAGAATAATGTTCACACATTTTAAACCCACTGCGTATCAAATGGATGCATAAAATGGTGCTGGAATGGACCC
This sequence comes from Hypanus sabinus, assembly GCF_030144855.1. Taxonomy (NCBI): domain Eukaryota; kingdom Metazoa; phylum Chordata; class Chondrichthyes; order Myliobatiformes; family Dasyatidae; genus Hypanus; species Hypanus sabinus. The sequence continues at coordinate 18,392,967 of NC_082714.1, forward strand.
ATAGTTTAATCTTGGATCTGGTAGCATGCTTCTCAGAATATAAGTGTGCATTCTCAGATTGTAAACATGAGACTTTTTGGATGCCAGAGACATACTTCCTGATGAAGGATGCAGCCCAAAATATCCACTGTTTATTCCCCTCCCATCTATGGAAGTGAATAAACAATCGATGTTTTGGTCTGAGACCCTGGAGAAGAAGGGGAAAGATGCCAGAATAGGATGGGGGGGTGGGGGGAAGAGAGAGGAGATGGAATACAATATAAAAGGTGATGGGTGAAATCTTATTCTGGTGTTTGTTCACTTCCATAGATGCTGCCCGACTTGCTGAGATCCACCAGCATTTTGTGTGCGTCATTCTCAGATTGACTTTGTTTCCTTCGGGGCCTTAAAACAATAATCCTGCTAATGTCAATGTGTAATTATTGCTATATGCAACGTTCCCTCCTAAATTTTTTTTTAAACAGCTACACAGACCAATCATTGCTCCATGCAGGAAATTTTTACATGTGCTGAAAACTGTGCAGCACTTTAATGAAACATTATATAAGAGAAAATTCCAGTTGTGTGGCAACAAAGACTATGTGCACGGGAGCATTTCAGTCACTGTGCAGTTGCGCACATGTGCAGCTTAGTGGGAACAGTGGTTGTGTGATGCTTAAAATCTAATGTAATTCCACGAAGAGGCTTGTTTTGGGATATTGCAAATTTTCTATTAAATGGTTTAATGGGAAAAAGGACCACCAGAGCAGTAAGGCTGATCAGTGCCTCCACCCACTAACCCAGCTCTCCACACCCCTCACCACCACTACTTTACGAACATACAATCAATCTATGTATATAGCTATCTTATGTATTTATATTCATTGTTTTTTAGTATTGTGTTCTCTTTCTTATTGTGTTGCATTGGATCCAGAGTAACAATTATTTCATTCTCCTTTACATTTGTGTACTGGAACTGACCTTAAACAATCTTTAATGTATGTTACTTCTTTTGATTTAAATTGAAGCCAGAGATTTATCAAGTTCCTTAATCATAATCAGCAATTCTATTTTCTACATTGGACTTGAAACGTATTGTTGTAGAAAATTAGTTCTGGGTACCTCATATTCAGTCTTTTCTGACCTTTAGAAACCTATTATTATATTGGGATAATTAAAATCTCCTTCTACAACTTCAGGAGCAACACACATAAAATGCTGGAGGAACTTAGCAGGCCAGGCAGCATCTATGGAAAAGAATAGACAGTTGACATTTTGGGCCAAGACTTTTCATCATGTCTACAACTGCTCTGTAGCTTTTGTACTTAAATGAAAATTCCTCTGCATATTTCCTTCTCTAGTTCTTGAGAAACTAGACCCAGCAAAGTAATGTTCCCTCTAATACATAGTTGTAACTAAACAAATTCTACTTTTAATTTTTTTGCCAGAGTTGTGATGTACTCTTGCATCATACTTCTACCCTTCCTTTCCTTTCCGAGCACATTTGTCCAGGAATGTATCCCCAGGCTTGTCCATGCCAACCAAGGTGTTCATCTCAGCTGGTTTCATTTGGCCCATATCCATCTTAACCTCTCCAATCATGTACTTGTACAAATATTTTAATATATTACTGCAGATCAGCCATTTTCTCTAGTAACTCATTCCATATACACATCATCCTCTGCATGAACTTGCCCTTTGAGTCCCTTGTAAATCTTTCTCCTCTTGCTTTAAACTTGTGCCCTCTGACTTTGGTTTCTTTTCCCTGGAAACAAGAACATGTGCATTCACTTTATCTATGCCACTGTATCATATTCCCATGCAACTGTTTGCTGTAAGGTAACCTCTTATTCCCTGTACTTTGCAGATTTATTTAAGTACTTGACAATCAAATTTTGTTACTTAAATTTATTTTTACCTTGCCCCGTTTGAAATCCTTATGCCAAGCTAATCCATTGTGACCTGTCTTTCCCAATTGTTTGCTTTTAACTTAATCTTTTCTGTATCTTTTTTGCTGATTGACTTTTGTTCATGTATGTTCTGACCCTTCCTGAAACATTCTGGTGATTGTTACCCATAATTTTTTTGCGCTATAGCCATTTCAAACACCCCAACACCTAAATCCCTACCTTCTGACTGTTCAAGCTGTCCCCATCATCAATAACAAACTCTCCCACAGGATGTTTGAGGATGTTTGTTGCAGTTTTATAAAATGCCAGTCAGACCACCTCTGGAGAAACCCATTATCGGAAGGATGTTGAAGCTTTGGTGGGTGTGTCTGGATTAGAGAGCATGTGCTGTAATGAGAGGTTAGAAAAACTTGTTTTCTGTGGAGTAACAGAGGATGAGGGAAGATCCAATAAATGTTTGTAAGATTACGAGAGGCATAGAGTAGACAATATTTTCCCCCCAGGTTTGAAATGTCTAGTACTAGAGGGAAGCATTTAGGATGAGTGGTAATTTCAAAGGTGATGTGAGGGGCAAGCTTTTTTTAAAAATATTCACAGAATGGGTTCCTGGAATGTACTGTCTGGGGTGGCGGTAGAGGCAGCTACATTAGGGATTTTTAAGAGATGTTTAGTTAGGCACATGAATGTGAAGAAAATGGAAGGATGTGGATATGGTGCAGGCAGCAAGTCACTCCTCTGCAGGTGCAGTTCATCAGCCTCAAAGGTCACATCGCAATTATGTACATCTCCTCTTCCTAAGGAATCTAAAGCCCTCTTTCATATGTTTTTTCTCCAGAAATATGTTCATTTTCCTATTTTAGTACTCACTAAGACATGTCACTAGAATTATACTGGAGATTGCTCCCTTTTTGTGATCTTTTTAATCTTTCTTACTCAACTTTGCCTGCAGAACCTAATCCCTTTCTCCACCTCATACAATTTGCCCTGGACATGTATTATAAACCTTCAGCATCTGCTGTAATTGTTGGTAGTACCCTTTTCTGCTATGATTAATCATTGTGGAGAAATATTTCCCACAAAAGTGATGATTTTAATCACAAGACCATCTGTTTGAGAGCTGAATGATTCACTTTTTTTAAAGTGTGCTGCCTCTGACTGGTGTGTTGTGTGTTTAATATTTCAATAATTATATATTGTTTGATTAAGCATTCTTGTTTACATAATGCATTGCAGGTTATATATAAATTTACATAAATTATGTATTATTACACAGCCACATCGAACATGCACATCTTCCTAAAGTAAAAATGAAACTAAAACACATTTTCTTGTGTTTCTTTCTTTTTGCTTTCAATCTGTTTTATGCTTTGGAGTTACAAAACCTAACAGTGGTGACAAAGTTTTAAACAAACGCTGGGTGACTACCTACCCGTTAAAGCACAGTGAGGCATTCAATTTTATTTTAAAAAGGCAATGCAGCACATCATCTTTGGAAGACAAAACATGATCGAGTTTAACAAAGAAGGCAGAAAATGAACAAATTCATGAATTTATAAACAGTACCAGGTGTTACCAGAAAATAATAAATTTTTAAAAAGCAGATATGGCTGGCTTCATTGGGAAGATTGGAGCATTCAACTGCACAGAAGATAACTGGATTTTGTATACTAAGCGAATTGATTTTAAAGCAAACAGAATAGCCAATGAGAAACAGGTGTCAGTTTTGCTGGGTATACTGGGTTTAAGGCACACTGTTTGATTGCTCAAAATAAACCAACCAAAATGAGCTTTGCTGATATTGTGAAAGTAATGCAGGAACATTTAGAACCAAAGCCATTGGTGGAATCAAAAACAAGAGGAGTCCATTTTAGTGTAAGTGACTGAATTGAAAAGATTGTCAGGTTGTTGATGGGCATAGTGATGCATTTGAGAGATCATTGAGTTTGTGGAACCGTACAAGAAAGCATTTAAAAATGGCTCCCAATCTGAAACACAACTTGCATTTAAAAGAGCAGTTGAAATCTTATCAATGGAAGCAGCAGCTGGAGATGTAGTTGAGTTTCCTTCAGGAATGAAAGAGAGTGAGAATAAAATTGCAATGTCTAAACAGAAACGTGCCTGGCTGAACAAATTGTGTTACCATTGTGGCAGGGGTTTACATACACCAGACCAATGCAGGTTTTAAGGTGAAACTTGCAGGAAAAATACCCAATGAAGTAGGATGCATACAAAGAACATGTCACGCAGAGAAAAATAAATGGACTGCACAGGGAAGAGGAAAAAGATAAAGTCAAGTTAGATGAAAATCTGAGTGTGACAGAAGGCCGGGTAGCATTGAGATTTATAATGTGAAAACTTAACAATAAACAAGCTTGCACCTGAAGTGAATGGCAAATTAAAATGGAATTGGATACTGGCTAGGCTGTTTCAATCATTCCACAAAGTGAGTTTGAAAGGCATTTCCAAGATACTGAACTGAAGCCTGAAAATATCCAGCTAAGAACTAATACTGGAGAAAAGGTAATGCCTATGGAGATGACATCTGTAACAGTTAGGTACAACATTGGGTTGTATGTGGTTAAAAACAGGAGGGCCAGCATTGTGGGGTTGTGAGTGGCTGAAATCACTACAACTTGATTGGAGATCCATCTGCTATTTGCTTGTCACATTCCCTGTAAAAGAGTCGACTGAAAGCAAATTATGAAGGTACTGGATAATGCCACAGCAGTGTTAAAGATGGCATTAGGAAAACTCAAACATATTAAAGGTAAAATGGTGTTAAATGGAAATGCCACACCCAAGTTTCACAAAGCCCATCCAGTTCTTTATACCACCCGTGATAAAGTAGCCAATGGAGACTGAATGGGCAAGACCAGTGGACCCAGTAACCAAGAAGAATGGGTTCATCAAGATCTGTGGTGATTTTGAAGTCACCATCAACCTGGTACTAAAAGTAGATCAATACTGTCTGTCCAGGATGAAGGATATCCTTGCAAACCTTTATGGAGGGAAACATTTCAGCAAAGTAGACTTAGTGAGGCCTATCTACAGATGAAGATGGAAGAAGAGTCCAAACTGTTTCTCACCATACACACTCAAAGGACTTTATCGCTATACTAGGCTTAGTCTTGGTATCTAAATCTGCACTCTGGTAGAAAACTATGGACAAGGTCTTCAAAGGCTGTCCAGGCATTCACTGTTACCTGGATGGTCATTGTTACTGGTAAAGATGACGAGGAACAGCTCCAAAATCTGAAGTGTTAAAAAGATTAGAAAGTTATGGGCCTGGAACACAATGCTGCAAGTGTGAATTCTTTAAACCAAGTATCTCTTACTGTGGTCACATCAACAATGCACAAGGATTATAAGTGTGCTCAGAAAAATTCAGTGTGGATGGTCCAAGGTCAAAGGTTGTGTCACATTTGTGGTTCTTTTTGGGATTTGTCGATTACTATTACAGGTACCTGGTTACTGTACTCCACCCCTTGAACTCATTACGACAGGTAGGGAAGAAATGGCAATGGACAAAGCAGTGTGAGATGGATTTCCAAAAGGTAAAGGAAATGGTAATGTTAGACATTGTACTCACACATTATGATCCACATCATTCAGTGAAACTTTCCATGCACTGTTCAAGATGGCAACACAGCCAGAAGAAAGGAGTCTGGAGTTGGCAGAACCACTTCCTGCAGTCCCAGAACCAACTCCTACAACAGCATGGAGGAGAACCTCGAACGTACGATTTGTTTGACAGCCACAAGCTTCTCCTGCCAAGCAGAGTGAGCACCCCCAACTCCCCTGCTGGGAGATAATGAATCCCACATTCTCCATAGCGATTTAAATCTTTAGGCCTGAATGGGCCAATGTAAAAGAGTGTGAGTCAATCTCTCAATCTCAATCTCAATCTCTCTCTCCTCTCTCTCTCTCTCTCTCTCTCTCTCTCTCTCCCTCTCCCTCTCCCTCTCCCTCTCCCTCTCCCTCTCCCTCTCCCTCTCCCTCTCCCTCTCCCTCTCCCTCTCCCTCTCCCCCTCTCCCCCTCTCCCCCTCTCCCCCTCTCCCCCTCTCCCCCTCTCCCCCTCTCCCCCTCTCCCCCTCTCCCCCTCTCCCCCTCTCCCCCTCTCCCCCTCTCCCCCTCTCCCCCTCTCCCCCTCTCCCCCTCTCCCCCTCTCCCCCTCTCCCCCTCTCCCCCTCTCCCCCTCTCCCCCTCTCCCCCTCTCCCCCTCTCCCCCTCTCCCCCTCTCCCCCTCTCCCCCTCTCTCCCCCTTCCCCCCCCTCTCTCCCCCTTCCCCCCCCTCTCTCCCCCTTCCCCCCCCTCTCTCCCCCTTCCCCCCCCTCTCTCCCCCTTCCCCCCCCTCTCTCCCCCTTCCCCCCCCTCTCTCCCCCTTCCCCCCCCTCTCTCCCCCTTCCCCCCCCTCTCTCCCCCTTCCCCCCCTCTCTCCCCCTTCCCCCCCCCTCTCTCCCCCCCTCTCATATTATTTGAGTATTCTTTGTTTACATCATGCATTGGAGATTGTGTAGAAGTATGTAAATATTATATGCCATTATGCCACCACATCATACGTGAGGGTGTTGCTAAAGTAAAAATGAAGCTAAGACACATCATCTTAGACTCCTGTCTTTTTTTGCTTTCAATTAGTGTTGTTTTGGAGTTACAAAACATAATGTGTTTCATTGAAAGGAAATGTTTTAAAACTGCAACACTGAAAAGCATCAACTTGTCAAAAGAATTTTTTTTAACTGTTGAGGTGCATGTTCTGTCGTTTGACTGACGTAAATGAAAATCTTATAAAGTGAATCTTTAACAATATACTAATGTGCTTTCTCTCAATTTCTGCCTATTCCCTATATACAACGTTTATTGTTGCTAAGCAAGGAAGATGTTACTGGTTTCTCCAAGTGACTTGCTAGTGCTGCTTATTGTACCTTTGTACCTTCTGCAGCTACAGGAGATTGACAGACCTGGGTGCCAGGGCCATCCTATAAAGTAAATCAGGCCTTGATTGTTGGTTAGATATTGGTGGCAGATCCTAAGAATACCCCGAAGACATTTGACAGCTCACTACTGTCAGAGACCCATTTAACTGCTTTTGCACTTCAGTGGTAATTGGAGAGATTTAAAAGTAGATTTAAAAATACCTGCAACTAGAGATTTAAGTTAATTAAAAATATTAAAAGAAAATAAACTATTTCTTGAACTTTTTAGTTAACATTGATGACCTCATTCAAAAGAATGGGGTTCAGTGTACAGCTCAGTATGTTTTATCGGCACTGGATTAGTGAACACAGAAGCAGAACACGTGGTCATGTACATCCGTATGTGACCTCCATTTTTGTCTCTGATGGTGCAGTTGAATACATGGGTTGGAAAGTCAGAGATGACCTTTTCCATTGAAAATATGTTGACAGTGGTTTTCCAGTTCTAGCCAGAGATGAGCAAAATCCTTAAACAGTATATAATTAGATTTTATTTGGTTGGGCTTTGTGAAAAACCCTGGGATGTTTGGCGCCATGAAAGCAGCAATAAAATTTCATGACATTTTGTAATTCCTAGAAAAGGCAAATCAAGGCTAACCAATCTGGCTGAAAGCTGACAGCTGGGAATTTTCTCTTGAATTATTTAAGGAGACTCTTCAGACCACTTAAATACCAAGATTTTTCTTTCTGCGAGATATGAATTCTGATTTATGATGGCACTGGTGATGCCCATGATTACTTATAGGCGGCAAAAAGCAAAAAAAAGGAAGCTACCAAATACCTTATTAATAATGATCACTTAACAATGGAGAGGTGAGAGGAGGCAGAGTTGAGACATCCCCGAGAGCGGAAAAAGTCCTGATGTCTGATCAATTTAAGTGACGGGCTGAAGTGGAAAAGTCAAATTGTGGCAGCGGAGTCTGGGGTCCAGGTCCCAGAGTGATCCAAGAGTGAAGAAAAACCCGATCCTTAGTTGGAGTTAAGTTGGATTGAAAAGGTCATAGTGTCAGGACTGGAGGTGATGGCTGTTTCCACCCGGTTCTTCTTGCTGCCCCGCAGTGTTAGTTGAACTGAGGATGTGGCCTCTGGTTGCAGTGATGACTGGTTTTGCGCTTGTGGACTTGCAACGTTTACTCAGCTCCGCGATGAACTGAAGCTGTGGCCTGCTCCAACTGCAGAGATGACTGGCTTCATGTTGTTTATAAAACTTAAGTTCTGAATCTATTTGCTTACTTTTGTTTGCATGATCTTTTTTTCTCTCTCTGTGTTTGGGTCTTTTTATTTAATGGTTCTTTTGGAGTTAATTTGCTTTGTGGCTGCCTATAAGGAGACAAATACCATTGTTTTATAATGTATATATACCTTGATAATAAATGTCCTTTGAACTTGAAGAACTTGCTCACAAGTGTTTGGGCCAAAAGGCCTGTATTCATGCTGCATTGCCCTGACTATGACCATAACAGTCTTGATCATGTACAGACTCTGCACACGCTACCTGTGCCAGCAACTCTTCACTTTTGAACTAATTTCATATTACACCAGTCTTTTCAAGGATATTTTTCTTTTAGGTTCTGATAAGTATTTGGAAATAAAAATATTACTGGAAAACTTTTGCTTTGACATTAAAAATCTGAAAAGACTATTAAGTATAGTTATATTTATAATTTCTTTCCAAAGTTGTTATTTCAACAGCTGCAAACATGTTATTACTGTAAGCAACTAGATTTAATAGGCATCATGTGTCTACATAAAAATCACAAAATACAATGACGTTCTATTTTATGTTCCTAATAAAATGTTTATGGAGAACAAATTTGTAAATGTGTGTAAAAGAATGTGAATGCCACCGATCCTAACATCTTCACTTATTTCCTTTGTTTCCTTATTTAATACATTAAGTAATATACATTGCTATATTTAATGTAAATATTCAATAATGCTGACTTGTCTTTTTTTCTTCCAGAATGTCTTGCTACTCTACTACACACAGTGGTGTGGATTTTGCACTGTTCTCAATCATATCTTCATTCAGGTGGCTCGTCTCTTCCATGCCAATGATGCAGTTGTAACAGCCAGGTAAGAAATAACTCCATTTGTTTTGAAGCTTTTTTTTGTTGCATGTTCATTTTTTATTTTCCTTCCTCTCCTTCCCCCCCAACCCTAGCCTGAAACTTTGCGCAACTTCTCCAATCTCATTTTTCTTCATTCAGTATATGGGAGCAGAAGTACAAGCCTGCTACACCTCTGCACAGATCATTGCCTTGGCTTTACATTCCTCTTTATCCCACCAATCTTTTGACTTCCCACCAATCAAACTTGAATATATTTAATGATCCTACTTCTGTACATTTCAGGGGTAGGGAATTCCAAAGATTCACAACCCTCGGAGGACAAATTCCAACATGCTCATTCATGAAAGTGTGCTCTTAATTTGAGACAATGCCTCTTACTTCTAAATTACCCACTCAAGAAACCTGTGCAAGCCCCAGAGTCGTTGAATGTTTCACAGAGGTAATCTAATTTTCCTAAACTTCACAGCACAGGCCCAGCTTGCTTCTCTTTCCCTCACAGTGTGTTGAATCAAAATAATAATAAAATCGCTTTGAGCCACGTTACCCCAGCAATCCCAATTAACCTAACCTAATCATGAGACAATTTACAATGACCAGTTAACCTACCTGGTACATCTTCGGACTGTGAGAGGAAACCGAGTACTCGGGGGGGGGGGAAAGCCACACATTCCACGAATGGACGTACACAGGCTCCTTACAGACAGTGCCAGAATTGCACTCCAGTGCCCCGAGCTATAATAGTGTCGCATCAACCAGTACACTAATGTGGCGCCCACTTGTAGGGCAAGTAACTCCAACCTAACACACACAGAATGCTGAAGGTCTGCAGGTCAGGTAGTATTTATAGAGAGGAACAAAGAATCAGCGTTTCGGGCTGAGAGCCTTCATCTGAACTGTAAGGAAAAGGGAAGAAGCCAGTGAAAGAGAGGAGGGGAAGGTGTACAAGCTGGAAAGTGATGGGTGAAGCCAGGTGAGGGCAAAGTACATGCTTTCCATCTTCACGTCTCTAAACTTGATCATTTGTTTTAATAATGTTTCTCTTCTTGTCAAGTTGGTAAGTTTTAAACTGAGGTATTAAATACAGAGGAGGTATAAAGGCAGTGTGACCCACATACTCATCCACTGATATCTCCTAAAATCTTGCCTTTTGTAAGTCAGCAGTGAAAACGAAATATCAATTAAATGCCTAAAAATTTGTCACATTATTTCAATAAGTTGTATTTGAATTCCGTTGGTGACACCTTACCCCGGTCACATTCTATCAAGTTTGAAAACAACAGCATCAAACTTCACTTTGTGTTTTAAGATGAGCATCAGATGCTAGATTAATACCCTTGGCAGTGTTGAGGCAATGCCAAAATCTCCAAGATCCGGTCCTTCAGATGTATTGCTGAACTAAATCACTGAAAGTTAAAGGTCTAGTGGTACTAGGTTTTATTCTTGTTCAGTTCTTCCTCAATTCTCCATTGAAGATCTGCCCAATCTGGGATCCGTATGTTAATGGAGCAGCTATCTCACTTACCTGTAAAACAATTGTGCTTTATTGAACTGCTTGGAGACATACCTGCCTAATGTAATCAGTAACATTATAAATACAAACCTCTCTTGTATTGTGTTCATGAAGCTGGTTACTGTGTTCATTCAAGTTTTCTATTCCCCCCCCCCCCCCACACACACACACTTCTACATTCCATCTATTGGCACTTTAAACAGTGCGATTAAATCTTTCAAAATCGAAGTTGCTGCTATAGTTTGTGACATTTGATTACTCAGCAGTATACAGATCAGCCAGCTTGGCAACAGTGACATTATTTTTAGTTAGCACTGTATAATGATTGTTCTGAATACATAGTGACTGCAGTTTGTTAAAACTACCATATATTTTAATAACTGCTTCATGAATTTAAAATTAATTGACTGAATTCAATGAATGGTATAAAATAGGAATATCAGTATTTGGTGAAATTTCAGAAGAATGTGTGATCCCTTCTCTACATCTACCAGTTATAAAGAATTGTAAAGATCAAAGTAAATTTATTATAAAAATACATACGCTGTATGGCCCCATATACTACCCTGAGGTGCATTCTTTGTGGGGATTCACAGTGGATACAAAGAAATACAATACACAAACAGAGATGGACAAACAACCAATGTGCAAAAAAAAAACAAACTGTGCAGATACAAAAAAGCTAATAACAATAAATTATATTGAGACCATGAATTATAGAGTCCTTGAAAGTGAGTTCATAGATAGTGAATCGGTTCAGTACTGAGGTGAGTGAAGTTGTGTACACTGGTTTAGGAGCCTGATGGTTGAAGGGTAATAACTTTTGTTGAACCTGGTGGTATTGGGCACTTAAAGCAGTAAGTCACTCACTTTTAGTTCCATCTGTGCAATCAGGGATCAAGCAAACTGGATTTTGAACAATGCATAAAATTATTCTTGCTGCAGATACATTAGCTACAAGTCATTTAAGATCTGAACAATCACAGTTTTAATCAGTGGGAATTTTGGATCCCTTATTTGTTTGGTGGAACTCCCAACATCTGCTTGTGGAGCAGACTTAGTGGACCAAATGGCCTGATTCTACATCTAATTCTTGTGATCTAACTCCCTTTCTTCAATATGACTAGTTAGAGGTTACTAAAATAATTCACAAAACTGTTCTATTCTTTCAGAGTCAATGTTGCCAAAAATGACCTTCCTTGGGAATACATGGTTGATCGATTTCCAACTGTTCTGTTTTTCCCCAGAAACAGGTAAGGCACACAGTACACAATACTCCTTGTATAGTTCTCTGACAGTATTCTAATATTTACATTTCTTATCAACTGTCTACCTTGTCAGAGTATGATTGTGACTTGTATCAACTCCTCCACTGTTAAAACTAACCTTATATGATGCTCCTTCCTGTACTGACTTTCCCAATATATTGTAAAAGTATTTTACATTAGTTCTGACATTACCATATGAGACAAAAAATTGCATTTTGATGTCACTATTTCCGTCTTGTCCCCAAGCATATCCAAACTAATAAGGTACTTTTGATGCACTTACTGGTGTAATGTGACATAGTAATTGTGCTATCACAGCTGCACAGCAAAACTTTTGGAGAACTAGAATCAACAATGGTTCTAATTCCATTTAAAGTTTCCCAGTTTTTCAAAGTAGATGAGGTAATATGCTGACTTTTGACTATTCACTAAATGTCAGTGTAGCATTATAAACAATTATCAGGACATAACATGCAAACTCAGTGTGTTACCACCCCCTCCCCAGCCACTAAATGTGACATGCGAATAATGTGGAAATTGTAGGTATTATGTACCATACATAATTTTATGTGCCACTGTGCAGGCATCAAAAACAGAATTTAAGTGAAAGAATGTTTTTTTCCTCTCTAGAACTACACACTGAATCTGTGCAGTCAGATATTGAGCCGTCTAAGCCTTTGCCAGCTTGCATTTAGAATGAAAAATGATCTGATTGAAATGTACGTTTTACAAAGGATATGCTAGTCTAGATATGTGAATGATGCATCCCCTTTATAGGGTATGTGGGGCATTAGTACCCAAACAAAGGGTGAACCATTCAAGGGTGAGAAGTGATTTCCCCCCCCCCCCCCCCAAGTAATGTGAATCTTTTCAATCTCGATAGTGGCTCAGATACTGAGTACAGATCAATTGGTAGTAAGGAATATGCCATTAGTGCAGGAAAACACTGCTGAGACAAATAATCAGACACAATCTTATTGCTTGGCACAGCAGGTATAAGGATCGTATTGGTTTATGCCCTGCTTTTACTACTTGTGTCTTAGAGATGTGGAAGAATGTTTAATGTTTTAAAAACAAGACTAACTCAAAAAAGTTCTTCCATTCGTTTTTTTTATTGAATCTGTTAAGAGGATGGAAGGTTACAAATTCCCGATGACTTGCCTGGGAAAGATATGGGCACAATAGTCCATTTCTATTAGCTTACAACGTTGAGAATGATCTAGAATCATTTTACTTTGGACTAGCTACGTCTGTCTCGGTGAAGATTTAAAACCAGCATGGTTTCTTTACTCAAGACGTATTTGGGCTCTAGTCTGATGTCTTCTTCCCTGGGCCTAAAGTTGCACCGAGGGAAAAACACACTTGCTCTTCCATGGTGAAGTATCTCCACTCACTGCTCATCTCTGGGCCAAGCTTCAGCTTATATATTTGGAAGATCAAAATCCATTGGAAGAAGCTGGCTTGTCTGCACCATTATATGGCTATCCACAGATAAAGATTATGAAGAGATCTTGTAGATTTCCACAGTGTCCTCAAGTCTTCCCCAATATACAAAGGGCCCAGCTTGCGTACAGCCATGGCATACAAGTGAACGTTTGGGAGGCTGGTGGTATGGATTTGCTATCTGCTGTGGAGCTGTAGGCACCTTCTCCTGTGTGGGGACTGTGTTTGCAGCTGCATTTCTGACCTAAGACCTGCCTAGGATACAAACGGTCCACAGGAGCCCTGCCATAATCTGGGAGTGACCTGTACCTGTAAATTGTGAGAATAGGGTAGGTAGGCAGGATAGTTGCACAAACCTGCTCAGCAAACTGTGAAAACTATTTAATCAACCAAACTCTTAAAGTAAAAAAAACGAACAGAGAAAAACACTTAAGTATTCAAATAAACCAAAACAATTAAAAATTTGGAACATGCTAACACTTTAATTCCTCTTCCATTGAAACTAAGAAAACTCCCAGTGCCCAGTCTAATCTTATGCAGAATATTTAACTCAATTCTCCAACATTGCTATACTTTGCACTTCCATGCTTCCTTCATAAGGAGTCCAGTGCTAGAGCACAGTTCTAGCAAATGCTGGCTAATCTCTGAAACTATCTTGGGACCTTGTTAGCATTTGTACAAGAAAAAAGGTTTTCTATGTGAAGTCCAGTTCTTTAGGTCTTTGCTACACTCTAACAAAAGGACTTCTGTCTTGTGTGTCTATGGAACTATTGAGTCCATTCTGTCTGTAATAATTTTATAGAAGGATAATCTCCACTCCCACTTTTTTGTACATTGTCTGACCTTGGTTGTCATCTGGGGACAGCGTTTCAGAAACTAGAGTTGGAGGCTGTACAGTGTACATTGACCTAAGTCCTTCCTCTTCCTTCTCCAGTGAATTAAACTATTCTAGTAGTGAAAGGGTTTCCACTCTAATTGTTCTGTCTGTAACAAAGAAAAATCCATCTGTTTTATACTGTTAGCAGGCTATTCTGACTGCTCTGATGTTGGGGGCAATAGGTTAAACAATGTCATCACCATAATACTAGAAGTGTTGAGAACACTGAGGGGAATGTAATGAGGCTTCATGTGGACAAACAAGTTAAAGTGGCAACTGAGGAATGGAGAGTCATTCATGCTGGTGCACCAAACAGAAGAGCGGAGCATTTACTCAACTGGTTGCAGATTAGGAAATGTTGATGCTGAAGAGGGCTTGGATGTTTCTGTATGTAATTTCCTGAAAACTACTGTGCAGATGCAGCTACTAATTAGGAGTGCTAGTGAAACATTATGGGAAAAAAAATTGAGGAAATGCTGCAAAGAATGCACACTCAGCATTTAATAACAGCTTCTTCCCTTCCATCATCAGATTTCTGAGTGGCTCACTATTTTGGTCTTTTACACTATTTTTATATATTGTAACTAAGGAAGTATTTTTCATTTATAACACTGTACTGTTGTTAACAAAGTAACAAATTTCATGACATACAGTTGCAAGCAAAAGCTTGTGAATCATTTGCAATTACTTGGTTTTCTGTATTAATTACTTGTAAGTGAAGATCAGACCATATTTTAAGTCACAGTAATAGACAAACACAATCTGTCTAAACTAATAACATCCAAACAATTGTACTTCCCATGTTTTTATTGAACAAATTATTTATTAATTCACAGCCCAGGCTGGAAAATGTATATGAATCCTTGTATTTAATAACTGGTAGAACTTCCTTTAGCGTCAATAACCTCCACCAAACATTTCCTGTAGCTGCTGATCAGAATTGCACAATGGTGAGGAGGAATTTTAGATCATTCCTCCGTACAAAGTTTTCAATTCATCAATATTTCTGGGATACATCGCATGAACAGCTCTCTTCAGGTCATGCCACAGCACCTCAATTGGGTTAAGGTTTGGACTCTGATTTGGCCATTCCAAAACATGAATTTTCTAATTTTTAAATGGTTTTTTGATTTATTCGTGTGTTTCGGATCAATGTCTTGCTGCATCACCCAACTTTTATTAAGCTTCAGGGTAGCTGACCATTACCCTGGCATTCTCCTGTAAAATGTCTTAAAATAACCTTGAATCCATTGTTTCCTCAATAATCCCAAGCCGTCCAGGCACTGAGGCAGCAAAGCAGCCCCAGACCATGTTGCTGCTTCCACCATGCTTCACAGCTGACGTTTTGGTATCGGTGTGCAGAGCCCTTTCCCCTCCAAACATAGTGGTGTGTAGTTCTGCCAAGAAGTTCAACTTCTGTCTCATCTGTCCACAGAACATTTGTCCCAGAAGTGTTGTGGCACATCAAGGTGGTCTTTTGCAAATCTGAGATGTGCAGCAATGTTTTGTTTGGAGAGCAGTGGTTTCCTCTGTGATGTCCTTTCATGAATTCCATTCTTGTTTAGTGCTTTCTTTAATATAGTGGACACTTGAACAGAGACTAGCATGTTCCAGAGATTTCTGCAGGTCTTTTACTGTTACCCTTGGGTTCTTTTTCACCTCCTTCAGCATTGCATGTTGTCCTCTTGGTGTGATCTTTGCAGGATGCCCACTCCCAGGGAGAGTAGCAACAGTACTGAATTTCCTCCATGTGTATTCAATTTCTTTTACTGTGGTCTTTAGAAGTGCTTTTGTAGTCTTTTCCAGCTTCATGCATCTCTAGAATTCTTCTTCTAAAGTCCTCTGAAAGTTGTTTTGATTGGGGCATGGTGCACATAAATAGATCTTTCTTGAGACGGAGCAGACTCTGCCAGTAACCTGACTTTATGTGTGTGCTTGTTGTTTTATATATAGGGCAGGACACCTCTACAACCCATACCTCCAGTCTCATCGATTAGAACATCCGACTCCAAATGGCTTTTGTGGAAGGCATTACCCCAGAGGTTCACATACTTTTTTGAACCTAGACTGTGATTGTATAAATGGTGTACTCAGTATTGACAAGAATAAGTACAGTCGTTTGTGTTACTAGTTTAGGCAGATAGTGTTTGTCTATTATTGTGACTTGGATGAAGATCAGACCACATTTTATGAGTAATGCAGAGAATCAGGTAATTGCAACTGTATGACTAAATCTCTGTATGAGGACGTAAGTCTAGGTATATATTCTTTAGGATATGAAAGAGTGAATGATGATCTCATTGAAATTGTCTATTTTTTACAAAGCTTGTCCAGATGAATGGCGTTTGTTTCCTCAGTGGGGATTCGGAATTGTGCCTTTTATTGGAGAAAATTTTCTGCACTAGGGGAGTGATGAATCTGGGTTGTGGAGGCTTGGTTTTAGCAGTGTTTGAAAACAAAGTTTGATAGATTTTCTTTATCAACGAAATTACGGGATACGGGGACAGTGGTGCTGATGTAATAAAATCAGCCCATTCATGCTTTTTCTATTTTTATCAGATACAGACATCCCGTGATCACTGAATGTTAATATTTTTAAGGATTCTCTGTGCCTTGCATTCATAAATATTTAAGTGTTAATGAAAATACTTAAAACTCACTGCAAGTTTAAAAAACATTTTGCCTTAGCAGTTAGCACTTCACAGCTGTAATAAATGGGCTTGCAGATCTTTTACCAGGTATAAGCTGTCACAGTAACTATCTTTTTTATGTAAAATTTGCTAAGTAGTTTGCCTATAGTTTTCCAAGTTGTGCATTATTCAGAGTTGTATTCTAGGTAAATTATTCGAAGTCTTGGATTGGAATATTTTTGTTCCCTAACTTGTTGGAATATGAAATCAAACTAACAGGGAAGATGAAGTATGATAATGTCCTGGTTATGACTTGCACTGAGCCATTTTGTACTTTGTTCAAGTTCCTCGTGCTTATTTATGTCAGTGGAGGTTCTGCAGCTGTGAACTAGGTGAAGTTGAGTTTTCTTATTTTCCACATTTATTTTTAAGTTATATTTGCAGCATTCCATTTCTTGGGTGTTTTCGCAGCTCTTAAACATTTCTGAATGTCAATGAAATTGAGAAGTGGTCTGCTTTGATAGACACCAAAACTAGGAAGAGTTTATTATTGTTTTTTTTCCAGATGTTTTCTGGCCCAGTTGTTCAAGAGTTTCACTAACTGGATTTGGGGTTGTGAAGTTTTTTCCCCCATTTTAAACATATCCCTTACCTGTAAACAGAAATATCAACCCCAATTTTAATGATTGGAATCTGCATGCCATACTGAATTCTGAATTGTCTTATTCTCATTACAGCACATCTCATCGCGTTACGTAGCCTAGTCAAAAATGACGAGCTGAAGGTGACTGCAAGGAAACAGTGTATAAAGCTTCAGCACCCTTGTCCTCCCATTTGGTGTTGATTAGACCCAAGTCTTTTTTGATGTGAAAATCTAGTAGCTATAAAAGGGACACTTTCCCATTTTAAACTAACTTACAATTTTAAGCGACAATTAAATCAACTTTTTAAATTTCAGTTCCACATCGATCATGTGTTCATCAGATTAAACCAATGTTCAAATGTATTTACATGTGGAGGGAATTGAAACCAGTGATGTGAGCATTTTTATTGCCACTTAATGCCTCTTTCAGCAATGCATTATGACCGTCTTGAAATAGAAACTATGAACCTTTTTTGCTTTCCTTTTGCTATCATTATCTTGAAGAGCACTGCTTTCTTCTAAACTACAAAAAAAGTACTTTTAATTTCATGTTTGACTGATTCAAGTCAAGCATTCAGTGTCTTAAAACGTTAATAGAGAAACAGCTGTGGGAGTTTCTTAGTAACCTCTACAGGAAAGTACCAAAAGTCTGACGGAGTAACGGTAGGTTGTATTGGGCAGTGTATTTTCACACTCGCATGCCAATTCAGTGTGTTAATCTTCAGGACAGATTGCTGAATGCAAAGCAAGTCAGCTAAGCTTTGTCTAGTGGAGGATGACTTTTGCATAAACTGTCTAAGTTCATGCGTCAGTTAGTGCTGCAGAGGATCGCTGCTTCCTGTAGATTAGTTGCCATTCAAGTTGTAAAGCTCCATTGAGGGGAAAAAAATAGTGGGATTATGCCTTTTTTAAAATGCCCCCCCCCACCCCAAAATCACAAAAGTACCAAAACTATGACTTCACTTTTGGAACTTTAATTGAACCTGAATTGTTTTCTTACTAAAGATGGCATAATTTTAATTTTTGTAGTTTTTGAGGTAGGTGTGTGGAAAGCACAGCTGAGCTTACAGTAGAGGAGGATACATTAGGAACATTTTAAGAGACCTTTAGATAGGCACACGGAGGACTGTGTGAGAATTGAAGATGGATTAAAATTGGAACAAGTTTAAAGATTGACATTACATCATAGATCCTATGTTCTATAATTTTAGAAAGCTCCTATATCCAGGAATGGTGAAAAATCCACATAGAAGGTTGTGGGGAGAAAATTGAGAAATATGCATATTTCAACTTTCCTTTTTTCTTTAAACAGGAAAGACTTAAGTGTGAAGTACCCAGAGGATCTACCATTAACTGTCCCTAACCTGGTGAGGTTTATTCTACTGCACTCTCCCCAGTTAGTTCAGCAGGACCCATTCCACTCCTGTAACCCAGAGTGTATCCAAAAAGCAGCTGAGCTGCAGAAAGACCGCATTAGCCAGCTGGAGGAAGAGATAAAGAGGCTCCATGCAGAGATGCAGGTGTTGCACCAGGCTGAAAAACAACTGGCTTCACAGTTGTCTATGTCCAGGCACGAGGAACACCAACTAAAGATCCACAACAAAGCTCTACAGGAGAAAAATGAAAAGCTCAAACATCACAACGAGAAACTAAAAGATCTGTACCATCAGAGGAACACCGAGCTAGCTGAAACAGCAGCAAAATTAAATGAGCTTGCAGCAGTATCAAAAAAGTTGCTCAATGAAAATATTTTACTAAAAACATACATGACTTCAATTGAAGAAGAGCTGGAGATAAATACTCACCCTTCCTCAACACCATTTCCCATTGAAGAATCTGAGTTACCTTCCACTCATTCAGAAAGTACAGGAGCTGAATCTTCAAACTAACTACACAAACATTCAGGATAAAGACTGATTTTTTTTTTTAAAAAATTGAGCCATACTGCTAGTGTTTTTAAAATAAACTTGGGCCATGATTTGAAGGGAACTGGGCTTGGTGTGGGAAGAGAAAGAAAAACACCTGTTAATTTTTATCAACCGTGTAAATTTCTTCTTTCTGATAACCAGTTTTTGTAAAACAATCTTATCAGGTTCTGAGCTTAATTTTTTTTTTGCAGATAAGTACTGGTAAAAGGGGAAATTCTTTATTTGTTTACATTGAATATTGCACTAATGAAATTTGATTACAATGTATATAGAGTAAGTTCATTTGTAAAAACTGAATTACAGGAAGGAATATTATGGTAGAGTACCACAATCAAGTTTTTAAATTAAACCATTTCAGTACTACAAACCCCATTTATACATGCGTTCAATTTTAACAAACTGCTCAGCCACCATTGTTGTACAGACCTTCCGGATCGTTTGTAGTATCTAACTACAGCCTTCTCCATCATAGGTCCTGATTAGAATCAGTTTTTAGAAAGTGCTTTGGTAGCATCCTAGCAGTCACGTCATTTCAGCACAACCTCATGCACAAATTAGAGAACAATTCTGCAGTCTTCATTGTGCAACTCAGTAGAAATTATTCCTCTCTTCTTCCTCCCCTTCCCCACCCCCCCCCCCCACAACTCCCTGCTTCCATTTTCTAAACTAAAAGATCTTGCAGAATCCAATGAGGGGTGAGAGACAAATCTGAACTAGTTCTGTCACAAATAATGATTGTAACATTGGGTTATTTTAAAACAAACGTGAGATTCTGTAGATGCTGGAAATCTTGAGCAACACACACACGAAATGCTGGTGGACTTCAGCAAGACGGGCAGCATCTATGAGTCGACAGTTCCGTGCCGAGACCCTTCATCAGGAGCTGTTAAAAACTAGATTTCTAATTCTGTAGCTGCTTCTCTTCCCCTTTACAACCCCTCCCCCAATTCCAACTTGGCCTCAAGCACAGGAAAACACTGCAAGATTATCAAAACCAGGTCTGGTAACACTTACAGATCATTTTTGCTTTTCAGAATACAAATGCTATTGTATGGAAAATGGACTAGAATTTCAAACTCATCCCCACACACTTACCCCCCCCCCACCAAAATCCACAGGTTCAGTAAGAATGAAAATTACAGTAGCTACTGCATTAACACAAGCTCAATGGGCTTAGAATTCACAGAGGAAACACTAAGTTTTAAATGGCTAGTCCTGATTTCCTTTAACATGCAGTTGCAGTTCAGATTTCTGATTACACCAGGTCAGCTGTAATGCCCTTTTAATAAGCAGCTTGAAGAGATTTAAACTTTCACAGTATGAAGAATGATCTGATTACAAATGTTTAGTCCAAAACAGCAGACGCTGTCACATGAACTGCAGCTGCAGACTAGCCATGACCTTCTGAACCATTCGCTGTCAGCTTGGCTTTC